>NC_135783.1:302013487-302657446 GCF_051106095.1 Pogona vitticeps
ATAGTACTGTAGATATGATAATCACCTGAATTAAATTCACCCATTCCTGTCCATTTTAGTTCACTGACGCCCAGGATGTCGATGTTTATTCTTGCCATCTCCTGTTTGACCACCTGCAGCTTACCAAGGTTCATAGATCTTACATTCCAGGTTCCTATGCAGTATTTTCTTTGTAGCATCGGACTTTCCTTTCACTTCCAGGCAAGTCCACAGATGAGCGTCCTTTCGGCTTTGGCCCAACCACTTCATTAGCTCTGGAGTTTCTTGTACTTGTCCTCTGCTCTTCCTCAGTAGCATGTTGGATGCCTTTCGACCTGAGGGGCCCATCTTCCAGCGTCATATCTTTTAGCCTTTTGTTTCTGATCATGGGGTTTTCTTGGCAAAGATACCAATTGCCAATTCCTACTCCAGGTGGATTGCGTTTAGTCAGAACTCTCCACTATGTCCTGTCCGTCTTGGGTGTCCCTGCACGGCATAGCCCATAGCTTCTCTGAGTTACTCAAGCCCCTTCGCCACGACAAGGAAGCAATCCATGAAGGGGAATGTATGATTAGATGGGCAGAAAATATAGGACATAATATTGATATTGATCAATGGTTGCAAATATGGAAAAATAAAGCTCACAAAATCGGTAAATTTCAAGGGGAGCATATATAAGATGTTTTATATGTGGCATATGACTCCGGAAAAATTGTCAAAGATACAGAGGTGTAAAATGTTTGTTGGAAGTGTGAAATACAAGAGGGAAGCTTTTACCATATGTGGTGCACTTGTAGAGTAGCGAAACAGTATTGGATAGCAGTACGTACTCTGTTACAAAAAATACTGCTTTGTAATGTTCCACTAACCCCAGAATTGTTTTTCTGAGCATTATACCAGATAACATAGATAAGACAAAGAACTACCTAGTTATATATATAGTCCCTGCAGCCAGAATTCTTTATGCTAAGAATTGGAAGAAATTGGAGATACTGAAACAAAAGGAACTCATTAAGAAGATATGGGAAGCGGCAGAAATGGATATTCTATCAGAAGTGTTGAAAGACTGTCCAATACAAAAGGCAACTGAACGATGGAATTTATTATGTAAATAGATTGAGTCACCAGATAGTGCTTGAATAACATAGAATTAAACTAAGATGTAAATGTAAGTTGAAACCTGGAGGACAATCATATTGTAGAAAGACGAAAAGTTGACTTGAACGGATTGGATGACAGTACACTTTGTGTTCTCCTTTCCCCTCTTCCCCCCCCCCCATATCCTCCTCTACCTTTTGTACTCCTTACCTTATCCCTAGTTGTTAAAAAAAGAGAACTTGGCCCAATGAGGTGACTGGAATCAGCAGCAGGCAGGACTTGGTCAGAACTCAGCGGCTGGACTTCTAATTGACGGGCAGGTTTACAGGCTGGCAGGCAAGTAGGCAGGCTTTTTTTTCAGGACAACTAGCAGGTGGGCAGATGGGCAGGCAGGTGGGCAGAGAGGCAGGCACATGGACTGGCAGACATGTTATAGAGCCATTGGGCCTCAGGCAGGCTGGCAGGTGGTCTAGTAGGAGAGAGACTGTCATTGGAACCCTACCTCTTTGGGTTCAGTGAAGGGAAGTCCAACAAGGGAAGGTTTACCTTGATTAATGACAGTCTCTCCACACTAGTGAGATCCAATTGCAAGCGGCGTGGTCGGAGTATGTCTCCGAGCTGGGAAAGCACGCCCCCGCTCGGGACACTGGCAAGGGGGATAGAAAGGAGGTCCGTGGCCACATTGCACTACTCTGGTCATATAACTACTTTCCTAGCCCAGAAATGGAGTAGATCTGACTGGGGGGGGGAGCTGGGGGGCTCAGCTAGATATTCCCGCACTATTGTGTCTGCCGGATCTTCCTCAGCTGTCTGTCTTTACTCTGGGGCAAGTGCCCAGGTCACCACAGAGTTCCAGTAATGGGGACTGGGGCCTTCACCAGCTGAAGTCCTTTCCCTGTGGCTCAGGCAAACCACCCTGTCCCTCCTCTGTCTCGTGGCCTGATGTTCCCATCCCCCATGGCTGCCCTTTTGCGCCTCCTTCTGCCTCCCCACATCTCCCCCTGGAGCTGCTCTCCTCCCTTCCCCAGATGGTGGTGACAAAGTGCCTTCCACAGACAGGAGCCTTGGGTGGTGCCTCTCCAGATGTTGGCAGAGGGAGGTGGAGGACAGATGCCTCTGGTCTGACCCCTATGGACCACCACAAGGCAGGCATTGCAGCGTGCCAGCCATGGGTCATCGTTGACTGCCATGAAATGATCCCACATGACCCCTCTGTGATGTTTGGCAAAACTACAACCCACTGCCTGCCCTTGACTACTGCTGGTCTGGGAAGAACTCTGTGTCTGGGAGGAGAGAAGAGATGCCTCTGGGGGTGGGGTGGGTGGTGTTGTGCTACGTGTCCCCTGCCCTGCACAAGCCAACAGCAACTGTTCTCACTCTGAAGAGAATCTGAAGTGGGAAATGGCTGCAGGGGAAAAGCTTATAAAGCCTCTGTAAAAAGTACACCCCCACAGCCCTTTCAGCAGGGCTGTTGACTGCCTGACATGCCAATCCAGGATCTCCTGATCAGTCAGAACTTCCGATTGGCACCTGAAAGTTCAGAGATGGCATAGAGAGGCCCCCAAAGGGTAATGAATATTGACAAATCGACGGATTGATGAATAAAACCGGGAAAATATTTGTCAAGTTGTTGAATACGGATTGACGGATATATGATGAATCGGCTATATTCGTCGTTGAAAATAGCGATTCATTTTTATATTTGTCCCCATCTCTAGTCCCTACATTTTATCACTTTATATACTTACAATACTTACACTGAATCTATTTCTCTATTTTTATGTTCATCGGATAAGTTTGACTAAATCTTTTGGGAGCTTTCTGCGATCAATTTTGTTGTTGTTGTTGTTGCTCACACTCCCTAAATAATTTGTGTTGTTAGCAAATGTGGCCACTTCTCTACTCACCCGATGACATCTGGTTAATGAAGAAGTTGAAAGCTACCAATTCCAAGTACAGATCTTACTGTTCATTTTAGAGAAGCAGCCATTTGTTCCTACTCTCTGCTTCCTTTTCTTTAACCTTTTCCCAGGCTCATAAATGACTTTTTTTTAAAATAGGAATTCTTATCCTGTGACTTGTAAATTTGCTCAGAAGTTTTTGGTGAGGTACTTTCTCAAAGGGCTTTTGGAAACCTAATTAAACAATAATTGGCAAATTATTATTGATATTCTCACAGCACTTTAAAATGTTTATGAAGTCGGACGTATCTGTAGAGAAGTCATGTTGTTCCTTTTAGCAGTACCTGACCATGACAGTCTAAATTTAGTAATTTTATCTACCAGTTTACCTGGGAGAGTCATTAGTCTTGTCAGCAAAAATGTTTTTTTAGTGGAAAAATGAATCGTTAAGGAAAATTAGAGAAAACACATATGGAAGTAGTGTGCAAATTTCCATACAGGGGTAAGAAATAAAGTCTGACACCCAAATATGAGCAAAAGGCAACCTGGGAATGCTGGTTAGACTCAAGGAAACAACAAAATCAAGACTGAGAAAATTCTTCACAGATTGGTTGGGTCAAACGGGATCAGAGGAAAACCTTTACATCCTATTTCTAGAATCCTGACTCAAGTGTCAGCAGTGGTGGGTCCTGGCATATGCCAAGCTACACTGAGTAGGCCTGAGTGTAGGAAGCAGCAAGGGGACTCTTATCGGACGGAAAAGACTACCCTCCAGAAAGAAGCAGCCTGTATGTCAAGGGGCTTCTAGCCTTTAACTAAAGCTGACTCTGCCTGTCTTAATACCTGTTCCCATATTGTGCTCTTTCTTTTTCTGTCTCTTTCCTTCCCTTTCTTTCTGTGTCATATTTTATCACACCTCTCTCATTACCTAAAATAAGAAGGAAGCATAGTCTTTCCTGGATCCCTGATGTTTTTATTTCTCATTTCTCATTTTGTATAATTTCTGTTCCGATTTCTGTTTGTCACCCATAGGGGCTCTGCTACTAGACTGGCAGAATAAATAAATAAATAAATTCCATGTACTCAGGAGAGACCTCTGCATCACGAAGCCATCTTCCACTGATTAGCTCCCCTAAAAAGCCATTCACTCCCTTGTCATCTACGTCAACTTTCTCTCTTTGACTTTTATCAAATCCTGATCAGATATTCCATGAAGGCGATCCACTAATAACAGTACATGTCATATAAGGCAAAACCCAAAGGAAAACAATTAGTATATAAAAAAAATAAAAAATAAGGTCATATTAGCTGCCATATTGCAATCTTACTGCCATTTAAGGAAAATATCTTATTGTCTCTTACATTTTTTCTTTCTCCCTGGATTATCCACAAGACCAGTATGCCATCTTCTCTGTCTGAAGGTTCATATGATAGAGAGTTCATGAGCACCGTGTACTTCAGCTTCAATAAAACTGAGCTCTATGGGTGTGGATTGTGACCAGCTTTTCTCTCTCTCTCTCTCTCTCTCTCTCTCTCTCTCTCTCTCTCTCTCTCTCTCTCTCTCTCTCTCTTCAATGCCTCTGACACACAGGCTTACAACACCTTTATTACTGATTCAGCCAGCACTCTTACCCTCCTTTTTATGTTTCAGGTGGGCTTCCTGTTTTCTCTTAGTTCTCTCAGTTCCTTTAAAGAGAACTGAGAGGTAATTTTTGTTTTGAGAGAAGAGAGAAGAGAAGATCTTTCTGTTCAAAGCACAGAGTTACAGTAGGAAGACTCTTAAAAAATCATACCACAGATCAATCTCCTCTCACTCAAAATACAGGCATATGATTGATCCTTTTGAGACTTTAACTTCCACTTCAAGTAAACACTGACTAGAGCATAAACCAGCTAGCCACTCTATTTCCTACATAGCATATTTGTAGTACTATGGAAGAGCTGGAATGAAACACAGCCTTTGATAGTGTCAAGATCTATAACCAACAGATTTGCAGGATGACCCTATCCACAGTAGCATGGTCTGGATTTGGGTCAGACCACTTTTTAAAATCTTGTCTTCCTACTGATCTGAAGATTTCAGGTCTGGATTAGAGATATTTCCAGCAGATGTTCTTGGAGTCAAGGCATGATGGTTTCTGAGATTGCCTGTGTTCTGAAAAGACACATTTAGATACTCTTCCCCAACATGCCTTAATTCTGAAGACTTCCCCTAGAAATCAGTGTCAGAAATGCATCTCCTTAGAGGAGGCATTCCACTAAGGGAAGGAGCCAAACTGTTGTTCCTAGTGTCCACTACCTTTGTAACCTAGACTGGGTGAGATCTAGTATGTGCATGTGTGGGCAACTATGGGCAAGCTTCTGACCCTAGATTTCCAATTACTTACTTATTTGAGCTTAAAACTTTTACCTGTGTACTTTGATCCTTGCACACCAGCCTTACCAGGTAGGACACCCAAATAACCAAAAATAGCAGATGAAGCCCTCGTGGCCAAGGCACTTCATTTAGGCACTCTCACCCTTGCCCCCAAGAATCACACTAGGGTAAAATATAGAACATTTATTTAAAAAGAGCAAAAAGTTGTAAAACAGAGAAAATATAAAAGTTACAATTGTACTTATTAAATGCAAAGCTTCTAGGCATTAAGTAAGCTTCTGAAAGCCTTTCCCATCAAACAATACAATGTTTACTAGCTAACCCTTTTACTAGGGTTGGCTATTCTAAGTTACCTTGGCTACATCTCTGATCCATCATCAAAGGTTGTAAACTATATTTACTCTTCTCTTTCTCCAACTTACACTTACACACCCACAACTTGCTTAACCCCCTTCTTCCATAACTTAAATTAAAGTCTCTGTCCCATCATGATATCCAATCAGCACAAAGTCCTTTGTCCGCAACACCACGCCCATCTTGTAACTTTCCACAGCTCCTTCTCTCATCCAGGCTGGTGGCTGGTATGCCATTAGTAAGGAATGTTTTGGTTATCAGTCCTGAGAAATGGCCTTGGCTCATCTTCACAGGAAAAGTCTCCAGGCACGATGAACACCTGCAAATCCTGGGAAATAAGTACTAGAAAACCCATATCCTCACAATCAGCATTCAAGAAAAGGAGTTGGGCTGGTGAACAGGCATCTTGTTGGTTTAGAGCAGCGATGGCGAACCTATGGCACACGTGCCACAGCTGGCATGCGGAGCCCTTTCTGCCGGCACGCGAGCCATAAGTCACCGGATCACTACTCCCCCCCCCTCCACTCCCCCTGCAGCCAAGCCTGAGAGGCGGCTGCAACCGCAGTGCTGGTGCCCAGACAGGCAGTGGGTCAGGATCCGGAGCAGCTGGTGCTGGCGGCGGATCCGGAGTGAGGTTTCGAGACACCTCTGTGCCTGGGATTCCCCCCTCCGCCACAACTTCCGGTTCCACTGCCCGATTTCCCCCCCCCAATTTGGAATGCGAGCCCAAAAAGGTTCGCCACCACTGGTTTAGAGAATAACGCTGCCTCCTCTCTTTCCTCATGTGGGAGCACACACAGTGCAGACAAGAACAGTGGGCTTTTTCGAAGCCATTCAGTGTATGGGGATGCAGTGGGACAATGGCTCAGTAAAGCGGGGTAGCCCTATTTTGGTCTACCCTGTGTTGCAATCAGTGCTTTGGGCTGCCAATTTTAATTCTAAGCAAACTTAAAATACTTGCTGATGAATTCAATACAGTAGTTAATTTGAGTTAAAAAATCTAATTTGTTTCATTTGTTTTGTAACGCGTTTAAAAGATAAATACTATTGATTGGATTTAAAATGGAATATTCTTTGTAAATAACACTTAAATCTTAGTGGGTAATCATGGCTTAATTCTCACTGAATTTATTTCAATGCAATTAACACATTAAAAATAAAACGGGTAGTATTTTTCAATTATATTCTTATACAGAGAACTGGAAAAAAATACATTGTTATTAAGCACCATGCTTTATTGATTTAATTTATATCTCGCCTTTCTCCCAAAACTGATCTGGTTAGTTTTCTGCTCAATGGTGGATTGTGGATTGTAATTCCACTTTAAATTGTCATAAATATGCATATATTAAATTAAGACATGCAATGTCAAAGCAAAAATGTCTTTCTTTTCGATATTTTTGTTCTTTATGTTGTTGTTGCTTGTCTTCCGTTTTGGTGAAGCACCAGCGGCAACCCTAATGTTGGAAGTGACTGAATGTAACTCGGTTTACATTTGAGGAGATAGATGTTTTTGTTTGGGGAAGAGTAGAAAGGACCTCCTCTGATATACTAGGCTTTCCTTTACATTTTGTGACCTGTGCTGACTTTCCTTTGACCTTAGATCCCTATTTTTAGGTTGCTTATATCACTTCTTACACCTGTCTGGTGTTAATCCAAGGAGGAAGTGTCTTGGATTTGATCTCTAGACATGGAAGGGGTAGCCATGGGTCCTGACATCTTCAAGTTAATTAGCTAGAACTATGACTTCTACCATACATCTTCATGTTAATTAGCTAGAACTATGACTTCATATGCCAAGTCTAATAAGTTTTCTTATTTCCTTAGAAAGAAGCTGTGGCCATAGCTCCTGTACAGAGAAGTGGGCTCAGGGTCTCAAAGTGCTACATCCCAAAGTAAATGCTGTTGCAGTACTGCTGCATGTACAGTTGCAGACACATGGTTATGCCACTTCTACTAGCTGAGTCCAGGTAGCCTTTATTTATGAGGAAGTCTCACTGTATTTAATGGGCCTGGAGCCGGGTAACCAGCTTTTAAAAATAGTTTTTTGGGAATCAAGTAGCATTATGTTTAAGTGGGGTGTGGAAGTTAAGATACAGCACGTGGAATTGTATCAACGTGCCCATCTTTTGAACAGAAAGGTGATCTGTGGTATGAATTTCCTCACTTTTTTTGTCCATCTCCAAGCCTTTTTTTTTTTGAACATCAAAGGTTTTCTCTTTGGTGAATTTTCCTGCACTTTGCATCATAGGAATACACAGACATCAATGCCAGGGAGGAAACGTCTGTCTTTAGTGAACTTTGTATGACGGCCATGAGTAAAAAAAATATAAAAAGCTACTGTGCGAGTGAGCAACTGGGGCAGAGCAATACTCACAATCTAAAGCAAACTAATTCCCTTCAGCCTAGGAGCAGAATTTGTAAGGACGCTACACTCACCTACAAATGAGAGGAAGTTGCAATTTAAGTCTCTGTCCCAAAGATACAAGTTGTGCATACTGCACAGCATTACTCATAAAACCTTCCCCAAAAGATTGTTGTTGTGCTGCCTAAACCTTCTCCCTGGGAACCATATTCCAGGATTAGATGTGCTCCATAAAATGCAGGTTCCGCCCAAGGGGGGTATTAGAAAAACAAAACTTTCACTGCATAATTGCTGCTGTATTCTACTTTGGGAAAAATGCATCAAAAAATTGCAAGCTACAAAGAATGTTTATTTCTCAGTCCTTCAAAAATTTCTTCAGTGATCCAATTTCATCCTTTAACAAGTCAAAATGTTAAAAAAAAACTTTAACCACAAACAAAAATGGGTTAAAACAAATTTCCTTATTACACAATCAATTTTTGATGATTTGTCACATGAAGAGAAACCTGTTTATCAGGCATTCTGGAGTGATTTCTTGAGAAGTGAAACTTAAAGACACTGGCATCAAGAGTAGTGGGGACAGAGAACACAGTGTCTCCTCTCTGTTTTTTCCCCACACTGGTTCTTTCCAATTGAAAGGTGGGCATATCTGCTTATAAATCCCCTGGCCATTTGCTGTTAGGATATGCTCTGGTGCTAGCTTGCACTGCAGCAGCTTTCTCTGTCCTTTTCTGAACCCTCAACTTACATTTTCTACATCTCCTTGTATATTGTTCACTTGATATAGTTAGGAAAAAAGTTTGGGACTAGTAGATTAATGGATTAATATTTCATAAATCAACAGGGAAATATTAGTTTTAGGCCCCTTTGTGGTGTATCAGGCAAGGGATTAAGATTTTGTTAGAGACAGATCTATTAAGTCAATAAATTTGTTGTCTTTTGTGTGTGATTTTCATTGATTTTGTGTTCTGCTGTAGCAAAATCAGATAATGTCTTTGGGTAGTGTCTGCAGGTAGTATAAAATGTAGGTGTGGTAGAAACAGTAGGTACTTGGGGAAGGCTGCAGGAATACTGCTTGCACTACTACTGAGAGAAATGGAAGAGGAAAAAGGCAGCCTGAAACTGCTATTGTGAGTTCTCCAAACAAAATACATCACCCAGGTGCCTTCTTTAACACTGACACTATGAAAGAGCAACAGAGTATGTGTGTCTCTGCCAAGGAGGTGAGAGAAGTCTCTGGTTCAAGGTGGGACAGATATGAGTGAATATCAGACATGCTCCAGTGATGTCTTTGTGCAATCCAACAAGGGGCCAAAAAGATTGTGAAGACACTTTTCTCCCAAAGAGTCGATGCATCAGAGAAAGACAAGGATGGCACCTGCAGTCAGACTGCCACTGTTAGCTTGGGCAGCAGGAGGGATGATTAAGAATAGATCCCGCCCCTCCTCTGTATGACAATCTTTCAAGTATTTGAACTTCATTATAGGGAACCTCTCCAGTCCAAGAAAATAACAGTACTGTACAAGCATCACATTCTGAAGTTAAGATTTTTGGGGGAATTTTTCTCTTTTTTGACAAATTTTTAGAAATTAGTTTGAGTAAGATGAGGTGCAATTATTCAGCTGACACAGTCTGTTGTCCTACCACGACTATAAATGAAAAAAGTAATATGGGCTTGGCATTCATCAGAGTCAAAGGCTTAATTCCTTCCCTCCAGCGCCAGAGTCCATAGAAAGGTAAAATGTAACATTTTCGTGGCTCTCCCCCCCTCGCAGGGAGCAGGGATCTATTTCTATGGTCCACCCTCGAAGGCTACTGGATCCAGTTGGATTCCAGGATGCCATGAGAGGGGTTATGGCTGACCTGGCTAGTGCTCCTGTTGACGCTCTGGTTGACAGCTGGACCATGGCTGCCACCAGGGCCGTAGACATGATCGCGCCTAAACACCCTCTCCGTCGCAGAATCCGCCCGGCGCCCTGGTTTAACCAGGAGCTCCGAGCTCTGAAGCGACATAGGAGAAGGCTAGAGCGTAAGTGGAGGAAGGACCCGACGGATTATAATTAGATAGCTGTCAGGGTCACAACTAACCTTTACCTGTCTAAGGTAAATGCTGCCTGTGGAACCTACTTCGCTAACCGGATAAGCAAAGCGTCCAACCAGCAGGCGGAGTTTTTCCGTATAGTGCGCAACCTATCCGGAACTGGTCCTGGTGATAGGCCTCCCCCTAGTTTTTCACTTGACCAGTTTGCAGCCTTTTTAAAATCTAAAGTGGAGGCCATCTGCCGGGACCTCTCTCCTTTTTTGAACACAGTGAGTCGAGCAGAGATGTCCAGCGCTCCGTCTTACCCGGTAACTTTTGACACCTTTCAGCCTGTCACGCCTGATTCTGTGGCCAGGGTGCTTGATCGCTGTCGAGCCACCACCTCCTCCCTAGACCCTTGCCCGGCCCGGCTAATCAAAGCAGCCAGGCCGATAACAACAGAATGGGCCACTGTAATAATAAATGGGTCTTTACTTGAGGGCAGGTTTTCTTCTGCCCTCAAGGAAACACTCATTAGGCCCATAAGAAAGAAACCTAGTTTGGCGGCGGATGAAATTGGCAATTATAGGCCAAGAAAAATGTTTCTTTCATGAGCAAAGTGGTGGAGAGGGTGGTGGCTGATCAGCTCCAAGCTCACCTGGACGAAACAGATGCCCTGGATCCTTTTCAGTTGGGCTTCAGGCTGCACCATGGTACAGAGACGGCATTGGTCGCCCTGTACGATGACCTGTTGAGGGAGGCCGACAGGGGCAAAGTGTCTCTGCTGGTCCTCCTCAACATCACGGCAGCCTTTGATACCGTCGGCCACGGTATCCTCCTGGGGAGGCTCTCCGAGCTGGGAATTGGTGGCCTGGCACTGGCCTGGCTCCGTTCCTTCTTGGGGGACCGCCCCCAGAGAGTGCAGCTTAGGGAGAATGTGTTGGCCTCATGGAGCCTCAATTGCGGGGTCCCACAGGGGTTGATCATCTCCCCAATGCTGTTTAACATTTATATGAGGCAGCTGGGTGGGGTCATTAGGGGGTGTGGGGCTTCGTGTCATTAATATGCTGATGACACCCAGCTCTACATCTCCTTTTCACCAACTGCAGGTGATGCTGTCCTGTCCCTTCAGCGCTGCCTGGAGACCGTACTGAAATGGATGCAGGAAAACGGGCTGAGGCTGAATCCGGATAAGACGGAAGTTCTGAGAGTGGGTGCCCCCGCGGTAGGTGGCTTGGGTGACTCTCTCACGTTTGGGGGGGGTCACCTTAGCCGCGAAGAGTGGGGTTCGTAGCTTGGGCATACACTTGGACCCGACGCTCACCATGGAATCCTAAGTGGCGTCGGTAGTCCGCACTGCCTTTTTCATCTTTGGCGGATTGCCCAGCTGCGACCCTACCTTGACTCGGGGGCGCTCACCACCTTGGTACATGCGCTCCTAATCTCAAGATTAGATCACTGTAACGCGCTCTATGTGGGGCTGCCTTTGAGGCTGATGCGGAAACTTCAGGTGGTGCAGAATGCTGCGGCCAGACTCCTTACTGGAGTGAGAAAACGCCATCATATTTCTCCAACGCTGGCCGCATTGCATTGGCTGCCCATCTGTTTCCGCGTCAACTTCAAAGTTTTAATGCTTACTTATAAGGCCCTAAACGGTTTAGGACCTCGACACTTGGCGGAACGCCTACTTCCACCAAGGTCTACCCAGATCACCCGCGTGAGTCAGGAGGTGAGGCTGAGGAGCCTGACGCCGAGAGAGGCCTGGAAGGAGAAGACATGAAACCGGGCCTTCTCGGCGGTGGCTCCTCGCCTTTGGAACAATCTCCCTCCGGGGATTTGCGCGGCCCCTACGCTGGGCATCTTTAAAACCCAATTAAAAACATGGTTGTTCATTCAGGCCTTCGCTCTAGCCAATTCTTGATTTTCTTCTTCTTGTTATTTTTCCTATTTTTTAGTTTATTGCAGTTGTTTTGTATTAGCCATGTATTTGTTGTGTTTTATTGTTTAATTTTATATTGGAAGCCGCCTAGAGTGGTCCATCGATCCAGATAGGCGGGGTATAAATCAAATAATTATAATAAATAAATAAAAGGGTGTATGGCCCTCTCATAACCTCAAATTTATGAACATGGTAGTTCCTTCTTTTGTTTTTTAATGTGGGTTTTGCTTACTGGTGCAGTTAAGGTGACATTAAAATGATTCAACAACTTTTATCCTTGATACATATGCAACCTTTAAAAGGTTTACTTCAAAGAACAAGATAGAGAACAGAAACTTACCACACCGTTGAAACGCAAGTCAAATTCTCAATTGCTGACAGCAATTTTTAATTCACTGAACATTTTGGGTTAGTATTCATAAAGCAAAAGATAAATTAAAATATTTAACTCTGGCTGTCCACTTGACTGTAAATAAATAAAGACACAAGTCTTGGAATACAGTTTTAATACATCTCAGATACTGAATGCAATCAACAAAGTCAAGGGCAGGATTATTCTTCTGTCACAGGTCTGGAAGTATGTCTACTTCCATGTCTTCAAAACTAAAGTTTTGCCAAGTTGTGACAACTTCTCGTTAACTCCCATGTTTTAAGCACAGTTGCTTTGTTTACTGGAAACTAGATTAGTATTTCAGGTGCAATAATGATATGCTCTGGGAAAGCAGCATGATGTGCAGAAGGTAGTAGACTTCAGATAGAAAATGGTGTTTGTTTGCCAATTATGTAGTTGCGTAATGTCCAGAAAGTACTGCATAGACTTTGGTGAGTTTTTATCCCATTACAGATGGGAATTCACCTAACACAATGTCTGTGTTAAGACCAGTTTTGTGAAGAGTAATAGCAACCTTTAAGCTCTTATGTAACATAACATGTGTAATGTACCACAAAGGCTGTACTTTATTAAGTAACAGATATATCTTTTAAGAATGCATTGCTGAGCAGCAAGACCAAGACCATTTACTGACTAGTATTCCTGTTTACTGTGTATGGATATGAAAACTCGATAGTGAATGAGGCCGAGAGAGAGAAAAAATGTTTAATTTGAAATACAGCATTGGAAGAGAGTTTTAAGGATATCATGGACTGCCAGAAAGGTAAGTGTGCACAAGCCTGAATTCTCTCTAGAAGCAAACTGAGGCTATCGCTGAGGAAATCTGTAATGCTGGGGAACGTGGAAGGCAGCAGAAAAAGAGGAAGTTCTAGCATGAGATGAATTGCCTCTATAAAGAAAGATATGAGCTTCAGCTTCCAAGACCTGAAAGGGCTGTTAACGACAAGATATTTGCAGGTCATTATTTCACAGGGTCACTGTAAGCCAGAATCATCTTAATAGTACATAACAAGAATAAAGTTTATGCTTTGCAAATATAATTTTCCCTGCAGCCTCACTAGGCTAGAACCAATGTTGCTCTGAGGCACTACTGCCAATGCTACTGGACCCTCTCCTCTCCACCAGCAGCTTACTGAGCTGATGAAAATTGGCACTTTAAAGGGTTCTGTAGCCCTCCAAAGCTTGTTCGGGGGGGGGTGCATGATTTGGGGGGATTATGCCTCTCCTGATTCCATGGACAGATTCATCAGTAGAATCACCCTTTTTGGATTCTGCTTACTAAGTGCTCCCTAACTTACGTATCATACCTTTGTATACTTTGTAACTTAGGGGGCATTTTTTGTTTTGTTATTGGAACAGGGAATTCTTTATCTGTTTGTCACCACAGGAGCTTTTCATGCTTCTCAGAGTTTACAAATTCACTTGTTTAGGTCTTTTGGAAAGTAAGCACTGGCTTTGTTTGGAAATATAACTGTTTAATCATAAAAGTCTGGCTGAATCTACACCAAACTGGGTGTAGTTTGGCCATAAAATGCACTGGTGTTTACTTTCAGGGGTTGTCATATCCTTAAGGTATCATGAGAATCTGTTGCTCTGTGTTCTTTCCTATCTGTTTAATTTAACTGTATCCTGACTCTCCTCCTTTGAGCCCAGAATAACTACATTTTCAATATATCTAAATTAGGTATTTTTAAACCTCCTCACTATTATAGAAAGCTTCCAATAAATAGAACAGAAACTAAGATGATGAAATAGATGTTTGCACATAGCATTTTAGCCATTCAAGCAGGAAGATGATGAAGAAGAAACAGAGTATAAGATAAAAACTATTAAAATTTCATCCAACACAACTCCTAGAATAGAAGGATTTGTGAATATGGAACACAGGACACTATGAAAGCCAAGTGACCATGTTGCATCTAACCTTCTTGATCCTCAAGAATTCTCTGCTTATAAATGATTGAAACTGAGAGGAAGGATGCATAGCTTTAAATCAAGGGAAGGCAATTCTTATACGTGCTGGCTTCATTTTACCATTTTTCTGTATTTAGACCCCTTCATCCATGCCATATAGTAACATCTCTTCCATTTGTTCCAGAAATATGAGGGTCTGCAGTTTAAGTTCCCTTGGTAAATGGCTAAATTAATATTGTAAATAGAGGTTCAATCACTTTTGCAACTGTAAATATGTTTTGTAAAATCTAGCTTACATATGTTCTTTTCCTGATTTTTCCAGCCACCTGTTGCTGAAAAAGTTCAGGATATTTTGAGTAGTTTCACCCCTATATTAAATCAATGTGACAACCCCAGACCTACTGGAGTATATCACCCTTTAATTATGCTGCCACCAACCATTCCCTATAAGGAGTCACACAGACCAGGAATGGATTTTACTAAACAAAAGAACAAGGTTTATTTAAATAACAAACAGGGTAAATAAAAAGATCAGGTAAATAAGATACTGTAACGTGGCTTAGTCCCAACCATATACATTCAACAGATTAGTTCCCACAGAACCCTTTAAAGTAAAGCACAGACCCTGAACCTATCAGTTCTGGCTACCTATATAGAAACCTGAACCTATCAGGTATGTACTAACTGACACACAGTTGTACTCAGTCTGACACACAGACTCCCACTCCTCACTCTCCACACAAGCTCCAAACATATATACAGTACAGCTCCTCCCCCTGATGTCCCGCCTTCCACTCCCCATAGGATGGAACTTTCCCTCCAAACCCATGACAGACAGGTACCATCAGTGCTGTATGTAACACACAGTAATGACAGTCTGCAAATATCTACTTGCTGCTGTAAAGACAGTTTTAATTCTATAATAGCTATAAGATCAGTTCTTTTAAAATGAAAGGCAAGCATAAAAACTGGATAGCAATCATGGCCAACTCTTTGCTCTGACTGCACCTGTTTGTGCCATCAGAAACATAACTGAGTTCCAGGTGGGCTTTTTCACCTAAATTTACATGCTGAGAATTACTGCATGTCCCACCACCTGAGAGATGTCACAATAATTGCCTGTAAATTCAAATGAAAAGTAATTGTGACTAGAGTGGGGGTACTCATAACTGAATACAGATATCCCTCCCACAGGTGGAAATAACAAGGGTTATCTACTCACCATTCCGCTGCTGACACGAGCTTGATGGACCCTTCCTATCGCGCTGTTATCCGCAACAGATCAGCCACTCCTGGCAGGAGACAGGATGACAAGCCTCTCTGCCACGTCGCAGAGTGGCCAATCCATTGTGGAGAACGCCGTGATGGGAAGGCTCCGTCGAGCTCACATCAGCAGCGGAATGGTGAGAGGACAGTCCAGTCCCATGGGGCCAGACCCTCGTTATTTCCACCTGTGGGGGTATATTCATATACGAATACCCCCATTTCTAATTGTGACATGATTTTTAAAGCCTAGAGGTAGCTAAACAATGAGTCAGATTACTGAATGTTATTATCCAAGGGAATACGAGCTATGCATTGCTGGTGCCCTGATAAGCAAATGATTCAACTTGAGCAGCTTTATTAAAACCAACCAAAGTTTATTTATAGAAGTCTATACATTTGTAACGAATGCTGCCAAGACATCAATGAATTAAAGCAAAAAACCCATCCCTCCCAATGAGCCTGTGTTGTCATCACTCACTGTCACATGCACTTAAAGAGGAGAAAATGTTATACCTTCATACACAATAGGTTTCATAGCTATCCGAGAAAAATGACTCTCTCAATGCATTATTCCCAGTGAAAAAATGACGGTGTCTACAGATTCTTCTGTCACTTCCATGAAAAGCAGAACCTCTTGCAAAGGATATATGAGGGCAGCTACCTCATTCACTTGTGTCCATAATACATTTCCATTTTATTTTATTTAATCAAGTCCTCAAACCAAATTGGAAAGGGAAAAAGTGATGCTTTATTTACAATTTAGGGAAGTCTTTCGTACTTTGATTATGAAACTCAGTCTTAGAAAGTATGCTTCTATTGCAAAAATCTTTTGTGGACAGCCACAATATAATTAGGTGGAATCATAAAGACCATTACTTTAACCTGTGCTTGCCCTTTCCATGCATCTATGCCACCGATTTGTACAAATCAGGTGAGCAAGCCAAACCTTCCAAGAGTTTTACAATTACAGTACATAGTTCTGTACCAGAAACATCAGTATAAAGGAGACTGGCTGCTACAGATTATGTTACTGGGAAAAATCAAGTGGTCGAGATTCCTATCTACATAATATATCATGATGGCTCCCAAGTAACTATACACTGGCAGACTTTAGAAATCCACTTTAAAAAAGGATGTTAGAAATACGTAAGTAAATAAAAGTACACAAGAACTTGAGAAAAGTAGCTTAAAAATGGAAAAGACGGAAAACAGAATGATTACATATTTACACAATAGTCCACAATGTGTATTATATGGACTATATAGTAAATAAAGCCACACAGTTTACACCACTTGACAAGAATCCACTTCAGGAGGAGGACTGCATTTCCCCCCCCCTTCATTTTACCTGGTTTTACAGTTACATGTCTCCCTACTCTTAAATAAGGAATTAAAGGGGGAAAAACAGCATTAAAACATTAAGAAGGATTCCATGGATCACAGCCATAAGACTCAAATGTCTGTTCTGATGTAAGCAAAGACTTTATCAGCCTGTGTAAAAATGTTTCACATGTATTAGAAGTTCTCCTGATAACCCATTATCAACACCCCCAACACACACACACATCCCATTTAGGGCATTAGCACTAGTGTGACCTCTCCAATGTCTAGCATGTTACTGACAAATGTGGTTCTTAATTCATACTAATCCACTGTACTTCATTTAGAAGAGCTCTTTGATAAAAATGTCATTTATTTACACTTTGATCTTTACACCTGAGTGATTATCAAGCAGTCATCTTGTTCCCAGACATTCCATACATACAATCCTTGTGCTAGAGTTCGACTGCACATGTTCCAAAGTTACACATGGGTCAAACATCTGCCCTCCTTTATTGGTTATTTCTTCTGTATCCTTCCTATTCCATAAAACAAAATTTAAAAAATGAAACAAAACAGAGAGGCAATTTTTTTAAATCGGCCTGGGAAAAGGGTCTTATGATGAAGCAGACTAACACACTGGATGAATTTCATAGCTTTGTGGGCAGGGGGGACAAGATCTAAATAGATCCTAGGGAGGATAAACTGTCCCCAACTGACTGCAGCACATAATTCAAGAGTATGTGTTTTACAAAGCACCGGAAGAAAAAGCAGGAAAGAATTTTGATAAGAACAGAGAAGTATGAGGTTACAGTTATCATCTATTTTTTGTTTGTAAAAAAAAGCACACACAAAAAAATGAGATTTACTAAATTGTCCCTGCTCTTTCGGATGCTCAGGTGTAGCTGACAGAAATTCAAGACAGCGCCAGAGATTTGTGACACACAGATATAAATTTCCTGCAGGTTAAAAATGATAAAAAAAACTGGAAAAATCTTTTTTGCACAATCCAACCCCATGCCCACAAAAATGTACACTTTCAACCTAAATCAGTTTGTAAATATGTCCTTCTCCAAAGGTAGGAGTTGGCAAGGGGTGGGGGAGAAGTAGAAGGGGAAAAGTGCAGGTGACCTTCACAAGAGGTCTTGTGCCACTGTTTTAACTTTCTTTGCTTGTGGTGGTGAGACAGCCAAGTGCCAACACTGCTTCTGCCACCAATAAGTTTTTGCAGAAATCCAGGTTCCAGGTTAACACTGAAGACACACAGCCAACCCCAATTAGCTGCATTAAAAAAAACAACACCCCCACCCCAATAGCACAGATCATATTTGTGGGTGGCAGAAGGAAAGAGCAAGAGGGAGGTCTATACAGTAAAGAGTCAATGGTTTATATTACAGATGACTGGCAGTTCTGAAGAGTCTCTTCCCAGCTCTATTGCTGCTGCAACCCAGAAGGGCAAACTGAAGAGGGAAGAAAATAAAGGGTGAAACATCATGTAGCATGCAGGATCAGAAGCAGCCAAGAGCAGGTATGCTCAAATTAGCCCCCGCCTTTTCTTGTAGTCTTCCAGGTTCAGTGATCGCCGAGGGGCACCATCTTTTGCTGGGGGAGCCTTGGAGGTGATAGCCAATGTTTTGGACTCTGTTGGAAGACAAGGCACAAAGGTGTGCATAACTCAGGAGATTTCAATTTGGCAGGCTCATTGTTAATTCCCAACAAGCCAGATTAAGTTAATAGGTCCCTTCTGACAGCTGTCTACAGAGGATCAGCACAATTATTAACACAGTGGAAGAATTATGATGTAAGAAAAAGACATCCCAGTGCAAAGACACAGAGGGGAATAAAACCAAGGCTACGAAACTAGCTCCCAATTTCTCCAGTTCAGCCAACTTGTCAGACACAAAATAAGGAAGTAAAACAGGGACAAGAAACAGACAACCCTCTAGATGTTGGAACTATTAATCTGATTGGTCCTAACTAACATACCTAAGTTAAGGAATGACTGGCATTCTAGTCCAGCATCTGGATGGTTACATGTTTTCCCCATTCCTGCAAGTAAAGTCTGTGACACTGTGTGGTAGAACCTGCAGAGAGCAGGGGTGAAATCATTACTTGTTTTCCCCCCTTAAACTGTGGACTTATGATAAACATGTTTTCTGGAAGGTAGTAGAAACCTAGGCTGTCTTCCGCCTTTTCTGCCACCTTCACTTTTCTTTCTTCCAGTGGCAGCACCAACCTGAACTGGGAACCTGGAGATCAATCTTCACATCAAAATCATGCACTTTGAAGAGATCCTCTGAGAGGTCACTGGCTGTTTTCGAATTCATATCTTTATCTTTCCCTTGACTCTGAAAAAGGAGAATTTTTTTCAATATCAAGTAGCACAAAAAGGTAAGTGGGAGGAACTGAAACCAGAAGTGAGAAAACACATTCATAGCTACTATGTCCGAATGGCTGCAGAACAGTCTATCTTTCATACACTTTTTCCCATTGTGAGCCGCCTTGGGTTCCCTCACTGGGAGAAAGGCGGCCTACAAATGATACAAAATAAATAAAATAAATACACAAAATTGACTCATTCCATTCTCAAAGAAGAGTCAGAAAAATCTAAATTGCAGTAACTTCATACCACTACAGTTACATTAGGATGAGTTGGTTAGAACTGAAAGAGAAGAAATACAGCAGGAACTAACAGGAAATAGAGGCAGCCACTTGCCTTGGTCATGTCCTTTGGAGCATCTGGCAATACACCAGATCCATATTTTGCATTCAGCTGGGCAAGGATAGCAGCTTGGACAGCAGGATCTCTGGACTGTGGAAAAAAGAAGAGATGTATTATCACCTTGACTACTACCTCTTCTAGTATTCAAATTCTTTCATCATTCAGCATGTATGCATATTCCACACCTCAGGAAGCACCATCGTTAGAACTATGTGAATACACTTTTTCAAATGGAACACATTTTGTTATATTCAAAGCATGACGTACGTATTGTGCTTCAACTATACAATCTTGATTTGCACACCAATAAAAACAGGTCACAAATGCACTGCTTTTCCATGACTACTGAGTATAATGTTGATCCTAGAACATGCTGGTATGGTGAATTAGTGCCTCAACATTATATATTGTAAGATCTCAATAGTTGCAAATATGAACCTGTCTGTTTATGAACAGTTTGCCATGTTTTCTACTTCTCTTAATGCCTGCACTGTACCTACATTAGAGACTATCGTGGGTTTACATTGCCGCCGTGTAAAGGGATCCATCTGCTGGTTTCTCATACTGTGACTTTCAGCCTGCAGAGAAAAATATTAAATATGAAATAAGCAGTTTTCTTGCCCTTATTTATCCTTTCTTTAGCACTGCCTCAACACAAGACTACAGGATTAAGATTACCTTAAAAATCAGAGACAGCATATTTTCTCAACAGTAGTAGCTGAGGGCATGATATGGAAAGAGGCTATTGCCTTTCCCTCCATCTGTGAGCTTTCCAAAGGCATCTAGTTGGCCACTGTGAGAAACAGGATGCTGGGCTAGAGAGGCCTTTAGTCTGATCCTGCAGGGCTCTCCTCAGTGAGAAAACTCTAGCAGGTCTTCATGAAAAACATGCCCAATGCAAGCAGACATCTGATGATTTAAAAATGCCAGTACCTTCCCTTTCTTCCCTTTAAACCAAGGAGAACAGGCTTATGGCATTCTGGTGTCTAATGAGCATTTCTTAAATGCCTGGGATTAAAGACTTAAAGGACTGGATCCAAAAAAACAGGAGGAAAACAAGTGCTAGTTCCACCCCACAAATCTTCCATGAGGAGTTCATGAGTTCATGTAGTGTTACAAAAGGTGTGTTTTATCACAGGTCTTGTGCTTCTGACGGTGGAAGCAGTTTGTGTATGCTCTTTCATAAACAGTTCTCAACATTTAGATTGTGTGTGTGTGTGTGCGCGCACGCACACGCACACGCACACACAGCTAGTAGGTGGGACTACTTGTGACAAGAATCTTCCCTCATGCTTTCCTCATGTGCTTACTTAAATAAAGGAACTTTTCAAAACATCACAATATATCTTTAGAAATACATCTATCCTCTTCCTAGATCCACTCCAATATCTTTTGTTGGTGCTACAACTGCCTGCACATAGCCTATCCACATAGCCTGTCTATTTTCTGCACATGCACCTTGCACGTATCATGTCAGGAACCGCAGTGTTGCTTCTCTTACCATGTGTGTGTATATGTATGGTGGTTAAGATGTGTTAAGTAGGAAAGAAAATGTATGTGTGGAGGAGAGGCCAAATATAGTTAAGAGTGCTGCATTTTCCCTTCCTTTCTGTCTTTTTTCTTTCTTTAAATCATCCCAACTCTTTTGTGGTTGAGATAGTTTCAATATAGAAATACAATAGCACCACCAGGCTGCAGGCAGCATTGGCTCTTTTCTCATCCCAAGTAAACATAGCATGGCAAGACAGTTTTCAATACTTTCTGTTTTATGCCCACAACTACTTTTTCAGACCTAGTGCATCTTCCAGCATGAATGCTCACAAGAATGGCAGTCTGATATAATTCTATATAAACACAACTCTCATTTGAAAAAAATGAAGCAGTACAAACAGCATTTTTTTCATTAATCAGAAAATTGTGGTCCCTGAGACTTGGTAATTATTAACTGATACTTTGCAACACTTTGGCATGTTGCCCCAAAAATGTATATAAAAAGCTCTCTACGTAAGGGGGGGGGGAACTGTTTAGTTCATATAAACACCTATCTTTAACTAAGTATTTTGTCTTCCCTTTATATTTCTCCACTGAACAACACTCACCACTAATGCCTTTTCAGACTCCACAATATTCCATTCTCTATTTCTCTGGTTGATATAACTGTAAAAAAGAAGTAGTGTATTTATTCATATTCCACCATGAAAGCAAAGAACTATCTCAAATTCACACAAAAAAGTTTAAGGCCATCTGTTCCTCATATATATTTGTCTTTTCAGGACTTAGAGATCACTTATGAAAACCATAAACTAAGGAAATTTTATAACAAGAAGCTACAAGATAATTTCAGAGATGGGAGCCCACAATAAGAGAGTCCTAAGACCAGTAATAATGATTAGAGACCAACCTGATGGCTGAAATGTTCTTTGTCCGCTGGCGATCCAAAGCCTCTGCCCGTTCCTCCAACTCATTAAGCTGGTCTTGAATCTGTTTTGCCCTGTCCTGATCTCCCATGTCCTCTGCCATGGCCTTCAATAAAGAAATGTAACTTACATCTGAAACATCATCATTGCAGAGTTGATTAAAATGCATACAAAAGCACAGTCATGTCTGCTAGACTGCACAGTCCCTCATTTTGAACATATAACACTTCAGAATTAACCTTCATCTAATTCAGAAGGCAAAAAGAACAATGATTGGTGTGCTTACAAATTTTACCTCATTTAACAGAAGAGCAGCAATTAAAGTTAGCAACTATCTCATAGTAAAAGATATACTGCAACCTGGGCCTAGTAGACAATGAGGAAAATTTAAACAAGCTGTACCTATCTTAGAATTATAGAATCATAGAAAAGTGAAGTTGGGGCCTACAACACCTACAACATCAACCCAGGAATGCAATCAAAGCATATCTGCCAGGTGATTGTCCAAGTTTTTCTTGAATGCCTCCAGTGCTGGAGCACTCACCAACTCCTGGGACAACTGGTTCCACTGTTGTACTGCTCTAACAGGACGTTTTTCCTGATATTGAACCAGAATCTGACTTCCTTTAACCTGAGCCCATTGTTGTGTGTCCTGCACTCTGGGATGACCAAGAACAGATCTTGCCCCTCCTCTGTATGACAGCCTTTCAAATACTTGAAAAGTGCTATCATATCACCCCTCAGTCTTCTTTTCTCAAGGCTAAACATGCCCAATTCTTTCAGCCTTTCTTCATAAGGTTTGGTTTCCAGCCCCCTGATCATCATCTTCTTCTACAAAAGTGAACCTCATCACTGTGTGTGCACAATCAAAACTATTTTATTCAGGTAACAGCACAGTCATTTACAGAAATTGTGGGTATAAAAGCACTCACAGCAGTAACACTTGATACACTTATCTCAAAAAATAACCACACATAAACTGTTTAAGAATAGTTAGAAAGACACGGCCAAGGCAGTCGTATCTTGGGAGAAGAGTGGCAATTTTTGAGTTACCATGATTTACCTTCTCTTTCAGCAGCTGCGTTTTCTTCATGGCATAGTTTGGTGGTGCTTTTCGGAACCTCTCTTTCTCTTTTACTATCTACAAACAAAAAACAGAGAACACAGAGTTACACAATACCTAGATAACAGAATGAGAGGCCAACCGCCTGTTAATTATCACACAGCTGCTCTTCTCATCATTCAAGCTTTTGCAAGACAATATGGATATAGTTCCTATATCACATGCTTTATGGCCTGCTTCCTTGTCTGCTCTCAACCTATATTTATGAAGTGTCCGAACAGTAAAGCATCACTTTAGTACTTATTTTGTCATGTTACATACAAACTTCAACCTCACTGATGTGCTAGATTCAAGATCTTTACCTTTACAGTAACATGATCACAGGGGCAACTCTTCTTGAACAGTACTAATTTTGTCAGTAGGAAGATACTGCAAAACCCCACCACCCCTGCTCCAAACCTAGTCCTTACTCCTTTACTCATAACAATGCAGAGTATAAGTCATATTTAGTTGTGATAAAACTTCTATGAATCGTACACAGGCAAAGCAAAGGTGATACACAAAGCAGGACACCTTAAAGGGAGCCTTTCAGCAGGTCTACTTTTATAACAAAAGTAAAATGTCTAACCCATTTTAGTTATAGGACCTAAACATGGCGCCTCAGAGTATCTAAGACCTCACCTACCTTTCTGTTATGAACCTTCAATTGAATGGTTCCAGCTCAATAGTAAATTTTCTTCATTTACCTCCTCAATGTCCTGGTCATTAAATTTGTAGTTGAGAGCTTCTTTGATGGACACTTCCTTCTTGTTTATCTCATCTAACGTGGGTAGCTGCATCCCAGCAGAGAACATCTGATGGGGGGGAGGGTTCCGAAAAATATATGCATCAATGCTGTATTCTTGAAAAACCCACAAAAAATTATGGAAACATTCTTAAAAACACTTACAGCTTCCTTCCACTTCATAAACTCACTCTCTGTGAATTCTTGATTGGAGACAAATTCTAAACGGAATACTCGCTGGTCACTGCCATGCCTGTTCAGAGAAAAATTAGTCCTTAAGAATCTCGGTACAGGGGATGTGACAGAGATGTACCAAGTAAAGTATATTTATAACAGCCTATTAAATGTTCCTATGTATACTAGACTGTATTACATTAAACCAAGTTCTATCCTTTTCAAGGTAAGATACAGCCTGAATCCAATAGCACTGATGGGGAAAAACAGGTACCAAGAGCAATATAAATACAGTGGTGCCTCGCACAACGGTCGCTCCATAGAGCGACGAATCCGCACAACGATGCCGTTTTTGCAATCGCAAATGCGATCGCAAAACGGCACCTACATAGGGGAAAATTCACAGAGCGAAGGTCGGTAAGCGATTCGCTTACCGACCTTTGCTTTGCGACCCGCCGATCAGCTGTTCCGCGGCTTCAAAATGGCCGCCGGAACAGCCGAAAGGGGCCGGGGTGCAGCGTTTTCGCGTCCTTGGTAAGCAAGGGGAGCACGCGAAAACGCTGCGGAAGCCCCGAAATGGCTGCGCGAAATGGCTGATCGCAGCGTTTTCGCGCCCTCGTTCAGCGAGGGGAGGGCGCGAAAATGGCTGCCGGCTATACCGGAACATGGCACAACGGTGAGTATTCGGCCAAATTGGAACGCATTAAACCCTGTTTAATGCGTTCCAATGGCTTTTTACTTTCCGTAGTGCAATGTTTCACACAGCGAGGGTTAATCCGGAACGGATTAACCTCGCTGTGCGAGGCACCACTGTACTCATTTTGTCTTATACCAGTGTTTGCTTGCCATTCCATGTTCATTATATCTCTAGGGAAAGGAAAGAGTAAGTACACCAACTTCCTACTGGTTATAAAGAAAAGGATGCTGGACTTTAATTCACTCAAAGGAGTTCTTTCATTTCAAATTGATGCAATCTAAATTCCAGTTGTCTTACCTTAACTGTAACCCTTTGTTTGTCCTGGTACCCCCAAGCTGATAAACCTTTGCAGTTTCTACAACACCAGTTATTTCTGCCACCTATAAAAAAAGAATATGAGGAAAATAAAAGAACACCAATGTATACAGACACAGACACAGATACAGACACAGACATTTTAACTAAGAAAGAAATCTGAAATCCAGAACCAAAATAAACTGACTTGAGAAATATGAAAATCAGAGCTGGACTACTCTGAAGTGCAACTGATATCAATCTAACCAATTCTGAAGATTCATTAACAACTTGCATTCAGAAGAACCAGATAGTATGATGCAAACCACTTTATTCGAGTGTGGCAAGATCAATGAGAAAGAGTTTTCAGACTGGCAGGCTTAGTTTCTAATCACCCTGAACTATTTTATGAGGAAGATCCAATCTCAGTGGTCAGGAGAAGGGTGCATTCAGTAATATATCATAAGCCCTTTTGCTAGTTTCTTTCAATAGAAGAAACATTAAAACTTTTTAAAAGTCTATGACACATAGATCGGTGAATTCACTACAAAGTGTGCCTTGTGTCCATCACCCATTTCTCTACTACTGCATGTTTTGTAACTTCAGTGCTACCTAAGCAAAACTCCAAAAGCTGTAAACTGCATTTAATTCACCATAATTTCCCAACTTCTGCATGTTTGTCTTGGGACACCTATACACACGTGCTGTTTTCACTCTAACTGTCCCTAAACTTATGAAGGAAATCATTCAGCTCCACCAGTTTATGCACTACCCTCTCTACCCAAAGTACAGGTATAATTCTGCAAATTGCACTTTCCTTACTGCCATTCTTTGTTCTTTTCATGACCACCCACAGAACACAACAAGGAAATAAATGTGCCCTTTTTGAGAAACTCTCAAGTTGTAATGTTTGCCCTAGTTTAAAAAAAAACCTTGTGTTCATCTTCTAAAGCAGATCAGGTCTGATCTCCTCAGAAGGTGCAAATAATCCCTGCAAATTCATCCAGTTCTAAAAAATAAAATAAAAGTTACCAACAGTTTCCTTTAAAAAACTGAAATTTAGAATAAACCAGGAATTTTGTTGGGAGCCCTCTTAAGCAGGATCCCATCATCTTTAATGGTAAGAATATATTTTAACTTAACTTTTGACTATGGTAGTTAATTATTTGGGCATAAAACTTACTAAGGTTTAATATGACTGATCAAGAGTCATCATATTAAGCCTAGCTATCTCATTATTTCGTCTCTTGGAAATAGCAAGACAGCTCAGGGAAATGTAATTTATTTATTTTATTTTATTTATTTATTTGATTTTTACCCCGCCCCTCTAGACCATGTCTACTCGGGGCGGCTTACAAAATAAAACAAAACAGTATAAAAATATATAAAATCATAAAATTACATATTTCAATATACATATACCCTTACACCTATGTGTCTGCCACTGAGCAGCTATAATCTTTCTCTATATCTACAAATTCCATCTATTTGTAACAAAGAAAAAAAATGAAAGAGCTGCTGGATGTAACACATATCAATGGAAGGTACAATGATTTTGGGGGGGGGGGTCCAAGTTGAAATTTGGACTTCTATGAAATGAATTATCCCCCAGATCTTTCCAAGCCACACTGGGGAATCTTCTGAATTGCTGTATTGCAGATCAGATCAAATCATGTTCTTAGTGCACACTGTTAATCTGGATGAACCCCTAAATAGATATGCTTGATATAAAGCAACATCAAAGACAGTGTGGTAAAAAATAGTAAAATAGGAGCTGCAATTACCCTTACATTATTCAATTACATGATTTTTCTTTAGCATGCTTTGTGCAGATAACTTTTCAAAAGTATACTCGCTCCTTAATGCTGAAAGCAATTTGACCTGCTCAAGGAATAAGCTCACCCTGTAAACTGGTTTGCTGTTGTGGTTTCCTATTCCAATGCGCACAAAGCAGCCAGTGACTGTTTTAGCAAAGAAAGGCATGTGACACCACCGTTCTAGTTTGTGTCGAGATAATCGAATCCGGTTCAGTTCTTCAGGCAAGGACACTGGTTGCGATTTGGGGGGAATTTCTTCTTTCCTGATTGGGCAGGAGAGAAAGAAGACTATTCACATCTTCAGTAAGAATCCATAGTGCCACATTCAGAGACCAGTATTCCAAAACTGATTTTTGTCATTTAGTTGAACTACAATAGATTTAGCCGAAGAGAGACACATTTTAGATCTTTTGCTTCCAATTATTTCTAAATAACTATTATCTAATTACATATCTTGTTTGTTTTCCAAAGAGCTCAACATGGTATAGATGGTTCTCTTGTTCTTAATTTTATCCTCACAACAGAGAAGTAGGCTAACTGAAAGTTCCTGATTGACTCAAAATCATACAGCTAGTTTCATGATTAAGAAAAGATCTGACCTTGCACCTCCACAAAGTCCTGACACTCTAACCATTATACCACACCAGCTATAGTAGCATCTAACAAGTATATTATACATTAAGAAGAGAAGAACAGTAAAATAAAAGTGCAACCTTTAGTGAACACAAAAGCTAGCAGTACAAACACAAATGTTATCCTCTGCCTTCAAACGTAAGGAGATATTCAAGACTCACTCTTCCTCCTCATCAGAAGACGAAGACCTGGATGAACGATCAGTTTTCTCACTAGATTTATCATCTTCTTCTTCCTCTTCATCATCTGAATACACTTCACTTGTTTTTAATGGCTGCTTCTTTGCAAGCAATTCAGCTACAAAGAAAGGAAGAAAATTATTTCATTTTCTGTTCAGTTTCTCTTTGCCTAGCAGTCTGCCTTGAGATTCCATTAGTTTAAAAATACGTAAGCACAAGACATGCCTATATACTGAGCTAACCAGGAGATCAAGTGTCCCTAAGCAACTGAATTTTTATCACCATAAACCTGAAGAATAAACTATTTTTTCCACATTCTTCTATGGCCACAAGAGAGGTTCTAAAAATATCACCAACTCATTCCCACTTTAAAGTGCAAGCTACTTTAAAAGAGAATTTGAAAACAACATGATATGGTCTGGCAGCCTGCTGCACAAGGGAAAAATCTCAGCAGGCATATGCAAGCCTTAGACATGTCTAAAGAAGCTCTTGGGTACAGCAATTTGCAACTTAAAGAATGGCAGCATACTATCCAAATAGTTCTGTTCCATTGTGTTAACTTGGCTGACACAAGTTAACTATCCAACATTATTGCAAGTGATGGGGAAACTTGTGCTTTTATTCAAGGTATTGTTTCTTATTTCTAAAAAAAACCAAACTCTATTTTGAATCACTTTACATCACACAGTTTTTTGACCTGATTTTGGTTGTGTGAATTGCAGGATTTTTGTATTCTGTATGCAGGAGTATACCTGTTCTGTTCTTCCGCTTTTCCCTTTCTGCTTTCAGTTCTTCCATGGCTTGGGACTTCTTATCCAATTTTTCATCCCGCTTTGACCGTCGCTCTTTATTGTGTGACATTACCTGAGGAAACACCTAGTTATAGATTATGTCTGAAGGTAACTCCAGATAAAGAGGTCTATATTAACATACAGTTTCTCTTGCTGTATACTCTTATCAAATTGTTCATAAAATATGGTTTATTATTTTGAACTTGTTTGGAATATACTAATAGCCATTAGAATCCTGAAGTCTGGAATCCTACCAGTTTTTTGTAAGGTTTGTGTAACTGATTGCAGCTAATTGTGGCCAATTGATAAGTCCTGAAATACATCTTGGTGTGTGACCAGGCATGAGATTGTGATGCCACAGCATCTGCCAATTAGCTACTACAAATTAGGCAAACTGTACATGAACAGCCATAGGATTCTGGCCAATAGCTATAAAATGGCAAGATTCCAAGCCATCAATTATTTCAAAATGATCTGACTTTTAGATTTGATGACTAAACTCATCCAGTATGTCCCCTTCCCAGAAGGATTAAAAGAGTGAATTTTTGGAGTGAGCAGTCATCCTCAATCTCATTACAGTCGTTCCCCGCTGGACGATTACCCCGTTTAACGATGAATCCGCTTAACGTTGACGTTTTTGCGATCGCTTTTACGATCGCAAAACGATGGTTTAAATGGGTTGTTTTCGCTGTGCGATGATCGGTTCCCTGCTTCGGGAATCAATTTTTGCTTTACGACGATCAGCAAACAGCTTATCGTTGGGTTTTAAAATGGCCACCAGCTGAAGAAAATGGCCCCGTGCTGTTTTTAGGACTGATTTTTCGCACTACAGGCACCAAAAATGGCCACCCCTATGGAGGATCTTCGCTGGACGAGCCGTTATTCAGCCCATTGGAACGCACTGAATGGTTTTCAATGCGTTTCAATGTTTTTTTAAATTTCGTTTGACGTTTTTGCTCTACAGCGATTTGCTGGAATGAATTAACGTCGTCAAGCGAGGAACCACTGTATCTCCATATAATTTGGATTACAACCATCATCTTTCCTTATTATGCAACATGTTTACTGTAACTGATGGAAGCTTTAGTCACAAAATCTGGATAGTATCCAGTTAGGAAATATTCTTTTAGACAAACATAAATGAATTTGTTGCATACATGAGCAAACCCACCTTAATAGCATGAGGGTTTCTGAGTGTGTGAGGGAATTTAGGAACAACACTATCAGCAAGCTAGACTCTGTAACAAATTTAGACTCCTGGCAGAGTCAACCTAAGAAAGAACGACCAAAACTGAAAAACCAGAGTAAGATGCATCTGCGCGATTCATGAATTAAGATATCAACAGAAGAGAACCAATAATTCTTGTGGTGATGGGAGCAAAGAAACTATAGAAAAACAAGCAGAAAGACATCAGTAGTAGTGGAATATGACACTGTTGGAGGATGTTCCTTAGACAATGGCAGTGAGACTGTGTGTGTCTTATCTCCCTATATTTATAATTCTTTTAGTTGTTTTACTTTCTCTTCAAACTATAAACAACCCTTTCTCCAAGGGCCTGGAAATCCAGAAGCCTGGAGCACCAAGGTGAACTACTGTTCACACCTCCATTTTAAAAGCGCTTTCGTTTTCAGGGCTGGCTTTTCTATAACCCTTTAATTATTTTAACACTGTACACACACAAAACTTCACATCTTGTTTGCTTGATTCAAAGGAACCTAGATGGCTCTTTATATAAAGAAGAACCAAGGGCAATGAAGTAGAAAATGAGATGCCTCAACACTAGTGGCAGAAAGATTAGTAAGTGTTCATTCCAGTTGAACAATCATTTTTCTTTGCCACCACAACATTGCTTGAAGTGCTGTCAGCCAAGCATTATTACTGTCTACGTGAAACTGTTGTATGAGGACATCCAGAGATTTTTCAGAGTGAGATGCCCTCAAATGAGACTCTGCTCTATTTCTATTTTACACATAAGTTAAACGAGTTAGTACAAATGTTAATTGGTTCTGAATTTATACTAGGCTATGCTGCTCTAGTTATCCATGGTCTGGTAACCTTTAAATAAGACAACCATGCTGAGTTATACATGAAGCTGCATTGATGACAGTTTGGAAAATGCAGCTAGTTCCGAACATGGATGTTAACTGGTGCCAAGCACTAGGAGAATGCTACATTTTTGCATTGCCAACTGCATGAGTTCTCAGTTTCTGGGCCTAACTGTTGACCTTGTGTTTTAAAAAAATATTTTATTTAAGCTACTGAGATAACTGATTTGGAGACTAGAACATAAGATTTCAGTAATGAAACAGGGCATTTTCTGACAGAGCAGATCTTCAGCATGCAAGGAAACTACACTATTGTAAATGGCTTAAGAGAATTAAAGGGCTGAAAATGTCAAATGCCCTGCCATTGGACCCACAGGAACAAGAGAAACAGTCACTTAAAAAAATCTGGAATCACCTTAGATTAACAGAATTATATTCAACACTGGGTGAGAGAAGGCTGCTCGCGGATCAGATCTTCCCTTTCTTCACTCTGAAGTACTTTATATGCTTGGGGTGGAGTAACTGAACATTATGAGCTGTTAAATGTTATGTGCTTCAGGGAGTAATAATGGGAAGATGGGAATTCCTGTATATCAGGAACTATGCACAAGCAGTGGCCTAATTTCAAGTGATTACCCCTCTCACTGCAGCCTCATAAGACACAATCCATACCTCTCACTCCTCATGAGGCTTTGTGGGAGGTATAAGGAGAAGGGAAGAACAGGTTGCTTACCTGTAAATATGGTTCTTCGAGTGGTCCTCCGTGAAGTCACACATATGGGTAATGCACATGCATGGACCTTTGGAACATTCTAGAGTTTAAAAGGATAGACCATTTGTCTCCTCCCCTCCCAATGTGCATGTATTAGCATGCAAAGACCCAGCCTTTTCAGTTCCACATGTTCCGCATCTTTAGTTAACAGCAAGAGCGAGGGGACCATGCCAAGATGGATTGGAGAGGAAGCATTGGTGGCAATTTGATAATAAATATTGTGGAGAGGTAGCCATGCATAATACGGAATCAGAGTAGGCTTTGATATTTTCAGAAGGGGAAGGAGAATTTGTATTCCCCACTTCTGATTCGGGCGTAGTAACGACGGCCGAAAGAGGCTTGAACTCAGATCCAGAATAGGAGGATGAATCCAAGGCAGACAGTGAAGCTGAAGGTTGGTGAGCAGGAGACTTAGGTAAAATAACTTGTGACTGAATAGGTTGAGGGCAAAAAGGCTGATTATGCAGATCAGATCTGAGGGCCGATGGCGGGGGGAACATGTTAGAAGCAGAACTGAAAATCAGATCCAATGGCAGCAGCCAAAGAGTGACAGTGCTGTTGAAATGGGGTCCAGTGCTGTTGGCTAGGATTGAAAAGCATCAGATCTGATGGGAAAGTATGGTAAAGGTGGTTGAATCCAGGGAATAAGGAGGTGGACTGCTGCTAGCCAGATCCGAAAGCAGATGACTCTGAAGGCTGTTTCTGATGCTGGAAGGAAGCAGAGGTATTGGGAACAGAAAAATGAGCCCTTTTAGGTAGTGAAGGGGCATTACAATGGTCATGTCTCTGACATTTCCGATGCTTTGAATCCAATGATGTCAGCTTCACCATGGGAGTGAAAAGGTGGAATCTCGAATCCAGGAAGTGTGGTGGAGATGGAGAGGAGCATCAGGAGTCAGAGAACTGAGAATCCGAGTGCTGGAGAAGGAGAGAAAGCTTTCAATGGATCCAGGGTCTGCTTGAGCCAAGTTAAAGGATGAGCCAGAAAGGCAGAAACAGGATTTGCCATCGGCACTGGGTCGGGTAAGGCCGACTCCAAAGGTGGGAAGATTTGTCCAGTTTCACCTTTTAAGACTTCTTGGATGGCTTTGACAGAGCCTTAGAAGAGAGGCTATTGACCTTTTTAACGGCAATGTCTGGCATGGACAAAGAGGTGAAAGACGGCATCAAAACAGCTGAAGGCTTGGAACCTGCACAAGTTGTTTTCTCCTCCTTAATATGGGATGTTTGGGAGGTGGACAGAGCTGGATCCTTCATTTTAGGAGTGGATGGCTGGAGAAATTTAATATGTGCCACAGGCACATATTAAGGTGGAATCGACCGTTTTTAATAGCCTTGTTTGTGGCCATGTTGACAGGAATGGGGCTGGTGGGATTTGCCCAAACAGTAGAGGCACTTGGAGCGCTTGTCTGATAAAGGGACATTCCTGCCACAGACCGTACACTTTTTAAATGGTTCCCCAGGGACCATAGAAGGTGAGAACTCAAATGATGACTGGGCTGGGGCACCTCCCTTATGAGGAAAGTATACAGCGTTTGGGGCTCTTTAGTCTAGAGAAAAGGTGTTTGAGGGGGGAACATCACTGAGATGTATAAAATTATGCAGGAGATGGATAAAGTGGATAGAAGGAACTCTTTTCCCTCTCACGTAATACCAGATCCAGGGGACATCCACGCCAATTGAGTGTTGGGAGAGTGAGAACAGACAAAAGAAAATATTTCTTGATCCAGCATGTTATCAGTCTGTGGAACTCCTTGCCACAGGATGTGGTGATAGCATCTGGCCTAGATGCCTTGAAAAGGAGATTGGACAGATTTCTGGAGGAAAAGTCCATTGCAGATTACAAGTCATGATGGGGATGTATAATCTCCAGGCTTAAAAGGAAGGTACCTCCAAATGCCAGATGCAGGGAAGGGGTATCAGGAAACAGGTATCTAGTTGTCTCGTGTGCTCCCAGAGGCATCTGGTGGGATGACTATGAGATACAGGAAGCTGGACTAGACGGGCCCTTGGCCTGATCCAGCAGGGTTCTTCTTATGTTCTTATGGATAAAAAGGGGGGGAGTGAGTGGGAATCAAAATAAGAAAATAAAACAAAACAAAATGACAGAGAAAGAAACAGCACTATAGGAGAAGAAAGAGTTAGAATACCAATATAGTAAAAGAAAAATGGAAGGGCTTTGAATACAAATGGAGATTAACAGTAGCTCTAGTGTTCCCAAAGGTTTCCACTAGTGGCATTTAAAAAGATCTGAGAGGGCTGGGTATTTGCACGCCAATACTTGCACACTGGGAAGGGGAGGAGACAGTCTATCCTTTTAAGCTCTAGAATGTTCTGACGTTCTGCACATGCGCACTATAAAACCCGTATGTGTGATTCAGAGAAGCCACGAAGAACAGAAAGATCTTTCACCTGCAGATTAATATAGCTACCTCTTAAGAAACAATTACCAAAGAGTACAATTTAGATGACAAAATTACAGACGGCTAGATAAAACACATTGCTTTTCCCAAACCTTCTTTGTCAGTGATTCACTGAGACTATTATCTAATCCATTTCATTTAGGTTAAAGGAACATGATGAGCTGGAATATAAATGATGATATAACCTGCTGAAGAGTTGGTTGAAGCCTCCTGGTAAAGCAAGTATTTTGTGATTCTTACCTGGGATTCCTGAATCTGAGTGAGCTTCTTCTTTTCCTGTTCCTCTTCTTGTTTTTTCTTTTTCTCTTTCTTTTCTTTCTTTTTTGCAGTCTTTAATTTCTTCTTTATCTCAAACCTGTGCTCCAAACAAAGAAAAAAAAAAGAAAGAGTCTGCAATCAGTCTACAGCATCATGTGTGAGGAGAGGACTAAAACAGTACATTAAAACTCCTAAGCAAGGGAACTCGTCATAATCATGACACTGAAGTTTAAAAAAAAAAACATGGACATTTATTACTACCACAAAAACTATACCAAAAACAAATCACTTCTGTAACAAAAGCAAAAGGTGTAGAAGCCAGGAGATGAAATACCTAAGCAGGTGGGATTCATAATTTTAAGTCACAAAAATTCTTTTTCCTAACGCTGCTATTAGCAAGGTTTGGGCAGATATATGATTCCATATACCATGCTAATTTCCGAATTAAGTGTAATATCTAAGACATTTGTACACCACTCTTTCCAAATCTCCTAAATGTGCTGTAGGAGGATAGGAGATATAGCCCAACTCATGAGAGCACCAAGCTGAAGAAGAATGTACATTTCACTATTCATTACACTTGGCTATGTGGAAGATTGCTAGTAGTACAGTATATTATTTGTACAACTGCAGATCAATCTCTCAATTATAACCTGTTACAATATCCGTTGTACTCAAGTGGCCATGTAGTTTTGGTAGCTAACTCTAAAGTTATTGAAGCTAAACACAAACTAGCAACTTTTTGTGCCCTGAGAAAGGGTAACAATGGATGCACCTGCATTTACATAATTTTTATGTTTGAAGGTTATTTTTGGAAAACAAATCAACGGCTGACTAAGAACTGCTTCACAGGTATCCTCCAAAGAAAGAGTTCCAAAGAAAAGTCTTCATGGAAAAAAAAGAGAAGACAGGAGGCAACTCCAACAGACTGGTGTGCCATGTGAAGAGTGCCCTGAAAAGAACACATAAATTCAGATCCTAGTCAAAACCTCACCTTCTCTTCAGAACCTCTCTCTTCTCTATTCGGTTAAACAACTCCTGCTCCCTTTCTTTTTCTGTCATCTGCTCTAGACGAGCTCTGTCTTCTTCATCACCCATGAGGTCTTCTCCATAGCCATCAGTAAACTCATCTTCCGATGATGAGTCTGAGTCTGAGCTGGAGCAAGAGCTATTGCTTTCTGAGTCAGAGACTTCACCTGAAATAGAACAGAAAAAAACAACATTGCATTGGGGTAACCAAAGCACCCCAGATTAACCCCAAGAACTGCCTATAACTGCATAGCTCACCTCTCCTCCTTGTTCTCCTTGCTCTGAATCCAAATCTAAATTTGGATTCTAAGCCCCTTCCTCAGGCAGGGATCTGTCTTTTGCTTTTGCTGCTTCAGAGAATACCATGCACACTGATGATACCAGAATGCTTAAAAAACCCATGAGAAAAACTGAGTGTTATGAAAAACCTAAACTACTGCCAGGAGTAACTATATGGAGAGTAAGACATCCTTTGCTCCCCAGCCCTTGATAAATCAATAGAATTCAACTGTCAATAGTTTAACTTTGCACAGAACTGAATTGCAAAACTGGAAGGAGGAGGGTCACTGAACTGAGAGACACAAGCCAAAGGTTTTCAAAACTAGAATACCTGAAGTTACATTTACATTTATTTTTATTTATTATTCACTCTATTCTGAAAGCTCAAACCAATTAATAGCAATAACATAGAAGGAACAACTTGAAGTTGAAGAACATTTTTTTTTCTTCAAAATACAAGTTGCTGAGAAGTTTAACACGCTCCCATTGATCTGTGTTTTTCCTTCATAAGCTCCTGCTTCTGGTGACTCTTTGATTATTCTTTCCAACTGCACTATTTCTAGAACAGAACCACACTATTTCTACAACTGAATGACACCATTTTCTGTCTCACTCACTTCAGGTTAGAACAGCAATATTTCAGCTTACATTCTCCCATTAAAGTGACTTAAGTTTAACACATACACTGGGCCAAACCCTCTTTGCATAACTAATCAGGAATAACTTGATATCATGTTCATGGCAGCTACCATGATGGATGTGCTATCTGTGAAACACTTGTACCATCAATTGCCATAATGGGAACTGCATGAATGAATGCACAATTGATTGCAATTTCCTGTTGCCAGGCATAATGGCTGGCACATTTAATTTATGTAGGCATAACTTTATATTGCACCTGCACACACACAAAAAATTCCCTACTGAGTAGCAATGACTAGGTTAAAATTTATTTAGTGTACAAGGTAAAGGTGTTCCTTAGAAGTTTCATCTACTTTTCAGTTTGGCAGGCACAGCAAACCTTTTGAAATGCTATGGGTGGAATTTTTCATCATAACTGTTTATTACATTTGTGACTCCCCCTTGCAAAATAATGAATTAGAGGAATATGAAATATTACCTGTTATCCAATCCATTAACATTTTGTCATCTAATGATTAAAATAAAGACTTTTAAAATGACTGTGTATTCTACAAATGAATTAGGGACAATAAACTGATTGCTAAAGAATTATTTCCAACCTCTGATCTAATCTTATAGTGTTGCCCTTTTTTGCTAGTTTCAGTAACAGTGTGTGAAAATAAGATTTGATAAGAGTGTACAAAATAAAGGAACTTCATTAGACATTTAAGAACAGCAACAGGCTATTTGCATACTCTAAGAGAGTCATTGAACTGTTCCAAAATAAATGATTTCCCCAAGGAGAAGAAAAAGGACATAGTACAAACCATGAAAATAACGCTATTGGTATCTTATTAGGAAGATCTAAGTCACATCTTTCTCATTCCATTTCTTCCTTGTTCTAAGAAAGATATTGCACTGTAGGTAAGATAAGCTTTTAATGTCAGTGCCTAGACTAATGCAAACATAAAGTTTGCATGATCTAGTAAAACATCCATGATCTCAGCTTAAGAAAAAAATGAGTGCCCTGATTATAATCCTTCACATTCCTGGTGTGGCACATCTTCTTTTACCTTCTTCAGGTGCTGAGCTCTCTGCAGAACTTTCTTTATCAGAGCTGCCTGATGAGGCTGTTTTACTCGTCTGTTTCTTCATGGCTCCTTTTTTCTCTGCCTTCCCAGCTTTCCCTTTCTTTTTGTTTTTTGAACCTCCAACTGTCCACTGTAGGATGAGAAGAATGCAAGAGACTTATGGTAGGGCTGAACTGTCTCCAGACATTATCACATACAGAAAAAACAACATGTTGATTTTACAGGAGAGACTTGGCAAATATGAACTAAGACAAGCCCATATTGTAATGCATTTTTCTATTGGTGAAGTCATATGTGCAATTGCCTTTGATGGGTGAGATCATATAAAGAAAAGAATTAATGATGAAGAAGAGTCCCAAGTTGTTTTATTTTATTAAGACAAATTGAGATACATTTTTGATGGTGTTACTGTTCTAAAGATGTGTGCCTTCTCAGACAGAACTGCTCTCCATATTTCAACAAATATGTGTAACATTTAGAAAACTGCTTCTCCAAGATGACTAGCTAGCTAGTCATTCACAATCCAGATTCAGCACACCCCATAACCATGGTTTCACATAACACACTTTGTCTTTTCTGGGCTTGTGTGTATCCTATTCTGGTCAACTACTGAACTGTAATCATCATTTGAATTCTAAACTGTAATTAATTTTAAACCACAGTGAGCAAAAACAACCCAGCATAAATTATGATGCAAAATTAGCTTGTTCCTAATAACTGCAGTCAACAATAGTTCATTTGGGTTCAGATACCATGATAAACTATGAGCTGTCAAGCACAGAATTAAAAGTTTCCAAAATCTGCCTTTGTGGCCATATCTCAGTGTGACTGAGCCAGAGTGTGGAGGCTAGGATCGGCTTAACAACGTTCAAATACGGTTTTTCATTATACCCATACAATATGTGAAATATGTACAAATTTTGCTCCACTTTCCAACAAGTCTGTTTGGGAGGATTTCTATTAAAAAATGTTACAGCTCTTCTAGCAGATCCCCCTTAAAGCAAAGAGAAGAGAGATAATGCCTGTATTTGTGTGTAATGGTAAGCCATAATTTACAGAAACGAGCCCAAGTAAAGGATCAGGCTCACATGCTCCCCTTTCCTTTGCAGCAGGAGTCATTGTGAGGAACAAGCCAGGTTTTAGTTCTTCTTTACCTGTTGCACTTTAAAGTAAGCACATTGTTATGAAGATCAAAAAACAATCTAGGATTTGAAGGTTTTTTATTTATCAACTGACTTAGTTAGCTAGGCATCCTTCAGTCTCGAAAGACTATGGTAGCGTGCTCTGTATGGAGGGCTTGGAACAGCGCCTAGTGTGGCTGAGAAGGCCAATTCGAGAGTGACAGTCCCTTCCACACTGAAGACAAATCCAGTCTGTCCCCTGTCCGGCTCTCTGGTTTTGCTGCTTTTGTGACTTCCTCTTTGCCTCGGCATGCTGGACAAGGGTCTCTTCAAATTGGGAGAGGCCGTGATGCACCGCCTGCCTCCAGGCTGAACGCTCAGATGTCAGGGTTTCCCATCTGTTGAGGTCTATTCCTAAGGCCTTCAGATCTCGCTTGCAGATGTCCTTGTATCGCAGTTGTGGTCTCCCTCTGGGGCGCTTTCCCTGCACTAATTCTCCATAGAGGAGATCCTTTGGAATCCGACCATCAGCCATTCTCACGACGTGCCCAAGCCAACGTAGACGTCGCTGTTTCAGTAATGTATTCATGCTGAAAATTCCAGCTCGTTCTAGGACTGCTCTGTTTGGAACTTTGTCCTGCCAGGTGATGCCAAAAATCTGTCGGAGGCAACGCATATGGAAGGTGTTCAGCTTCCTCTCCTGCCGTGCACAAAGGGTCCAGGACTCACTGCAGTACAGGAGTGTGCTTAGAACACAGGCTCTATAAACCTGGATCTTCGTATGTGTCGTCAGCTTCTTCAGGCTGATTGTTAGTCCAAAGTCTTGGCAGGCCTTGCTGAAATGATTCATGAGTTGTTGGAGGTCTTCGGCAGAGTGGGCAACGATGGCTGCATCATCTGCGAAGAGGAAGTCCCGCATGCATTTCAGTTGGACTTTGGTCTTCGCTCTCAATCTAGAGAGATTAAAGAGCTTTCCGTAAACTACCGTTTACTGAAAATAAAAACTTCTAGTAAAACAGTGAACAAGCTAAGCATCTGCTTCAGTGAAGCTAAGCTCTAGTACAGTATATTTTCCTCCCAGTCACATGGGGGTTCTGGGCAAGCTCAAGTCCAGCACTTTCCACACTCCAGCTCAAGCACACTGTTGTAAATTATGCTTACCACTACATGTGAATTCATGTGAAAATTGAGAACAAGTGAAGTGAATAAATACAGTAGAACCCCATACCTGTGGCAATGAGTTCCAAGCCCCCCTTCGCAGATGCCAAAACCCCGCAGATAACAGCAAACACTACAGTACATAGCATGATCTCTAGCTCCCTCTATTGGCCAGTTCTAGTAAAGATATTGTGGAAATAAGTATTTCTATTGTGAACCCTATCAATAGCATGGTCCCTTGTAACTATATCACAGAAATACGTATTTTTGGTATCTTTTTAAAATATTTTCAGACAGCGGGTAAATGAAACCACAAATACAAATCCCAGGGATATAGGGATCCTTCTCTAATATCAAAGTGTAAACTAAGTTCTCTTAGCACCATGGCAGTTTGTGTGAGAGATTTCCCTTCATATATCCATATTTGGGTTCTGTTCCCTTTACCCGTCAATGCCCTGGACACTGGGATTTTTCAATTAATATTTTATAAGTTAAAAGATATATACAGACCACTTGTGATTGCAAAAGGGAAGACCTGTACAATATTGAATACCTCTATAATTGTATACAGTGGTGCCTCGCTTAGCGATTGCCTCATTTAACGATGTATTCGCTTAGCGATGAGGTTTTTGGAGCGATTTTGCGCTCCGTTTAGCGATGTTCCCTATGGGGAAATTTCGCATAGCGATGTTTGGGACCTTGCCTCGCTTAGCGATGACAGTTTTGGTCCCCCTGTTTCGCTTAGCGATGTCCGTTTTCGCTATTTTAAGTGTGTCTTAAAATGTCCAAAACTGTTTTAAATGCTTGGGATCATTAGTGCACCTTGTAAAACCTTTGCAAACTTAATTTGGCTTTGTTCTGAGTCTTCGTTAAGTTTTGGTAAATTTTGCCCCTCACTGAAATGCATTGAAATGTAGGTTTGACAGCTATCAAACCTATAGTTCAATGCATTCCAATGGGGGGGGGGGGGAAATTCACCAAAAATTAACGAAGACTCAGAACAAAGCCAAATTAAGTTTGCAAAGGTTTTACAATGTGCACTAACGATCCCAAGCATTTAAAACAGTTTTGAACATTTTAAGACACTATAAAAATAGCAAAAACGGACCTGTCAAAACCATTGAAATGCACTGAAACCTATTGAATGCATTCCAATGGGGGAAACATTGTTTCGCTTAGTGATATTTCCTATGGCGATTTTCGCTTAAGGACGGTAATCCGTTCCCATTGGAACGGATTATCCGGTTTTCAATGCATTCCTATGAGAAATGGTGTTTCGCTTAGCGATGTTTTCCCATAGCAATGTTTTTTTGGGGAACCAATTAACATCGTTAAGCGAGGCACCACTATAATTTATATTTTAAAAAATTATTTGACAATCCAGAACAAAAATAATATCATCTGAAAAACATTAAATTATTTATACAAACAAAAGTTTGTTTAAAATATCAATTTTTTAAAATATCTAGCAGCCAACCTTTAGATTTCAATCACCTAATTATATTGTGAAACAAATATAATTATGGAAAGACTCAAGTGGTGCACTTCTACAAAGAGAAATAGGATGGATGATCCTCTCTCACACAGTCCCCTCACATCTTAAAATCTACTCCAAAAGACTGGTAAACTCTCAAAAGCAAGTATTTAGCAATACAGAGGCTTGGAGGAGGGAGAGGAAGTCCTGATGCTACTGTGAACATAGCATTGGATCTCAGCCCACTAACAATCACTTTCCATTTCATACAGTTATTATATGTAATCACCAAGTATGCAAAATCTCAGAGGCTTTTGATAGTACCAACTCTTTCCCATCTAATGCATTCACAGAACCTATATACTTCCTGCTAGGATATTGCTAAGATCCAACATGGATAACAAAAACAAAATAACAACAAAAAATAAAAAAATAAAAGCATTGTGGCACCTTAAATAATTAAATACTGAAAATATTTTAAATGTGCTGTGGACACCAATGCCCCTAGCTAGCGAGGAGATGCTGCTATGAATGCAGAATGTCCTGGGTCCACTTATCTTCAACCTTTTTATTAATTACAGTGGTGCCCTGCACAGCGACGATAATCCGTTCCGAAAAAATCGTCGCTATGTGGATTCGTCGCTATGCAGGCCAAAAACCCCCATAGGAACACATTAAAACGTTTAATGCGTTCCTATGGGCAAAAAACTCACCGTTATGCGAAAATCCTCCATGCGGCCGCCATTTTCGCTGCCCGGTAAGCGAGGAAAGAGCGCGAAAACACAGGGGGCGGCCATTTTCTTTACCTGGCAGCCACTTTGGAACCGCTGATCAGCTGTTAAAAAAACATCGCTATGCGAAAATCGGTAAGCCAAATGCTTACCGATCATCGCAAAGCGATGTTTTACCATTAGAAACATCGCAATGCGATTGCTTTTGCGATTGCAAAAAACACATTGTTATGCGGATTCATTGTTAAATGAATCGCTCGTTATGCGGGGCACCACTGTACTTGGATAAGGGGATGTAGGTGTGACAAACCCAGACCTACTGGGATCTATCACACAGTTACTAAGCTGCCACCAACCATTCCCTATAATAAGTCACACAGACCAGGGATGGATTTTTAAACAACAAAAAGAATAAAGTTTATTTTAAATACACACAGGGAAAAATAAGCAATCAGGTGAATAAAATAAAGTAACGTGGCTTATTTTCACACACACCAGCATACAGTTTGGTTCACCTAGAACCTTTAACTTAAAGCACAGACCCTGAACCCATCAGTTCTGGCTAACCCACAGACCCCTGAACCTTTCAGGTTGGTACTCTGACACACAGTAGTACCCTGTCAGACACCCAGACTCCCACAACAGCTTCTTCTTCCCCAGCTGCTGCTTCGTCCCAACCCAGTGTCTCACAGTCTGTCTCAGCATCTACTCTTCACCACACAGGCATCACATATTTATACAGTACAGCCCCTCCTCCTGATGTCCCGCCTTCCACTCCCCATAGGATGGAACTTTCCCTCCAAACCCATGACAGACAGGTAACATCAGTGCTGTTATGTAACACCTCCCCTCTTTAAAAGTTGTTTTGTAGGGGGAAAGCTAAAAGTGCTTTTCACCAAAAAAACAACCTGCATAAAATACACAACAACAATTATACCTACCATATTATACTTACATATACTTACATTCCAAGTTAAGCATAGCAAATAGACATTTAAACATTTATCATTTACATTACATCCATTTACCTTTATTAATACAAACCAATTTAAAACCAGGTACATTTTAACTTTTTGTTTTCATTATATACATATAGTCCATGTTTCTTTCGCCGTCTTCATTCTTCAGGTCTTCTTGATAAGGCGTCAGCAACACAGTTCACTGACCCTCTGACCACCTTCACTTCAAAGTCATAGTCCTGTAAGTTCAAAGCCCACCTCATAAGTTTGCTATTGTGGGTTTTCATTGTCTTTAGCCATTGCAATGGTGAATGGTCAGTACACAGAATAAAATGTCTTCCCCAGATGTAAGGCTTGGCCTTCTGGATCGCGTAGACTATGGCCAAACACTCCTTCTCCACGGTTGCCAAATGTCTCTCACCCTTTTGAAGTTTCCTACTCAGGTAGGACACTGGATGCTGGTCACCATTCTCATCCTCCTGGCACAGAACTGCTCCTACCCCGCTGTTAGACGCGTCGGTGTAGATGATAAACTCCCGGTCGAAGTCTGGAGCACGCAGGACAGGATAGTTGATTAACGCCTCCTTCAACCTCTGGAACGCCGCCTCACAGTCGCTGGTCCACGGGATGCGGTCATCAGTCTTCTTCCTCGTCAGATCGGTCAGCGGAGCCGCAATCTCGCTAAACCTCGGGATGAACTTTCTGTAGTAGCCCACCAACCCAAGAAATGATTTGACTTTTTTCTTGGTGTTGGGTCTAGGCCAATCACGAACAGCTTCTATTTTGGCCTCCAGGGGTTTTATCACTCCTCCCCCTACCATGTGACCCAAGTATTTTATTTCTGGGCTACCCAGCTGACACTTGCTGGCCTTTACTGTTAGCCCTGCTGCACTCAACCTCTGCAGCACTAACTCCAGGTGTATCAAGTGATCTTCCCAGGTATTACTGAAGATCCCTATGTCGTCAATGTAGGCCACTGTAAAGTTACTGAGCCCTGCCAAGGTCTGGTCCATCAGCCTTTGGAACGTGGCTGGTGCATTTCTGAGACCAAAGCTCAGGACTCGAAACTCATAGAGACCAAAAGGGCTGCAAAAGGCAGTCTTTTCTTGATCCCTGGGATCAATTCTTAATTGCCAATATCCCTTTACCAGGTCCAATGATGAGATGAACCGACAACCCCCTATGGTTTCAATCAGGTTGTCTAGCCTGGGCATTGGGTAGGCATCAGGAGTGGTTACACGGTTTAATTTCCTGTAATCAACACAAAACCTAATGCTCCCATCAGGCTTGTCCACAAGGACTATCGGAGAGGACCAAGGACTAGAAGAGGGGACGATTATGTTCTCCCTCAGCATCTCGTCCAGCTCCTTCCGCACCTTGTCCCTATAGGGTCCCGTTACTCGGTATGGGGATACTGCCTGCGGGGGTGCATCCCCTGTGTGGATCCGATGCATCACTCCCTTCACTATCCCCGGCTTGTTGGAAAACACCTGTTGATATTTATTAAGCAGCATTTTTAGTTCTTGCTGCTGGTCTTGGGTGAGTGCAGGACTGATTTTTACCTCCTCTGGGTTGTATTTTACTTCCCCTCTACCCTCCCAGAAGGGTAATTCAGCTTCCTCACTCTCAGCTGCTTTTATCGCGAATAAAACCCTCTGTTCCCCTCTGTAGTAGGGTTTTAGGGCATTCACATGAACCACCCTCCTTGCTTGGTTCTCCTCCTGCTCTATTAGGTAGTTCAGGTCTGACATCTTGGGAATGACCTTATATGGTCCTGCCCATTTGAGCTGCAGTTTGTTCTCTCTGCAGGGCCTAAGCCAAAGCACTTCCTCCCCTGGGTCAAAGTGCCTCTCTCTAGCTTTGTGGTCATACCATGTTTTCTGTCTGACCTTCTGAGCTTGCAGGTTTTCTGCTGCCAGCTCTAGATTTCTCCTTAGGTCATTCATCAAGGTGTCTATGTAAGTCACAACGTCTTGTGGGTCATCCTGGGTGATCTGCTCCCAATCTTGCTTGATCAAATCAAGGGGCCCTTTCACCCCTAAGTGTGCAGCAAACATGTCAGAGTGACCCCTTTGTAAGATCATGGGGCGATACGTTTCAGGTACCACCAGCTGACTTCTGATCCCATCTCCCCCTTTTGAGATATTCCTCAGGGTTTCTCTATATAAAATCCCCTTTTTCTCCAGAAATCTCACTGGGGTCTCAGGTGTTAGCTGGGCGTCAGTCACCTGTTCAAAACACTTTTGGAGAGTGGCGTCTGCCTTTTGCTCCTGTCCAAATCTGCTGTCTGTGGTTAAGGTTTCCACCACAGCTTCTGAACTCCCCCCACCTGCTTCCGTCTCTGGCTCATCATTACCCCCCTGAACTGTCCCTGTGGTGGCTTGTGAGCGTGTAATCACTAGCACCCGTTTCACATGTTCAGCCAGGTCATTTCCCACGAGCACGGCTGCTGGCAGAGTCGATGAAATCGCTATCCGCCAATCTCCCCTCCAGCCTTGAAAGTTGACAGGTACCTCTGCTACTGGCAGAGAGATTATCTGCCCCTCAATCCCTGCCACCTTCATGCTCTCATTTGGGATTATAAACTCCCTAGGGATGATATCTGGATGGCACAGGGTTACCTGGGAACAAGTGTCCCGCAGTCCCCTATACTGACGGTCAAGTATTTCTACGTCCACCCCTGCTGTCTCAAACAACTGAGAATCTGTTTTTATCAGCAAGCAGCGCTTCACCTCCATAAGAGGACCATTTTCCTCAGCCTGATCAGCAGAGGTAGCTGTTCCAGACTGAGTAGTCATGGCAACAGGCTCCCTCTGTGACAATGAGCTTTGCTCCTTCTGGACACAGAACACAGCTTTTGGCTTGGTCCCACTAGCATTCTGAGGCACCATTCCTTTTAGCTGCTTCAATTTCTCACACTCTGAGATCAGATGACCCTTTCCCTGACAGAAATAGCATTTTCTGGTATATTTTGATTCTCTCTCCTCTTGTTTGGGTTTTCCCTCCAAATTCTGAGGGCTTGGTTTCATGCCTGAGGGCTTCCCTTCACCATGGGCCCCTCCCCCTTGCTGGCTTTTCCCTGGTCCCTGAGAGTACTTGCTGTAGGTTTCTTTGGGTTTACCTACAGATTTCCCCTCACCCAAGGGCTTTCTTATTTGAGAAATAAAATCTGCGATCTCTGCGGCTGCTGCCACAGATTTCGGTTTCCTTTCCCTCACCTGGAATTTCAATTCCCCCTGCAGGACTGAATAGAACTGTTCCAGTGCTATCAAGTCTTTAAGCTGTTCATAGGTCTCTGTTCCTTCCTGCGATAGCCATTTCTCAAGCAGCCTCACCAATTGGGCCCCCACTTGGGTAAAAGTTTGTTCTGGTTTTTTAGTGAGGGACCTGAATCTTTGTCTCAGCTGCTCTGCATTTATCCCATGTCTGGCAAACACCAGTTTTTTAAACTCTGCAAAATCTTTCATCAATTCCTCAGGCATCTCGGCATAAACCTCAGCCAGGCTACCACTGATTAAAGATCGCATGATGGTCATCTTCTCAGTTTCCCTCACTGAGAAGTCCACAAACGCTCTTTCCACTAAGGAAAAGAACACCTCAGGGCAATCTCCCTTGTGGTACACAGGGAATTTCTTCAGGTCAGCCTTAGACAATTGGCCTCCCTCAGAATCCCTATTATTATTATTGTTCTGGTTCATCAGTTCCAGTTTTTTTAATTCAAACGCCATTTTCTCCCTCTGCAATTCCCTCTCCATTTCCATTCTCTCTCTCTCTAATCTTTCTTCTTTTTCCAATTGCCTCATCCTCAATTCATGCTGTTGGGCTATGAGCAATTTTCTGAGCTCTGGGTTCTGTTCTCCTGTGCTGTCACCCTGCACTGAGCCAAATTCATCCTCAGAACCTTGGTCAATCTGGGGGTCTTTCACTTCACTCATTTCTGCTACTTGGCTTCGAGTCAAGGGCATAACCCCCCCTCAGAACAGGCTGCTTTAAAAGTCAAGCCTCAGAATAAAACGACCACTTTTTTTCCTTCTTGCCTCAGAACCAGCTCTCCCTAGAGATTGCTGCTGTTCTTCAGCACTTAAATCGCAACAGTATCGAGTCAGAGCCTACCCCCCTCTGCTGGGCCTCTCAGCTGGCAAGCTAGCTCGCTGTTGCTACGCAGTTTTGCCTCAGCGTTTTCCCGCCAAAATCAGGCTGCCTCAGAGCACCTAAATCTAAGTCTCCCCAGTTGGCACGTTCTTCTACTAGCGCACCTCCCCGTGAGGTACACCTAGAAGATTACCTACGCGCCTCAGACTGTCCCTGACTAGACCCCCCTTGCTCTGGGCACACTTGCCAAGGCTTTGCTGGACCGCTGGACAACTGGACCAGTCGTATCCCACACGCTGGACACCAATCAATGTGACAAACCCAGACCTACTGGGATCTATCACACAGTTACTAAGCTGCCACCAACCATTCCCTATAATAAGTCACACAGACCAGGGATGGATTTTTAAACAACAAAAAGAATAAAGTTTATTTTAAATACACACAGGGAAAAATAAGCAATCAGGTGAATAAAATAAAGTAACGTGGCTTATTTTCACACACACCAGCATACAGTTTGGTTCACCTAGAACCTTTAACTTAAAGCACAGACCCTGAACCCATCAGTTCTGGCTAACCCACAGACCCCTGAACCTTTCAGGTTGGTACTCTGACACACAGTAGTACCCTGTCAGACACCCAGACTCCCACAACAGCTTCTTCTTCCCCAGCTGCTGCTTCGTCCCAACCCAGTGTCTCACAGTCTGTCTCAGCATCTACTCTTCACCACACAGGCATCACATATTTATACAGTACAGCCCCTCCTCCTGATGTCCCGCCTTCCACTCCCCATAGGATGGAACTTTCCCTCCAAACCCATGACAGACAGGTAACATCAGTGCTGTTATGTAACAGTAGGGAATGCTAATCTTATTTGTGGACGACACAAAGGATTACAGGAAGCAAGAATATCAAGAAAAACATTAACTGTTAGAGCAGTGCAACAAGGGAATCAAATATCTCAGGGGTTGATGAAATCTCCAACACTGCATGCATTAAAAGGAAAATTAGACAAATAGCTGTCAGATCTGGTTTGATTGGGATTCTGGCACTGAGCAGGGGATGGACTCAATGGCCTTATAAACCCCCTCCAACTCCCCCTTTTTGTTGTTGTTTACTCGTTAAGTCGTGTCCCCATGGACCAGAGCACACTAGGTCCTCCTGTCTTCCACTGCCTCCCAGAGTTGGATTAAATTCATATTGGTAGCTTCTATGACATTGTCCAACCATCTTGTCCTCTCTCGTCCCCTTCTCCTATTGCCTTCACACTTTCCCAAAATCAGGGTCTTTTCCAGAGATTTTCTTTTCTCATGAGACAGCCAAAGTATTGGAGCCTCAGTTTCAGGATCTGTCCTTCCAGTGGGCACTCAGGGTTGATTTCCTTCAAAATGGAGAAGTTTGTTCTATTTGCAGTGCAGGGGAGGACTCTCAAGAATCTCCTCCAGCACCACAATTCAAAAGCATCAATTCTTCGGCAGCCAGCTTTCTTTATGGTCCAGCTCTCACTTCCATACATCGCTACTGGAAAAACCATAGCTTTGACTATGCAGACCTTTGTTGGCAAGGTCAGGTCTCTGCTTTTTAAGATGCTGTCTAGGTCTCTCATCTCATTCTTCCCAAGCAGCAAGTGTCTTTTAATCTGTAGCTGCTGTCACCATCTCCAGTGATCATGGAGCCCAAGAAGGTAGAAGCTGTCACTGCCTCCATATCTTCCCCTTCTATTGGCCAGGAGGTGATGGAACCAGTGGCCATGATCTTGGTTTTTTTGATATTGAGCTTCAGACCGTTTTTTGCACTCTCCTCTTTCACCCTCATTACAAGGTTCTTTAATTCCTCCTCACTTTCTGGCATCAGAGTGGTATCATCTGCATATCGGAGGTTGTTAATATTTCTTCCAGCAATCTTAATTCCGGCTTGGGATTCATCCAGTCCTGCCTTTTGCATGATGTATTCTGCATGTAAATTAAATAAGCATGGAGACAATATACAGCCTTGTCGTACTCCTTTCCCAATTTTGAACCAATCAATTGTTCCATATCCAGTTGGATATGTTGCTTCCTGTCCCACACATAGATTTCTCAGGAGATAGATAAAGGTGGTCAGGCACTCCCAATTCTTTAAGAACTTGCCATAGTTTGCTGTGGTCCACACAGTCAAGGGCTTTTGCATAGTCAATGAGGCAGAAGTAGATATTTTTCTGGAACTCTCTGGCTTTCTCCATAATCTAGCGCATGTTAGCAATCTGGTATCTAGTTCCTCTGCCCCTTCGAAATCCAGTTTGTACTTTGGGAGTTCTCGGTCCACATACTATTGAAGCCTACTTTGTAGGATTTTGAGCATAACCTTGCTATGTGTGAAATGAGTGCAATTCTACGGTAGTTGGAGCATTCTTTGGCACTGCCCTTCTTTGGGATTGGGATGTAGACTGATCTTTTCCAATTCTCTGCTCACTGTTGAGTCTGGCTCAAGCTCAGCAACCACACTATCTGGGTTGTCCGGGACATCCAGATCTCTCTGGTATAATTTCTGTGTATTCTTGCCACCGCTTCTGTGAAATGCTTCTCTACCATCTTTTCACAAAAGGTTCCTTTAATATCTCCAATTATCTTGAACAGATCTCTGGTTTTCCCCTTTCTATTCTTTTCCTCTATATCTTTGCACTGTTCATTTAAGAAGGCCCTTGTGTCTCCTTGCTATTCTTTGAAGTCTGCATTCCATTTTCTGTAACTTTCCCTGTCTCCCTTGCATTTTGTTTCCCTTCTCTTCTCTGCTATTTGTAAGGCCTTGTTGGACAGCCACTTTGCTTTCTTACATTTCCTTTTCTTTGGGATGCCTCCTGTACAATGTTACGAGCCTCCATCCATAGGTATTCAGGCACTTTTCACCAAATCTAATTCCTTAAATCTGTTCTTCACTTCCCCTGTGTATTCATAAGGGATTTATTTATTTATTTATTTAACTTATATGCCACCCACTGTTCCCTAAGGTCTCTGGGAGGCTTACAACAATTAAAATTCAATTAAAATACAATAAAAGATAAAATGATTAAAATACAATTAAAATTGCCATCAGGACCCACAGTTGATGTTATTTCAATTAAAAGTCTTCTGGAACAGGAGGGGTTTGACCTGGCGCCGAAATGTCATCAATGTCAGCGTCAGACGAATTTCAGTTGGGAGGGCATTCCATAGTCTGGTTTAGATTATACCTGACTGGCCCAGTGGTTTTTCCTACTTTCTTCAGTTTAAGGTTGAGTTTTGCTATAAGAAGCTGATGATCAGAACCACAATTGGCTCCAGGTCTTGTTTTTGCTAACTGTATAGAGCTTCTGCATCTTTGGCTGTAGAAAACATAATCTGATTTTGGTATTGCCCATCTGGTGCTGTCCATGTGTAGAGTCACCTCTTGTGTAGTTGGAAAAGAGTGTTTGTGATGACCAGCTTGTTCTCTTGACAAAACTCTATTATCCTTTGCCTTGCTTTGAACTGCAAGGCCAAACTTACCTGTTGTTCCTTTTATCTCTTGACTCTCTACTTTAGCATTCCAGTCCCCTATAATGACAAGAACATCTTTCTTTGGTGTCAGTTCTAGAAGGTGTTGTGAGTCTTCATAGAATTGGTCAATTTCAGCCTCTTCAGCATCAGTGGTTGGTGCATAAACCTGGATTACTGTAATGTTAAAAGGTCTGCCTTGTATTCATATTGAAATCATTCTATAATTTTTGACATTATATCTCAGTACAGCTTTTCCCACTCTTTGATCGACTATAAGGGCTACTCCATTTCTTCTACGGGATTCTTGCCCACAGTACTAGATATGATAGTCATCTGAATTGAATTTGCCCATTCCTGTTCATTTTAGTTCACTGATGCCTAGGATGTCAATGTTTATTTTTGCCATCTCCAGCTTCCCAAGGTTCATAAATCTTACATTCCAGGTTCCTATGCAGTATTTTTCTTTGCAGCATCGGACTTTCCTTTCACTTCCAGGCATGTCCACAGCTCAGCATCCTTTTGGCTTTGGCCCAACCACTTCATTAGCTCTGGAGCTACTTGCACTTCTCCTCCACTCTTCCTCAGTAGCATATTGGATGCCTTCCGACCTGAGGGGCCCATCTTCCAGCACCATATTTTTTAGCCTTTTGTTTTTGTTCATGGGGTTTTCTTGGCAAAGATACTGGAGTGGCCTGCCAGTTCCTGCTCCAGGTGGATTGCGTTTAGTCAGAACTCTCCACTATGACCTGTCCGTCTTGGGTGCCCCTGCATGGCATAGCCCATAGCTTCTCTGAATTACTCAAGCGCCTTCACCACAACAAGGCAGCAATCCGTGAAGAGGATACTCCCCCTTTGTGATTCAATCAATCAATCAATCAATCAATCAATCAATCAATCAATCAATCAATCAATCAATCAATCAATCAATCAATCAATCAATCAAATTTGTATAGAATTACTGTACTTTAATTATTGTCATTATAACTATTTTGATTGATTGCTTATTGCCTTATTGAATGATAATTGCTTACTGTATATTTTTATCATTATAATGATGTTATGGTTGTACTTTAAATGTTTTTGATTATTGGGAATGTGCTCTAGTATAGTCACAATATAAAGTATTATTATTATTATTATTATTATTATTATTATTATTATTATTATTATTATTATTATTATTATTATTATTATTATTATTATTATTATTATTATCATTATTATCATTATTATTATAATATATACTTTCATCGCTGATATTCTATTTATTCAGGTCGATCTGTTTGATACTGTTTACTTGCAGGGGAAAAAACAGATCTAACCTCAACATCACTGTCTGAAGTTTCAGAATCAGAAGATGCTGTAGGCTTGCTGGCAGGTGTTTCCTTTTCCTCAGAGTCACCACGTTTCCGTTTGGCCAATGATAGGAGCTCCTGTTAGAAAAAAAGTATAGGGTTAACAGAAAAATGAATACATTCTATCAACTATGAGAGATATAATTTCCACTTGATAGCACATTAATCCACAGTCAGTATTTCTTTGCCTACCTTATCCTTAGCAGTATTTGAAACAGGGTTTTTTAGATAGAGAATGAAACTTCTGCACAAAGGAATAGCTACAATATAACTCAAGTGCACAAAAACAGGACTTTTTCTTTCACACTCATGCTCTTTGTACTCTGTCCTAAAGGGTCACATGTGCTTGACCTTATTAACTTACAGAAAAAGTGTAAAAATTTATTTTAGAAAGTCTTTAAAAACAGACTGTTCTTATTTTTCTTTAGCTATTAAGTGGGAAAATGTTTATTAGCTTATATGTTAACAGATTTCCAGCTTCTTATAGAGTAATGTCCACTGACGTTAGTATACAGAGAATAGCAGAATGTTAGATGAACAAAATCAAAATTCTACAGCTACACACATAAATACTTCTAAAAATCAACAGTATTAAGAGCAACTGAATGGCAATTTTAAAAATCTAGATGGAATTAAATCAAGTACATTTTTAATGTTAATTGCCTTAGACATTCTAAATCACTATAATGCACATATAATTTATACCAGAAAATTACTGTAAACCACTCATACTATATAACCACATTTATGAAGACTCACCTGCTCATATGTTTGTATGTCATACTGTATTATTGAACTGGGAATATGGAAAGTTAAGTTGCTAGCCGTATGAGAAAATTTTTCTTATGGGAATGTTGCCACAGAAGCCCTTAACTAAAATTACTGTATATAAGATAATACTTTTCTCTAAAATGTTTAGATTAAAAATTTAAGGTTGTTTTATACACGGAAGTAAGGAGGGGGAAGGGATTAAAGTGCTTTGATCCCTGCTTTCCCCCTCCACTTGGAGAAGGAAAACATGTTCTTGTGAGAGAAGTAGAGGGGGAAAGCACTTTCCTTGCCATGATTCCTGCTTTCCCCCTCCACTTTCTTCTGAAGAAAGAAATTCTGGGTTAGAAAAGTGGGGAGGGGAGTCTTATACGTGGTGGCATATTATACACGGAAAAATACGGTACTACACAGGAGAAGTTCTACATATAATATCTAAGCCTAGAGTGGTCGAAATGACTAGATAGGCGGGGTATAAATACAATTAATAATAATAATAATAATAATAATAATAATAATAATAATAATAATAATAATAATAATAACAACAACAACAATAACAATAACAACAACAACAACAACAACAAAACAACAACAACAACAACAACAACAACAACAACAATAATAATAAAATATTTTTTAAAATATTTAAAAGAGCCTCGTGGCACAGTGGTTAAAACGCTGTACTGCAGCTAAAACTGTGCTCACGACCTGGGGTTCAAATCCCAGGTAGCCGGCTCAAGGTTGACTCAGCCTTCCATCCTTCCGAGGTCGGTAAAATGAGTACCCAGTTTGCTGGGGGGGGCAATGTGTAGCCTTTATAATTAAAATTGTAAACCGCCCGGAGAGTGCTTGTAGCGCTATGGGGCGGTATATAAGTCCAATAAATAAATAAATAAAATAAATAAAATACAAACACCCACAGATTCTCTACAGAATTCTATCGTGTTTCCCCAAAAATAAGACAGGGTCTTATATTAAGTTTGGCTCTAAAAATGCATTAGGGCTTATTTTCAGGGGATGTTTTATTTTTTTCATGTACAGCAATCTACATTTATTCAAATACAGTCATGTCATCTTCTGCTTGCTGCACAATGGTGGAGGGCGGGGTTTCACTTAGCTGGGGCTTATTTTTGGGAAAAGGGCTTATATTATGAGCACTCTGAAAAATCATACTAGGGCTTATTTTCAGATTAGGTCTTATTTTCAGGGAAACAGGGTGTGACCATTAGAGTCTGGCAACCAGGATGTAATTAAGATCAAGCAAGCCTTGCACCTATCCCAAATTCAGCCACCAATAGCATTCCAATGGAGGAAACCCATACCAAAAGAAGTGGCATAAACTGATATCTAAGTGTCAATGAGTACTGCTAGGCGTATTGATGGGAACACTTTTTTTTTCTGGAAAAAAATGGATTCCCCCCCCCAAATATTAAATTTCTAGCTAAGTGTCAACTACTAAAATTATGATAATGACTTGATTCAGAAATCATGGTGCCCGATCACCAAACTTGGTTTGGTGACAAGGAATATCCTGAATATCTCCTTTGAGTTCATGTTTTTCTCTCCCTCCTCCCTTATAGGAATAATTATAGTTTTCTAGAAAAATAACATAAGAGTCTTGTGACACTTTAAGGATAAACAAGTTTTGCATGGCACAAGCTTTCATCACTACATGGCATCTGAACCATAGTTACAGCTAATTGCTCCCAATCCAAAAATAAAAGTCAGAATAGTTTCAGTGCTGTGATACCTTGACTAGACAGCTGTCTGAGAAGTAATTATTTCTGCAGAACTTTGTGAACTGGCACAAAGGAAAATGTTGCAACTCCTAGCAGACAGTACAGCAATCTTATTGTCTTGAAACTTCCCCAGCTGCAAAACAAGACTGTTTTGCATTGCCTTCTTATTAATACGGTAGTGCCTCGCATAGCGAAGATAATCGGTGCAGCAAAAATCGCTGCAAAGCGATTTCGTCGCTCTGCGATATTAAAAAGCCCATAGGAATGCATTGAAACCCCTTCAATGCGTTCCTATGGGCTTCAGACTCACCTTTAAGCGAAAATCCTCCATACGGCGGCCTTTTTTGCTGCCCGGTAAGCAAGGAATCCGTCCCAGAAAACAGCAGGCAACCATTTTTTTTACCCGGCGGCCATTTTGGACCCGCTGATCAGCTGTTAAAAAATCATTGCTTTGCGATGATCGGTAAGCGAAACAAGCTACCGATCATCACAAAGCGATTTTTCCCCATTTAAAACATCGCAATGCGGTCGCAAAAGTGATCGCAAAAAGTTTGTCGGTATGCGATTTCATCGTTAAACAGGGCACCCGTTAAGCGAGGCACCACTGTACTGGTGCACCCATTCTACCCCCCAACCCTGTTTACCAGCTTCTACTTAAACTATTGTCTACTACTCTGATTTATATGTATCAAACATTTCAATCAATTAGAAAAGAGCATACTGTACTATAGAATTGACTGTAGACTACTGGAGTTTCATCAAAACTAACATCACAATATCTAGACTGGTGTTCATATTTTAATAAACAGAAATATTGCAGAAACATATTTAACAAAGTAGAAGAGAGTTCTCTAAAATGGAATTTCTTGCTTGTCTTTGAAAGCTGGAAGCATGTGGTTTGTGTGATAAAGTATTCAAAATACTGTACTGGTTTCCAAATGACCTATTGGCACCGACTGCAGGTACACTCCTCATGGTAACAGAATTGGGCGGGGTGCATATAGGAGTCTCATCAAGTCTGTGTCACAGATTAAAGACACTCTCTAAATGGCTTCCCTATGGCCACAATAACCGGTCACTGTTTTTCACACCTCTCTCGGGATCAGAACTCTCAACCGCCCAGCCTGGGAAGATCTTACCAGACAGGCAGATCTGGTCAGAAGAAGGCGTTCTGCCAGATAACGAGGTCCCAAACCGTTTAAGGCTTTGTATGTTAACACCACTACCTTGAAGCAAGTATGGAAATGAACAGGCAGCCAGTGCAGGGTGGCCAAGGTGGGGGAGATATGTTCATGTCTTTTCACCCCATTCAGTTGTCTGGCAGTCGCGTTCTGGACCTGCTGAAGTCTCCGTGACAACACCAAAGGCAGCCCCATGTAGAGAGCATTACAGTAGTCTAATCTCGAGACTACCAGTGCATGGGCTAGCATGGTGAGGGAATCCGATGTCAAGGTAGGGACACAGCTGAGCGATCTGCCTTAGATGGAAATAGGTGGTGCAGACCACAGTTGCTATCTGAGAGTCCACTGATACTGCTGCGTCCAAGAGTATGGGCAATCCTTCATGGAAAGAGTGACACACACCCACAAAAGAAAGGGAAGCACCCAGACCACAGACACTAGGGGCCCAACCTGCAGGATTTCCATCTTGTAAGCCTCAGTCTATTATCCCTCGTCCACCGCAGCACGGCATCCAGGCAGAGCTCAAGAGACGGGACAGCATCCAATGCAGAAGGTTGGAAGGAGAGATAGAGCTGAGTTTCACCCGGATATTGATGACACGAAGCTCCAAAACCCCTGATGATCTCCCCCAGTGGCCTCATGCAGATATTAAATAGCACTGAAGAGATGATTGAACCCTGCGGGACTTCACAACTGAGAGTCCACTGAGTGGACAGCATCTCCCCAAGCTGCACTCTCTGAGGACGGTCCTCCAGGAAGGCCAGAGCCAGGCCAGAGCCAAACCTCCAATCCCCAACCCGGAGAGCCTCCCTAGGAGAATACTGTGGTTGACAGTATCAAATGTTGCTGGTAGGTCAAGAAGGACTAACAAGGACATTATGAGCTTGTCAGCCTGCCTCAAAAGGTCATTTTTCAGGGTGACCAATGCCGTTTCCATACCATGACATGGCCTGAACCCTGACTGGAATGGATCAAGGGTACTGGTCTCTTCCAGAAGTGCCTGAAGCTGATCAGCCACCACTCTCTCCACCAGCTTGCTCATAAAAGACATGTTGGTGACGGGTCTATAATTCTTTATGTCATCCACCGACCGCCAAGTTGGGCTTTTTTCGTATTGGTCTAATGAGTGTCTCCTTGAGAGTAAGGTGCAGTCTGTCCTCCAGGAAAAACCCACTGATAATGGCAGTAGCCCACTCTGGGCTTTCAGCAACCAGGCCGGGCAAAGATCTACTGAAGAAATGGTGGCCCTACAGCAGTCAAGCACCCTGTCGACCTCAACTGACATCACAGGCTGAAATTGTGTTAGGTTCTCTGGGCAAGGCGGAGCAGTAGATGCCTCGGCTTGATCTACCGGTAAAGAAGAGAGATCCAGGTCCTGGCAGATGGTCTCCACTTTGTTTTCAAAGAAGGCCGCAAATTGGTCACGAGAGATATTACTGGGAGGCCTGTCCATGTGACCAATCTGGGATAAATCGCACACAATACAAAAAAGTTTGGCTTGATGGTCACGAGCTTTGCTTATCCGGGAGGCAAAGTAAGATCGTCTTATAGCCTTCACTTTAGCCAAGTAGATGTCAGATGCTGTTTTTGCGGCTTTTAGCTTCCCTCAGGTCCCATCTCCAAATGCTCTCTAGCCTTCTCCTATGCTGCTTCATCACGCATAGTTGCTGGTTATAGCAAGCAGCTGGACGTGTTTGGCGAAGCAGGGGGTGTTTAGGTGTGATCATGTCAACTGCCCTGGTGGCGGCAGTATGCCATATGTCCACCAGAGCTTTGACAGGAATGCCAACTAACTCAGCCAGTAAACCTTACAACTGCATCTTGGAAGCCAACTGGATCCAATAGCCTAATATTGAATACAATACTGTATTAAATAATCTTTTATTTAAGTCATTTATATAGATGTTGAATAACAGTAGGTACAATTAAGCACAACTAAATCATGGCTAGATATGATGTCAAGTTTCTCTACTTAAAGCAAGTTCCACCATGGGTGCTGCAGAATCTGTTCAGAGACAACAGGTTTCATATTTCACCAGAGGGTGTAGTCTAGAACAGTGGTTCTTAACCTTTGTTACTCAGATGCTTTTGAACTGCAACTCCCAGAAACCCCAGTCAGCACAGCTGGTGGTGAAGGCTTCTGGGAGTTGCAGTCCAAAATTCCTGAGAAATCCAAGATTAAGAACCAGTGGTCTAGAACACCATGATATTTGGAACTAGTATGTTTCTGCTGTAAGTGCAACACTACCACCTCTGTAATATGCAGCTTGATGAATACTCCTGCAGAAGTCCTGCAGAGAACCTAGTTTTTCTTCATGACATTTCATTAATAAAGTAAAAAGAATATATGATGGAAAAAACACTTAACACTGTAAAGGACAGACAAAAAGATGTCAGAAACAGGGTCAGAACCCTGAACACAGTTTGTCAGCGACTATCACATAGAGACAAAAAGAACTATTACAATAACCACTGCAAATAAATAGAGAACAACAAAAGGGGAAAATGACAGATCTCTTCTAGAAGATCCAAGAAATCAAAGGGAAATTTAAGCCTACACTTTAGATTAGGAATGCTGAATCACCAACAGAGAAGCACACTTTTTGGTCAGTATAAAAGAAAGAGAAGGCGGAATCAGTATACTGAAAGCCTATATGTGATACCCGCTCCCCGGGTCGTGAGGTGATGTTGGGAGTGCCGTCTCGCCCTAGAGCCTCCGTGGGCACCCAGACAGCACCCAAGCCATTTCCACCCCGGATGTTACACCAGGCAGTGGATACCGTTGATTTAGAACGGGGCATGAAGGGGTTAAGTATAGGGACCCAGACTCCTCAGGTTTGGGCGGGAAGAGGTTGGAAGGAGCCAGAGGAGGGAGCGGCAGGGGAAGTCAGTAGCCGGTGTGACGTGGACGAGGGTGGATGGGAATGGGTGTCCATCCAAGACTCTTGGACCGGCCAGTGGGAACAGGTGCGTCTCACTAGGAGGGAGGCTGAAGAGAAGAGAAGGAGAGAAATGGTAGTACGCCCCTCTTACTGGGGAGAAAGAGAGACCAGGGAGTGGCGACGTAAGTTGGCTGAGGAGAAGAAGAGAGTGGAGAAAGAGAGAGAAGAAAAGAGGCGATGGCATCTGGAGGAATTGAGGAAACTGGGTTGCTACCAGGACCCTGGGGCGACTCAAGGACGGAGAACCATGTACCCTGGGGATATGCAGGGTATGAAGAGGCCACCCCACTATTGATACCAGATCCAGATGACTTCGATCCCGAAGAACCCTCATGGGTTCAGGCCGGTCCATGGGCTTCGAAGTCAAGTAATCCGTTCGACGAAGATTGGGTGCCCCTGATTGAGCCATTGCTCCCTCAGGAGAACTTTATCCCCAGCTTAATAGACATTTCTATACCCTTTCCCCAGTTAATAAATGAAGACAAGTTGTTTGGTACTAAGGCGTCTCCTGTTTTATTGGGGTCGGGGGAGGCGAAAACAAAGGGACCCTCACACTATACAGAAGAGGAATCCTGTGATGAAGAACCTGCAGTTCTAGAAAGTGAAGTGAAAGCTGCTCTGAAAATATGAGAATGAAATGAATAATCAGGGGTAGATAGAATATTAATATAACTATTTCAAGCCACACAGACTAAAGCTGTCAAAATTCTGACAGGAACAGGTCAATAAATATGGAAAACAAAACAGTGGCCCGAAAACCAGAAATATTCAATATATACCCCAATCCCCCAGGAGCCCAAAAATGTCTGATGTTCAAGCTGGATTCAGTAAAGGAAGGGCACTCAATATCAATGCAAGGAACCTACTTATATGCCCTGATTTGGTCATTACAACTAAAATAGTGCATCACTGGTACAAATATGGCACCTAACACCTTAATCTGACTTTAAAATTTAAGTTATATTAAAACTCACTACTGCAGCAACAAATAGCAACAGAGCATGGACAGAGTTCCTACTCCAGTCCTCTGAAGATGCCGGCCACAGACACTGGCGAAACATCAGGAAGAACAACTTTCAGAATATGGCTAAAGAACCCGAAAAACCCACAACAACCAATCCTAACTTTAGTTTGTTAATCTTTCAGATGTGCAAGCAGAAACTCTCTGGGTGTGGATAGATTATTGAAACTAAAGACAGAAAATCCAGATAGAAGATTATTGATCGCTTTTGGGAAACACAATGTAATGAGAGCTAAGCAACAGAATAGGCCACCATTAGGACATAGAGCATATGTTATATACATAAATCCTACACAATTCTGTACAAGGTGTTCATCAAATGGAGTAACTGGTGGGACAGTGAGGAAAGTTAATGGGGGGGGGGAAATCAGCTCATTTGAAAAGTCGTGCTAGAAAACATCTTTACAGATATTATGAACCATTGCAAAGATAAGCAAGTACATGCTAGACAAATATAGCCAAACTCTTTCTAAAAGTCAAAATGACTAAACTTAGATGATCATACTTTGGAAATGACATGAGAAGACCAGAGCCACTGGAATATATCTATTTATTATTCACTTATATAAAATGTGTTTACCTCACCTTCCTCCATATTTGGGATCACAGGGCATCTGTGGCTATTGCCATAATTCTGGAAACTTGAAAAAAAATTACTTTGTTTGTAAATGGATAGATGCACCACTTTCTTAATTAACTTACAATAATCTGAAACACTTTCTGACTAGGAGATAGCAGGAAAGTACCTCCTTTATGGCTTGTAAGAACCTAGGAGACTATACTATACATCCAAATCAGTACACATGATCACAAGGCCTTATGTGAGAACATAGCAAGCTATTGCCCATATCACCATCCTTAACTTCATCTGTTTGACAGGAAAAATCAGGAACTGGAGATCGAGAATAGTTTGCCAAGCACTATTTTCTAGCCGCTCAGAGTGGTATAGATTTACCAGATGAGCGGGATATAAATCAAATAAATAAATAAATAAATAAATAAATAAATAAATAAATAAATAAATAAATAAATAAATAAATAAATAAATAAATAAATAAATAAATAGGGCACCAAAATATATATATATATAAATGGATGGACAATGAAGAAAGCTAATAACGTAAAAAATATATTCATTTGAAATGTAGCGGTAGAAGACTGCTTTACAAATATAACAGACAATTACAAAGACAAGCAAGTACATGCTAGACAAAATACAGTAGGACCTGCATATCCATGGGATCAATATCCATGGTTTCACTTATCCACAATCTGAAAATACTAAAAATGCTTTTTTTTAATCCAGAAAAAACTATTTTCACATGTATTAACAGAACAGGCCAGTAGAAGGAACCAGAGACTGTGCTATGAATACTTAGTGAAGAATACAGAGCATGGTCTCAGTTGTCCTCTAGTGACCAGGTGTGGTAATGCATGTGAAAATGCTTTTTTTATAGAGATTGCTATTACCTATGATTTTCAGTATCCACGGAGGGGACTTGGAACCCAGTGGGTATTGCGATACTACTGTATAGCCAAACTCTTTCTAAAAGCCAAAACAACTAAATTGAAACTACTGTACTGTACTTTGGAAAGAACATGAGAAGACCACAGGCACTGGATGAGATTTATTATGTATTTAAAGTATTTTTACCCCACCTTTCTCCTTAAAAGGACTCAAGTTGGCTTACATAATTAAAACACAAATATTAAAAAGAACCAAACCAATACCATACTAAAATGGTAAACAAGGAGATAATGATGCTAATAAAAGTTTAAGGCAGCAGAAAAAGAGGACTGGCTATGAGATAGATTAACTCAATAATGGAAGCAACAGCCTTTGCCTAAAACAAGGTTTGACCACTGCTATTGGATCTTTCAGAGTTCAGTAATTCATTGGATCTCCATAATATGGAAATGACACAAATAGTAACAAAAGAACAGAAAAGACATCAAAGGACATTAAAGAGTTCAAAAGTCCAGCAGTGTTTGATGGCCTCCACAATCTGAGTACATATCAAAATGGGACCTTACAACGCTCTTCTAGAAAACACAAAGTCTGAAGAACTCCTTCTTGGATGTCCTTACCCTTTGTAATCTGCTTGCTTTTAGGAAGAAAAATTTATTCCACTTGCTACTTGCTCTATTGCCCTAGAAGGGCAGAACTGGCTTGCTTGTCACTATCAGTGCACCTTGTATCTATGAAGGCAAACAGATACTCGAGCACATTAAAGGCTTGGGTACCAGAGGGGGAAAAAGCATCTTAGGAGCACACACCTTGGCATTCAAAATCTGGCACTAATTACTGTATCCTGTGAAATACCAAGAGAGATTTGAAGAGTGCTCAGTAGTACAACGGTAATCCAATGGGGGGGGGGGGAGGCAATAAAACTCCAAATACACCACATACACAGTGAGGGTTAATGTTGGCTAAAGAAAGCATTACTGACATAAGTTGTATAGACCTGAGGACTTAGCCTGGGAGACCTTTTGACCAATCATTCAGCGCAAGAAAGAGAAAGACCTCACACAGTGTTCTCCATGCACCTGGCTACAGAGCAAAGGCAGTCCTTTCCAATGTGTAGCTGTCATGGAAAAATAAGGCCATCACTGTATACCAGTCACGATGGCCTTGTATTTGCTCCACTATCAAAGACTGCACACCTCTGTACCATCTTCTGTGAAACAGAGGAGAGTGCTATTGTCTTGATGCCACTTTGATGGGCTTCCCATAGGTATGTGATATGGTCACTGTAGGGGCAGAAAGGTGAACAGCTCTTTGGGCTGATCCACATGTTGTTGCTATGTCATCAAGTCACTCCCACTTAGTGCAACCCTTAAGCTGCCCTAACAAGACACTATTTCTTATGCTCTTATTATCAAGCATCCCATGTAGGGATTCTCTCAATGGAAAAAATAACAACGCAGAATTACTTATTTCAAATGTTCCAAACTCTACTAGCCTAGCTACTCCTGCTGTCAAAAATACCCATGAAAAACCATTAAGTGTTGAATCCAGGATTCAAAGGAGGCTTAATTCAGGTGGCTCTGCACCCCATTACAGTTCACAGACACAACACACATCTTGGCTCGTCCAGGCTGCCACCTGCTACGGATGGAGTCTCGTAGACCCATCCCGACCAAGCCTGCTTTCCTCCACCCCGTCGCCCCCCCCACAAGACTTCTCAAGTTCCCTAAACCAAGCTGCCAAGGAGGGCAAGTTCGCGCTACTCCGCTGCCCCTTCATCTCTTCGACCACATTTCTTGTCTGGAGACCTTCCCCTCCTCACACAAGAAAGACGCCGCGCTCCTCTCCTCCTCCTCCCTGAGGCGACAGGGCGCTCCGCTCCCCCTTCCCCACAAGCCCAGAAAAGGGGGCGACGCAAACGAGGCGAGGGAGTCTCCCTTGGGCATGCGGGAAGAGCGAGCCCGTCTGAGGCGGGGGATGGAGCGCTCCGGGCCCAGCTCGGCGGCGGCGGCGGCTCGACCCACCTGGTACAGGTTCTCCTCACTGGCGCTGTCCTCGCTGTCGGAGTCAATGAGGACCCGGCCCTTCCGCTTCTTCACCATGGCGGAGCTGCGCCCGCCGCTGCCTCTCAACTCTTCTCCTTGTTCTTCCACCTCTTCCTCCTCCTCTCTCCTCCTCCTCCTCCTCGTCTTCAGAGCGGGCCCCGGCGACCGTACTCTCGCTCCCCCTGATCGGCCGGGCCTTTGCCGAGCCAGCCGCCCGCCAGCCAACCAGCCCGGGACACAAAGGGCACCGAGCATGCGCCGTGCGCCGCCCCGCCTGCTGGGGGGCGTGGCCACAACGGTGGCGTAGAACGCGGGCGTGGTCAGAGCGGGAGGAGCGCTGCCTGGGAGAAGCTGGCGGGGGAGAGTGGTAACGGTCAAGTCTGGTCCCAGATAGAAACGTTATCCCCCCCCTCGCTTCTGTATCGGGGAGGGGGGGTGTTTTCACCTGGAGAAATAAAAGTGGCTCGCTGGTGTTTTGTGGTCAGGAGGAACATAAGATCTATAATGCGTACTGTGGAAGCATTGTTTGAGCATGGCCTCTTTCCAACAACGGTTAACGGAAGGCCCGTAACGGCTTCGGAATCCTCTAGAAACGTATGCTCTCTCTCACACGCCGTTCCGTTACGAGGAGTTGTGCGTTCGTGAGGGCCACAACGGCCCAACTCCCTTTTCGGTGTTTTTTTTAAAAATCATTTAAAGGGCGTTCAAGTGCGAAGAATTCACCGTTGGCAGAAAAGGAGCAACGGTTCTGGGAACTCCAGGGGGAAAAGGCCGCCGTCTTCAGTGCGGAACCTTTGGCGCGTAGCCTTTGTTTCCTGGCGGAGGAAAACTGCGTGGCGTACCTGCTTGATGACCGCCGGGCGCCTTGTCGTTTACTAGCTGGCGGAGGAAACCTTGTGGCAGGTAAGTCGTGCGTGGGGGCGGGGGAGGCCAGCGGAAGCTATTTGGGAAGGGGACTTGCTTTGAAACTGTGAAAAGACGAGGGGCATCTTGGAGCTCAGCCGCTCGTTTGTTCGTTCGTTATTTAACTGCCCATGGCAAGCCGTCTTACTTATTAGCACACGGGTTCGTAACCGCGCGGCGTTTTTCTATAAAGGGCTCGAAAAAAATAGTGTTTTCGTAAAAGAGAGAGCACTTTGAAGAGCACTTGAAGTGGAGAAACTTTTGAAGCTTCTATTTTAAATTGTCGAATTATAGAATAATAGCGTTGAAAGGGGCCTATAAGGCCGCCCACTGCTTAATGCAAGAATCCAAATAGAAGGAGATCTGATAGATGGTTGTCCAGTTTTCTCATGAATGCCTCAGGCGTTGGAGCACTCACCACCTCTTGAGGTGATTGGTTGCACTGCCCTGGTGCTCTGACAGTTAGGATTTTTTTTCCTGATATTCCTGTAGTTTGAGCCCATTATTACATGTCCTGCACTCTCGGATCAAGAACAGATCCTGCCCCTCCTCTATATGACAAGCAATCAAGTATTTGAAAAGTGCAATCATACCTATCCCAGTCTTTTTCCCCCTCAAGGCTAAACTTGCCCACTTCTTTCAGTCTTTCCTCATAGGACCTGGTTTCCGGTCCCCTGGTCACCCTTGTTACCCTCCGTTCAACTTGTTCCAGTTTGTTGACATCCTTGGTAAATTTCATTCTGTTGTTTTCAGCCAGGTATTCAAGCCTATTGAGATATTTTGAATTTTGTTCCTATATTCCAGGGTATTAGATATTCCACCCACTTTTGTGTTGTTTTGCAAATTTGATAAGCATTTCCTTGTCCAAGTCATTAATAAAAATGTGGATGAGCACAGGGAGGGCCCAAGACTGAGCCTTCTGTTACCCCACTTGTTACCTCCTCCCAGTTTGAGAATAAGCCATTGATAACACTCTCTGAGTACAATTCTGTAACCAACTGTGTATCCATCCACCTGATAGTTACTTTATCCAGCCCACACCTAGTTTGCAAATCAGAATATCATGGGGCACGTTTCTGAAGGCTTTGCTGAGGTCAAGATACATTGCATGTAGAGCATTTCCACTGTCTACAAGAGAGGTTACCCAATCAGAAATGTTATAAGATACATCTTGCAGGATTTGTTTTTGACAAATCCATGTTGGATTCTAGTTATTACTGCATTGTTTTCAAGGCACGTGCAGAGTGACTGTTTTATAATCTGCTCCAGAGTTTTCCCTTGGTAGCTTCGATGACACTGTCCATCCATCTCATCCTCTGTTGTCCCCTTCTACTCTTGCCTTCACACTTTCCCAACAAATGGGACTAGGACTACTCTATTTAGAACTTTGCCCTGCCAGGTGATACCAAAAGTGCGTCGGAGACAACGCACATAGAATGTGTTCAGCTTCCTCTCCTGCCATGCACAAAGGGTCCAGGGCTCACTGCAGTACAGGTCTATAGACCTGGATCTTGGTATGTGTCATCAGCTTCATATTAAGCCATACTCTCTTTGTGAGTCTAAAGAACATGGTAGCTGCTTTGCCAGTGCGTTTATCCAACGCAACATCTAGGGAGAGAGTGTCAGAGATCGTTGAGCCAATGTACACAAAGTCATAAATAACCTCCAATTCTTGTGTGGAGAGGGTAATAGAGGGAGCTGATTCCAGGCCCTTACCCATGACTTGTGTTTTATTCAGGCTGATTGTCAATCCAGAGTCTTGGCAGGCCTTGCTAAAACGATTCATGAGTTCTTGGAGGTCTTCAGCAGAATGGGCAACAATGGCTGTATCATCGGCGAAGAGGAAGTCCTACATGCATTTCAGCTGAGGACACAGCCCTGTTTCACTCCGCTTCGGATGTCAAAGGGATCTGATGTTAAGCCATCAAAAACTACAGTGCCCTTCATTTCCTCCTGAAAGGACCTGATGATGTTAAGGAGTCGAGGTGGGGATCCAGTCTTGGGAAGGATTTTAAAAAGTCCATCCCTGCTAACCAGATCAAAGACCTTTGTAAGATCTATGAAGGCCACAAAGAGTGGTTGTTGTTGTTCCCTACATTTCTCCTGCAACTGAGGGAAAACATCATGTCAGTGGTGGCTCCATTAGCTCGAAATCCACACTGTGATTCTGGATAGACTGTCTTCAAGAACCTGGAGCCTCTTCAACACAACACAGACAAGCAGCTTCCCTACAACACTGAGAAGAGAGATGCCACTGTAGGTATTGCAGTCGCCCTGTCTCCTTTGTTCTTATACAATGTGACAATGTTTGCATCTTTCATGTCTTGTGGTACTCCACCTTCCCTCCATCAAAGATTTCTTATCCTTCCCAGGTGCCTTGCCGGAGGCAAGGGAATCCAGGTCCACTTTTATTTCTGCTAAAGTTGGTTCGCTGTCCAACTCTTCCAAGACAGGCAGGCACTCAATGTTATTTAACGCTTCTTCGGTTACTACATTCTCTCTGGAATATAGTTCAGAGTAGTGCTGCACCCAGTGTTCCATCTGCTGTGTTCTGTCGTGGATGATCACGCCTGTAGCAGACTTTAAAGGAGCCAATTTCTTTTGTATTGGACCTAAAGCCTGCTTGATGCTGTCATACATTCCCTTGATGCTGCCTGTTTCCCTGCTATCTGTATCTGAGCACAGAACTGAAGCCAATAATTATTAGAACATCTCCTGGCAGCGTGTTGGACTTTGCTACAAGCAACTTGAAGAGCCTGCAATTTGTACTCACTAGGACAGGCTTTGTATGCTGCTAGAGCTCTTCTCTTATCCTCGATGGCTGGCATCAGCTCCTTCGAATGGGCTTCAAACCAGTCTGCCGTCTTTTGGGTCTTGCCAAATGTGGACAAGGCGGTATTATAAACAGCTTTCTGTTTATAATGCACCATTGTTCAGGTGCATTTGCATCAGCTGGGCCTGGAAGGGTTTCCTCAAGCCCTTGGGCAAATTCTTCCACTTTTCTTGGATTGTGAGTCTTGCTGATATCAATACGTGGCCTTCCTTCCTTTTTCGTGTGATACAATCTCTTTGTTCACAGTTTTACTCTTACACACCAGGAAGTGATAAGTATCACAATCAGCACTATGATAACTGCGTGTGATCATAATACTAGAGAGGCTAGAGCGTCTAGTGAGGATAAAAGCCAATACAGTTAAAAGATAAAAGCCCATACTGTACAGTGAAAACAAAAACAAAAAAGCCGCCTAGAGTGGTCGAAATGACTAGATAGGCGGGGTATAAATACAATAAATAATAATAATAATATAATAATAATAAAAACAATCTACATTATATTATATTATACTACATTATATTATATTAAAAATTGCAAATAAAATCAATACTAGAACACATTTAAAAGCAACAGTGCACAATAATCCTGACTAAAGAGAAAGGTCTTTGTCTGCTTGTGGAAGGACAACAAAAATGGGAGCCGGCTTGGCTTCCCGTGAGAGGGAGTTCCAGTCTGGGAGCTGCAACAAAGAAGGCCCTCTTTTGTCTTCCCTCCAAGCTGGAAGTCTTTTATTTGCTTCTTTTTCCCGTCTTCTTGCTATAGATTATTTTCTTAAAACGCTGTAAGTGTGGTGAAGAATCTTATACTAAGACCAGTGGCAGTCTGGATTAACTGCACAGTAATGCACTATTTCATATTTTTCTGGGCTTGTATAAATCCAGTCTGAGCTCTTCCATAACCCATGTTGTATCTGGTGTTTTTGTTCACCTTTACAGAAAAACTTGACAAACTGGTAGACCTGCTGATGTGGCTTTTAAAATATTATTTCTGGGTTACTACGTAGTGATTTACCAGAGTAATCCTGACTGAAGTCAGTAGATGTTATCTTCATTGTCACTCGCACCCTTGTGGGCTTGCATGCTCCAGGGTAAGTGGTGGTAGAGTATTGCCAGGTTCTTTTGCCTGGCAGATGCATGCATTTACAGATTGCTCTTGATGACAACAGTAGGAGGCAAAGGATTGGGTACATCACATCCAGGGCTGGCATAGCTGTTGGGCTCAGTTGGGTTCTTTGGGGAATGTCATGACTTTGAAGATTGTGGGTCAAAGCCAACTTCTAACAAGGGAATGCTGCATTTTAGGGTTTTCATCCAATTCCCACCTTTGGCAGCTTTCCTGCCTATGTACAGATGAAGCATGCGGGTATGTTACTTCTCTCTGCCAGTGAGAAAACACCATCCTATTCCTTTCAGTCACTATCTGGACGTGATGAAAGGTGTTAGTTAGTACCTAAGAGTACAATCCTCTTTATCTCATCTTCAGATTTTAGTGCCAGTTCTTTTACAAGTACTGGCACTAAAATGCTTGCCAGAAAGTTTCAGAATGTTACTTTTCTAAATAGTTTATCCTAGTGCTTAAGATTTAGCCATAGTATTTGGTGTTCAGAATAACTCAATGATGCTTCTAATAGCTATCTTCTTGTTGCTGTTCATGTTGTTATGTGTTTCCAAGTTGCTTCTGACTTACACGAATCCTATGAAGTAGTGGCCACCTTAAGCTCCTGTCACTAATACCACTAATTTTCAGCCCCCGCTGGGCAGGGCTCTGTTTTTCACACACAACTCAACCCCTGCATGCACATGTGACTCTGCCCCCCCCCCCCCCCGCCGCCGCACAGGATTCTATCATGATCCAAAGAGGGGGTTGAACATAATCGCTGCACAGAGGAGGAAGAAAGGAGGGAGGTGGAATTGCACATGCACAGCTTAGAGGGAACCTTGACTAAGAGCCCTGCACTTGTCTTGCAAACTCAAAGCTTTGGTTGCTTTGTCACATCAGACCATCTCATATTTGGGCTTCCTTTTTTTCTTGCTGTCTTCACATTTTTTTCCAGCATTATTGTCTTTTCCAGTGAGTCTTGTCTTCTAATGTTGACTTCAGAGTACCACATTTTCAGTTTAGTTATTTTTTGTTTTTAAAAGAGAGTTCAAGCTTTGTTTTATTTAGCACCTACTAGCTATATAGCATAACATTATGTGTTATATTTTTGTTGTCCATGGGGCATGGGGATTATTAATTCACATACAGCAGGTTAGGTTTTTCAGTTTGTCATTTACCTCTGAAGAGGGGTAAGTGCCCTTATGAGTGGCTAATTGTGGAATGAAAAAACGTATGGTGCCAAGTGTGTGTATTTACATCTGTACATGCAGTTCTGCTCTTCATTGTGAGTTGCAAAGTGGCAAAAGAAACACAACTGTAAGTAGTAACTTTAGTGGCACCTACTCATTATTTTTAAGAACTGTGAGATCAGGTGGCGTGTATGTGATATAATTGTAGCTGTTAGGCAGGAATTTACTTTGCATAGATCAAATTAAAAGTATGTGCAAAATCTCAGTAAAGTTGGAAAAACAAATTATTGAAACAGGTTTATTTCAAATACCTATTTTGTTTTCTGTTACAGATGGAGGAAAAATATCATTAATCAGAAATAGACAGCATTATTCCTCTTTGGATAAGAAGTTTGTGAAAAGCTGTTCATCACAGAAGACTCTGGTTTTATTACTGTTGGTATGGCTTTATTTCTCAGGGTGCTGGATGCTGTTGGCCCTCTAAATAAAAGTCATGGTCCAAATGGCCTGTGTTTGTTGCTTAGACCTTTTATTGAAGATTACAATCCAAGGTGGTACAGCAGCTACAGGAGACCAGGAACAGCACCTGACAATACTCCACCATGGAAGAACATTCACATTGACTTAAAAAAGGGAGTGGAAGTGATCAAGGAACATTCGCGACGTCTAAAAAAGGAAATAGTTGATCATTTAAGAGGAGTTGATGGACTTACATTGTCAGAGTATCTTACGGAACAGACAAGGGTGGTCTGGCAGTTTCGTAGTGAAGAAGACTTGAAACAATGGGTGATCTCTTCTGATGCTGAAATTGGAGGGAAAAGTGAAGTCTATCTAAAACTAGGAAAAAATAATCAGTCTGCTGTGCTATATGGGACCATCGATACTACTGTACCACGTGATGGAGAGACAAAATATAGTGGCTATTGTGCCATGAAAACAAAACCACGACTGGTAAGTATAGTGAGCTTTTGTAATACTCTTTTTTTAAAAATTAAAGTTAATATTTATGCCAGAAATTAATTCTAGCTCTTAGTAATAAAACTGCTTTCTATATAATTTTTATACAGCATTGTTTTCCCTTGGATTAGCTTTTTAAATATGCAGACCAATAATGCTGCATTTCTGAATATATTGACTAAAATTCTATTACCAAGTTACACTGGGATAACACAAACTGTAACCTTTGAAAGCAAATTGCCCCAAGGAAGGTGGACTTGATTTAAATCAAATTGATTTAAATTTTTAAGAATTGGATTTTTAATGATTTTTTTTAAAAATCATTTTTAAAAATTTAATTAATGATTTAAGTCATTTTGATTTTTATCTACCCTGGCTTCAAGGGACGAGCTCATCATAGATGTTGTGAGTTGTATACTGAGTTGTATGGTGATTTCTTAATTTGGGACAATTTGTCTCTAAAAGTTACACTATTTGCATACCTATGCATGAGGATCTGGTCCACTGAGTTGTATCCAGTTGATCACTCACATTAACAAGAGTAGCTTCCATTAGCAGAATGAGAGGGATTCCCTCTCCTCCACCCCCATTCCCTACTGAGTGTGAGCAGATTTTCAAGAACAGTTCTGTGGAGTGAGATAGAGAGCAGAGTCTTCTTAAACACGTGTTAGTCTACTTTTATTATTTGGATTTCACATATTTTCTTGGAATTATTTCCTTGTATATATGTACAGGGATGTACTGTCAAGGATTGCAAATGACAATCTTTGCACAAATTTTTATATTCTCTACAGTATCTGCAGAATTGGTGAGCAAAAGATGCATTGTCATATTCTTGAAATAATGTCATAGTGAAACATCTCTTTGAAGGAATGCCTAAAAATGAGATGTGACTAGGCCCAAGGTAAAAGGTAAAGATCCTCCTTGATAATTAAGTCCAGTCATGTCCGACTCTAGGGGCCGGTGCTCATCCCAGCTGGTAAGCTGAAGAGTCAGTGTTTGTCTATAGACACTTTCCATTGTCATGTGGCTGGCATGACTAGACATGGAACACTGTTACATTCCAGCTGAGGTGGTACCTGTTCATCTACTCACATTTGTATGCTTTCGAACTGCTAGGTTGGCAAGGAACTCAGACAAGCAACAAGAATTCACTTCATCGTATGGTTTCATACTGCTGACTTTCGATCAAACGCCCAGTAGCTTAGCAATTTACAGTGAGGTCTCGACCTACGGAATTAATCCGTATTGGAACGGGGTCCGTAGGTCGAAAAGTCCTCAAGTCGAAAATGCATTCCTCATAGGAATGCATTGAAAACCAATTAATCAGTAAACTGCCCAAGAAACACCCCCACATAAAATTAAAATACATTTTTAAAAATTAACCTTACCTTTTCGTAGTTTTCCAGGGGTCCCCCAACGCTGCCATTGCCGCTTTCAGAGGCCTCCTGGAGCTCCCCTGCCACAGTCATAGCTGCTGCTGGAGGACTCTGAGGGCTTCGGCGCTACTGCCGGAGGCCTCTCAGAAGTTCCCCGCCAACGCAGGCTTTCCCTGGCTGGACTGGGCCTACAAGGGGAAGGCTTCCCCCAGTAGGCCTGATTTACTCCACAGGCTTTCCCAGGGAGTAGACCGGGCCTACCAGGGGAGGGCTTCCCCCAGTAGGCCTGGTCTACTGCCCGAGAAAGCCTGCGTTGGGACGGGAACCTCCGGAGGCCTTCCCAGCCACCATGGGAGACATCTTGGAGGACCCCGCCACGGCTGATCGTGCTTCAGAGGCACAATTGGCGGCGGCGGGGGACCTCCAAGAGGCCTCCCATGGCGGCTGGGAAGGCCTCCGGAAGTTCCCGTGCCGCTGCTGGGAGCTGACTGGGATCGCCTGGCGCAGTGCAGCGCCCGGCGGCCGCGGCGGGGGACCTCCGGAAGGCATCCGGAAGTCCCCACCACCACTGCCGGGCTCCCAGAAGCGGCAGTAGGGGACCTCCGGATGCCTTCCAGTAGGAGAAGCCATGACTTGACTTGAATTTATTGTACGGTCAAAGACCCAAAAATACAAGGATAAAAACATTACATAAAATATACAAAATAAGTTAGATATTAAAAGATAGCAGGAATATGAAACTTGAATCATGCATCTATCTTAACACAACACTTTATGAATGGCATCCGGAGGTCCCCCCACCCTGCTGCCGCCGCTGTTGCCACCATGGGAAGCATGCTTCGGAGGCACTATCGGCAGTGGGGGGGCCTCCAAGATTCCTCCCATGGTGGCAGAGAAGCCCTGGAAGGCATCCGGAGGCAGATCCGCGGCCTATGGACTGGAAGGGGGAGGTGGGGAAAGCGCCGAATTTGAATTAGGCGCTTTTCCCACCTCCCTCTTCTGGTCTGTAAGTCGATTCTCCAGCCGCAAGTCGAAGTAAATCTTTGTGGCCAGAGAAGTACGGATCTCAAAAAATTTGTAAGTGGAGCCAACCGTAAGTTGAGACTCCACTGTAACCCACAGCACCACTCACATCCCATACTAGACCCAAACTTTATACAAAATGTGGCTGGCTAACAAATCGCTTAACAAAACTGAATTATGATATTTAGAATTTAAATTCTGAGGGTGAAGAGGGAGGAAACTTTCTAAATAAAATAATTTAACTTCAATTTTGGGTACATTTCTCTCAAACCCACTCTTTATTTAACAAAGCAAAATTAATTTGTATTCTGTTTCTGTGTTCTTATTAAGTCCTGTATATATAGCATATGATTGGAATCTTTGCACATAAGCAAACATATTTTGGTTTTCCAAAAAGTAAGGAAGAGTTATTTCATTTCTGAAGTTTGGTGAAGTCATCCAGGTGTTTGCAATTTTGTCAGTTAAAGACTTCCCCTTCACATCCTGCATCCCCAATTATGATGAAATAGATTCCACGGGAGAAACCTGGGGTGTTTCATTTGCAAAAAAGTTACACAGCATAAATTATGGAACAGGATTTCAGCTACATTCTTCTCTCAGTGATTTTTCGGCTAGTAATTATTTTCTGCTTTTTATATGACATGAAGTAAACAGATGGAATCATGTTCATATATTGTTGTGCTTATGTGCCATCAAGTCAGAACCACCCTATAGCAACTCTAACAGGACTTTCAAGGCAAGTGCGATATTTGAGTGGTTTTACCAATTCCACATCCTCAGTGAATTTCCATGGCTGAGCAGAGATTCAAACCCAAGTCTCCTGATTCCTAGTCATTACTCTGTCCACTAGACCAGGAGTCCCCAACCCCTGGTCCGCCATCCGGCAGTGCTCCATGGCCTAGGCAGGACCAGGCTGTGGACAAAGATCTCCTGCCCCCCTACAAGTATGACATGCGCCCCCTGCAAGCATGATACGCCCCCCGCAAGCGCGAGACACACACACCCCGCAAGCACAACATGCCCTCCCAACCAGTCCGCAGTTGGGAAAAGGTTAGGGACCACACTAGATATCTCATTCATTCATTCATTCATTCATTCATTCATTCATTCATAATTTGACTTGTATGCCGCCCGCACTCTGCAAGTCTCCGTGTTCATAATGCCACTGTATGTTCAGTCACTGTTGACCATCTTCCCCACCTATTGTAAAATAATTCGAATCTGTATACAGTGGAATAAACCATCTGCTTTGGAGATGATCTACAGCCGCCAGTTCTACCAGGACAGGCATCTATGCCATAAATGGAAATGGCAGCTGGAGTCACAGAACTGCTGTTCCTCCCCATGAAACTTCAGTGTAACACAACATTAGCATAATTTTTGGGCAGGAGAAATAGTTAGGTTTGGGGTTGGTATAATGAGCATTGGAATTTGTATAGGGTGAGAAAGTTATGGATCAGGCCTAAAGGATATAGTTTATAACTAGAGATGTGGGTACAAATATGAATATCCATGCGCAGCTGAAGTTAACAAGGGTCCGGCCCCAGGACATGTGACTGTCCACTCACACATCCAATGGCCCCACTCTTCCTTCCAATTGCTCCAGAGCGCCTGGTCGTCAGGCCTGCAGGGAGACTCGTCTTCCCTTCTTCTGCCAGGAGTGGCTAGCCGACCGGGAACTCCGGAGCAATTGGAAGGAAGAGCAGGCCCGGCGCCAATGGCAGATGCATGAATGGACGGACCCTCATTAACTCCAGCTGTGTGGGGCTTTTCGTATATGAATACTCCCATCTCTAGTTATAACTTATGAGACAGTAAAACATTAAAATTTAAAAATTCAGTAGCAATATTCAAGTCAGGGAGAAGCTTTTCAGCTAAAGGTAATAACAGATAAAATACTGAGAACATTATTATTTTTTGACAGGGTTCCTTTAATCGGGACAGACCTTATGATTGGACAAATTTCAATAGCCTGCACCTGCGTGTTCGTGGTGATGGTAGACCCTGGATGATAAACATATATACCAACCCATATTTCTCTCATACTAAAGATATCCTCTATAATTACTTCATGTTCACACGAGGAGGCCCATATTGGGAGGAAATCAGGGTAAAGTAATGCATATTTTCATAATACTCTGAACAATGTATGATAGGCATGATTTTTAAAATCAATGTTATGTTACTTATTTTATGTCATAGAGTTGGAGGCTGCTGCTTGATTAATAAGTTCATATAGAGTATGTACATACACATTGTTGCATCTTTCCAGGGCAACGTGCAGCCTTCATAATTAAATTGTAAACTGCCCAGAGAGTGCTTTAAGCACTGTGAGGCAGTATATAAGCAGAACACTTTCTAAATCTGAAGGAGAAAGGAGATGTGTTGTGTACACTCAGAACTGCTATGGCTGCATTTTAAGATACTGCTTAATGTGGACATGAAGTAGCATCAGGGTATTTTCCTCTCTTGAGTGGGGGCAAAGTGTGTACAAAACTGTTTGTTATTGGCTTTTTGTATTTTTTGGTAATATAAAAATTGATTGAAACATTTTCCAGTACTAGTAAATGCAAGTACAGTACCTAGTATTGCTATGTTGAATATTAATATGTAATTTATTACTGTTGATTGCCATTTGTCTGCAGTAGAAAATGTTTTCTTATAGGCAGATTTACTGATCCATCACTTTAGCTTCCTCTTAACTTAAGGATACATACATAATTTATTTTCTCAAAACATATAACTGTCCTTGACATAATTGGGTATTTAGGTGCAATCAATTGAAAGAATAATGCAGATCAGAAAGTAAAACTACTCTGTGGTATTTATATAAAGACATTTGCAGCCAGGTGTCTAAATGTGCTTGCTTCTAACTATTCTGTACCTTTTTACTGACAGATTCCATTTTCTAAGTTCTTTTATTCAGTCCGTAGTAGAATCCAGGATGACCAACATCCTCTCCTTGTAGATAAGGTATGTGTTCTTGCGCTTGATTCTGCTTTTTGAAAGTACATCATTTAAATGGTAGTCAAAAACAGTACATGAAAATACGTCAAAAAATGTTATCCCAGTGATGACCCTACTGGCTTGCTCCTCTCTAGAAAATCCAGCAGAAAGACTTCTTGTCTCACTGAATTACTAGATTTTCAAGGCACTCTTTTACTGTACCTGTTATAAAAGACAAAACACATACAAGTTATCTATACAGTATGTGTAAAAGGAACTCACTCTGAACTTTGTTTATTTATTTATTTACATTTACATAAACACACACACACACACACCGCCCATCTGGCAGCCAAGGCCACTCTGGGCGGTTTATAACAAGTAACACAAAACAAGAAAGTAGCAAAAAACAAATGAAAACATCAATACATTGGGGTGCAAATCAAAAGTCATAAAGTGCAGTGAGCATAAAATTACAGTACAAAATATACAATTAAAAGTATAGAAAAATATAAAAACATGGAACATATAGCAGTATGATAGATGTTATATTATCGGGCACTATTGTATCAGGGTGTTCTTTGTTTAGGGAAGGCCTGTCTAAATAGCCAGGTTTTTAGTAGCTTTTTGAATGTGCCCAGTGAAGGGGCCAGGCGGACTTTGGGCGGAAGAGAGTTCCATAGTTGTGGTGCTACCACTGAGAAGGCCCAATTTCTAGTGGATGTTTTCCTGGCCTCTCTCAGGGTCAGAACTCTCAAACATCCTGCCCTTGATAATCTTATAGGATGGGCAGGCCTAACTGGGAGGAGGCGTTCAACCAGATATTGAGGTCCCAAACTGTTTAGGGCCATATAGGTTAATACCATCACCTTAAAACTGGTACAGAAGCGAATGGGTAGCCATTGTAAGGCGGCCAGAATGGGGGAACTATGTTGGTATTTTCTAGCCCCACTCAGATGTCTGGCCACCGTATTCCAGACCCATTGCAGTCTCTGTAGCTGTCCCAAGGGTAGGCCCATGTAGAGGGCATTACAGTAGTCTAATCACGAGACTACCAGTGCATGGACCAGCGTGGTGAGGGACCTGGTGTCAAGATAGGGATCTAGCTGGGCAATCTACTTTAGATGGAAATAAGGGGATTATACCACAGACGCTATCTGAGATGTCCTTGATAGAGATGGGTCCAAAAGCACGCCCAAGCTACGAACCTCATCCTTCATGGAAAGAGTGCCCCCCTACAAAAGAAAGGGAGGCACCCAGACCACAGACACTAGGGGCCCCCACCCTTAGGATTTCTGTCTTGTCTGGGTTCAGCCTCGGTCTGTTGTGTCTCATCCATCCAGGCACCACATCCCAGGCAAGAGTATCCACTGCAGAAGAGTGGAAGGAGAGGTAGAGCTGAGTGGCATCTGCTTATTGGTGACACAAAGCTGCAAAACTCCTGATGGTCTTCCCCAGCAGCCTCATATAGATATTAAATAGCACTGGGGAGATGATTGACCCCGCGGGACTCCACAATTGAGAGTCCACAGAGCAGACAACATCTCCCCAAGGTGAACTCTCTGAGGACGGTCCTCCAGGAAGGATCGGAGCCAGGCCAAGGCGTTACCACCGATCGCCAACCCCGAGAGCCTCCCAAGGAGGATATCATGGTTGATGACATCAAAGGCCGCTGAAAGGTTGAGGAGGATCAGCAAGGACCTTCTGCCCCTGTCAGCCTCCCTCAAGAAGTCATCTTGCAGGGCGACCAGTGCTGTCTCCATGCCATGATGCGGCCTAAACCTGGACTGAAATGGACCAAGGGCATTGAGATAGGTAGAGAAGTAGTACAGGAATACCTGGCTACTCTAAATTAATTCAAGTTTCCAAGACCAGATGAATTACATCCAGGGATATTAAAAGAACTGGCAGAAGTAATTTCAGAACCATTGGCAATAATATTTGCGAATTCTTGGAGAACAGAAGTCCCCACAGATCGGAGGAGGACAAATGTTGTCCCTATCTTCAAAAAGGGGGGAAAGAAGACCCAAATAATTATTGCCCAGTCAGCCTGACATCAATTCCCAGAAAAATTCTAGAGCAGATCATTAAACAGACAGTTTGTTATTACTTAGAAAGCAATGTTGTCATCGCTAAAAGTCAACACGGGTTTCTCAAAAACAAGTCATGCCAGACTAATCTGATCTCTTTTTTTTGATAGAGTTTCAGGCTTATTTGTTAAAGGAACACTGTGGATGTAGCATATCTTGGTTTCAGTAATGCCTTTGACAACGTTCCCCATTATATCCTTGCAAGGAAGCTAATAAAATGTGGGTTTGACAGTGCTACTCTTCAGTGGCTTTGTAATTGGTTGACTGACCAAACCCAAAGGGTGCTCACCAATGGCTTCTCTTCATCCTGGGGAGAGCTAACTAGTGGGGTGCCTCAGGGTTCTGCTCTGGGCCCTGTGCTGTTCAACATTTTTATCAGTGAGTTGGATGAAGGAATAGAGAGTCTGCTGATTAAATTTGCAGATGATACCAAATTGGGAGGGGTTGCTAATTCCCCAGAGGACAGGATGAAAATTCAAAATGACCTTGACAGAGTCCTGGGCCAAAACTAACAAAATGAATTTCAACAGGGAGAAATGTAAGATCCTACAACTAGGCAGAAAAAATTAATTGCACAGATGTAGGAGGGAAGACTCCTGGCTAGACAACAGTACCTGTGAAAGGGATCTAGGAGTCTTGGTAGACCACAAACTGAAGATGTCAAGATATTTGTAATAGAACAGGTCACTATATTGTAAATTAAAGTCTTGAACATACGAAGTAAAATCATGTAAGCAAAATATGTAAGGAAGACATTATGTAAAGTGTACGCAGTTTCAAAGTATAGCAGATATACTCTTAACACATGAGTCAGCAGTGTGATGCGGCTGCCAAGAAAGCCAATGCAATTCTTGGTTGCATCAATAGGATTATAGTGTCTAGATCAAGGGAAATTATAGTACCACTCTATTCTGCTTTGGTAAGACCTCACCTGGAGTATTGTGTCCAGTTCTGGGCACCTCAATTCAAGAAGGATGTTGACAACCTGGAACGTGTCTAGAGGAGGGCAACCAAAATGGTTAAAGTTCTGGAAGCCATGTCTTATGAGGAATGGCTTAGGGAGCTGGGACTGTTTAGCCTTACAAAAAGAAGGTTAAGAGGGGACATGATAGCCATGTTTAAATATTTGAAGGGATGTCATGTTGATGAAGGGACAGGTTTGTTTTCCACGGCTCCAGACACTAGGACAAGGAGCAATGGTTTCAAACTACAAGAAAAGAGATTCCACTTGAATCTCAGGAAGAGCTTCCTGACAGTCAGAGCTAGTTGGCAGTGGAAGATGCTGCCTCGGAGTCTGATGGAGTCTCCTCCTTTGGAGGTGTTTAAGCAGAGTCTGGATGGCCATCTGTTGGGAGTGCTTTGATGGATTTCCCACATGGCAGGGGTTGGACTCGATGGCCCCTATGGTCTCTTCCAACTCCGTGATTCTATGATTCTATTCGTCCAGGAGCCTGAAGCTGAAACAACTTCAGAGAAACAAACATCAGCTTTTTTCTTATATTTTCTCTAAGTAACCAGTTATCCCACTACTGGCTTCTTCACATATGCCAAAGGATTGCAGGGAGCATTTGTGTCAGCCACATATAAGGGCTGGCTTTTGAGCCTAGCCAAATTGTGAGGTCTTTTATTCCCCTGGGATTTCATTCTCCGGTGGGTAGTGAGCTACCCTCAGGAGATTGTATGTAAACTCCCAGAAGCATTAAACTTTGTACAAAAAGGCATGCTCCTGTTTATCTATGGGTGTTATCCAGTGTGGCATGACTGTTCCTCACAATTGTTCAAGGACTCCCCAGTTTTCTATGTCAGATAGAGAAGACCTACTAGTGCCTGTGTAGGCAGACTTTAGACTTACGGGATCTTTTGTATTCTCCAGAAATATCAGGTGCAAACAAATGTCTCAAGGAGAAGGATGTGGAGTGTTATAAATCACTCTTCTTACCAAAAATGTTTAGTGGCAGTGGAAAATTAGAAATGAGTTAGAAAGTGTTATAAATGCAAGATAAGACTTTGAGTAATGGATAATGTAAGAATAACACTTTGATCTGGGGGCCCTGTTATAGCCAGTTAGCCATACTACCCTGTTTATCTTGAGATGGATGAACCCAGTGGAGTGAGTTATGGTTAGGACTACAGAACTAGCTTGGTACCTGTGCCTTTGAACACCCATCTTCCTAGACTTAGCAATGCTTTCAGGGAGTCCAAAATCCACTTAGAGCCATTTGTGCCCACCTTGCAAGGTAGGTAAAGGTTCCCCTCGACATTTAGTCCAGTCGTGTCTGACTCTAGGGTGGTGCTCATCCCCATTTCCAAGCCGTAGAGCTAGTGTTTGTAGACAGTTTCCGTAGTCATGTGGCCAGCATGACTAGACACGGAATGCCGTTACCTTCCCACCATGGTGGTATCTATTTGTCTACTCGCATTTACATGCTTTTGAACTGCTAGGTTGGCAGGAGGTGGACAAGTGATGGGAGCTAACTCCGTCACATGGATTCGATCTTATTACTGCTGGTCTTCCAATCTTGCAGCACAGAGGCTTCTGTGGTTTAACTCGCAACACCACCACGTCCCTGTCTTGCAAGGTAAAGCTGCCCACAAAAGTATGTGAAATCCAGGTAGATAATCAAGACAAGACCTGGAATTGGTTTCACAAACCCTCTGGGCCAAAACCCAGATGCTTGGAGCAGTTTTCATATTTTTGTAAAGAGAGTGAGAAAATAATAAAGCAAAAAGAATCAAAAGTTTTCAAAAACCAGTTGGATCAAAAATATAGTTGAAATAAGGCTTAAGGCAATCAAGAGAATACACCAGAAAATACAAATGCAGGAACAGCACTATTTATTAGACCATTAAAAACAACCAAACAACAGCTAGTTTTCACTGATGATTCATCTTCTTCAGGCCATGCACTAAATTCCTTGTGGATAATTTTAAAAAATTACATGTTTTTATTAAGATCCCATAGTTCCATGACCATTGTTGGGGCTAAGTTTAGCTTCTTAGATGGAAATAGATCCAGTCTGCAAAAAGCCTGTGAAGGGAGTGTGTGGCTTGAAACCCCTCCTCAGCCAGCACTTTGGAATTTCTCACCCAACTCTTTAAACAAAAGGCTGCCACACACTCTGCACCCCCCTCATCTCCCCCTTCTGCTTTCTTTTTTAAACTCAAATAATTTCTTATTTGGCTTGGTACATAGGCTGAAAAAAATTAATTATCATGGAAAGCTAACTAATTTTTAGCTTCTTTTTGTTCATTAAACAACCAGTTCTCAACCTTTCCAAGTAGTCCACCAGTTGAGTTCCTTCAGATGTTCAAGAAGACCAGAGCACTTTCTCTTTCCTTCCTTTCTCCACATCTAAAATCATCTCTCAGTTGGTGTAGTAACTGCCTTGGTCTTGAAGGCCTCTTTCTGATAAGCTGCACGTGCAAGCTCCTAAATTTTACTGACCATCAACATTCTGAGCCAACTGTCCTAGGCACACACAAAGAAGCCTGATTTTCCAAGATGGATTCCATGATCTCCAGTTTCTTGAGATAGTACTGATATGGAAATAACTCTGGATCCTGAGATGTCTTGTACCAATGGAAGGTCGCTTTCTTTTGCATAAGGCAATTCTTCCATGTAAACAGTGGATTACAGGGTGAGACTGGCTGAATAAGGCCCACTGAATTTAATGAGCTTAGTTCCACTTAAAGGATTGGGGTTGTAGCCTTAATATATATTTTTTATTATGCATAAAGCAGCCATGCCCTCTTCACCCTCTAATTACAGTAATTGATGCCTCTTCTCCTAAATGGAGCTAAATTGAACAAAAATATACAAATAGTTTAAAATGTAATACTTACAGCTGTAGAAAATACTTGTAAGCTTTATTAGAAAATAAATAATGTGTTTTTGTGTTTTACAGATCAGCACTTTAGGATTCACTCTGGCTGACAAAGTAGATGGTCCATTCCAGCTAGAGATTGACTACATTGGTTTGATCAGAGATGGAGCACATTCTGAGGATTGTGCCTATGAGCTATATGAAAAGAATCCCAAGAATCCCAAGTAGAATGTATTGTATCTGTGTAATTACTGCCTCAGTATATTTATTGTCACAACGGAGGAGTGAGATGATCAACTAGAATTCAAACAGCAGAAGGAGGACTGAAGTCTCAGCCTACAAAAACGGGTTAGCACAGCCCTTCCCTATGAGATGGGGCTCTGTTTAGCTCAGCTGCTTTAAGGTATAATAAAGACATGTCAGAAGATAACAAAGATGACCATGTTTATGTATATGTACACACTGGCTTGCCTTTCACACATTAAAGATGATTGTGGTGATTTTCGTGTTGTAGAACTTAACACTTTTTGTTTCTTTATGTAACAACAAGGGTGGATAAAAATCAATGATTTTTTAAAAATCAAATTGATTTAAAGTTTAATTTTTTTAATTTAAATTGTTTAAAAATCTTAATTAAAAATATATATATATATTTAAAGGATGCTGCTTATATACCGCACCATAGTACAGTGGTGCCTCGCAAGACAATGTTAATTCTTTCCGCGAAAATCGCTGTCTTGTGAAAACATTGTCTTGCGAAACACAGTTCCCCATTGGAATGCATTGAAATCTATTTAATGCGTTCCAATGGGGAAAAAATAATTGTCTTTCAAAAATCGTCCATAGAAAACATCGTCTTGCGAAACGCGATTCCCCATTGGAGTGCATTGAAATCTATTTAATGCGTTCCAATGGGGGGGAAACCGTCTTGTGAAGCATTGGTCTAAAAAAAAAGTCTTGAAAAGCATAGACCCAAACATTGTCTTGCAAAAATCATCCATAGGAAAAACCGTCTTGCGAAGTGCAACAGCGATTGCAAAACCCCATCATCTTGCAGATTAATCGTCCCGTGAGGCAATCATCTTGTGAGGCACCACTGTACTTAAAGCACTTTCTGGGTTGTTTACAATTTAATTATTCAGACTACACATTGTGCCCCCCTCCAAGCAAGCTGGGTACAGTGGACCCTCGATTTACAGACGGCTCCACTTACAGACTTTTCGAGTTACAGACTTCTCTGGCCGCAAAATTTAGGTTCGACTTGCAGCCAGAGAATCATCCTACAGACCAGAAAAAAACCAAAATGGAACAAAAACGGCTGGTTACGGGATTAGTTTTCAGTGCATTGTAGGTCAATGGAGCCTTGACCTACAGACTTTTCGACCTGCAGCCACCGTTCCAATACGGATTAATTCCGTAAGTAGAGGGTCCACTGTACTCCGTTTAATGATCCTGGAAGGCTGAGTGAACCTCAAGCTGGGTACCTGGGATTGAACGCCAGTCATGAGCAGAGTTTTGGCTGCAGTACTGCAATTTAATCACTGTGCCATGAGGCTCTAATCAATTAAATCAACAGAGTCTGAGGAAGATTTAAAACAAATCCACCCTGGAACTGGACCATTGGTGGATAATCTTTATGGGAGGTGGGCCAGATATTATCCCCAGCACCTGTGATGGGTGAACTGGCACCAAAAATGTTAGAAAATATAAAAACAAAATTGGATATACCCAGATGTCCACTCCCTGATTTTGGTGTGGGGGAAGAGCATGCCTCTGGATCTGTTTCATTAAAATTTCCAAAAATGGGAAAGTACCCCCCCCCATTTTCTCATGTGGTAGGGATATTAGAAGGAAGATCTGAACAGGGCATACAAAGACATGGAGATTTGTCAAAACCTGGACTTGATTTACTTCTTACGCCTTGCTGTCCATTGTAATATTTTATTTACATTTAGTGTTAATGCTAAGAAGAGGGAGTGAGCTGTTCCAGAATTCCTTACTGTGCTGTAGGTAGTGTTTATTATATCAAGATTTTATAACAAATAAATTTACTCTTCTCTATATATACTAGTAAAAAATATTTCTTACACACTTCCTGAAGCTTTATACTGCTGACTTGTAAATGTAGCAGAAGGGTTGGATTCATTATGAGTTTCCTGCAAGAGTTTGTGTGTAGAGTTCTTTCCCCTGCTTGCTCAATGAGGTAGGGCTAACAAATATAAATTAAAAATTTCTGAACTTTGCTGATCTGAGTGCAACCCCCACAGTAAGTTGATGCTGGATAGAATAGGCTACGCTCCATCCAGTGCAGAAGTAGAAAACTTCATTGTAAGTCCAACTATTTTCATACAATGGAGAAGGGTAATCTAGAGTAAGACATGGCCAAAGCGGTCTTTAGTGTAGAAACTTGCTAGCTGAGGAGCTTGTTGACATCAAGCCATTATTTTCTGAAGCACTCTGCCTAAAAATGCTCCCAGGCAAGGCAAATACATCACAAAGGTCATTAGACCCTCTCAAAGGAACTGTGATATCAGATCCAGCAAATGTTGCTGCACTTTGGGTAGAATGCACTAAGATTCCTTCTGGCACAGCCTCAACCTTAGTTCATAGCAGAAAGACATGCAGAATTTAAGTTACCTTGACAGTGTTGTTGAGGACACCTTCCTCCCTATTACAGCAGTGTGAAAAAAGGTAAAAAGAAAAATTTTCAGCCTTATGCCATTATTACAAAATATATACGTTTTGATTGCTTGACACATTTCTAATCTGTGTTGCCGATGCTCATTAGCCTACTTGGAATCCAGACAAAAAAGGATTGTTCCCTGACTATTCTGAACAGAAGGTCTTATATCTGAAAAAAACGATCTTGATGCAAAATGATGGACTCATCCGTACATACACACAAAATTCCTTCTAACTCACAGAGCTCCAGTCTCAGAGGTGCATCTCACTGAGGTAATAAAAAATAAGGTCTGCCAAGCCCTTCTCAGTGGCTCAAATTGTGTTTAGTCAAAGCCTCAAGAATCAAACTAAGTACCAAGAAACAAACCTCGTACAAATTAATGGAGACAATAGAGGAAGCTTTGACATCAGCATGGGTACCCAGTGAAGAATGAGCCACCTTACTGTGGAAGCACACAAGCCACGCCAGAGTACAGGAAGGCTAGAACTTCTTTAGCCTCTGTTCTCCCCGGGGCACAGCCCTTATTTGTAACTCCAGTGACAAAAGGTACATCAAGCTGTCTCAGAAATCACCTGATTTGGTTTGTTATAAACTGCGAAGATTGCTGCTACCCTCATATCGCTGTCCAAACAACTTTGCTGGCCAGCCTTCAAATATTGCAACTAATGTAAGTCCAGGTGGGATGTCACACTCTGAGACAGGAGGTCTGGAAAAGGAGAGGCCAGGAGTCGCAGACAGAGGTCCAGCATGTCTGAAAACCAGTTTCTTTGGTCATTTTGGGGTGTTGAGAACCAATGTTATTGTTCTTTAACGTGGTTCTCTATGAATACACACTGATGGGTTTAACAGCGCCTGCGCTGGTTCCTCTCGGAATTTTCCAAAGCTATGAGGGAAAAGATACAATGTTTGAGTTGCCCTGCACTGCGCAAGTGCAGCCCGCCAAAAATCCCCAGTTCCATTTATCCGCCCGCGGAGTTGGAACCTCTCGGTTAGAGCTCTTGAGATTCGTCTCTCTTTTCGCTAATTTTGACATTTCGGACTTGACTTGGCCTGTTTATCGTCTATCCGCATCTCCGTTGCCCTGAACTCGGACCGGCTGACCTTCCTTTCGCCTCTGGCGCCTTGATTGCAAGTACTTTCTCTTCCCTTGATCTTTATTGAGGCCTATTACCTCCTGCTGAGGCGCCACGCGCCTGCAGGATTCTTCCAATTATCCACTTCCTCTGCTGTTTTTGTGGACTCTTTGGCTTATGTCAGCGAAAAAAGGACCTTTCCGCCGCTGTTCTGCCTGCTCAGGGAAGCTCCCCTTCCAGGACCACCATTCCTTGTGTTTGTTCTGTTTGGGTGAAACCCATTCGCCCACAAATTGCCGACATTGCAAAGAATTTACTAAGGCTGTTACATACAGCACTGATGTTACCTGTCTGTCATGGGTTTGGAGGGAAAGTTCCATCCTATGGGGAGTGGAAGGCGGGACATCAGGAGGAGGGGCTGTACTGTATAAATATGTGATGCCTGTGTGGTGAGAGGAGAGACACTGGGAGACACTGGGATGTGACGAAGCAGCAGCTGGGGAGAAGAAGCTGTTGTGGGAGTCCGTGTGTCAGACAGGGTACTACTGTGTGTCAGAGTACCAACCTGATAGGTTCAGGTGTCTGTTGGATAGCCAGAACTGATAGGTTCAGGGTCTGTGCTTCAAGTGAAGGGTTCTGTGTGAACCAAACTGTGTGTGTGTATGAGTGAAACTAAGCCACGTTACTTTATCTTATTCACCTGATTGTTTATTTTTCCCTGTGTGTATTTAAAATAAACCTTATTCATTATTGTTTAAAAATCCATCCCTGGTCTGTGTGACTTATTAAAGGGAATGGTTGGTGGCAGCTTAGTAACTGTGTGACAGATCCCAGTAGGTCTGGGTTTGTCACATTGATTGGTGTCCAGCGTGTGGGATACGACTGGTCCAGTTGTCCAGCGGTCCAGCAAAGCCTTGGCAAGTGTGCCCAGAGCAAGGGGGGTCTAGTCAGGGACAGTCTGAGGCGCGTAGGTAATCTTCTAGGTGTACCTCACGGGGAGGTGCGCTAGTAGAAGAACGTGCCAACTGGGGAGACTTAGATTAAGGTGCTCTGAGGCAGCCTAGTTTTGGCGGGAAAAAGCTGAGGCAAAACTGCGTAGTAACAGTGATCTAGCTTGCCAGCTGAGAGGCCCAGCAGAGGGGGGTAGGCTCTGACTCGATACTGTTGCAAGTTTGGTGCTGAAGAACAGCAGCAATCTCTAGGGAGAGCTGGTTCTGAGGCAAAAAGGAAAAAAGTGGTCGTTTTATTTTGAGGCTTGACTTTTAAAGCAGCCTGTTCTGGGGGGGGGGATTATGCCCTTGACTCGAAGCCAAGTAGCAGACATGAGTGAAGTGAAAGACCCCCAGATTGACCAAGGTTCTGAGGATGAATTTGGCTCAGTGCAAGGTGACAGCACAGGAGAACAGAACCCAGAGCTCAGAAAATGCTCATAGCCCAACAGCATGAACTGAGGATGAGGGAAATAGAAAGGGAAGAGAAACAAAGGCAATGGGAAAAAGAAGAAAGATTAGAGAGAGAGAGAATGGAGAGGGAAGAAAGAATGGAGAGAGAGAAAATGGCGTTTGAATTAAGAAAATTGGAACTGATGAACCAGAACAATAATAACAATAGGGATTCTGAGGGAGGCCAATTGTCTAAGGCTGACCTGAAGAAATTCCCTGTGTACCACAAGGGAGATTGTCCCGAGGTGTTCTTTTCCTTAGTGGAAAGAGCGTTTGTGGACTTCTCAGTGAGGGAAACTGAGAAGATGACCATCATGCGATCTTTAATCAGTGGTAGCCTGGCTGAGGTTTATGCCGAGATGCCTGAGGAACTGATGAAAGATTTTGCAGAGTTTAAAAAACTGGTGTTTGCCAGACATGGGATAAATGCGGAGCAGCTGAGACAAAGATTCAGGTCCCTCACCAAAAAACCAGAACAGACTTTTACCCAAGTGGGGGCCCAATTGGTGAGGTTGCTTGAGAAATGGCTATCGCAGGAGGGAACAGAGACCTATGAGCAGCTTAAAGACTTGATAGCACTGGAACAGTTCTATTCAGTCCTGCATGGGGAATTGAAATTCCAGGTGAGGGAAAGGAAACCGAGGTCTGTGGCAGCAGCCGCAGAGATCGCAGATTTTATTTCCCAAATAAGAAAGCCCGTGGGTGAGGGGAAATCTGTAGGTAAACCCAAAGAAACCTACAGCAAGTACTCTCAGGGACCAGGGAAAAGCCAGCAAGGGGGAGGGGCCCATGGTGAAGGGAAGCCCTCAGACATGAAACCAAGACCTCAGATTTTGGAGGGAAAACCAAAACAAGATGAGAGAGAATCAAAATACACCAGAAAATGTTATTTCTGTCAGGGAAAGGGTCATCTAATCTCAGAGTGTGAGAAATTAAAGCAGCTAAAAGGAATGGTGCCTCAGAATTCTAGTGGGACCAAGCCAAAAGCTGTGTTCTGTGTCCAGAAAGAGCAAGGCTCAGTGTCACTGAGGGAGCCTGTTGCCATGACTACTCAGTCTGGAACAGCTACCTCTGCTGATCAGGCTGAGGAAAATGGTCCTCTTGTGGAGGTAAAGCGCTGCTTGCTGATAAAAACAGATTCTCAGTTGTTTGAGACAGCAGGGGTGGACGTAGGAATACTTGACCGTCAGTATAGGGGGCTGCGGGACACTTGTTCCCAGGTAACCCTGTGCCATCCAGATATCATCCCTAGGGAGTTTATACTCCCAAATGAGAGCATAAAGGTGGCAGGGATTGAGGGGCAGGTAATCTCTCTGCCAGTAGCAGAGGTACCTGTCAACTTTCAAGGCTGGAGGGGAGTTTGGAGGCTAGCGATTTCATCGACTCTGCCAGCAGCCGTGCTCGTGGGAAATGACCTGGCTGAACATGTGAAAAGGGTGCTAGTGATTACACGCTCACAAGCCACCACAGGGACAGTTCAGGGGGGTAATGATGAGCCAGAGACGGAAGCAGAGGGGAGTTCAGAAGCTGTGGTGGAAACCTTAACCACAGACAGCAGATTTGGACAGGAGCAAAAGGCAGACGCCACTCTCCAAAAGTGTTTTGAACAGGTGACTGACGCCCAGCTAACACCTGAAACCCCAGTGAGATTTCTGGAGAAAAAGGGGATTTTATATAGAGAAACCCTGAGGAATATCTCAAAAGGGGGAGATGGGATCAGAAGTCAGCTGGTGGTACCTGAAAAGTATCGCCCCATGATCTTACAAAGGGGGCACTCTGACATGTTTGCTGCACACTTAGGAGTGAACAAAACACAGCAGAGAATCACACAGAATTTCTACTGGCCTGACATAGGGAAGCAGATCAGGGAGTTCTGTAAACAATGTGATGTGTGTCAAAGGCAGGGGAATAACCGCGACAGGACCAAAGCAAAGTTGTGCCCTTTGCCTGTGATTGACACTCCGTTCAAATGCATAGGGGTGGATATTGTGGGACCTTTGCCCAAGGCCACAAAGAGGGGGAACAGGTTCATTCTAACAATTGTGGACCATGCCACAAGGTATCCTGAAGCCATACCCTTGACTAACATCGAAACTAACACAGTGGCCGATGCTTTGGTGGGGTATATGTCCAGGATGGGATTTGCCTCAGAGATAATCACAGATTTGGGCGCATCGTTCACATCAAAGCTCATGAAACGCTTATGGCAAATCTGTGGAATAAAGCACAAGGAAACCACTGCTTATCATCCGGAAAGTAATGGGTTAACTGAGAAGTTCAATGGGACTCTAATGCGCATGATTAGGGCTTACTTGGCAGAGAATCCAAACAATTGGGACCAGAAGCTGCAATCCCTTTTGTTTGCTTATCGATCAGTGCCACAAGCCAGTACCGGGTTTAGTCCATTTGAACTTTTATTTGGGAGAAGGGTGAAAGGGCCCCTTGATTTGATCAAACAAAATTGGGAGCAGATCACCCAGGATGACCCACAAGACGTTGTAACATACATAGACACCTTGATGAATGACCTAAGGAGAAATCTAGAGCTGGCAGCAGAAAACCTGCAAGCTCAGAAGGTCAGACAGAAAACATGGTATGACCACAAAGCTAGAGAGAGACACTTTGACCCAGGGGAGGAAGTGCTTTGGCTTAGGCCCTGCAGAGAGAATAAACTGCAGCTCAAATGGGCAGGACCATATAGGGTCATTTCCAAGATGTCAGACCTGAACTACCTAATAGAGCAGGAGGAGAACCAAGCAAGGAGGGTGGTTCATGTGAATGCCCTAAAACCCTACTACAGAGGGGAACAGAGGGTTTTATTCGCGATAAAAGCAGCTGAGAGTGAGGAAGCTGAATTACCCTTCTGGGAGGGTAGAGGGGAAGTAAAATACAGCCCAGAGGAGGTAAAGATCAGTCCTGCACTCAACCAAGACCAGCAGCAAGAACTAAAAATGCTGCTTAGTAAATATCAACAGGTGTTTTCCAACAAGCCGGGGATAGTGAAGGGAGTGATGCATCGGATCCACACAGGGGATGCACCCCCGCAGGCAGTATCCCCATACCGAGTAACGGGACCCTATAGGGACAAGGTGCGGAAGGAGCTGGACGAGATGCTGAGGGAGAACATAATCGTCCCCTCTTCTAGCCCTTGGTCCTCTCCGATAGTCCTTGTGGACAAGCCTGATGGGAGCATTAGGTTTTGTGTTGATTACAGGAAATTAAACCGTGTAACCACTCCTGATGCCTACCCAATGCCCAGGCTAGACAACCTGATTGAAACCATAGGGGGTTGTCGGTTCATCTCATCATTGGACCTGGTAAAGGGATATTGGCAATTAAGAATTGATCCCAGGGATCAAGAAAAGACTGCCTTTTGCAGCCCTTTTGGTCTCTATGAGTTTCGAGTCCTGAGCTTTGGTCTCAGAAATGCACCAGCCACATTCCAAAGGCTGATGGACCAGACCTTGGTAGGGCTCAGTGACTTTACAGTGGCCTACATTGACGACATAGGGATCTTCAGTAATACCTGGGAAGATCACCTGATACACCTGGAGTTAGTGCTGCAGAGGTTAAGTGCAGCAGGGCTAACAGTAAAGGCCAGCAAGTGTCAGCTGGGTAGCCCAGAAATAAAATACTTGGGTCACATGGTAGGGGGAGGAGTGATAAAACCCCTGGAGGCCAAAATAGAAGCTGTTCGTGATTGGCCTAGACCCAACACCAAGAAAAAAGTCAAATCATTTCTTGGGTTGGTGGGCTACTACAGGAGGTTCATCCCGAGGTTTAGCGAGATTGCGGCTCCGCTGACCGATCTGACGAGGAAGAAGGCTGATGACCGCATCCCGTGGACCAGCGACTGTGAGGCGGCGTTCCAGAGGCTGAAGGAGGCGTTAATCAACTATCCTGTCCTGTGTGCTCCAGACTTCGACCGGGAGTTCATCATCTACACAGATGCGTCTAACAGCGGGGTAGGAGCAGTTCTGTGCCAGGAGGATGAGAATGGTGACCAGCATCCAGTGTACTACCTGAGTAGGAAACTTCAAAAAGGTGAGAGACATTTGGCAACCGTGGAGAAGGAGTGTTTGGCCATAGTCTACGCGATCCAGAAGGCCAAGCCTTACATCTGGGGAAGACATTTTATTCTGTGTACTGACCATTCACCATTGCAATGGTTAAAGACAATGAAAACCCACAATAGCAAACTTATGAGGTGGGCTTTAAACCTACAGGACTATGACTTTGAAGTGAAGGTGGTCAGAGGGTCAGTGAACTGTGTTGCTGACGCCTTATCAAGAAGACCTGAAGAATGAAGACGGCGAAAGAACATGGACTATGTGTATATAATGATGACAAAAAGTTAAATGTACCTGTTTTGTTGAATTTGGTTTGTATGAATAAAGGTAAATGGATGTATTGTATATGGTAAATGTTTAAAATGCCTATGTGCTATGGTTAACTTAGAATGTAAGTATGAGTAAGTATAATATGGTATGTATAACTGTTGTTGTGTATTTTATTCAGGTTGTTTTTTGGTGAAAAGCACGTTAGCTTTCCCCCTACAAAACAACTTATAAAGAGGGGAGGTGTTACATACAGCACTGATGTTACCTGTCTGTCATGGGTTTGGAGGGAAAGTTCCATCCTATGGGGAGTGGAAGGCGGGACATCAGGAGGAGGGGCTGTACTGTATAAATATGTGATGCCTGTGTGGTGAGAGGAGAGACACTGGGAGACACTGGGATGTGACGAAGCAGCAGCTGGGGAGAAGAAGCTGTTGTGGGAGTCCGTGTGTCAGACAGGGTACTACTGTGTGTCAGAGTACCAACCTGATAGGTTCAGGTGTCTGTTGGATAGCCAGAACTGATAGGTTCAGGGTCTGTGCTTCAAGTGAAGGGTTCTGTGTGAACCAAACTGTGTGTGTGTATGAGTGAAACTAAGCCACGTTACTTTATCTTATTCACCTGATTGTTTATTTTTCCCTGTGTGTATTTAAAATAAACCTTATTCATTATTGTTTAAAAATCCATCCCTGGTCTGTGTGACTTATTAAAGGGAATGGTTGGTGGCAGCTTAGTAACTGTGTGACAGATCCCAGTAGGTCTGGGTTTGTCACAAAGGCGACCTTAAGATCTTGCCAGGAACGACTCAAGTTTTTCCTTTGGAACCGAACTTTGTCCGCTTCCCAACCGTCAGATATGGAATCCGTCCAGTCGGTCTCCACCGTCCGTTCGGAGGTGACTTTGGTCTCCTCTTCACCCCCGTCGATGTCCAAAGATGTTCCTAAGAAGGCTTCCAAGGCAAAGTCTAAGAAATTGCCTACTGGGAAGAAGTCTGCCGATGTCCCCGCTTCGACCTCAGGACCGCCAAAGAAACCTGCATCCAAGGCCGCACCGAAGGCTAAGCCGAAGACCAAGGAGATAACCCTGGTCGTTTCGCCTGTTTCGGCGTCGGTGCCTTCTCCACTCCTCGAAGACTCTTCTCGGGACCGGGATTCGGTCTCCGATCAGGGCGCTCCCATTCCGCCTCACCAACCGCCTCCGGTGGACTTGGGAAAATCGCCTACGGTTAGCCAGCTCGACAAGCTCGTTGCCGGCGCCAAGAGCGTTCCGCTCAACCCGATACTTACCGGGCGAACAACCCGATCTCCTTCACTCCTCTCGGAGTTGGGTCGTTCTACATCGCCTCCCCCTCCACGGGGTCGACCAACTAAGCCTCTGGAAGACCCGATCCCTCGGCGTCCAGCTTCCAATTCGGCCGACGACGAACCACCGGGAAAGAAGCGTCATCACCGAAGGAAGCACCGACGAGGCCACCGACGCCGAAGGGACTCCTCACCGTCCGACTCAGATTACAGTCGGGGTTGGAAGAGGTCCCACTGGAGACGGCGAAGAAGGGATTCTTCCACTGAGTCCTCTTCGACCTTGAGAGAAAGGAGACATAGGAGAAAGAGAACCAAATACTCCTATTCCTCATCCTCTCGCTCACGGTCTCCACGTCGAAGCCCTCCCCCGAAGAGGCCGGTGAATATGGGCTCCACGAAACCATCGGTGCCAAAGGACGCTCCCGTCGTCCCTCCTGGTGTACCACTACAACCTCAGGATGCGATTCCTTCATGCCCGAAAACGGCACCCTCGGGCTCGGGGGTACCTCCCCCCCCTTCTTCCTATCATTCCGAGGAGGAACATCCCAAAGAAGATTCCTCCGACGTCGAGGAAGACAACGAGTCCGAGGTGTCCTTAGAGGTCCCTGTTCCTGGGGAACCTCTACCTCCAGAGGCTGCTAACCTCAAACCATCTTCTCCGTCGGAAGATTTTTCTTCCTACACTCAAATGGTTGCGCGTATGGCCCAAGCTCTAAAGCTGGCGGTCGAACAGTCTCCAAGAAGGGAAGAGAATTTAATCTTCGGAGACATTGAGGCGGAGAGGACACATCCAGTCAGCCTGTCCTTTATCCCAGAACTGATGGATCTTATCAAGGAATTCTGGGAGCATCCTGCCAATGCTACCACTATCTCAAAGAGGACTGAAAATCTATATAGAATACATGGAGAGAATACCTCTTTCCTTCTCATGCATCCCGCTCCTAACTCTTTAATAGTGGAGTCTAGCTCTATTAAGACTCCAACAAAGGGCCACCCCACCCCAACCAACAAAGAGGGAAGGAAGCTTGAGATCCTGGCACGTCGCATGTATTCAGTGACAACCTTCACCCTACGTGCTGTCAATTATCTGGTTGCCATGGGTGCCTACCAAAAACAACTTTGGTCCAGGGTCCTCCCAGCCCTTTAAATGGCACCGGAAGATATAAGGCAGCTCTGTCTGGATACACATGCTGAGGCCCTCACGGTGTCCAAATATCAACGGCTTGCCGCCCGCCATGTGGCAGAAGCCACTTCTAAGAACTTTGCCTCTCTAATCACCTTGAGGAGACATGCTTGGCTGCGTTCAGCTAACATCGTTGAGGACATTAAAACTAGGGTAGAAAACCTGCCCTTTGATGTTTCAGGTCTTTTCAGCCAAAACACCGATGAAAACCTGGAGAGTTTGCACAAGAGTAAAAAGACAGCCAAGTCCTACTCAGTGCAACCTCAAACTAAACAGTTCAAACCACAGTGGCGTTCAAAGTATACCTCCCCTTCCTATCAGCAGCCATCCACCAGTACTTACCGTTCTTATGGAGGCACCTCTTCTCAGCGTCCTCCTCAGGCCTCATCTTCTTCATCTGTTGCTTTCAGACCACAACCACCTCGCAAGAAGCAGTCTTTCAAGACGTCTGCAAGGAAACAAAAACAGTACCTTTGACTCCCTGACTATTCCAGTACCAACCTCCCACACCACCCGCCTCTCTCCTTACCTTCACAACTGGACTCATCACCAAAGACATCTGGGTTCTCAACATTATCACCTCCGGTTACCGTCTGGAGTTTATAAGGTTGCCTCCTCTAGGACAGGTCAACCCTACATCATTCGATCCGATCCTGGAGGAGGAAATCCTGACTCTCATTCAGAAAGGGGCTATCCAGAAGGTGCCATCAGAGGATGTCCTCGACGGTTTTTACTCCCGATACTTTCTGGTTCCAAAGAAGGACGGGGGCCTTCGTCCCATCCTCGATCTGAGAAGCCTCAACAAGTTTCTCAAGGCACGCAAGTTCAAGATGGTGACCTTAGAGTCCATCATCCATCTTCTCAGGCAGGGAGACTGGTTTGTGGTCCTGGATCTCAAAGACGCATATTTCCATGTCACCATACACAGGAGCCACAGGAAATATCTGCGTCTACTCTTCAACAACACCATCTATCAGTTTGTGGCCTTACCCTTCGGCCTTTCCACAGCACCCAGGACTTTCACCAAGTGCATGGCTCCGGTGGCAGCATACCTCCGCCTTCAAGGGATCCAGGTGTTTCCCTACATCGGCGACTGGCTGATTGTCTCGACGTCCAGACATCAGGCCTTAAAGGACACTCAGTATGTTCTCCAGACGTTACAGTCACTAGGTCTTACCGTCAATCACGAAAAGTCCAAGCTGAATCCGTCTCAGGTGGTGGACTACATCGGAGCGAGGTTAGATTCAGTACACGCTCGGATGTTCATGCCCCCAGAATGCATCCAGAAGCTAGTAAGAGCCATAAAAAAGTTCAGGCCAAGGGCAAGAGTAAAAGCAAGCCTTGCACAACATCTGCTAGGCCTCATGGCTTCCACAACGGCGACCCTGTCCCATGCTCGCCTCAAGATGCGTTCACTTCAAATTTGGATGCTGTCCCTCTTCAATCCACTCCTCGACAGTCAAAACAAGCTCCTCACTGTCACCCCGGAGTTGGCACAGCAGCTGCAATGGTGGACTTTCTGACCTCACCTTTTGGTGGGGCGTCCTTTCCGCCCTGTCCATCTGACAACTCAAGTCACTACAGACGCGAGTCCACTGGGATGGGGCACCCATTGTGAGGGTCATCAGATCAACGCTCTGTGGTCCCCTCAGGAGAAAAAATTGCACATAAACCACCTGGAGCTGTTAGCCATCATAAAGGCCTTGAAGTCCTTCCTACCTCTTGTGAGAGGCAGGGCGATTCAGCTCGTCACAGACAACACCACAGCGATGTTTTACGTGAACAAGCAGGGGGGCACAAGGTCAAAGTCCCTTCTGTTTCTGTCGATACATCTCTGGGAGTGGTGCTACCAGGAGCACATCTACCCGGTAGCCATCCACATAGCCACTACAGACAACATCGTTGCAGACGAGCTCAGTCGCCGCTCCACTCAAAATCACGAATGGGAGCTGGACTCACAAATCTTTCAGGAACTCTGCCACAGGTGGGGAACTCCGTCAATCGACATGTTCGCCAAGGACTCCAACAAGGTCCCCGCTACGTGTCCAGGGCAGGACGGGGCCAGGGATCGTTGGGAGATGCTTTCATGATCCCTTGGCACAAGGGCCTTCTATACATGTTTCCTCCCATGCCATTGGTTCAGAGATCAGTAGTCAGAGCCCTCCAGCTGCAAGCAGAAGCAATCTTGATTGCACCTTGGTGGCCCAGACAACCTTGGTTCTCTCTACTTCTGCAGACAGCAGTCGACAAGGTCAAGCTTCCCCTCATCCCACACCTAATCACTCAGGACTCGGGGTCGATCTTCCATCCAGACCTGGACTCCCTCCAATTGACAGCGTGGAGGATATCCCATCAATAATGGAGGTCCTGGGCAAGGCGAGAAAGCCTTCTACCATGCGGCTCTACCAACACAAGTGGCAAGGTTTTCTCAAATTCACTACAGAACGGGGCTTACAAGCATCTCCCGTCTCTTTATCTACATTGTTACTGTATCTCAGACACCTGTTTGATCTTGGTTTAACCAAGTCTACCTTAAAGGTGTACACCTCAGCCATTGTAACTTTCCAACCAAAGGGGTCTCAATCCTCCAGATGGTTTTCCCATCCGATGGTGAAAGCTTTCTTCAGAGGTCTATCCAACATGAGACCCCCTGTGAGACGGCCATTACCTCAGTGGTCTTTACAGACAGTACTGCACTCACTGGTTCGTCCCCCTTTTGAGCCAATGGCTACCTGTGACCTGAAGTTTTTATCCCTGAAAACTTTGTTCCTTGTGGCAATCACTTCTGCCCGTAGGGCTAGTGAATTGGCGGCTCTCCAGGCTGATTCCCCTTACCTCCAGTTTTTCAAGGACAAGGTGGTGTTATACCCAGATGTCTCTTTCCTCCCCAAGGTGGTGTCGGAGTTTCATGTCAACCAACCTCTGTTGCTGCCTACTCTTTTCTGAGCCCTCTTCAGATATTGAGCGCACGCTCCATTGTCTGGATGTTCGTCGTGCATTATCCTTTTATATCTCAAGGACCAAGGACTTCAGGAAGGTCCACAGACTGTTCTTGTGTTATTATGGCCAGCGTAAAGGGACCGCTGCGTCGACGTCGACCCTGTCCAGATGGCTGGTTTCCACCATTTCGTTGGCCTATGAGTTGCAGCACAAACCTCTCCCTGAAAACCTGCGTGCTCATTCTACACGAGCTGTTGCCACATCCACGGCCCTGCTGCGTGGGGTAGACATCCCCGACATATGCAGAGCAGCTACCTGGTCCAGCGTATCGACCTTCATCAAACACTACAGGCTGGACCTCAGGGCCAAGAATGAGACCAGATTCGGGAGGGCTATCCTTACATCACTGCTGCAGTGACGGCCCACCATCCTGTGAGTAGCTTGGTAGTCACCCATCAGTGTGGATTCATAGAGAACCACGTTAAAGAACAGGTTACTTACCTGTAAACATGGTTCTTTAAGTGGATTCTCTATGAATACACACGACCCGCCCAACCTCCCCACGTGTCCGTCACTGCTGATTGAGTTCCAACTCTCTCTATGTGCGGGCACATGGAACTGGGGATTTTTGGCGGGCTGCACTTGCGCAGTGCAGGGCAACTCAAACATTGTATCTTTTCCCTCATAGCTCTGGAAAATTCCGAGAGGAACCAGCGCAGGCGCTGTTTAACCCATCAGTGTGTATTCATAGAGAATCCACTTAAAGAACCATGTTTACAGGTAAGTAACCTGTTCTTTTACAGCAACCTGGATAGGAGAGCTACCAGGAGGATATGCATAACACAAGTCCATAGGCTGAGGGAAAACTGTGTTCATCACCCAGGCTATTGTCTCAAATTTGGTGACATTTAAGGATTCTGAAGTTTATTCAGGACGCACAAAGATCTTCAACAGGAAAATCTAGTCTGTCCACTGTTCCCCTGTAAGCAGGTTCGGTGTTTACCTTTGGCTGTTCATCTTCTGGCAATACAAAATACGAGTCAGAATTATTAATAAAAGAACTTTTATTAACATAACTTGTAGTTTCTTCCTTATTTAACTCAATAGAACTGTCCAACGACAATTGGGGAGAACTCTCCCAAAACCACATAAGGGACTTTTCGTTGCTATTATATTTCAGTAATAAGTTTTTGCCGACATCTCCTGTTCGGTTGGTGGTCTCAGGTACCCGCTGTGAACCGCACATAGGGTCCCGCAACACGGCTGGTGGGCCCATTCTCTCTCTGTCAGCTTCTCTTTCACTATGGCTGGATCTACTTGGTGTACCTGCCGCTCCGGACCCCTGCCCTTGGGGTACACCAGGACCGTCCATTCTTTTGGGATCAATCCTGGTATTATGGGTCTCGCTTTATCTTTAATTAGTTTCCCCTCATCATCTTCATCTATGTTCTTTGCGGCTCTTTTCCTAGGTACAGAAAACACGAACTCCTTTGTCTAGTTTCTTTGTTGTCTTCCTTAAACACAGTTACTTTCTCAGTCTCTTTAGGCTCATCATATTCTTCGGTTGTTAGGAAGACGTCAATCTTTTCCCTCACACCTCCTAACCCCTTCTTCTCTCCTGTCTCAGCTGTTTCTAACGGAACTAACCATCTTCTCCTCTCGTGCCAACCCTATCTCTTCCATGCGATCATCTTCCTTTTCTCCAGCTCTTGTCTCTGTCTCTTGCTGTTTCCCTTGTTCTCTATTTCCCATTCTGACTTCTGTATTTCCCATTTGTTCCACCCTAGGGGTTTGAGGGGACGGCTCACTCTCTGACTCTTCCTCACATCCCCAAATACCTGTGGGTGAAGCGATTATTCCTCTTTGTTCAAATCTGTTCTACTCCACCAGTTCGCCCACTCATAGGCTTTGTTCACAATAAGCAAAAGTGGAGCTCTGCCAAGAATATTCATAGAAATGTCTTTTTCTCAGGTGTTCAGGTATTTCTTTGATCATGCTAGATTGTCTGTGGCTGCCAGAACCACGGTGTGCTTGTCTAGATACGATAATGAAACTGAGGAAAAGAAAAACGCATCTGGGGGGAAAGTGGTGAAAATGTATAATGTAATCAGACAACACTGAATGATCCAAGTATCTAAAGTTCTATGGCAAACTATGGCAAGTTCTTAAAAGAAATGGGAGTGCCTGACCACCTTATCTATCTCCTGAGAAATCTATACGTGGGACAGGAAGCAAGAGTTAGAACTGGATATGGAACAACTGACTGGTTCAAAATTGGGAAAGGAGTACGACAAGGCTGTATATTGTCCCCCTTCTTATTTAACTGCAGAATACATCATGCAAAAGGCAGGACTGGATGAATCTCACATCCAGTCACAAAAAGCAGGCTGGTCTATTTCCTGTACCTGCATTGGTTGGGAAGCAAACAGTAACCCAAGGTGGCTGTGCTGGGTAGAGTTCATGTAGTTGCTTTTCAAATTAGTATCCTGGTGCTGAGTCTACAAAGCATTATGGATGAGGTGAGAAAGGCAGCAGTGAGTCAAAGCACTGGATGCAAAGGCTGCATCCTCAAAGTAGGCATGGGAGCACAGTGGCAGGAATGTTTCCTGCTGGACGAAGTTTCCTCCTCTTCAGTCAGAATTAGAGATTATGCCTTGAGTTCTGCCTTCTCAAGTTGGAAGAGTTAACTCGTTTGCCAAGCCTCCTCTCTGCTCTTTGCAGATCCAACCCAGAAACATCACCACAACATTCCTGTGTAGATGAAATTAGCCTGCTTTTCAGTTATATGAAATTTAGTGATTCCTGCAGGTCAGAGTGCATAAGAAAATTACTGCAGAACATGTGCAAAAAGAGTTGACTATATAAAGTATAAAGCTGCCCACTACATAAGGAGGAGAGTATTTGTTAAACTTCAGTGCTGGTTTGGGGCGCTCATGGCAGCAAACAGCTGATGACAGAACTGGATGTTAATTACTACACAGCTCTGCCAGTAAATTAAAACATAAATGAACTGTCAATCAAGTGAATCCTAAATATTTCTGTTTTATTTTTATTGTCCACTACATCAAAAGATTTTTCAGTCTGTACTTTTGGAGGAAAATGTTAGGTCTAGACAATCCAGGATTTAGTTAAAATACATTTGTTAAACTGTCATTTTCAAAACAGAGAATAAAAGGTGACAAATGTAGTTCTGAAGCTATTTACAAGGCTTTAGAAATTCTAGCTCTTAAAGCTGCAAAATAAATTCAATAGCATTAATACACTATATTCTTATTAAGATAGTTGTGTATAGGAAAGATAGAGTGTCAATATATGCACATCACTCCACAGAAAACAAGTAAAAACTATTTACAAGAAAAGTTATTTACAAAGCATTTTGGGGATTAAATTTAAATTACAGCAAGTCCTCTCCGTGTTTCAAGCACCTGGTCTTTTCTCTGTTTTCTCCCCCGTGCATGTTTTTCCCGCCTCTCTTCTCTGAAAGGCAATAACATTGAACTGGGTTATTTATGCATCAGTGCTATTTAATAATTTAAAAAGCCAACTTGCTAATATTCTTGTTCATTGTAATGACTCTTTAAATAAAAAATCTGTTGTTGTTTTACCAAATGCCATCCTTGTGAAAGACACAGTTCAAGTATCTGTGATTTAATTTGTGGAATTTATACCCTGATTTTATAACACACTTTTCAAAATCTGAGTAGAAAATGACTTGATTGGTAATTCAGATTTAATTAAATTTCTGAACCAATAAAAATCTAAGAGCTGTTCCTGAAAGCTGTCCTCAGCCACATAGTTAAATTCCAGATACAACAGTGTGACTGAATTCACAGTTTTTGGCAAGGGGGGGGGAAGACCCTTCTCTATATTAGCCTAGAAAATTAATATTTACATATTCTACCTAGAACAACAAACTATGTGGGACTTCACAATTGTTGAGTAGATAATTAGAGCTCTATAACACCTTGTATTCTGAAGCAAGACAGGGTTGGAACTGGGAATGCTTTCCCATCTAAGAAATTAGATTTTTTTCAGATATAGATAAATATGCTCCTTTTTTTCTAGAAAAAGTGAGAAGATAAATCCACTTTAGGATATATTCTTCAAACTGTAAGAAATGTACAATAAAGCTATCAGAAAACTTTGCTGCAAGTTTCTTTTGCCATTTGTACTGGCTAATTGATAACTTAAGAACATTCTCCTGTTATTCTTTTGAAAGAAAGCATAACTTGCCCTTTCCTCTGGCCAAGAGGGTTGTCTTAGGACACTTCCCGTTATCACAGAGCTCCCAGTGTTTTCTAACATGAAGGGAATTCAGTTGTATTCCCTCACATATCCAAAGCCCTATTCCTTGGAACAGTCATGAGAAGGGGCCTCATGTACAGACCTTTGTCTACATAATGGCCCGTATCCCTTTCCTCTACAGGGAAGCTCTATGTGCACAGTTTATGTCCACGTTCCTTTTCTCTGCAGGCATGAGATGGCCAGATCTGCTAAACGAGCGTATGGATTTACACTCTGCATTAAGATGCCTATTCTAATCACAGTGACTAGTAATGTTATTCAAACATCATTCTGCTCCCTTATGAAAACCAAAGCACATACCTTAGAGTGAATTGAACATTTTTACTTAGTGAGGGAAAGCTATGACAGAGTAACCCTTGACAGTGCCTTTTGGACTACATGGCAAATGTTAAGTCATACTTGCCTGCTCTGAAGAAGTGGCTGTTTATAGCTTCTCCTGTGGGAACATGTGCCCTGGTGATTCTCCTTTGATTTGCCCCAAGGTTTCAGTTTTCCTGTATTGAAATAAAAAGGAAAGGTGCCATGATTCAATATACTGTATGCATCTTTCTTGCAGTGGAAGAGGATAGTTTAGTGCGGGTTACTTGTCCTACTTGCTCTATGAGGCAAGGCCAAATCAAATTTCAGCTACCCCTCCACACCTGACAGTGACCCCTCCCAGTTCTAGTCCAGTCTTGGCTCTAGAAAGCAAGATAATTCAAAGCACTGCTTTTGCTGTCTTTGTGAGGATAGCTATTTGGCCATTACCTTTGACTTTTGTGATCTGTTTGCCTTACTTACTCAAGCTCTGAGTAGACTACACTCCCTTGTTCTTATATGCCATAAAATCAGAACTGATTTAAAGGCCTTGTAGGAGTGTGGCAAGATGAGTTTTAAAGAGTGGTTTTACTAGTTCAAACCCAGATCTTCCGAGCACCGCCTAGAGTGGTCTTAAGTGACTAGATAGGTGGGATATAAATAAAATAATAAAATAATAAATAAAATAAATAAATACCAGTCCATCACTCTATCCATTACACCACACAAGGTGACCCTCCTTTAACAGACAAAAAGGAAGACTGGACTTATTGTGAAGATTCCATTCCTACAGTGGATCTACCCCACACAATGGTGAACTACCATGGTATCACTAAGTTGACTCCTGCTCTTTTTTTTTACTTTTACTTATAATCAAAATGTATGTATTACAGTAATGAGAATGGTTTCTCTCAAAGACAGGTAGCTGAAACCAGAATGATAGATTTGGCTCTCCCTCATGAAACAAACAGGAAGATTAATCCACTTTACTCTCTGTTCATTGCAGAAAAGAAACTTCATGTAAGTCCAGCCTTGTTTTCTCTCGAACTCATCTGCTACTATAAAGTAGTACAGAATACCTTCTGAGAAATATGTAGGTACTTTATATTTTGTGATATCAAATAATACATGATGTAGTATCGGGGTCTCAATTCTACCCTTTACCTTAAGTTCAGCTTCTAAGAAATGCTACTGTATAATAAAGTAGGCCCTAAAGCAGTCATGCTGTGGTGATGGCTCTAACAGCTTCTCAGATTCAAAAGTAAGCCCTTTTAAAACCTGGTCTACTCTAGAGTTCAATGAACATTATATCCACTTTAGGGAGAAAAACATTTTACTGCTGTGCAGTATGTAACACAAATTTAAAACATTTCACTATCATCATCTATTCTCTGGTGCACCTGGTTCCAGGGGTCACAAATTGTTTTCTGGGGGTTTGTTGCATTCATTTAGTTGCAATCATTTTAAACTGATTCTTATATGTGTACATTTTGAACTACAGCCCAATGCATTTAATGCTGTTTATTTCCAGCCAGGGGACAAAGGCATCAGCGTATGAGCTGCCACCATGACCTTTCCCTTTCCTGCTTTTTCTTTTTATGGAGGGGGAAACTTTCATCACACTCCCTGGGTTGCTGACCAGCTTTGGTGTTGGCAAAGGGTGCACTGCAGTGCCTGCCAGCATCTGCCAGGGGAATTTTGCCTTAATTCCTTACTGGTGCTGCCTTTGTAGCAAGTTGCTCCCCCCTGCCCACCCACCCCCAAATCCTGCCCACTTCTGGTTTCCTAACACCCACCTCAGTCCGGGATTGTTTATAATCTGGAGTGCAAAGAGAAGTAATTTGTGCATGTGAGTATGCGTGTCTTTCTTTCTAACTCCTTGTTAGCAAAGAAGGGAAAAGTTCAAATCTTGAATTGTGCAACATATGTAGTCAAAGTAGGCACACATATACACACACCCCTCCACTCTTGTAGCGGGCCACTCTGAAGCCTCTACCAATACAGGCCTCCAAGAGTGCTCACTACTCTTCTTCAAACTGCTGCCATCAACCTATCCTTAATACTCAAAAAGGACAAGTGTTTCTTTCAAACAAAACGTTGTTTATTGATTTAACAAAATGAAAAGGAGTAACTCACAGGTATTAAATCAAGTTGTAAATCAAGTTTCTCATTTAATATACCTCACACAGACTTTTCCCTCACTGACTCTGACAGATCTCACTCTCTCAAACAATTTCTCTCATCTCTCTAAACTCTCAAAAACTCTTTTCTTTTCACACATCACACACACACTTTATATAATCCAGCTCCTCCCCCTTCTGCATCACCCTCCGTCCTCTCTTTGGCTGAGGTTCCCCTGCCCAGCTGTGACGGACAGGTGAGAGCAGAGCTGTATGCCACAACTCTTTCCTACCATGCAGCAAAATCACAAGCCAAACTCCAACACATTTCCTCAGAAAAAAAGTCTCATGGGAGCTGGAGGATTAGCATGCCGCTTAGTAGCCCAATCCTGTGCAGGATTACTTGGACCTCAATCCTACTGAGTTTAATAAAATTTAACCCATGAGGGTCTCTAAAATATGGCACGGGGGTCACAGGTTACTTGACTATTATAAAAAGGGGGTCATGACTCGAAAAAGTTTGGGGAACACAATTCTAGTGGCTGTTTCTTTCTAAATGATTTCATTACCTTTGTGGGGCTGATAATTAAGGGGCCTTGATAGACTTGCTTGCAGATCAAACACTGGCTTCTTGGTGTTTAGAGGGGCTGGAGTTCCAGGGATGACCTTGGAGGGGGTAACACCTTTAAGGAACAAATAAGAGTATTGATCATCATTACTAAGAAAGCAAGAACATGTGACCAAAAGATACAAGTTAAATTCACAAATGCTTGAAGGAGCTTTGCACAAAAATACTTGAGTTGGAAAAATAGTGAAAAAGTTAAGTTGGATTGTAGTGAAGACTTTCCACATCTTACTTCCCCAAAAGACCATCTTGCCTATTTTTATGGAACTAAAGCAGAGTTGTATTTTTTAAAAAGTCACTCTATTTACTGCTTTAAAAAACACCACTACTGTGAACTGCAGTTCTGCCATAATCTCTAAGCAGAACCTGACAATAAACCCCTTAATACTTTTCCGTTAAGCTTTGAAGAACTGTTTTCTATAACAATGCAGACAAACAAGGGTTAGAATAGAGGAATTAAGGAAAACTGTTTCAAGAAAGGCAAGAGAAAATAAAAGAAGAAAGTGTTCCCACTCTGAATCTCCGGAGAGGCATATCAGTGCCTTTGCATCAGTAGTCTCCAGATGTTCCTGAATTAAAACTCCCAGAAGCCTTTTTCACTAGCTGGCCAGGATTTCTGGGAGTTACAGTCCAAAACCATATTGGGACCAAAGGTTGGGAATCACTGATGTAAACATTAAGGGTGAAACCTCATCCTTTCTGTCTGCAACAGACGTCTAAAGAACTTGTATCAGTGGTTTACTCTGCAAGAATAACTTCTTCCTACTAGAAGGAAGCACAAACAACTGCCATTGTGTTAGCTTCTCACCAGTGTTTGTCTGGGCTTCTGCTATTGGATACTTGGTTGCACTTCCTGTGCATTTCTTCCTAGTTACAGCTTTGTTGCTCTTCTGGCTGCCTGGATTACAACTGTTCAGAAATGGAGATTTTCGAGATGGCGTCTTGGTAAGGGAGCGTTTGTGTTCATTATCTTTTGTAGATTCAGAGAATCTGACAAAACAATTATTTACATGATTTAACGGCTCAATTTCAGCTAGTCCTTACATTAGTTTTACACAAAAAAAACCCCACCCATTTCTGCCAATGTATACATTTATATTAATATCCAAAGGAATTTGGGCTATTAATAAACCAAGATAGTCTTGAACTAATGGTGTTCAATTCAATAACAGTATATACATTTGAGATACATTCTTCACATTAGCAAATTAAATATTCTTATAACCTATGTTACAGCGATACTCCACCTTTCTACTGCAAAGTTCTCACGTTTACAATAAAAACACAAATTTCACCATAAAATAAATAAAATAAAACCAATCATATTGTAAATTATTAAAATAAATTACATGTAGTTACAACCATGACAGTGGGTTAAAGTAAAGTACCAACTACTTATTTTAACACTTGGTGCTGCTTATATTGTTCTTTACCTGACATTCATTTTGGTGGCAGAGAATCCAGTTGAGATGAAGGCTGATTTCTGAGATAAACTATTTTTATTCACAATGCGAGAATTATGTGGTGTGCGCCTCAGGTTTATGGGAGTACATGTAGAAGAGAGCTTATGCTTTTGAGGATGCGGACTCAGTAAAAATCCACTGGAACATACCTGCGAATATGAAATGCATTTACTTTCTCATTTGGAATAAAACATGAGAAGTTAAACAGACCATCTGTCTTAAAATGAGCTTTTAACAAATAACGTATCCTCATCTTGGAATTACTATTTAGAATTTTCTTCTGAGAAATCTCCAGATGTTTTTTCTTCTTAGCTAGCATGTGTCAAAACTGGAAGCTGGGCTGTATATCTGTTCCATAACAATGCCTATAATAATACAGTGGGGTCTCGACTTACGAACGGCTCGACATACGAACGTTTCGACTTACGAACCGCTCTCATGGGAATATATGGACTCGACTTGCGAACTTAGATTCGAGTTACGAACTCTTTTTTTCCCCTTTTTAAAAAGCTAAGTCATCTTAGGTTAAAAGGAAAAAAGAAAAAAATATCCCCCTCTAGTGGCAGAAGGCGGAATAGCAGCTTCCCATTAGTTTCTATGGACGAAAAGAGCAGATACAGATTAAATGGTTTTCAATGCATTCCTATGGGAAATGCAGATTCGACTTAAGAACTTTTCGACCTGAGAACTGCCTTCCAATACGGATTAAGTTCATAAGTCGAGACCCCACTGTACTGCACTTTGCTGTGGGGCAAGCGGGAGAAAGAAGAATTAGAAGTCCAGTGCACCTGCATATGCTCTGGCAGATGACACAAAACCTATGGCTACATTTAGTCCTTGTAGGAACTGAACCATCTTTGGAAGCTCCTACTGCACTTAATACGGTAACTAAACGGTTTTTTTAACAGCCCAATGGAGAAGCAGCAAAGGGAAGAGAAAAATAAAGTAGTTGCCTGTTGAGGTGAAGACTGGATGTATATGGAAACTGTGGGCTGTCCTCACCACTAGAGGAATCCAACAGCACAAAAAGGATTGGTTTTATTGTCTGCCTAGCAAGGTAAATACAGTGGTGCCTCACACAACGATGTTAATTGGTTCCAAAAAAATCAACGTTGTGTGAAACATCGTTCTGTGAAACATCATTTCACATAGGAATGCATTGAAAACTGGTTAATCCGTTCCAATTGGAACGGATTGCCATCGTTCAGTGAAAATCCCCATAGGAAACATCGTTGAATGAAACAATGTTTCCTATATTGGAATGTATTGAAGCCGACTCAATACATTTCAATGCCTTTGCGAAGTCCTTTTTCGCTCCTGTAAAAGTGTCTTACAATGTTTGGACACTGTTTTAAATGATTGCAATGGTTAGTCCACCTCCTGAAACCTACGTATGCAAACTGATTTTGGTGTTGTTCTGACACTTCGTTAATTTATAATGATTTTTTGAATTTTCTCCATTGGAAACCATTGGATGGTCTGTCTAATGGTTTCCAATGGAAAAAACAAAAAATCATCATAAATTAACGAAGTGTCAGAACAACACCAAAATCAGTTTGCATAGGTTTCAGGAGGTGGACTAACCATTGCAATCATTTAAAACAGCTTCCAAACATTGTAAGACACTTTTACAGGAGCGAAAAGGGAGATCGGGAAAGGGCTCTTTGATCTCCGTTTGCCTTTTAAAGTTCTTCCCGATCTCCCTTTTCGCTCCTGTAAGTGTCTTACAATGTTTGGAAGCTGTTTTAAATGATTGCAATGGTTAGTCCACCTCCTGAAACCTATGCAAACTGATTTTGGTGTTGTTCTGACACTTCGTTAATTTATGATGATTTTTTGTTTTTTCCATTGGAAACCATTAGACAGACCATCCAATGGTTTCCTATGGAGAAAATTCAAAAAATCATCATAAATCAACGAAGTGTCAGAACAACACCAAAATCAGTTTGCATAGGTTTCAGGAGGTGGACTAACCATTGCAATCATTTAAAACAGTGTCCAAACATTGTAAGACACTTTTACAGGAGCGAAAAGGGAGATCGTTGTGTGAAAATCCCCCATAGGAAACATCGCTGTGTGAGGCAGCAAATTTAACAGAAAAAGGCATCGTTGTGTGAATTCATCGTTGTGTGAGGCACTCGTTGTGCGAGGCACCACTGTATAGTATTTGGGCAGGACAACCCCATGATAAGGATGGTCTTCTGCCTTTGTAAAGTAAAAGGAAAAAATTGCCAACTCTTAAGGAGGGCAATGGGGACTTGGCTGACATAGTACGTTGTCAGAATACAGTGGTGCCTCGCATAGCGATGTTAATTCATTAAAAAAAAAAACATCGCTATGTGAAACCATCGCTATGCGAAACACCATTTCCCATAGGAATGCATTGAAAACCGGATAATCCGTTCCAATAGGAACGGATTATCTGGTTTTCTCCCCCCCCGGCGCGGCTTGGATCTGACCCCCGGCGGCTACCTCAGCCGTGGCTGGACTCCCTAGAGTACGGCCATGGCTGGGGTAGCTGCCACGGCTCGGATCCAAGCCGCGGGGGGAGGGTGGTGGGATTGGAATGCCTTTCAGGCATCCCGGGCTTGGATCCCACCCGCTGCCGGTTAGGGTAACCGGCGGCGGGTGGGATCCAAGCCCGGGATGCCTGAAAGGCATCCCAATCCCACCACCCTCCCAGCCTGCCCCCACAGCTTGGATCCAAGCCGTGGGGGGACGCTGGGAACAGACACCCCCCCACCCTGCAGCCGTCGCTTGAAGCCTCCCCGCGCTGCTTTCCCCAGCCGTTCTCGGACGTCCAGGCGTCCGAGAACGGCTCGGGTAGGCGGCCCGGGCAGGCTTCAAGCGGCAGCTGCAGGGTGGGGGGGGGGGTGTGTGTCCGGAAGGTTTCCAGGCGAAAGCCTGGAAACCTTCCGGACACCCCCCCACCCTGTCCCCGCTGCTGGTAGCCTGCCCGGGCCGCCTACCCGAGCCGTTCTCAGACTTCCAGGTGTCCGAGAACGGCTTGGGTAGGCGGCGCGGATAGGCTACCAGCTGGGGCTGGCTGGCGCTTCAGAGGGGCCGCGGGGAGACCTCTCCCGCAGCCCCTCCGAAGCGCCCACCCGGAGAATGCCTGCCGGCTGGCCGGCACTTCAGAGGGGCCGCGGGGAGACCTCTCCCGCGGCTGCTCCGACACGCCCGCCGGGGGCCTATGGGGGAAACATCGCTATGCGAGTTTCCTCCATAGACAACCTCGCTATACGAGGCAGTAATTTTTCCGGGAAACCCCATCGCTTTGCGAATTCATCGTTAAACGAGGCATTCGCTAAGCGAGGCACCACTGTATTTTGCATGAAAAAGCTTCATCCAGGGCATTCTGGTGTCAAAGGGAACACTTTAAAGCAGCCTGAATTTTTTTGTTGTGATCAAGGCATCTATATGCTCCCCTTGTAAAAGCTTGACTGAGTGAAAACTAGATTTTCGGGCATGTCTGTGGAGGAAGTTAATACTTACCTTGGTTTTGTTCACTGAATTGTTGAAGTTATGAATCCTTTTATTTTTATTTTCCATGTAATCATCAATAGATTGCATTTTCTTGAATTGAGCCTCATGAAGTTTCTTAAAGTCTTCAAAATTAAAGGAGTACATTATTAATATTTGTATTAAGTATACTTCCTGATAATTTTCTGGTTTGTTCCAGTTTATAGCTCTCAACAAAGTAGCAATTAAAGATAAACACATGTCCAGGATAAGGAAATCTAAATCAGAGTGGAGCCATTTGTTGTCTTTGGACAACATACCATATTTTTCCATCTATAAGATGCTACCTTTTCCTAAAATCATTACATTAAAAATTGAGGGGCATCTTTTACACAGAAGTAAGCTGATAGCTGAGGAGAGGACAAAACGGCACATACCTTGCCTCTGTAAACAGGCTTCCTTCAGCCAAGAGGCTTAGTTTCATACAGTCAGGAGACTTAGCTTCCTCCAACTATGACCCTTATGGAACTTATGTCAGCTGATCCTGAACAAATCAACTGGAACACACCTCCTCGGAGGTGGAATCTATAGGTTGAGATTCAACGGAAATTCAAAATATCCGATGTTCTGAGCGCAGAGGCTGAATCCTCAAAGCTAAGTTTTCTTAATTTTTGGTATAGAAAATTGGAGTGGGGGGATCTTATAAAGGGGTGTATGTGATAAACAGAAAAATATGGTAATATGTCTGACCTTTTCTTTAAAACCTCGTGCTCATCAAGGACAAAAACATGTTTAAATATGAAGGCAATCAGTAAAATGTGTTTTCCAGAAAACTGAACAATGCCCTGAACAGAGTACAATTTGATTTAGTACATCAATCTGATTTACGTTTACTAAACAAACTTCTTAATGCCCCAGTATATAAAGTCCATAATTATCTGAAGAGAATGATCAGATACAGAGGTTAGAGTGTCAAGTTAGAACCTAGAAAATATTCTTTTCCCTGAGGGGCACATCTGTACAAATTCACAGGGACCTCTAAGGCCATCGAGTCAAATTCCCTTGCTCAATACAGAAATCCAGGTCAAAGCAGATCTGACAGTTCTCCAGTTTTCTTTTGAAGTGCTGGCCTCCTTCTCTAAGTATAACGTCCAGAACTGGACACAGCACTCTAGATGGGGCCTAACCAGTGTTGAACACAGGGGAACTAGTACCTGATGGTACCGTCTGTGCTCAGATCTCCAGCAAAACTTTTTGAGTGGTGAAATGCTTGCTATACTACAGGATTTTGACCACTCAACAGCCTGCATGTGAAAAATTTGTGCATTTTGCAGGCAAAGTCACTCAGATCCACTCTGACTTACAATGTTATAGTACACACATGTCCTGCGGATGTAACTTTTGCCTCTTCTTATCCCAAGAGAATGAATAAGTTTCAGTCTGTACAAATGTGGACAGGATTCTTGGAGAGGTAAAAGCTACCACATGTACGCTGGACCCTTGCCCTTCATAGCTTATCAATGCATCGAGGTAAGAACTGGATGACTGGGTACAGGGAGTGGTAATTGCCTCCTTGCAGCAAGACAGGCTTTCAGCATGCCTCAAAGAGACAGTCGTAAGACAACTGCTGAAAAATCTCTTCTTAGGTTCTTCATCCTGGAATATTATCAGCCAGTATCCAGTCTCCCATTATGAAGCAAGATATTAGGGTGCGATACCTCTTCAGCACCAAGGCTTCCTGGAAGAAATGGATGACCTAAATCAATTCCAATTATGGTTCATCATTTTGCAAAGATGGATCCCTTCTTTTTTTAATCAGGATGGTCAGCTTTATGAGTGAAGATCTTCTGCGGTCTAATTTGTATCTTTTTTGTTATATGAAATTCCAAGAGGTATGATACTACTATCTGTTGCAAGTACACTGTCATTTAGTATGGCTTTTGTTGTTCCCTTATTAAAAAGCAATTACTTTACGGGGAACGTGGGGGCACTGCGGGTTAAACCGCAGAAGCCTCTGTGATGCAAGGTCAGAAGACCAGCCGTCGTAAGACCGAATCCACGCAACAGAGTGAGCTCCCATCGCTTGGCTCAGCTCCCGCCAACCTAGCAGTTCGAAAGCATGTAAATGCGAGTAAATAGGTACCACCATGGTGGGAAAGTAACGGCATGCATTCCGTGTCTAGTCGCACTGGCCACAGAAACTGTCTATGGACCAATGCTGGCTCTACGGCTTGGAGACGGGGGATGAGCACCGCCCCTAGAGTCAGACACAACTGGACTAAATGTCAAGGGGAACTTTTACCTTACTTTACATTAGGATTGTTATATTGTTATCTTTTTCTTTTGATTCTCAAGTAATGTATTTTCTACTTTTTCAGTTGTGCCATCCTTTTCTGCTCATTCCTTGCATTAAAGATCCTACTGTGGGTTTAGCTAGGAAGTCTTGATATCTGTTTGTTGCCAAGGTTTTATAAATGCAACAAGTCTTTGAGATATATGATTACTTTATTACCCACTTTTGTATTAGTCTAGTATTTCTTAGTAAAAGGGCAAGTTCATAAAAAAGAGATTAACATACTTATTTTCTGTTTAAATTTCTACTACATAAGATCATGAAAAGTCATATCTTTAACTTATGAGGCATAATATATTATACCAAGCCGAACACCAATTCTCTTAATTTGGTGCATGTAAGAAATTCATGCTCTCCAAAGTTATTCCAATGTGTCAAAACTTATTGAAAGGTCTCAGATTTTGGCACCAGCGCTTATAAAGTGCTTCACTTCCTGTTCCAAACCAGTATTTCAGAGGACAAGATCCAATGATGTACTTCTACTGGCAGAAATGAAGAATTCAGTGTAATGGGAGTTGCCTCTGCACTGCAGATTCCTTATGTGCCCATTTTTTTAAATTTTCATTTTTATGAATGTTACTGCACACTGCTTCATCTATGATTGTCACTGACAATCACTCAAACAGTATAGTCTGGTCAGTTATGAAAAAAATTGCATATCTTTAGGAACAGTTGTGTGTTCATTACAGTGGTATCAAAATAAAGAGGTATGTTTATTTCAAAGCACAGGGGCAACATCAACAGACAGGAGGACCAAATTCTTGCCCTAAGATATTACCATGGGCTTCATAAATGGCCCTTTAATTTTTTTTAAAAAAATATATTAACAGATTTCTCTGAATGGGCACATTTCGTCTTTGTTTTTGTGGTTCGGGTGGACTTGGACTATCTTGTCTCCTAAGGTGGAAAATTGCTGGGTTTTGAGGTTTCCACAAGTGAAAAAAGGACTCTTCTGGCCAATTTCTTCCAGGATGTTTTATTTGGGATATTCTGGGCTACAGCCCAAATCTATTTTAAAAGGGTATTTCACATAACAGAAATAAAAATAATGCACTTCAAAGAAAAGATAACAGCTCCCACAAACACAAAAAGCTTTTAAAATGCTTCTAAGTTCTTCTCACATTAATATATATCCCAGCCTCCAAATGTCCTTCAGATGTCAAAAGAACAATGTTTTAGAGAAATAAATAAATAAAATAAATAGTTAAATAGCTAGAAAATAGCTTGTCACTAGGTGAAATAATAACATTTATACAGTGGTGCCTCGCATTACGATGTTAATTCATTCCAGCGAAATCGCTGTAGAACGAAAACATCGTAAAGTGAAATTAAAAAGCCCACAGAAACGCATTAAAACCTGATTAATGCGTTCCTATGGGCTTGAAACTCATAGCGCGGCCATTTTCGCTGCCCATGCAGCAAGGAATCCGTCCCAGAAAACAGTGGGCGGCCATTTTTTTTACCCAGCGGCCATTTTAAAACTGCCGATCAGCTGTAGGAAAATTGTCGTTTTGCTTCGGGAACCGATCATTGCAAAGTGAAATTCCCCCATAGGAAGCATCGTTTTGCGATCGCAAAAATTTCGTCGTTATGCGATTTTGTCATAAAACGGAGCACTCGTCTTGCGAGGCACCACTGTATATTAAACCAGGCTAAGAATGGTTGCTGGATAGCACTACTTCTGAAACAAGATTCTTCTGTATTCTATCAAGAAAATCTTTTGCACTTTTAAACATAATTCAAGAAACAAGGCCTCAGACTTAAGTCATCAACCAACAAGATGACACAGTAACTGATAGCTACACTTTGATTTAAAAACACTTTGATTGTGTTCAATTAAATTAATTTCTGTGCATTGGTAGTTAGTAAAGTTAGCCTACATCTTACTTGGAGTGGTAGAGTTTATTCTTCTTTTCCTAGATCTTGACAGGCTGCCTGAGTAACAAAGTTCTGTTCCAGGTAAATAATCCACAGGAGTCTTACCTGACACAAACAGACCAGACATGTCTTTAACATTAGTAGGAAATGGAATAGTAATGCAGCATAATTTCAAAACTGTTCTTAAGATTTGCAGACATTTTCTTCAAGAACCCTATTTTGTACTATAATGATTCTTTGACTTGCTACCATTCTGTAACAGCAGTTTTAATTTGTTCAACAGTAATACGGGCAGCACATTTCAGCATGTCAGTGGAAAGGCAGAAAACATAAATGCATTCCTGGTCCAAGGACTCATTGTTATAGTCAAGATTTAGTGTCCCATCCCGAAAGACTCCATAGAGATTGAAAGAAAATGATGGCACTGACTTAGAAATCTTTGCCAGTTTGGACAAAGCAAAATTATCTGGGAACATGACCGTGATTTAAGAATATCACATGGGGAACATGACCGTGATTTAAGAATATCACATGGGGAACATGACCGTGATTTAAGAATATCACATGCTTACAAAAATATAGCTTCTATCACCTATTTTGAGACTGTTAGGGCAATCTTTGACTCAGCTGTCTCTGAACCATTTGGTTATAGCAGTGGTGCATAAAGCCTGAGGGCTTGGAACCCACGTTAAAACCTCCAATCACCACTACAAGCCCCACTAAGCCTAGAAATGCTGAAAAACAGCCATTAAAAACAAATGCACAAACAAAAAGGAAGCAATTCAATTGCAGGCACTCTTGGCAGACATTGATCAAGGCTCAGAAGCTACTGTTCTTTTCTTGGGGGGAAGGGTTTAGCTTAGTAGGAGGGTGTTTCTTTTTTGTGTTGAAGTTTTAGTTGTATGTTTGGTAGTATATTAAATCAATAAATAAAATAAATTAATAAAAAAAGAAGCTACCATTCTCAGAGGTCTTTTTTGTTTTAGCCAAAGCAATTAGTGTGGAGGTACTTTGAATGCGGGGGCTCCAGGAGGGAGCTCCAAAAATTCCCTAAAAGGCATAGCCCAAAGGTTTGACTACCTTTTGTCCAACCTGTCCCATATAAGTACCAATTATTTGTAATAATCAACACCTGAATCAGGCTGTTCACCCTTATACTAAGGTATCTAATCACAACAAAGTTAATGTCCTAAGTGTAAATTTACTTTCAACTCTTTCTTGCATAGTACAGTTCTTCTCTTTTGGGTTCCTTAGAGTAACCGAGCTCTGTGTTTTTGGAGATCCAGCATCCTGGGATCCTTCAGTTTCATTCAGCTCTGTTATAATCTGCAGTTAAAAAAAATTAGATACACAATTCAAGTTTTTTATTCCACTTCCTACTTCTACTACCTCTCTTTGACATGCTATATATTACTTTATTTCTGTTTTTCCTTCGAACTGAATGCAAACAAAGTATTATAGAAAGCAGACACCTACAAATTCTGTTAGGTGTAGCCCATTGTATACCAAAACAAAAATGTGGATAGGGATGGTACAGTGGACCTTCCTCATCTAGACCTATTTAAACCTCCAGAAATTACCCACCAAAGAATTCTCTGTGACAGCACATATTGTCATGGAATATCTTTCTGAAAAAAGAGTAATATAAACCATGGAACTCACCAAGGATCTGTATTAGAACAGAAGTTTACTTGTTATATCATCTAGACAATCATAAGCAGTGAGATAGTCAGATTTGCCGACACATTATTTTGTGTGGCAAGAAATAAAATGGGATTGCACACAGCTCTAAAAATGTTATCTTCAAACTTAAGAAATGGCCATTGAAATGAAAAGTGGAATGCAGAATAAGCAAGTACAAAGGGACACATCTTGAGTACTTTTACATATCTATATAGAACTGAGCTGTACTGAATGCAGTACTCCAAGTATAGAACTGTCACCTAAAAACAAAACTGTTTCCCCCCATGTTTGATTTTTCATACATGAACAATGAATAGGGACAGCAAGTGTTTTTAATTTTTAGTAAAAGTAAATTGGACCAAAACCCAAAATTGCAATGACAAAACACCCCAAAATAAACAACATCCATCAAGAGACAAAAACACTTTGGCACCTTAAATGCTAACTACTATATTTTAATGTGAATGTTAATATTTTTGAGTGGGTCTCATATACACCTTATCTCAGCTGTTTCTCTTTTAAGTCTTGTTCTGTAGTGTTGTTTTATGATAAGGCAGTCACTTTCAGATCACTCAAAGATTGTCTAGGTAGTTTGAAATGTTCTGAAATAATTTTTTGTGGGCAAATTCTCTCTCCCACACACATACAGAGGTATGAAAGAATACAACTCAAGCTCTATTTCAGTGGTTAAAGGTAAAATTGTAGAGAGGGAGAGTTCTAATCCCATCTGCTGCTTATTGCTGTCCCTATGTGAACTGCAATATTCTGAAGACAAGACAGTCTGCTACATGTAGCTGAAAGTGCTATAGGTAGTTGAAGAAGTGGATGTCCATCTATGAAAGTTCACACTAAACTCTGCAATCTTTACTGCCACAATATTTTGCCCTTGGTTTCTCTTTTTCCACCCTTTAATTTTGCTACTACAGTGGTGCCTTGCTTAACGAGCGCACCATTTAATGACAAATCCGCATAGCGACGTGTTTTTTGAGATCGCATTGCAATGTTTAAATAGGGTAAACATCGCATTACGATGTTTTAGAACAGCTGATCGGCGTTTCCAAAATGGCCACCAGATCAAGAAAACGGCCGCCTGCAGTGTTTTCGCGCCAATTCCTCGCTTACCGAGGCGGCGAAAATGGCGGCCCTATGGAGGATTCCCGCTTAGCGGTGAGTTTATCCCTCCCATAGGAACACATTAAACGGAGTTTAATGCATTCCTATGGGGTTTTTTGTCCCGTATAGGACGTTTCCGGATAGCGACGATTTATCAGGAATGGATTATCGTCGCTATGTGGGGCACCACTGTATCTTGAGATAGGCACAGTTGCTTCTTTGGAATCTGCTACAAATGGGAAGTATATCATGTATTCTCCCTGCCCATGCTTTCAAATTAACCCCTCTTAAAATGTCTGGTCACCAGCCCAACTTACATACGAGCTATCACCACTTGCACATACAGTGGTGCCTCGCTTAACGATTGCCTCGTTTAGCGATGAATTCACATAACGATGGTTTTTTAAAGAAAATAATATGCACCATTTAACGATGTTTCCTATGGGCGATTTTCGCTTAGCGAAGTTTGGGACTATGCTTCACATAGCGAATGTGTTTTTAGGTCCCCTGCTTCACATAACAATGTTTGTTTTTTCATTTTAAAAAGTGTCTTAAAATGGTCAAAAACGGTTCTAAATGCTTGGATTCGTTAGAGCACCTTCTAAAATGGGTGCAAACTTAATTTGGCTTTGATCTGACTTTCAGTTAATTTTTGCTGAATTTTTTTCTCCCCCATAGGAAACAATGGAGCTGTCAAAATTTGACAGCTCCATTGTTTCCTATGGGGGAGAAAAAAATTCACAAAGAATTAACGAAAAGTCAGCAACTGTTTTAAATGCTTGGGTTCGTTAGAGGGCCTTCTAAATCGTGTGCAAGCTAAGTTTGGCTTTGTTCTGAGTCTTCGTTATTTTTTTGTGAATTTTTCCCTCCCCCATAGGAAATAATGGAGCTGTCAAATTTTGACAGCTGTCAAAAGTTGGTGGGGGAGAAAAAAATTCAGCAAAAATTAACGAAAAGTCAGATCAAAGCCAAATTAAGTTTGCACCCGTTTTAGAAGGTGCAGAAGCTATTCCAAGCATTTAAAACCGTTTTGACCCTTTTATGACACACTTAAATTTGCAAAAATTGACTTCGCTAAACCATTGAAATGCATTGAATAGGCTTCAATGCAGTTCAATTGGGGAACTGCATTTCACTCAACGATGTTTCCTATGGCGATTTTCGCTTAAGGACGGCAATCCGTTCCAATTGGAACGGATTAACCGGTTTTCAATGCATTCCTATGGGAAATGGTGTTTCGCAGAACGATGGTTTCACACAGCGATGAATTTTTTGGAACCAATTAACATCATCGTGCGAGGCACCACTGTACTTTAAATGCAACTCTTGTTAAAGTTTAACCATCTAACAGATTTCTGATCTACGTTAGATTCCCTCCGTCCAGCACTGAAACCCAACAACTTACCTCTTTCTTTAGAATAAGTTCTGCATTCTCTCCATGAATATTTTCTGACTTTAGAATTTCTTGTACATTATGACATTTCAGTTTTCTACAGCTTTTTTGTGGTCATGATCAGGTTTACATACCTCACTACTCTCGTACTCCTCATAATCTGTAGAAAGGGAAGCTGTTTCTGTGTCCTATGGAAAATAAATTAGGTCACATTTGGCCAGTAACTCATTTGGTCATGCTGGTTTACTGTTTATCCAAGGAAAATAACTGTGACTAAAATGAATTAGAGAAAAAGACCCTCCCCCACTTTTTTGCCATGACATGTGCTTTCAGAGGCAAGACCTCTTACACTTTAAGAAAAGCAAGAAGTCACTTAATTTGACCAGTTTCTTAGAAACAGGAAGATACAACAATAAAGATAATAAAAACATTTTTGCACTTACCATACTTCTGGTTTCCTGCATTGGCTCATGGACATGTTGCTTCAACACATTTAACAACTTGTTTGCCTGTAAAATTGTTACGCCATAATTTTCAGACTAGGTATGTGAAATTTTATTTCATAAATTTTCAGTACACAAAATATTAAAAATAATATTAAGGTTAAATACACAAAATGATTGGTAGCAGAAATGTTCATTAATAATAGCAGCTTTGTCTTTAAACAATTACAGTATAAGAATTTGTGAAGTGTCTGCAAGTTGGACTGTTATTCTGGAAGGATTAGCTATTTAAAATTTGGAAATAATCCGCGACACCCCCCCCCCAAAAAAAGCCTCGAGAAAATTGTTGTTTTTTGCCCCTTGCCACTCTCTTATCGCATGCAGCTTGTGGAGAGTATAGGGATAAAAAATGCACAGGACTGAGGGAAGCAATTTGTTCTTTCCTCACGCTCATGACTTTTGTTTACGAAACATTTTAGGACAGGAAAGACCTTGGAACGTGGCTTTGGGATAGAAAAATGCCTTCCTATCATATCAATTTTTCTTCTGCTCGAAAGGGCGAGCGACCAATACGCTGTCATTGAAAGACACTGGAGAAAAATACACTGAGGAAAAATGAGGTAGATCGTTCGCCCCGCCGATTTCCCATCCTTTCTAGGGTTTCAGACTCAGCAGACAAATCGGACTCCTCGAGGTAGTTAAAAACTCACCTCGTTCACCATGGATTTGAATCCCTTCAAGCCTCAAGGCACTTGGCCGAAACTCGCCCGACTGTTAAAAGCATAGAAGCAAAGCTAAAAATAAGGCCTTTTTAGAGGATCAAAGATGCCTTTTTTCCAGCAAGAGAAAATCTCTTCCCCGCCCGCCCCGCGAAGGCTTGTTTTAACCAAATAACCTCGTATTAAACCTTGTATTAAACTTTTCCCTTCCAACGCTCGCACCTTGAGATTGGCTCTCAGCCCCAAAACCTTGGCCAGTCGCTGCAGCTCGCTGTACTTCAGCGTCTCCAACTGCTCCGAGGTGGGAACCTCCATGATGGGGAGTAATCGCACAAACCGCCCGCCTGCCTCCAACCGACGAGTAACAGCTCGGGGCCTCCCCGGTTCAACGGTCCGGCGGGCGCGCGGCCACCCTTCGAAATCGCGGCTGCTCGCACTCCATTGGCGGAACCTTCACGGAAGGGGGTGGAGCTCAAAAAAAGGTTCCAGACCAATGGGATGAAAAGGTTTGCCTTTAAAAAAAAAAAGGCGCGGCCGTATTTTGGGCTTCCACCACCAACTTCGGAGAAAACAGAGGCACCGCTCGGAAACAGGATTGGGTAAAATAAATTGTGGGCGGGGCAGTGTCCAATCCACGAGGGCAACGGGTGTCCCATCGGATGGCGCGAATGAGGAAATGCTCCAATAGGTGCAACAGGAGGCGGGAACGGGGTTTGAATGTTTGGCGGAAAAAACAAGATGGCGGTACGGAGGCAGCTGAGGCTTCTTTTTCAGGAGCCCCAAGTGGGTGGTGCAATTACGGTAGAGCGAACGGAACTTGGGACCGGCGAATATCCCCGGCCGCAGCAACGTATGAAGACGCCGGAGGATGCCAGGAAGTGGGTTCCGGGGCTTCGGGGACTCAGGTTGGAGGACTGCGCGGTGTACCAGTGCCGGAGGTGCCGTGCAGTACTAGGGGACTCGCTCCACCTGTGCGCTCAGGAGGGGACTCTCCGCCTTCTTGTTTGCTTCAGTGAGTTCCTCAGAATCTTGACAGCTCGGAGGGTCGGGAGAAAGGAAAAAAAGAAAAGGGCAAAGCTGCACATCTTGTTAACCGCGATCGTTCCAGTTACATATACAGTACCGGGTAGAGATCGAGTCTGCAGACTCCCAATTTCTCCTACCCCAGAAACGCGAAACAGTTGTGTGAGGTAGCCTGAAAGGAGACACAATATTACGGTATCGTAAAATCTCACGGGTTTTATATAGCGCAAGCTTTTTTTGTGACTGCAACTCGCTGCTTCCGATGTATTATTTATACCAAATAAAACTTGGGAGATTTTAAACTGTGACGGAAATCTGCTGGGTTTGCTGCTGCATAGTACACTATAGGTTAACAGTGCTGGTCCTCTGGAAATTGGGTCCGAGCCCATGTCACCCAATGATGTTTTTAAATCACTGCGTGGCACTTTGATCAGAGGTTTTCTAGGTATAGTCTGAGACTTGATTTCTGTGTCACTGCACAAAAGGTCAGTTTGTTTGACAGCTGCACTATACAGTATGTTTTAAATTTAATAGAAACCATAAAAGGGTTAACATTGGAATGGATTTTGTAACACAGGATAATTAATACTGTGATGAGCCCACTACAGTCATTTTCAATGAGAAAAAATGTCAATGATTTTAAAGGGGGTGAGATTTTAATTTAGGCTATAGTTCATTTTACAGTATTTCCCTCATTCAGAAATGTCTGTAATGGCATATGTTATGCTAAAATTCTATGATGATTCTAGCAGTACATGCCTTTGATCTGCAACAATGAATGCTGGAAATATTGCTTCTTTTTAATGAACTCTGTTACATAAATGGTACATGAGTCTAAAGAAGGAACAAAAGGTAAATTAAAAACATGTTTATAGCGAGCATCACTTGATTTTCAAATATTTTCTTCTTTCAGAAGTCACAGATGATGTTGTTGTGGAAGATAACTTAATGGTCTGTGTTGAAGGAGATCTCATTGGATGGTGGGTACTGGAGGAGGGTTAATTCAGAGACATGTTTTGTAATTCAAGTGACCATTAAGAAACTTATATAGCCATGTAAAAAATCACCCAGCAAGTGAATGATGTAAGTTGGCACTTGGGATAATACTGCTTTGTCAAACCTGCTTTTGTTTTTCAAAGTGAAATGCCTAGCTAAATAAATTGCCCTTTCAGATGAACATCATTTGATTAAGTGAAGCAGTTCTTTTTAGAAATGAACAAAGGAGAGAATGAGAACATGTTTGTCTTTATGCTCAGAAGCTTTTCTAATCTCACCTTATCTTTCTCAAGATAACTTGCTTATAATGATAAATATTTCTTATATACAAATATTAGCAGGATTTATGAAAGCAGAGAGCTGATAAAAATTAACTCTAGCATCTTTTTGATTGCTTCCATGTGTACCAACTCTTTCCTAGATAAAGAAATCTGCAGGGAATGACTGAGATTTATTAAAAAATGCATGATGTGGAGGAAATAATACAGTACATGTCTCTTTCACTCATATTAGCTGGATGTAAGTCATCTTGAGAAGTTTTCTGTGATGCGGGAAGAGGCAAATGGGACCATACACGCAAGCCCTCCACCAACCTTTCTATATTCTTGAAGGTCTGAAGTGAGTATTTGGCTAATTTTGCCTAGAAGTCGCTCCTCATCCAGGAGTTTTAATATCACAGTGTGGCTTCTATGCAGGTTCAGCCTGTGTTATTTATAATCTCACTTCAGATCTCTGCACTAAACATGCAGACATTGGAATTGAGTAGGCTGGGCAAGCAATGCACTGCATTGGTGGATGGAGCCAGCTTATGTAGAACCAGACATTAGCTTTATGATGTAGAAAGGACAATAACTTGCACAACATGTGCATATATTATGGAGTTTGCTGACACAAGATGTGACAATGAATGCAAAGGTAAGTGGCTTTAAAGTCTACAAATAGCCATGTGTAACTTCCAGGTTCAGAAGTAGTAGATCATTGAATATTGGCTTCTGGGGAACAAGAACAGACAAGGACTGTTGCTTTTATACATGCTCAGCTGCCACCTGCATGGACTTCTTGAATTGTAAAAGTCAATTAGATTGGTGGCTGCAAGATACATAAATCTGGTGGCTTTGTTTGTGGAACTCCATCCTATAGAATTTACCTACTTTTAAATGTGACTTTAAAATCTTTTTATTCTAGTCTGTTTTTAATTTGGAGTTTTAACTGTTACTGCCTTCCTCCCCAGCACCTACAACATGTTAAACTGTCGGTCATGTGGGACAGGTGTTGGCTTCAAGCTCTACTGTTCAAAATCTCTTGCTTACCTGCGAGGCCTCTTCTGCCTTTTCAAGGACAGCATTATATGGTTAGTCTCCTCCAGGTGTCTGCTGAATTACTTAGAAAATTCAAACGTTAACCTCTAATAAGAATGTCTGTTATGATACCCTGAAACCCTCCATCCAAAACTAAGAGTTGGTAAGTTAATGCTCTTTTTATTTACAGATATGTGAACATTTTCAAGATATGTTTCATAAATTTGTTCTGATTGATGGCACCTCACACCTGTACTGCAAGCTAAACTGCACATTTCTGAACTGGGCATCATTTCTAACAAAAAAAATTATGTGACAGTAGCAACACGATACTGCTGAGGCTTCATCTGTAACAGACATTGCAATCGAAGCTTAGGAGATTTATTGATTTGTTACTATCTCCTTGGAATGGGACTTTAGAATTTTTGTTTCTTTAGATTAACAGCAAATTCATTCAACTATGTATAGAATTACTGCATTTTTATTTCATTAATTTTCTTCTTAAAAACAGAAAAGTACAGGTATGTCTCAAGTCTCTAGAGAAGACTTTTAAAATGCACTGTCAGTCAAACATGAAAGCTGATGTAATATGAGTTTCTAACTTGCCTTTCTCTTGATGAGGGGAGTCAAGGTGGCTCAGATTGTTCAAATGAGCAAAATTAAAAACACAGTAAACAATTAAGCAATAATATTTAAAATATATCAGGGGATTCAAAATATTTAAAAGTTTAAAAACAAACCTATTTAATTGAAACCAGCGTCCTGGGGCTCGGTTATGCCCAGCTGTAGAAGTGGGTATTCAGCTGTCAGCAGAAGGATAAAAGGTAGAAGCTCTCAGAGATAGCATTACATAACCTGGGAGCAGCCACCAACAAGGCCCTCTCTCATGTCCCCATCAAACATACCTGCTTAAGGACCATGAAGGCTCAGAGGGGGAGATATAGTCCTTCAGATAGCCCGGACCCAAACTATAGAAGGGAGTTACAGGTAATAACCATCACTTTGAACTGGGTCTGGAAACAAACCGGCAGCCAGCGCAGTTGTTGTAGCAGAGATGGTACAGTATATGCTTCCTCAAATTGGCTTCAGTCAGCAGTTTGGCTGCTGCTTTTTGAACCATCTAGTTTCCAAACCATGTTCAAAAGAAACTTCACATAAAGTGTGTTGCAGTAATCCAAACAAGATGTAACTAAGACATGATTCACTATAGTCAAATCAGACATCTCAAGGAATGGGCACAGCTGGCACACTAGCTTTAAACCTGCAAATACATTCCTGGCCACGGCCAAAACCTGGCATCCAGGCTCAGGGATGAATGAGTTTTCGGGGCAGCATAACCCCATCCAGCACAGGTTGCATCCGTGTTTCCTCATGTGCCTTCCGATTGACTAGGAGCACCTCTTGTCTGGATTGTTTCAGTTTCTTTGCCCTCATCCAGTCCATTGCTGTCATTAGGCACCAGTTTAGATCTGAGACAGCTTCCTTGGAATTAGATGGAAAGGAGAAATAGAATTGGGTCTTATCATCATTCTGGTTGGCACTGAACCCAAAAACATGAGGCAACCTTTCCTGGTAGTTCCATGTACATGTTAAATAGCATGGGGTGCAAAATCAGAACCACAGGCCAATAGCCAGGTCATCGAACAGGCATGTCCCCAGTGCCACCTTCTGAGTTCTTCCCTCCAATAAAACCAGTGCCTCCAAGTCCTGGCCAGAAAGATGCCATGGTTGATGGTATTGAACATTGTTGAAAGGCCCAGTAGAAACAACAGGGACACACACTCCTGTACTGTCCCCATCTTAGGTTACGCACCAAGGTGACCAAAGCTGTCTGGGTCCCATAGCCAGGGACTAGGCATAGGTCTGGAGAATCCACTTCATCTAAAAATCCTTGGAGCTGAGAAACCATCACATGCTCAAGTACCTTGCCCAGAAAAGGAACATTTGAGACTGGACGATATTAATCCAGTAATGAAGGAAAGTTTTTAAATAATGGTCTTACTTTCCTCACTTACTTGTACATTCCCTCCTCTGCCTGCTTTTATAAGCCAGAAAGGGCAAGATCTAGCACACATGTGGTGGGTTGAAATCCAGCGTTGGACCAATGGGACTTCCCCCAGCAGCTCTCCTTGGATCTCCAACCCTCTGAACCAGATTTTGAGGATATGTATCCCGGCAGAGAGGAAAGGAAGTTGCTTCCTCTGCAGTCCATGGAGGGAAATGGTTCCACTGACAGGAGGATTAATTGGATAAAAACCAGTTTTATACCAAAGTAAATTACAGTAAGAGTAGGCCCATAATGAATAACAATAATAAAAAAACTCCTGGAGTAACTGACTCACAAAATCCCCATTAAATAAGTGGGCCTTACTGTAGTGCACATTTATTATGCTAATCAGGATTTTGGCCAATGATTGCCAAGTGAAGTATTTTAATTTGTTTTTTTAGTTACTTGTTAAAAACTAAAACCACAGTTGAAGCCTCAAAGGTGATCTGCCCTCCAGTGAGCCTGAAGGACCATGTACAACAGGTAATATTTTGAGTGTGTGTTCTCTCTCTGTGTGTGCGTGTGTAAATAACTTTTAATCTATACATATGTATGTCTGGACTTGCCACAAATAGATGATGATGCAAGTAGAACAAGTCAAAAATATGTAAATTGTGAAACATGTTGAATACCCTGCCATCAATGTAATCCTCCCAACAGAGAGTAATGTATAAATACCTTTCTTGGTAAATAATAGTCTAAATCTTTCTGATGTTGATGGGATGTACCTGTTTTTGTCATTTTTGTTTGTTTGTTTCTGTTTAAACAAATTTTAAAATATGAAATAGATACAAACACAAATCTGTCCAGCTCAGGAAATACTGTACAGTGGTGCCTCGCATAACGTTTTTAATTGGTTCCAAAAAAAAACCCTTATGCGAAAAAAACTTTATGTGAAACACCATTTCCCATAGGAATGCATTGGAAACCGGTTAATCCGTTCCAATAGGCACGGATTGGCGTCCTTAAGCGAAAAAACCCATAGGAAACATTGTTAAACGATACAATGTTTCCTCCATTGGAATGTATTGAAGCCGACTCAATACATTTCAATGGCTTTGCGAAGTCAATTTTTGCAAATTTAAGTGTGTCATAAAAGGGTCAAAAATGGTTTTAAATGCTTGGATTAGCTTCTGCACCCTCTAAAACGGATGCAAAAGTTAATTTGGCTTTGATCTGACTTTTCGTTAATTTATGGTGAATTTTTTCCCCCCAACTTTTGACAGCTGTCAAAATCTGACAGCTCCATTGTTTCCTATGGGGGAGAAAAAAATTCACAAAAAATTAATGAAAAGTCAGATCAACGCCAAATTAAGTATGCACACATTTTAGAAGGTGCACTAACGATTCCAAGCATTTAAAACCGTTTTTCAACATGTTAAGACACTTTTGTAATTGAAAAAATGAACATCGTTAAGTGAAGCAGGGGACCTAAAACCAAAAACGTTAAGCGAAGCATGGTCCCAAAATCGCTATGTGAAAATTGCCCATAGGGAAAAACGTTATACGAAGCACAATCTGACTCTGAAAAAATAAACGTTAAGCGAAAAAAATGTTAAACGAAGCAAACGTTATGCGAGGCACCACTGTATATGATGAAGCTAACACATGGGCAACATTAGGATAATTGGGTACAAAGGCTGTAGCACTGAGAATTCTGTAATTACACTGTGCTCTAGGAAATTTCTCTTCAAAATTTAAGGCATGATGCCAGAGATGCAAAACTTGAAATATTGGTTGTTTAATATTCTGAAGAAAACACATTTATGTGGCCATAGGTTTATTCATGTGAGTCATTTTGTCACCCAGGTTTGTGTTAGAGCTTTTCCATGAGGGCAAGGTGCCAGACTCGGTTGAGCCAATTGCTAATATTGTGTCCATCTAATAATTTCCACCTCTGCATTACCACCTGTCTTGCTCAGCATCAAGAAGAGAGATGAGCTCCTTGTGCAATAGATGCTTGTTTCCTGCAGTGAAACAGTTCAATGGATTTAAATGGGGAAAACAAAAAATCACCAAAAATTAATGGAGACTCAGAACAAAGCCAAATTAAGTTTGCACATGTTTCACAAGGTGCACTACCGATTCCAAGCATTTAAAACAGGTTTCAAACATTTTAAGACACTTAAAAATGAGCGAAAACGGACATCGGAAAGCCATTGAAATGCATTGAGTCGGCTTCAATGTATTTCAGTAGCTTTCTGATGGGGGAAACATTGTTTCGCTTAGCGATGTTTCCTATGGGGATTTTCGCTTAAGGACGGTAATCGTTCCCATTGGAACGGATTAACCGGTTTTCAATGCATTCCTATGGGAAATGGTGTTTCGCTTCACGATGTTTTCCTATAGCGATGTGTTTTTTTTAACCAATTAACATCGTTAAGCAAGGCACCACTGTATGTCTCAAAGAGCTGATAGCTTCGGCAATTCAGCTCCCATGTGTAATAAAGTCCTTTGTCCCCATAGCTCCTCCAGTGCTGTGGTGATATTTCTGCCACAAACCTAGACAATCTTGTAGGACAAAGCAGTGGATAGTCTTCAGAGTATTTTCTTCGAGTGCCATATACTTGCTCTAAAAAACAGTGGAAGATCAGATATTGGATCATTCCTTGTTTAAGCGTTCAGATTGTAAATTGGCTTCCCATGTTAATCTTGACTGAATCAAGAAACTGTAGAGGTTCTATCAGCTACTGTTCCATGGTGTCTTACAATTTTTTTAGGGCAGTGAGGGACTATTTATTTATTTGATTCTTTATTTATTGATGTTGTTGTGTGCCTGTGAAATGTTAAACTCTTAATTATTTGAAGCCAAGTGGAGTAGAATCACTAGTTGTTCTGTTAGACCTAGATATTAGGTGCTTGACTCTCCCTCAGAGGCCTACAGAAATTCCATAGACCTCCAGGGAGGTCCAGAAGCCTATGTTCATCATAGGCATTTATCCCAATAAAGGGTTAATCCCAGAATAAAACCAAACATGGCTCATTCCAGAAACCTTGTGGTACCTGAGAAGAGTCCCTTTACATGACTTCCTGCAGTAATGTTAGCCTAGTTGTGAGAAGAGAACTTCTAGTGTGAGGAATTGTGTCATGGATTCTCATGAATTTGATGACTTTTGACATCATGTTAGTAATTGGAAAAGAGTTGTGCTGCAATGAGTTCCATGTGTTTAGTCGTTTAGTTGTGTCCGACTCTTCGTGACCCCATGGACCAGAACACGCCAGGCTCTCCTATCTTCCACTGCCTCCCGGAGTTGTGTCAGATTCATGTTGGTTGCTTCGCAGACACAGTCCAGCCAGCTCATCCTCGGTCGTCCCCTTCTCCTCTTGCCGTCACACCTTCCTAACATCAAGGTTTTTTCCAAGGAGTCTTCTCTTCTCATGAGATGGCCAAAGTACTGGAGCCTCAGCTTCAGGATCTGTCCTTCCAGTGAGCACTCAGGGTAGATTTCCTTTAGAACTCATAGGTTTGTTCTCCTTGCAATTCAGGGGATTCTCAAGAGCCTCCTCCAGCACCACAATTCAAAGGCATCATTCTTCGGCGGTCTGCTTTCTTTATGGTCCAGCTCTCACTTCCATACATCACAACAGGAAAAACCATAGCTTTGACTATTCGGACTTTTGTTGGCAAGGTGATGTCTCTGCTTTTCAAGATGCTGTCAAGATTTGTCATCGCTTTCCTCCCAAGAAGAAGGCGTCTTTTAATTTCGGTGCTGTCTCCATCTGCAGTGATCATGGACCCCAGGAAAATAAAATCTGTCACTGCCTCCATGTCTTCCCCTTCTATTTCCCAGGAGGTGATGGGACCAGTGGCCATGATCTTAGTTTTTTTGATGTTGAGTTTCAGACCGTTTTTTGCACTCTCCTCTTTCACTCTCATTACAAGGTTCGTTAATTCCTCCTCACTTTCTGACATCAGAGTGGTATCATCTGCATATCGGAGGTTGTTGATATTTGTTCTGGCAATCTTAATTCCGGCTTGGGTTTCTTCCAGTCCAGCCTTCCGCATGGTGTATTATGCATATAAGTTAAATAAGCTGGGGGACAATATACAGCCTTGCCGTACTCCTTTCCCAATTTTGAACCAATCAGTTGTTCCATGACCAGTTCTAACTGTTGCTTCCTGTCCCACATACAGGTTTCTCAGGAGACAGATAAGGTGGTCAGGCACAACCATTTCTTTAAGGACTTGCCATAATTTGCTGTGGTCCAGACAGTCAAAGGCTTTTGCATAGTCAATGAAGCAGAAGTAGATATTTTTCTGGAACTCTCTGGCTTTCTCCATAATCCAGTGCATGTTAGCAATTTGGTCTCTAGTTTCTCTGCCCCTTCGAAATCCAGTTTGTACTTTGGGAGTTCTCGGTCCACATACTGCTGAAGCCTCCCTTGGAGGATTTTGAGCATAACCTTGCTATGTGTGAAATGAGTGCAATTGTACGGTAGTTGGAGGATTCTTTGGCACTGCCCTTCTTTGGGATTGGGATGTAGACTGATCTTTTCCAGTCCTCTGGCCACTGTTGAGTTTTCCAAACTTGCTGGCATATTGAATGTAGCACCTTAACAGCATCATCTTTTAAGATTTTAAATAGTTCAATGGGAATGCCATCACCTCCACTGGCCTTGTTGTTAGCCAGGCTTTCTAAGGCCCACTTGACTTCATTCTCCAGGATGTCTGGCTCTAGGTCAGCAACTACATTGCCTGGGTTGTCCGGGATATCCAAATCTTTCTGATATAATATCTCTGTGTATTCTTGCCACCTCTTCTTGACGTCTTCTGCTTCTGTTAGGTCCCTCCCATTTTTGTCTTTTATCATGTTCATCTTTGCGCAAAATGTTCCTCTAATATCTCCAATTTTCCTGAACAGATCTCTGGTCTTTTCTTTTCTGTTATTTTCCTCTATTTCTTTGCATTGTTCATTTAAGAAGGCCCTCTTGTCTCTCCTTGCTATTCTTTGGAAGTCTGCATTCAATTTTCTGTAACTTTCCCTATCTCCCTTGCATTTTGCTTCCCTTCTCCTCTCTGCTATTTCTAAGGCCTCATTGGACAGCCACTTTGCTTTCTTGCATTTCCTTTTCTTTGGGATGGTTTTTGTTGCTGCCTCCTGGACAATGTTACGAGCCTCTATCCAAAGTTCTTCAGGCACTCTGTCCACCAAATCTAGTTCCTTAAATCTGTTCTTTACTTCTACTGTGTATTCATAAGGGATTTGGTTTAGATTATACCTGAGTGGCCCAGTGGTTTTTCCTACTCTCTTCAGGCTAAGCTTCAATTTTGCTATGAGAAGCTGATGATCAGAGCCACAGTCAGCTCCAGGTCTTGTTTTTGCTGACTGTATAGAGCTTCTCCATCTTTGGCTGCAGACAATATAATCAATCTGATTTCAATATTGCCCATCTGGTGATTTCCATGTATAGAGTCGCCTCTTGTGTTGTTGGAAAAGAGTGTTTGTGATGACCAGCTTATTTTCTTGACAAAACTCTATTAGCCTTTGTCCTGCTTCGTTCTGAACTCCAAGGCCAAACTTCTCTGTTGTTCCTTTCATCTCTTGGCTCCCTACTTTAGCATTCCAGTCCCCTAGAATGAGAAGAACATCTTTCTTTGGTGTCAGTTCTAGAAGGTGTTGTAAACCTTCATAAAATTGTTCAATTTCAGTCTCCTCAGCAATGGTGGTTGGTGCATAAACTTGGATTATTGTGATGTTGAATGGTCTGCCTTGGATTTGTATTGACATCATTCTATCATTTTTGAGATTGTATCCCATTACAGCTTTTCCCACTCTTTTGTTTACTATGAGAGCCACTCCATTCCTTCTACGGGATTCTTGCCCACAGTAGTAGATATGATAATCATCTGAGCTGAATTCGCCCATTCCTGTCCATTTTAGTTCACTGATGCCCAGGATGTCGATGTTTATTCTTACTATCTCCTGTTTGACCACCTCCAGCTTACCAAGGTTCATAGATCTTACATTCCAGGTTCCTATGCAGTATTTTTCTTTACAGCATTGGACTTTCCTTTCACTTCCAGGCACGTCCACAGCTGAGCGTCCTTGCGGCTTTGGTCCAACCACTTCATTAGCTCTGGAGCTACTTGTACTTGTCCTCCGCTCTTCCTCAGTAGCAAGTTGGACGCCTTTCGACCTGAGGGGCCCATCTTCCAGCGTCATATCTTTTATCATTTTGTTTCTGATCATGGGGCGTTCTTGGCAAAGATACTGGAGTGGCATTGCCAGGTCCTACTCCAGGTGGATTGCATTTAGTCGGAACTCTCCACTATGTCCTGTCCGTCTTGGGTGTCCCTGCACGGCATAGTCCATAGCTTCTCTGAGTTACTCAAGCCCCTTCGCCACGACAAGGCAGCAATCCATGAAGGGGAATGAGTTCCATACTACTTAGATATTGAAGTGGGAACAAACTCTTGTCCCAGAATTGTAGAGTAAGTAAAAATGTTTAAATCTTCCCAAGTATGGCTAATACAGTATGTTGAAATACTGCTCCGATGATACTGGTGGTTTTCATCTTAGATTCATGCAACTAAAACATGAGAAGGGGTGATACTGGCACACCAAAAGCTGTATACAGTCAGCTCAGCACAGAAGGGTGTGTTTTACATTGGTCTCCTGATATTTTGGACTTCAGCTCCTAGAAGCCCTGACTGCTGGCCATGTTGGCAAGAGCTTCTAGGAACTTGTTTGTTTAGTCTCATCTATAGGCTATCTTTCTCCCAATGAGGGAACTAAAGGCAGCACACACTGTTAAAACAAGTAAAATTTAAAATACATTACCCATTAAAACATTTAAATTATAATAATAATTAAAATACATAACATGATTTTAAAACTTTAAAAGCAAATTTAAGGCCTCAATTATGATTATTAAAAGTTGTGGGCTGTATTTTGAGTACAACTAGTGTTAAATCTATCCTTTTCTATTTCAATCATAGTTTCACACTACTCTTGTATAATGAAAGAGGTGCCTGGTTTCATGTGAATAAAGTTATAGGTATTTCATGAGAAAAATTTGCATCTGTCCATATTTATTTGACAAGTTGCAATAGAGATACTCTTATTCTGAGAACCATGACATCTGACATTACAGCAATTCAGTTTGGTTAGTCTGTGACCTTTGATTCCTGTGTTGCTAAAATTCAGTGAGGAAGTCAGTGAGGATAGTGAAGTCTATGAGCAACATAGATTCAACTTTAGAAAGAATAACTTAACTTTTACATGGTTGTTCATGTAGTCTTTGTTCAATGTACATTGTTTTTGCAAGTTTCACACAGCCTATTGACATTTTACTAGTTTCCAGTAAGATTTAATAGTTTAACTGATATAATCGTTTTGGTATTGTGCTTCACTCAGTTTATTCAGACTTGGTTTTCAACTTTGTTTTGTAGTTGAAAGAGAACCTTGTACTAGTTCACAAGCGTATAGAATTGCTAATTAAGAAACTAGAAGACTTAAACCAGCAGACAGCCTTAGTAGAAAATCCGGGCTATAAACCAAGACCACATGGTCACGGAGCTGGATCCACAAGGAAGAAGTCAAAACAATTAACTGGTTGAATTTCTGCAGTCATCTTAGCTGTGAAGAATATGAGCATCCGAAGCAGTCGTCTCACAGCTAATGCTTTGGCTATATTTGAAAATGGCAGTTGATGTGATTTTAGGAATGGCATGAAACTGTTTTCTTAATGTGGGTTTAGGAATGATGAAACTGTTTTTTTTTTTACAGAAGGCTCAAGTACATTCATTGTTTGGATATGAAGTAGCTGTAATAGATCATTTTTACATATTAAAATTACAGACATGATTGTAATACTATCCTATCATTTGTATGATTTTTATTTAGGGCTTTCAGTGGTCTACAACAACCATTTGTATAATTACTTGCCGAGATTACAGGTTTGTTTTTAGCTAATTAGGTTTTAGTGTATTTGAAACAGAAATGTAAAGTTAAAAATGAGATTAATTTTAAATATGTCTGAAACATCCAATTAATGTCATCACAGATGGGCTTTAAATAGTGCTACTGTACTAAAGGATGGGCAGATACTTTAAGAAGGTTCTGCTCTTGTGGGGCAACCTTCATGAAATCTCTACAGTGCTTGTCTTTTTTACATTAGAAAGCTTGCTGCATACTTTATTAAGTGGTTTAAAGCGGGGGTCCCCAATCCCTGGTCTGCAGCCAGTCCATGGGCTTCATAGGACCGGGCATGGGTACTGATCTCCCGCCCCCCCATGAACGCATGGGGGAGCGCGGCATGTTCGCACACATATGTGGTGAGTGGGTCATTCATAGGTGGGCATGGTGCATGTGTGCCCCACTCACCCTCAAGCATGCCATGTGTGAGCACACCACACCCTGTGAGCACACCATGCCAATTTGCAAACGTGCTGTGCCCACTCAAGAGTGCAGGGGTGCCCCTGCCCCCCCAACTAGTCTGTGGTTTGAAAAAGGTTGGGGACCACTGGTTTAAAGTGTTTTTTTTTTCCTTTTCTTTTGCCAGAGGTTTTGCTCTATTTGAGATGCCTGGGTTTAATCCTAAGATCTGCACACAAGTCATTGCTCCTCCCTTTTTACTATATTCTTAATATACATCATAGTGTCCATAACCCTTTGAAAAAAACAGCAACTCAAGAAAAGTGGGCAATTCCTACTTTCAGCTAAGTTTACCATATTTTTCCGTGTATAAAATGATACCTTTTCCTTAAATAATTAGAAAAAATGAGGGCCATTTTATACATGGAAGGCAGCTCTTTATCACTGCCTTTTGCGAAGGCACAGGGCTTTAGCAAAAAGGGGAGCAGTTGCTCCTTTTGCTAACCTCTGTGCCTTCTCAAAAGGCGAGGGTGCGCTGGGTTTAGCAAAAAGGGGAGCGGACCCTCATCTTTTGAGAAGGCACAGAGGTTAGCAAAAAGGGAGCAACAGCTCCCCTTCCTTTTTGCTAAACTCCATGCCTTCTCAAAAGGCGAGGAAAAGTGGCAGTCACTTTGACAGCTGTTTTCCTTGCCTTTTGCCAAGGCACGGGGCTTAGCAAAAAGGGAGCCCTTTGATCCCTGCTTTTTCTAGTTTGGGGTTAGAAAAAGGTTTTTTTTTCTTATACTTCGGGTCTTATACACAGAAAAATGCGGTAGCTAAGCAGACTCTTGCCTTCATCCGCTTGAGCCATATTTAGGTAGCTGCCTCCTGTATAAAATCAGAATTGTACAGCTGGAAAGCTCCCACTGCTCCAAGAAAAGCTGCTAGAGCATTCCTGAGAGCCTTCCAACCTGTTTAAAAATGTCCAGCACAGGGCACTCACTTACCATCTGAGTTTTAACTCCACATTTTTCCCTCTTGCAGCTCAGGTTATCTTGAGTCCTGAGAGTCTTTCTTCTGAAGTTTTATCTACCCTTCCGTATCTCATCTTCAAGAAACACTAAACTGTTATGAACTCCCTTCTGTTTGAATATTAACTTGTCACTGATACACTGGATGGTTTTGTACTACACCCAAATGGTAGTACTTCAGAAGGTGACATTCAATGTGAAGATGCTGAATAAGCAATATTTAGAACTAGAATAAGCACTTTTAGTTTTAATTTTAATTATAAAAGGAAAATGAACAAAGACTACAATCAAGATTTCAGCCTTCCCTTACTAATTATGGCCAGTGGCAGTGCTTGGAAAAAGTTACTTTTTTGGACTTCCTAGAATCACCCAGAGGATTCTTGCACACATTTTTTAAGCTTTGACTGGCTTTTTGAATTTGCACAGAGCTGTTTAGTATCTTTTTTGTTTCTTCAGCAAGCAATTTTCCACATACTGAAAAGTAACAGAAATACCTACAGTTTGTTTTATTTCTATACAATAACATTTCCAATCAAGAAATCACACAATTACATTTTAGTGCATTCTCAGCCCATGCTGCTTTATTGCTAAAAAATTGTATACAGGTGCAGAGTTTCCAAGTTCATTTTTGAACAATATTGTTTACAGTGTCAAAAGAATAAATTTAACACCCTCTTCCCCTCCCAAAAGATGCATAGATAGAAAAGCAAGCTGCCTTTTGGAAAATATCAGATATATACAGGGGTTTGAATATTCATATTGTTACATAACTTGTACAACAGACTAAAAAGCCTAAACCATAACATTCTACCTTTTCAAGTGATATAACAAAATGTACAACTACTTTTATGATTTAGACGTTTGTAGGTTTTCTCAGGGTATAGCCTTCGCTACCCTTTATTTTTCAGTACGTTCCCGCTACACACATTTTCAGACACTTCAGAGTAGCCTGCTTTTTATTATGGGAAGAGGCGATTTAAATAGCACACACTTATTCCCACCCTTTGGTTGTCGCTGTCTGCAAACACATGCAACCTACAAGAAATGTTTGGAGGGAAGAATTTAGGCATGAATTACTGAGGTTTATTCTATTTAGTCTGTTAACATGAAATCAGGAGTGCAGTCAAGCTTAAATCAATACTGCAAGTCTTTGCCTGTAAGCAATATATTCATTTTTTGGCAGCTAGTTGTTACTGATAATGGCAGTTTTAAAAATATGGCCTCTGAAACAAACATGCAACATATATGCCTGGAAGAATAAAGATAACTTCGTATGTGGGGGAAAGCAAAGTTTGGTATAGAGAAAATGTTCATATTAGCTAAAGTTGCCTTTAGAAACTAGTAAATCCAAAATCTAGCCAAGGAATTTAAAACTAAGGGTTTCATGTGAAGAAAATAATTTTCTGATCCACGTTTTGCTACAAGGTTGTATGTCTCTAATATTTTAAGCATCATCTAATTGGTACCGTTTATTGTATTTGCTACGATTACGAGCAATCGTACATGTATCAAATTTTCAAAGCTGTCATTCACTCTTATAATTGAAGAAAACATGGAAAGCAGGGGACAGAGAGAATGTTGCTATTTGTTCTCCAGCAGATCAAAACTCCTCTCCTTTTTAGCAAGCTTTAACTTGTCTTGAGTACATGTCAGAAACCATTTTCAGATTTTGAAAGAAACCATTATTGCTGGATTGAAACCAGGTAACCTTGGTATAGCTGCCTAGGTGGTGAAAGAAACCTGAAAAATACAACTGTCCTTAAAATGATTTAATACCTGAAGAATATGGACTGCTTAATTATTTTATTCACTCCCTGGTTATTTACCACAATAATGTTACTTCTGTCTACAACCTGAAAAATAAACATCTTTTATGAGTTAGCCCATTCTTGTTTCCCTGTATGAGTTTCACTCAACTTTTTCGGCACTCTGAAACTCTGCACCCTTTTTATTTGTACAACTACAGCAGCTAAGAAACCCATTTTGCCACCAACCACATTCCCATCATGTAGGCTCAGGAGGACTACTATGAATCTAGGTAAGAGGTCAAAACGTTTCATTCTGCTGATTGTTCTTTCCATTACACAGTTTTGGTGTCATGCTTCTTTCCTTATTTGTATAATCTGCCCCTTTATCTCAAGAGACAGCATGTTCTCTAAAAAGAAAATTCTGAGAATCAAAGCAGTAAGTTCAAGCTATTGGTAAATTAGTTCCTATTGCTTCTTAATGTATAAATGCATATATCAATATACTGGTAATAACTATAACACTAAGACATCTTAATCATGCATAATAAGAATACTAGTTCTATAAAAATCAGTTTGTGAGCCTGTGTGCTTGTGCCACTATCATTGTTCCATGCAGATTTTCCATTCTAAGGGCTTCAAGACCTCAACAGTCTTCCAGGTATTCTATAAATGCCTATTATGCATGGAGGAATAAGTTGTGACAGCATCCAGTCCTTAGAAATCCTAAGCTCTATGGAATGTTTATTGTGCTATAACTTGAAAAAATTGAGGATTCCACCTAAAACAATCTAGCAAGTACAGTATTCAAACTCAAGAGTTTCCATTCTAACCATCTCTCCTCAATCCCAAAATAGAATAAAATCAATTTTTTTGCTCAGCATATACTTGTATCTTCTCTTGCCCCACCCTCAAATAGTCTTTTGATTTTCCAAATTCCAATCAAAATGAGAGCTTTATGCAAAGTTCTTTACACAGATACTCTAAAGTCTTTTTCCTACACTTGTCTATGACTGAACAAAATACCTCCACATCACTGGCTGTTTTCCTGCATTGAATGGAAAAGTGAACTCACAAGTTCTCTATATACAAAACAGAGGGCAGATGTGTGGAGATGTGTGTCTCCTACCTCCATCCTATACCATGTAAATAACAGCAGTATGATGAAAAACTTCAATTCAGCTTAGGTCTTCCAACTTTTATTTCCAAGGTCCAAGATCTACATACAATTTACAACCTGTCTGTATACCTGAAGTGTGACCAAGAGAAATGATTACTGGCACCTGTTTGTTCTTTGTCAATATAGCGCTTTCATTCTTTTTCTTTCCTACATTTATTGTTCTTCAAAGTGCAAAGAAAAGAGAAGGAGAAAAAAAAATTAATACTCTGAAAAGAATGCCTCATAACAGCTATTTCATTATAAAATGGTATAGGATAGAATTTCACCACTACAGCAATTGAGAGGCAGATAAAAGGAAAAGCCCTCTGCAACTGTTCATGAAGAATAGCACTAATGTGCTTTGAATGAAACCCAGCTCTCCAACCAAAGGGTAAGGGCTATCACAAAATTACTACAAAAGTAAAAAGGAGAGGGGAAACACACATTAAAGTAACATGAAGAGCTACTTTAGAGAAGAATCTTTTCTCCTATTATCTGCTTATGAAAATAAATTTCAGTGCTAGACCTTCAAGAATTTAGACACAACTGCTCAAGTTTAAGCTGCTTAAGTACAACGTGCCAGAGGAGACTAGAGACCCTTACTTCCACAGGCCAGAACTACAATGCTCTCTCTGATGAGGCAGAATTACATAGACAAATATCTTCTAACAAAAAAAGACCATAACTAGACCTTGTTAAAAGCACCACGGCCCATACAGTTCATTATGCATACAATTCTGGGATCTACGTATGTCCATGATCCAAGTACCAAGCAAGCCTCGGTTCATGAACTAAACTGCACAATAATGTGAAGTCAGTCTACCACCAGTTTTGTGATGAAAAATATCAGCAAACTGGCTGCTTCTAAGATTTAGAAGACTGGAACAGCCACATGGTGCAAATAATCACTTTTACTCTTCTAGCCCAGGGAAATTTTGCTTGGCACAAAGTTAGTTACAGAATATATATTTCATGAAAGCAAAATTAGTCATCAAGTTTTGCTGATTATATTATTCAGATTCCAAGCATTGTTTTGGACACTATTACTTTCCAATTGCCTTATAACAATGTAGAATTTTGCACAGAAGGTGTGCATTCTAATTTTTAAAACAAGCACTATCCCCATCCATAACATACAACTGTGTTAACCAAACTACAGGTCAGGTAAGGGACACATTAAAACAGAAATAAGCCATCTACTTCAAGTATACATCCCAATCTTACAGATGAATCTAGTCTACATAGTTCAGCTGAATACTGCTTAAGGCAGAATTATGTATTAGACTTACAGTTTCCTTGGTCTTCAGTATGCACATGCATACAAGGTTAGTGCAAGTGGCATTTAAGAGGTATGAGCTGCACTCTCTATAGAGAGATGGGGTAAAAAAAAATTGCCAAGCATAGAATCTTATTCTCCTCCTTCTAAGCCCAAATGTAGCTTAGAGAAACTAAGAAAAAGTAAAGCCACAAAAAAGACCTAAGAAAGAAAAAAAGTACGAGACAGCCACAGTTCTGTTTGTATAGTCCATACTTTGCCAAAATTTCCTCAGATTTGACACACCTTTTAAGTAATGGCAACAATTTGCACAAATCTCTTAAAATTATGTGACTGGATAGAATCTATCCTGGTCACAGCCTTGAAGAGTTCCCTTCTCTTCACAGATGCATACCAGCTATCTACTACCTATGGGCAAGCAGGATAAGTGTTCATCTAGTTCATGCACAGCAAGTTTTATTTCCTAACAGCCCAACTATAAAAACCTACATTCTGGAAGTTTACACCAGGCTCTGATCCTTTGAGGCGAGGAATTTCAACCTTTAAAAAGAAACTCATCTTTTTGGGCAACTCCCTGCAACACAGAGCACCGCAAACCTATTTGGTTAGTACCATTTATTCTACTGTACAATTCTTGCTAATGCAAGTCAGTTCCTATCACATGCAAATAGTTATTGCTACTAAAGTTCTATTTAAGTCATCTTATGGCTTTATTTGCATCAGGGATACTTCCCTCTACATACTGTGCTATTTTGCATTCCAGTTTCAGAGGTATTTTTCCATCAACTGATTCTCCCAAGCACTAAAACTACATCATTCTATAGTATAGGTACATTTGTTCATAGAAGAACCCTGACTGAACTCAGGTCATCTATAAAGAACCCACTATCCCGATTTACACAAGAGAACGGCAGAGAATTTTTAAACATAAAAGACCTAATATTGCAAAATCTCTTGCTCTGCAGTTACATATTTCCTATGATTTCTTGCTGATAACTAACTCAAAGCCAGAAACAGTTCTTTCTTCACCAAGGTAACCATTTACAGACAAGTCCCAAAAAAAGATGCAGTATCCTTTATAAGGCAAGCAGAGGACTTTGTTTACATGGACAAAGAATCAAAGCAGAGCTACAAAAACAAAATGCTTGACTTAAAACAGACCCAACTGACTTGCTTGTAGCTAAAACAAATAGATGACAATTTCTTAGAAGAGTATTCCCAGAAAAAGAAATAACGGAAACATTCTAGGAATGTAACTGCAGAACAAAAGTAAAGGCATTTAGAGTACAAAAATTAAACATGATCCAATATCTAGAATTATCAAGAAACTTCTAGAAGTGCTTTCCCCAAACATGTAAGGAGAAACTTAAAACCATGTACTATGAATAATGAATATTATTATTAATGGTACCATTAATATCTGTAATTGTAACTTTTAATTTTGCCAATTTTGAAAGATACTCTTCTTGTTCAAGAACTACAGATGCTTTAACACAAACACAGAATATATATGCAATCAGTGAGTAAATAATTCAAAGAAAGGACCTCCTGAATGGGCAGACAGCAGGAGAGTCATCATGTGATCATCTAAAAAAACCCGGAAACCAGTTATTTTTCCAATTATTGCAAATATTATTTGCTCAGAGTAAAAGAGCTTAGTGAAGCACATGTTCCTACTGTTTGGGTTCCCCCTACAATTTGAGGTGCACCATAAATGGCTTTATGGACACTGCATCTAAAAGCAATTCCTAAGTCATACTGTTGACACAACATTTCTGCCACCACTGACTAGGAAGGACACTGCATCTTTTAAGTCATGACTATACTCTTGTCAGTATATGAGTTACACTCCCAGCATTGTTTATTCATCACTCTGAAATTGTAAAAAAAAAAGTACTACTAGGCTCATGCACTGATCCTAACATGGCACTACAGTTTTGCTACAAAGCACTAATGCTTATGGAACTATACACATCTCAGAATGGAAGACATTGGTGATTTTGTTGTTCTCAAACAACTTGTAACATTTTGTCCACAAGTATTAAAATATATTTATATGTATATATTATACTATTGCACGTGCCCCTTATTTGTTTTAACCTTTCACAGTGGAAAGATTTCCTGCCAATATGGAAAGTTCAATATGTAAAATCAAATACTAAGGCAGTGTTGCCTTTACACAATACTATTAAAAATATGCTACAGGACAGGAACTGCAATAGATTTCCTGGGCATGTACAGCAGACTCGTTTCTCCATGACTTTAAACTAACTACTAGCACAGTCATATTGTACATAAGTGGGGTAATGAGAATAGTTTTAAAGGAAAAGAGGGTAGACAGATCAACTTCTTTGCTGGAATTTTAGGGGGTAGTCTGGCCACTCTTGCTCATACCTACTGAGACAACCGGAGAAAACATTTCTAGTCTATGCCATCATGTTATTTTACAAACAATGTTTGTGACGTCTAGGTAACTAAGAAATAAACCCGTAAGATAGTTAAATCATTACCATGCTAGATGGATTTTAAATTCAGATCTGTAGAGAACAGTTTATATTTTAATTAAGAAATCTGGCCCTACATCTAAACGCTGAAACATCTCAATACACATTCCTGTTGCAAATATCCTAAAATATGTGCAATTGAGTTAAATGTGGGATTTCTCTTTGACTTGAGATTGTACGTCAAAGACTAAAGGTCAAGGTAGCAAATATTCAGATTAACCACTCAGAGATCTTCTGTTCAGCGGCTACATCTTTTAGCAGTGTACTATGAAACATTCTGAGTTTCCCCAACAAAATTTAATTTTCCATCAAGGAAAACTGAATAAAATTTCATAAATATATCCATGCATCTTTTTTATCATATAGAAATAAAATAAGTAATGACAAAGTAGAAGTGTTTCGATTAGTATGCTGTTCCTATTAAAACTATTTTAGTGATTTTCAAAGGAGGAAATAGGCATTCCAATTAATCAGTCACTACTTTTGTTCATCTTTCCTTTGCAATATGGTGTTATTGCTTTCACTAACTCTAACTCAAACCATCAAATAGCATTCAAAGATTTTGTTAGCTGCAACTGTCTATTATATGTACTCCTATTTTAAATCCAGACAGGCAATTTTAACAAAACAGTGGCAAACGTAAATTCACATTTAGTGAGACTGATGTAAGGTGCATTACAAAGGGCTCCGGGGTCTGACACGAAAATGTGTTACTTAAAAACCAAACCAGGAAGCTACATACCCTGGTGAAGTGTGGCTAAAGATCAACTATTAATGGCGGGGGTGGGTGGGTCCTGTACAAATCACAAACGAGACAAGACTGTTCTGTAAACACGTAGAAATCATGATGTCCACCTTAAATGTGGATGACGCACTAGAGAACTAGTGATGAAGCCCTTCCCGAGCATGTCTACTCTTCTGATCCTCTGATGGAAAGTTTTACATAAGTCTTTATATCCACTGTTCCCTTTGGGTAAGTGCATGACTTGTGCAAAGATATTGTTCCTTTTGCAGTCAAATTCCCTAGGGAACATTGGGGGTATACCATATAACCTTAAGTATCTCTGGGACTACTTTTATACGTTTAAATTTTGAAGGCTTGGATAGGGACTTACAAGAACAGTGACGCACAGTAACATCTCCCTTTCCAGCATTTATGCAGGCTTATATGAGCAGACTGTTTGGATCATTTGTTTCAGTTTTGAAAATTAGTTTATAAAACAAATAACTATCAGCTGCTGTGCATCAGCTGCTTTACTCAGTCATCAAGATGCTTATCTATATAGTGACCCTCTATAGAAGAAAAATTTTCACTGAGGAATTTTCCAAGTTCTTTTCATTTCCTTTTGAAAGTTATTATTCACTTTAGAATACAAATATATTTAGACTTTTCTACCTGGATCTTTTATACAAAAAGGTTTTCGATATCTAATCAAAGCATTCCAAATGTTATGTAGGGAGCAGGCAAATACTTAACTAGGATATTCTGAAGGGAGCAAGTTGTCAATTGGAACAGGCATTTTGTCTGTATCTATATGAACAGTCCTTTCTAGAGTGCAAAAACACTGATCAAAGAGTAGGCATTAGTGGATGCTGTCTCTTTGAAATGTCAACCATTCATTTGGATGGCTGCTCTGCAAGGGCAATAATATATATACTGTGTATATATTTCTCTATTACATGGTTCATATTTTGAATTTTATGTTAAAAAAGTTGAAACAGAAAAAGAACAATGTTTCTTCATTTTCCCTTATGGAGATAAAGGACGGCGTTTTCTTCACCACAAGTGAATTTGTAAATAGGCCAGGCTTCACAACCAGTCTTTGATGAATCAACAGGAAAGGATCTGGAAACACACATAATTAACATAATTGAAATAACTTTCACAATACTACACACACACATTTCATGAGTACACAGGCTCTTTCGCATTTTTATGGAAACAGCTCTACACAAATGTTCCAAAATCATGTCAATAATTGGCTGTTTTCATGTTTACTCTAAAAGCAGTGTGTCAGTCATGGCCATGGTCCTACTTACTCTTAATTCCCATCAACGTGGATGCATTTAGCATGAAAACCTATACTCAGAAAACAGAAATTATCTAATTCATTTTCAGGAAATAGGCCTGGTACAGATTTTGGGGTTTTTCATGCACTATCCACAATATCAACTTTCTTCTTTTTATCATGCTTTCTCACCTCCTTTCTTATTTGGAAATTTCTGCTAACCTTCTTCATATTTCATATATGGGCAGAGTTGTAAGGAACCTCAGACATCACTCAGTCCAACACCAGGAGTGCAAGAAATCTACTATAACATCCCTGACAGGTGGTTATTCAGCCTTGCTTAAAAACCTCTATTAAATGAAGGCAGGCAAACTGTACTGTCAAGGAGTTCCTACCATTGTTAAGCTGTCCCTAAAGTTAGCCTAAATCATTTTTCTTGTACAGTAATTTGATTTCACTTATTTAGATACCTTTTTCTGCCACAGAAAAACAAATTAGCTCAATCATCTACATAGCATTTCAAATATCTGAAAGTTATCATAAAGAGATTTACATTTTCTCTAGCCTAAACATGCTCATTCTCTCCTCACAAAATATGGCATCCAAGCCCCTCTGCATATACATACAGTGGTGCCTCGCTTGACGGCATTAATTCGTTCCAGCGAAATCGCTGTAGAGTGAAAACGTCGTCAAACGAAATAAAAAAAAAAACCATTGAAACGCATTAAAAACTGGTTAATGCGTTCCAATGGGCAAAATACCTAATCGTCCATCGAAAATCCTCCATACGGTGGCCATTTTCGGGTGCCTGTCTTGTGAAAAGTGCCTCCTAAAAACAGCGGGGAGCCATTTTGAGCAGCCGGTGGCCATTTTGAAAACCTGACGATCAGCTGTTTTGACCCTCATAATGTGAAGAATCGGTTCCCGAAGCAGGGAACCGATCATCGGGAACAAAAAAAGCCCATTAAAACATCATTTTGTGATCGCAATTGCGATTGAAAAACATTTTTGTGAAGCGGATTCGTTGTTATACGGGGTAATCATTAAGCGGGGCACGACTGTATTCCACTTTGTTAATATTAGAGCTTAGAAGCAACTGAATACATATAAATAACACTGTTGCCTGTATGTAACTACTTCTTTAAAACAAATGAGATTATAGCTCAATTACTTTTGCAAAGGATTACAACAGTCATGCAGCTGCTCTTTTTACAGGGTAACAATGAACTCTTTTTAGAGGGCTTTATTATTTAGGACTAGGCGGAGAATGTTGCCTTCTTAGTAAGAGTCTTTTATGCCTACTTTACTTCTCTTTTTTATACTAGAGCGTTGGATGATTTTGATCATAATTTCTTTTTAAACCTTTCTAAACATAGCATTCTGGTTTACTATTTTCCACTAGGACAGTAATGCAAGGTGGCAGTTCATTGGTGCACCATAAAGTGCTGTTGCTAATATACTGGCTGAAACAAACTGTGTTACATCACTTTGCTCTCCTCATGAATGAATGGCAACAAGCAAGAAGAACTAGGGTCCTGCAATGTAGAATGTTAACTCTCTATATGAACACTTTGTTTCATAATGGTAAGCAAAGGAGTTATAAAACCTTTTGACAAGAGGCTATACCCTCCCCCCACTCCGTGAACAACAAGAACAGAACAGGCTATTGGGGGAGGAGAACTGAATGAGTAACACAATGAAATGGGTTGCCATGCCCTCAAAAAGTAACAGTAATTACTTCAGGAAAATAATGTTCCAAGGTCCAGTCAATATAATTTTTAAACACCAGTGACTAGAACTACAGTAATACAGTTCTGGGTGATATATATTTTACAACACAGAACAGACTGTAAAATTAAATAAACTAGAATGTGTAGCCTGTATAATTAATGTGTAAACCGCCTGGAGAGTGCTTGTAGCGCTATGGGGCGGTATAAAGTCAAATAAATAAATAAATAGATAGATAGATAGATAGATAGATAGATAGATAGATAGATAGATAGATAGATAGATAGATAGATAGATAGATAGATAGATAGATAGATAGATAGATAGATAGATAGATAGATAGATAGATAGATAGATAGAAGCTATCCTTTTTGATGCAACTGACAATTCCATTAGCTATCTTAGCTATCACGTAATATTGAATCATTATATTGTTGACTCTCATTTAGCTTGGATCTTCTGAAACCCCAAATCTTACTCACTCACATCTGTTGAATTTCAATGTTTAAGTTTTTGTCCAGTTTTCCATCATCTCAAGATCATCACATACGTTCTGTAAGGAAGAAATGTAGAAAAAGGCAGATTTGGATCTAGTAATAGGCTCTTGAGTACTGTAATTTTGTCAAATATTGCTATTTTGTATAAATTAAAAGCTAAAATTATTAAGATGGGTATTAGAAATGTAACCCTGGAAATGTGATCATAAAATTGAGGTTTAAATGACAACGTACTGCATTCCAGTCAGAGGTTACTTCAGGGAAATAGCTAGTTTTACCAGTTTCGCAAAATCAAGGGAAATAGTTACTGGCTCCAGAAGACCAGCAAAGCACATAGTAATTCAACAGGGTTTCCATCCTGGCAGAACCCATAGAAAAAGCATATTTCTCTTCTAGAGTAAAGACCATAGAAAAATATTATACCTTCACTTCAGTGGCAAAAGTAGTAGTCTTGTTTTCAAACTAGCTTATCAATGTTTTCTGCAGTACAGGCCAGTTCCGTTTTATTAGCAATTGTGTCTGCCAGGTGAGCATGTGAATATCTACTTGTTTATCTCAGTGAATCAAAACATCCAGATACTGTACTATCAATATAAACAGTGATCCATATTCTGTCAATTCAAAAAGTGTCTTTAACTTTCTAGCTCCCAGTGGGTTAACATAGGATAAATCTAACGTTACTTATCATTTGATGAGATATTTGTTATTTGTTATTTATTTGTTGGCCCCATTTCTTCTGCATTATTTCATAAAAGGAACACATGGTCAACAAGGACTTATTATCCAACATTTCCCTCTCCCCCATTCTGTTTAGTTTTTAACATCCTGCCTGATTAAGACATTGTATTCTCAAAAGCTTGTAGCATTTTATGCACAATTTTGTAACCTTTGACTTGGCTCAACAGAGGTATCATCTCTACATGAATCTTGGAATTTGTTTTGGGCCAACATAACTTTGTTTTTTTTCTAGCCAGTTAGTGGATCTCAATTTTCTAATAAAAACTTAGATTATTTGAATACAAAGCTTGCCCACTGCTATTCTACAGTATGAGGTATCACTTCCAGTTTTGTGTTACATACAAATTTTACAAGCAAATCCTCTACTGCTTTATTCAACTAACTCATTACGATGTTGAACAATACTGGGCCAAGGAGAAAATCATAAGGCATTCTAGTTGTCACTTTTTTCTGGAAGGATGAAGAATTGTTAATGATTACTCTTTCAACATGTCAACCAGCTCCATGAAGGAGCACTTTCAAACCAGTATCCGCTTCTCAGAAGCCTTGGTAAAATCAAGACACTGCAAAAAGGTTCAACATTCCTATCATCTGTATATTAATAAATATTTTAAAAAATCAAGTTTAGTCTGACACAATTTGTTCTTGTGAAAAACCTATGTCGGCCTTTCGTATTAATATTGTTTCCTAAATGCTCACAGATTGTTTAGAATTTATTTTAGAACCTGTCCAGGTACTGACATCAAACTGATCTCTTGAAACTCTTTCCCTTGCTTTCTAAAGACAGGAAAAACACTTGCCACATCTCTAAATTTGTACAATTTCATCAGTTCTCCAGAAATGTTCAGATATGTTTTTAGATAACATCTGCATATTTGTGCAGTACTCTATGAAATTAACTGTTTATTCCTGAAGATACCAATTCATTCAGACAAGCCTACTGTTCACCTATTATGGGCTGCAACAACATCCTTTCCTAACCTGAGCTACTGCAGACTGGTCAATCAGTTTCCTTTATGGGGAAAACTAAGGCAATGCAAGAGATGAACACTCCCACCACCCATCTCTAGGTAATTCCATTTTCTTCTCCATATGATAGACCTATCATTTCCTCAACATCCTCTTACTAGAATAAAGCATAGAATAAACTCCATTTCTAGGATGTCAGTAAATAAACTGCTTTCATATAACGAGAAGGCCAAACAAGTCTATAAGCAAAAAAGGCTTACCTTTTGTTATGTGGCTACACAAATTTCATAACCAAGAATTCATGCTTTTCAATCCTCAGTAATCCAGCTGCCCAGTTTGACTGCCCAACTACTTGGTGCACGCATGGACCTGGAGCAGGAAAACAAAAAAGTTTAAACTATCTTTTAAAAGGTATTTCTCCTTCTCATGTCTATATGAAGACTAGATATTAGTGTTTTCCAAATAATGGAGCAAGCACCTATAATTCAGCCATTTAAGTCACATTAACAATTATCTCTTTCTTTAACTTTATGTTTACCCTATAGAACACTGTGAATGCAAAAATCTATCACTTCCTAATCAATGAATTGTTCAGTGTTAGCACACATGTCCAAGTAGTTTAGAAATGTATGCACCAGAGTACAGAATTCTGACTCCTGTCCTCCCAGAGACTGGTGAAACATTAGGAAGAAAAACCTTAAGAACACGGCCAAACAACCTGGAAAACCCACAACAAAGCCTTCGAGAATAGGTACAAGGTGTCAAGACTTGGCCCTAGCCGCTGATCAGCTTTGGGTTTACAAGCACAGAGAGAGAGAGGCAAGGACATGGAGGAGTTAAACGCACTGGCATAGTTAAGCCGGGGGGAGCTTCAGAGAATAGACAGAGGGAAGCCCCAAGAAGCTGAAATGTCATAAATCTCCCCAGAAGCCTCTTTCTGCTGTGCCAGGAACTACTAAACCTGTGGCTGCTAGTACCCCTTTTGTCTGTTTTTGTGTGGGGGAAAAGTGCATACGAAGAGATTTTGCCCACGTTTAACTGGAGAAAAAAATAAGCCTGTTAAACCAGCTGCTTCCCAACTTCGGGCAAAGATCAAAGTTATAAGTCAAGTCCCAAAAGCCACGACAGGACAGGTCAGCGGAGAGGAGGATGCCCTGCTGGAACAGGATTTCCTTACAGAGGGCAGTTTGTTAGGAGAGGAATTCTACTACCCAGCATCAGATGCACAGACAACAGGTATACAAGGAGTTAACAGAGAAGCGGCAGTCAGAGCCAGGAGGGGCCAGGGAGTGATAGCCACTGTATAGTGGTGCCCCGCTTGAGGATTACCTCCTTACACGAGGAAATCGCTTAACTATGTGTTTTCTGTGATCGCTTTTGCGACCGCAAAACAATGTTTAGATAGGGACAATTTGCTTAATCATGATTGGTTCCTTGCTTCGGGAACCGATTTTTCGCTTTACGACTATCAGAAAACAGCTGATTGTCGGGTTTTAAAATGGCTCCCCACTATGTTTAAGAAGGCTTTTTCCCAAGACAGGCACCGGAAAATGGCCGCCCTATGGAGGATCTTCACTGGAGGTATTTTTGCTCATTGGAACGCATTGAACCGGTTTTCAATGCATTTCAATGGGCTTTTTCATTTCGCTTGACGAGGATTTCGTTCTACAGCGATTTTGCTGGAACGGATTATCCCTGTCAAGTGAGGCACCACTCTTATCTGTTTCTCAAATTTATAACCAGCCAAAGGAAGAGTGGACTGCTTTTTGGAGCAGCAGCAGCCAAGCTGTGGAAATAGCCATGGAATTTTAAAGTTTTAAATCCAGAAGTCATTATATCTCCACAGTAGGCCACGTGGGCAGCCCATAACAACCATTAAGTCTGTGACTCTTATAAAAGGGAATCAGAAGATTCATTTGACAGTGCACGAGGATACAGGGATGGGCCTTTCTTTGATTTCCAAATATTTGATTGATGAGAGTCAGATAATAAATGGGGTTAAGTTTCCCATTCAATCATAAGACGGTCAAAAATAGGGAAAACTCAATATGCTCCTCTGGCTAGAATGAGACTGCATTTTGAAGATTGGAAAGGAGAGAGACTTATTCTGGTTCATGACTCTTGTGAAGCCCCATGCTTTTTTGGGAAATGATGTATTACATGAAAATTGGTATAATTCAAAATTCTTCTTTGCCAGTGGCACAGTATGTCTATGAACTTCAAAAGAGACTTATATAGATTCAAAGTACTGCTAAAGAAAACATTGAATCTGCTCAAAAGCAACAAAAGTTCTATCATGATGCTAAAGTCAGGCACAAAGAGTTCGATGTTGGGGACCTTGTATTGGTTTTGAACCCCCTGAAAATTGGTAAACTTCAGATTAACCGGCAAGGACCAGGAACAGTAATTCAGTGAATGGGGAATGTTAATTTGTGGTCCAAATATCTAGCAGAGAAAGGAAGACTCAAGTTTATCATGCTAACAGCCTTAAGCACTACATTGAAAGATCTACTGTAGTACTGAAATACAATGCAGTCAATGAGAGGAAGATGGGATTGTTGATGTGTTGTCAGAATTTCAGAATATTGGTGACTGAGAAGAAGTGTATTTTAATTCAGAGGTTACTGAAACTCAACAAGAGAGACTTCTAGAACTTATTCAATGGTACCAATCGTTTGACTATTAAAGCTTCAAAAATGTCAGTAGGTAAAGGGAAAAGTTACCTACTCGGGCTATCTAGTGGGAAGTGGAAAAACAGCCCCTGCATGTTAAAATTAAAAGTGTTTAAGAATGGCCTATTCCTGAAAATAAGAAAAAGTTCAATCTTTTTGGGGGTCTTGTGTCTTATTATCAAGACTTCATACCAAATTTCAGCAATATTGCTACTCCACATACTGAATTAACCAGAAAGAGAATGCCTATTAAAGTTGTTTATTCCCCAGAGTGTCAAAAAGTCTTTGATACCCTGAAATTTAAGTTAGCTGAAGCACCTGTCTTAATGGCTCCAGATTTTCAAACAGATACCTCATTTGGTATTGGGGCAGTTTTACTTCAGGAAGCAAGTTCATGCCTCTCTTGTAACTTTCCAGAGGGTTCAAATCCCCACATGACCATGATAATTCACTGAGGGAGCAGAACTGATAAAACCACTCCTTAAAGAACTCACTTTTACCTTGAAAGTCCTATTAAGATCACTTTAAGTTGGTTCTAACTTAATGACACACAACTAACAACACACTTCTAACAAGGCATTCTCTACCAGACTGTGGCAATGGCAGCCACACTAGGCAATTTTAAATTAGGAGTAAATTAATTCATAGTAGTTAGGATGGTTGATGACTACCAATCAAGATGCCTCTGTTATCATGCCCAGTATCAGAGAAAATATGCTTCCATGTACAGATGTCTACAACATGAGACACATTGTGTAGCTGCACTCATTTCCTTCTGGTGGTATCCTATGAGCAACCAGGTGGTTATTGTGTGAACAGAATAGTAAACTAGACAGGCTTTTCAGGTGGTTCAGCAGGCAGATCCAGAGCAGCTTGTGCTGGTAGCAGATCCAGAGTGGGGTCTCGAGGCACCTCTGTGCCGGGATTCCCCCTTCTGCTGCCACTCTGGTTCCGCCGCAGCACGCTGCCTGCTGTTTTTTTTCCCCAGTTTGGGCATGCAAGCCCAAAAAGGTTCACCACCACTGGACTAGGGCACAGAAGGCTTGGGTTTGAATCTCTGCTCAAGTGCAGAAACTCAATAGGGGTGTGAAACTGGTAAAACTACTTCTCAAATATGTCACTTACCTTGAAAGTACTATCACGGTTGCTCTAAGCAGGTTCTGACTTGACAGAACATAACTTAAGTCCAGAGTGCTAAATGAATTTAGGCAGCAATTCTGATGCCCCACTGGACAAACCAGAACAGCAACACACAGGGAAGGAATATACAAGCTGCCTCAAAAACAGCTTTTAACCTTGAAACGTGTTGAGGACAGGCTACAGTTAGGAAGCAGTAAACACACATGAGAAAGAGCTATACTGGAAACAACAATAATTCAAATAAGCCATTATTCCTGCTGGACCTTTGGGACAGGTAAGGAATAAAGAGCTGGGTGCCACTGCTTGGATGTATTTCAGAACATGTTCTCATAGTGCCATTGAACTGGCCCCTTCCTTCTAGAAAGGAAGGCATTTTAAAACATCATGTCTTAAAGATATTCAGGGAGCCTTGAGCAAACAGCAAAGCAGCTGCACTTGCTGATAGCCAATGCTTTGAGAAGGGCATTTTGTGGGAGCTTCTACTATTTGATGGCACTAACTGTATTTCCAAACAGTGCTGCCAAACCAGTGCACTTCTTCCCTCAGGAAAGGTCAAGAGATTGCTCAATGGAAACAGAGACTAGTGTCCAAAAGTACAGAAACCAATAAGGCCAGCCAAAAATTGCAGACCACAGAAACTTTGAACAAGTATTTTATCTTCCTCCACATCTGTTTCTTTCCTATTCAGAACCACTTCAGCAGCTAAATAAACAAAATCAAAGTACTGCATGTAATTTAATGGTTGTTGTGGGTTTTTCTGGCTCTTTGGCTGTGTTCTGAAGGTTGTTCTTCCTAACGTTTCACCAGTTTCTGTGGCCGGCATCTTCAGAGGAGTGCTGTCCTCTGAAGATGCCAGCCACAGAGACCAGCGAAACGTTAGGAAGAACCAGCTTCAGAACACAGCCAAAGAGCCCGAAAAACCCACAACAACCATTAGATCCCGGCCATGAAAGCCTTCGCAAATACATATGTAATTTTAAATTTTATTTCAGCAACATCTATTTCAACAGATGCAACTGCTCTAAATATTCAGTGATCCATATACCGCATATGAATTCATATACTGTATTCAAAATGCTTTTTTTCAGCCATCTGCTGAAGTTCCTAAGTAGCATATATTAAATATCAGTTTCCTTACACTTGGCATTTCAACATTTCCCCCCACATTTCTTTATTTAGAAAGAAATTGCTATTCAACTAAATGCTGGTAATGCAACACAAATAGTGCTTCTCTGAGGCATACAATGGGCATACATCCATGGCAGCTCCTTTTTTTGTTGCATATATTACAGAAAACTAATTCCATATTAGAAAATTTATATTTGTAGATATGTGTATACTTTTAAATCATGTTTCCAAAACAAGTGGTCCATGCAGTTGGAAATTATCAGCTCTTACCATCACCAGAACACTTGACATTCCAAGGCTGGAGATACATCATCTATCATTCAAGGGTTAGAAGATCTTACTATTTCAGCTACACATAAAAACATTTTTGACATACAGTCAACTTACATTAATGTATATACCTCACCTATGATCATATTTTCCATATACTGTATATTCTTTTACCTATCCCTTCTTTTGGTCTAAAATTAAAGGAAAAAGCTTGAAAAAAGGGTAAATAAATGTGAAAATGTAAAGGGGGGGGGGGTAGAACATAAAATTATGAAAAAAAGAGTGTACTGACAGGGTAACAGGAGGCCTCCTAATCCCCTAAACATCTCAAATTTAATTTCCAGAATCGCCAAATGCTAAACATCAAAAAGAAAATGCCAGAAAGGCCAGCAGGTTAAGTCGAAGAAAGGAAGTGCCATGTAACTTTTCCCTGCGCAGCAGCGAAAGCTGGACAGATACTTGTGGTAAAGTGGGAGATGGAAAATCCCGTAGCCGCCATCCACAATGTCTGGAGTAAAACAAATCCCTAGTTGGTTCGTAAAGTCTGCGAGCCTTTACGTAAGCCAACCTTGGAAAATTTTTAAAAGGCGAGGGAAAGCTAGGATATTTCGCTGTAAGCAAGAACGGCAACAGATCAGACCCGCGAGAACCCGAGCACGCCTGTGCAACAGAAGAGATGAGCTTTGTCGCACACGGATGGCAGCAGAAGCACGGAGGCCAGCCAGGGAACCGGGGAAAGCCTTGCAAGCCGTTCCCCCAAATCTCGGCTCCACTGACGGCGGCTTCATTCATCGGAATACCGCCAATCCGTTCCCTCCGGCAGCGCCAAAGCAGCTGCAATGGTGTCGTCAACGGTTCCTCCGGCGGTCAAAGAGGAGCACCGCGGCTTCCCGAGCCCTCGACAACCCAGCGACCCGAACAGCAATCCCGCCCCGGACCTTCCAGCTCCCCGCGCCGGCCTTTCTAATTCCGGGACTGGAGAGGCTGCAGGGACGCCCCGTAGCCGCCCCGCCGCCTGGTGGAGACCCTCCCGCATGAGCTCCTCCCTTCCTGGCGGAGACACAAACAAACAAACACACACACACACCCCGAAAGGCATCGTCCTGGCGCCGGTCTCAAGGTGTTCCACGAGCCTCCCAAGGCCAACAAACGACGCCGCTCTAGGCCAAGCCTCCTGAAAGTTTGCGAGCCCGAACGCTGAGGTAAAAGAAGGTCCTCCGAGCACCATTAAAAAAAAAAGGGGGGGGGAATGCAAGGCTGTACTTCACAAGTCCAAAGCCAGGATTTGAAACCTTGACGCTTCCAGCACCCCAACTTGACTCAACAGGAAAGCAGGAACCCAAGACACACAGAGAGAACCGCTCCATAACCGGGCCTGATCAGCCTCCGTTTTCTGTCCACAGACCGTCGTACTCCCGCATTTTTCCTTAGTAGCTCTTGACCTTACGGTCTTTTACCTCAGCTAAGGCCCCCGGGCCGCAGCCCGCGGCTACCGCTCCACTTCTTCCTCTCACGCCGCCATCTTCCCCTCCTTCCCCCAACCACCCAATAAGGGCCCTACGCGGAACGGCAGGGCTGCAAACCTCGAGTCTTTCCTATTCGCTGGAGTTCCTTTCGTTCACTTTTTTCTTCTGACTCCTATTGGACAATTCGCTCCAGGATTGGCTAGGTTCCTTATTTGGAAAGGCGATTGGTTAATCTTGATAAAGTATCTGCCCCTTTCTCCAAGAAGAGCTCGGCGACGTTAACCAGGAGGAAGATTGGGGATGCTGTAGCAAGCGAGCCGGTGCGTGTGGTGGACCGAATGGGCACCGTAGAAACTATAGCTTATCTTTCCTTCGTCCTCCCCCCCCCCCGCAGCCCTCTTTATCGACACAACCGGCTAGCAAGGTTACGTTAAAGGAAGGAGTGATCCAAGTCATTCCTTCAGTTTCTTGACTAAGGAGGCGTTTGAAAACTGGGTCTTTCTGGTTTCGGCTCATGGAGAAATGGGTCTCCGAAGCTCAGTCCCAAACACACAAGAGAACAGAGCCTGGATCTTTACATTTTTAAATTTGTTGGGTTACTCATTACTTCTAGCAGCCAGGTTGGCCTTATTCCTCCTCGCTCGTCCTCCAAATGGTGTTGCGCCTTACTAGTTCATTAAAATAAAGTTGCCAACAGGCCAGAAAAATAAAAGGGACGACCTCGGTTTCCTTCAATGGCCAACTTTTTTTAAAAGAATTAGATGCCAAAGCCAACGTATAGGTTCTTTCCCATGTAGGATCCACCAGAGAATGGCATAAAACCTAAACAAATAATTTTAAAATCCTTTAAAAACCTGGAAATTTTATTTTGCACTGAAGGAACTCAACTGCCTAGAGAGTTCTGAAGTAAGTGTCTTCAAGTAAGAGTGCCCTCATTACACTGCAAAAGTAACTTGCACAACTAATTATTGAGAGTAACATAACTAGTTCTTATATTCTCTGCAGCCAAAGATGAAGAAGCTCTATACATTTAGCAAAACGAGACCTGGAGCTGATTGTGGCTCTGATCATCAGCTTGTCATAGCAAAATTCAAGCTTAGACTGAAGAGAGTAGGAAAAACCACTGGGCTCCTCAGGTATAATCTAAACCAAATCACTAATGAATACACAGTGGAAGTAAAGAACAGATATAAGGAACTGGATTTGGTGGACAGAGTGCCTGAAGAACTTTGGATAGAGGCTCGTAACATTGTACAGGAGGCAGCAACAAAAACCATCCCAAAGAAAAGGCAATACAAGAAAGCAAAGTAGCTGTCTAATGAGGCCTTAGAAATAGCAGAGAGGAGAAGGGAAACAAAATGCAAGGGAGATAGGGAAAGTTACAGAAAATTGAATGCAGACTTCCAAAGAATAGCAAGGAGAGACAAGAGGGCCTTCTTAAATAGAAAAGGAAGAAGCAGATATCTGTTTAGGAAAATTGGAGATATTAGAGGAACCTTTTGTGCAAAGATGGACATGATAAAGGACAAAAATGAGAGGGACCTAACAGAAGCAGAAGACATCAAGAAGAGGTGGCAAGAATACACAGAGGAACTATACCAGAAAGATTTGGATATCCCGGACAACCCAGATAGTGTGGCTGCTGACCTAGAGCCAGACATCCTGGAGATTGAAGTTAAGTGGGCCTCAGAAAGCCTGGCTAACAACAAGGCCAGTGGAGGTGATGGCATTCCCATTGAACTATTTAAAATCTTAAAAGATTATGCTGTTAAGGTGCTACATTCAATATGCCAGCAAGTTTGGAAAACTCAACAGTGGCCAGAGGACTGGAAAAGATCAGTCTACATCCCAATCCCAAAGAAAGGCAGTGCCAAAGAATGCTCCAACTACCGTACAATTGCACTCATTTCACATGCTAGCAAGATTATGCTCAAAATCATACAAGGTAGGCTTAAGCAGTATGTGGATCGAGAATTCCCAGAAGTACAAGGTGGATTTCTGAGGGAAAGAGGAACTAGGGACCAAATTGCTAACATGCGCTGGATTATGGAGAAAGCCAGAGAGTTCCAGAAAAATATCTACTTCTGCTTCATTGACTATGCAAAAGCCTTTGACTGTCTGGATCACAGCAAACAATGGCAAGTCCTTAAACAAATGGGAGTGCCTGATCACCTTATCTATCTCCTGAGAAACCTATATGCGGGACAGGAAGCAACAGTTAGAACTGGATATGGAACAACTGAGTGGTTCAAAATTGGGAAAGGAGTACGACAAGGCTGTATATTGTCCCCCGGCTTATTTAACCTATATGCAGAATACATCATGCGGAAGGCTGGACTGGAGGAATCCCAAGCCGGAATTAAGATTGCCGGAATAAATATCAACAACCTCCGATATGCAGATGATACCACTCTGATGGCAGAAAGTGAGGAGGAATTAAAGAACCTTGTAATGACGGTGAAAGAGGAGAGCGCAAAAAATGGTCTGAAACTCAACATCAAAAAAAAATTAAGATCATGGCCACTGGTCCCATCACCTCCTGGGAAATAGAAGTGGACGATATGGAGGCAGTGACAGATTTTACTATCTTGGGCTCCATGATCACTGCAGATGGAGACAGCAGCCACGAAATTAAAAGACGCCTGCTTCTTGGGAGGAAAGCAATGACAAACCTTGACAGCATCTTAAAAAGCAGACACCACCTTGACAACAAAAGTCCGAATTGTCAAAGCTATGGTTTTTCCTGTAGTGATATATGGAAGTGAGAGCTGGACCATAAAGCTGACCGCCAAAGAATTGATGCCTTTGAATTGTGGTGCTGGAGGAGGCTCTTGAGAGTCCCCTGGATTGCAAGGAGAAAAACCTATCAATTCTAAAGGAAATCAACCCTGAATGCTCACTGGAAGGACAGATCCTGAAGCTGAGGCTCCAGTACTTCGGCCATCTCATGAGAAGACTCCTTGGAAAAGACCTTGATGTTAGGAAAGTGTGATGGCAAGAGGAGAAGGTGACGACAGAGGACGAGATGGTTGGACAGTGTCATCGAAGCAACCAACATGAATTTGACACAACTACGGGAGGCAGTGGAAGATAGGAGGGCCTGGTATGCTCTCGTCCGTGGGGTCACGAAGAGTCGGACACGACTAAACGACAGTGAACATAACTAGTTGCAAAGGTTACTTCTGGTGTAATAGTAACACCCAAATTAATATTTTAAACAAGTTACATTACTTCTTGCTCCCAATAATGGGGAACGGGGTATAATAGCTGCTTCTAAGTGCTGCTACAAAATTTACTCTTTAAGTAAACTGTATTCCTTTAAGGAAGGCTGTAAGGAAACCATTGGCCTTAAATGTGGGCTGGCAGAAGCTCTAAGTCTGAGCCCTGTTCCTGAAGAGGAGCTGAGTCAGAAGGTGAGCTGTCTTTTGGAGGACACTTTATTTGGCGAGATATTTTCTTCTAGCCTGTCCGCATGGTCTGAAGGGGCAGGGTTTGGGCTTTAAATGTGGGCTGGCAGAAGCTCTAAGCCAGGGGCCTCAAACACGTGGCCCGTGGACATTTGCGGCCCGCCTGACAATACTTTGTGGCCCCCGCCTTGCCTGCCCCCCCAAGCGCCACGCGCCCTCTGCTATCAAGTGTCAAAAAAAAGCCTCACCAGCTACCTCCCAAGACAGCACCTCTTGCACCCTCCATCCGGAACTGCAGCCTGCCAGCCATCCTGCCTGTCTGCTGGCTGGCAGGCTGCAGTTCCGGATGGAGGGTGCAAGAGGCGCTGTCTTGGGGAGAGCTGGCAAGCGAGGCATGCTGCCGGCCGTTTTCCCCAAATGCCCGAGCCGCCGCTGCGTGATGCCTGAGAGCAGAGCTCGCTCCCAGCCCGTCCTTGAAGAGCGCCTCCCAGTCGCCAACAGCAGCTGCCGCCGCCACCTCTTCCAGAGAAGCGACTCTCTGGCTCTCTTTTTCTCTTGGCACCCTGAGCACCAGCCCAGCCAGTGGCCACCTCAGGGCCCGGCGGTGTTTCCTCCTCCTCCTCCTCCTGCTTCAGCCGCCTCAGTTCTGCAAGCTGCCTGGGCTCACCTCACAAAGTTTGGTCCTCCGGCAAGGCACCTGGGAAGGATAACATCCCTGCCGAAGTGCTGTAAAGAGATCGTTACCACCAAGCTGTATGAAATCTTTTGTCTTTGCTGGAGGGAAGGTGGAGTACCACAGGACATGAAGGATGCAAACATTGTCACATTGTATAAGAACAAAAGAGACAGAGGCAACTGCAATAACTACCGTGGCATTTCTCTTCTCAGCATTGTAGGGAAGCTGCTTGCCCGTGTTGTACTGAAGAGATTCCAGGTGCTTGCAGAGTCTATCCAGAATCAGTGTGGATTTTGAGCTAATAGATCCACCACTGACATGGTATTCTACCTCTGACAATTGCAAGAGAAATGTAGGGAACAATGACAGCCACTCTTTGTGACCTTCATAGATCTTACAAAGGCCTTTGATTTGGTTAGCAGGGCCAGACTTTTTAAAATCCTTCCCAAGATTGGATGTCCACCTCAACTCCTTAACATCATCAGGTCCTTTCATGAGGAAATGAAGGGCACTGTAGTTTTTGATGGCTCAACATGGGATCCCTTTGACATTTGAAGTGGAGTGAAACAGGGCTGTGTCCTCCCACTGACCCTGTTTGGGATCTTTTTCGCTGTTATGCTGAAGCATGCCTTTGAAACTGCAACAGAAAGTCCCTATCTCTGGACTAGATCAGATGGGAAGCTCTTTAATCCCTCTAGATTGAAAGCGAAGATCAAAGTGCAGCTGAAATGCATGCGGGACTTCCTCTTCTCCGATGATGTTGTTGTCCACTCTGCTGAAGACCTCCAACAACTCATGAGTCGCTTTAGTGAGGCCTGACAAGACTTTGGATTAACAATCAGCCTGAAGAAAACACAAGTCATGGGCCAGGGTGTGGACTCACCCTCTATTACTCTCTCCACACAAGAATTGGAGGTTGTTCATGACTTTGTGTATCTTGGCTCAACTGTCTCTGACACTCTCTCCCTAGATGTTGAGCTGGATAAACACATTGGTAAAGCAGCTACCATTTTCCCAAGACTTACAAATAGAGTATGACTTAATAAGAAGCTGACGGCATATACCAAGATCCAGGTCTATAGAGACTGTGTCCTGAACACACTCCTGTATTGCAGTGAGTCCTGGACCCTTTGTGCACGGCAAGAGAGAAAGCTGAACATATTCCATATGCATTGTCTCCAATGCATTTTTGGTATCACCTGGGAGGACAAAGTTCCAAATAGAGTAGTCCTAGAACGAGCTGGAATTTTTAGTATGTATACATTACTGAAACAGCAACATCTATGTTGACTTGGGTGTCGTGAGAATGGCAGATGGTCGGATTCCAAAGGATCTCCTGTATGAAGAATTAGTGCAGGGAAAGTGCCCCAGAGGGAGACCACAGCTGTGATACAAGGATATCTGCAAGTGGGATCTGAAGGCCTTAAGAATACAGTGGTACCTCCACTTACGACCATAATCTGTTCTGGAATAATGGTCGTAACTTGAAATGGTCGTACGTCGAAGCACCATTTCCCATAGGAATGCATTGAAATCCAATTAATCTGTTCCAGCCAAAGGAAAAAAATCACACACAGCCCAAAAAAACAACTGAAAGACTCATTGGAAACGCAATTAATCTCTTCCGGCCAAAAGGGGGGGGGGGAAGCAAGGGAAGTATGCAAGACCGATTACAAAAGCACAGAGAACAAGTGGAGCAGATTGGAAATGCACGGAGAACGAAGGGACAAGGTCAGAAATGCAGAGAAAGCAAAGGGAAAAGCAAGGGAAGCATGCAGGACCCATTGCAAAAGCACAGAAAACAAGCGGGACAGATGGGAAATGCACAGAAATCAAAGGGAGCAGATCAGAAATGCAAAGGGAACAAAGCAAAAAGCAATGGAAACATGCAAGACACATTGAAAATGGGGGGGGGGATCACCCAAAAGCAACCAACCACCCCAAGCCCCCCCCCAAGGCCGGACCCCACCCTCCCAACCGGTCCGTGGTTTTTACCTCTTAGAATGTTAGTGGGACAAGGAGACTGAAGGAGGAATCACACAAATAATGTAGGAAATGCTCCAGGATCTTTTTCTGTTGACTACACAATACACTGGTGCCTTGACTTACGAACATCCCTACTTACGACTATTTAGTTACGACCAGCTCCGACCACAAAATTTTGCTTCTACTTGTGACCGGAGCTTCCACTTACAAACAGAAAAAGGCAGAGAAAAAAGGCGGGAAATTCAAATTGCTAACTGTAGGTGGCAACGAGGCTGCTTCTTTGTAGCTCTTTTGTTAGCTCCGATTGACACTGGCAATTAGAGAGTGTGCATCAGCGGAGGCTTGGGATTGCCTGGCTTCTGCTTCTTATTTATTTATTTATTTATTTATTTATTTATTTATTTATTTATTTATTTATTTATTGCATTTATATGCCGCCCATCTAGACATAGTCTACTCGTCATTGTAAGTATATACACAGTATACCCATACAATGAAATTCACAGACACCCAGAGACCAGACACATGCACACACATAAAATTCCCCAAACACTCCCCACCCACTAAAAAATCCCCCAACACTCCCCACCCACTAAAAATACAAACATCTACACCGCAGGCCAAGTAACACAGTCCAACTAACTATTCACTACTGGTGGTCTTTAAGCTCATTATTAAGTGCAATTATAGCTCTGGGATAAAAACTATTCAGAAAACGTGTGGTCTGAGTCTTAATTGTTCTATATCTTCTGACAGATGGCAACAGTTCAAAAGTTATAAGCAGGATGGGAAGAGTCTCTCAGGATGCTGTGTGACTTCCTCAGACAGCGGGATGTGAAGATGTCATCCAGGGTTGGTAGCTGGAGCCCGATGATATTCTGGGCAATTTTAATGGTTCTCTGCAGAGCTGAGTATGTGTGTTTGTAGGGAGGCTTGGAACTGAAGGGACCGTTTTTTTAAAAAATAATTTTTTATTTTTTAAACTACTGGGAATAGGGTACGGAATACAAAAGGTAAAAGGAAGTGTAAGGGATGGGAAAAGGGCTTTGAAGATAGGAGAACACAGAGTATACAATCATCCAATCAATTCATATTAAGTATACATGCATCAGGTCTATCCATTTTTCAATGCCAAAAAAATAGCTTTATATATATATATACACACTCTCTCTCTCTCTCTCTTTGGTTATCCTCTAAATAACTTACATTCATGTTTAAATTTAAATCTAATTTATTCCAACTCTGTCAAGAAATCGAGACCAATTATAAAATACATCCCCTCTTTCAATTTCCTTCTCTCTTATATGTGCATTCAGCCTGCCTGGAAAAATCTCAATTTCTAGCACTTCCCATATTTTCTCAGTGCCCTTCTCTTGTTTCTGTAACTCTATTTTCTTCCTGTTTTGGGAAAATAAACTTGAGTGCAGGACAATAGTCTGATTTTTAACATCACCTTTTCTGGCTATTATAGCTGAGTAGCTCACAGAGTAACTCTTATTCTCATCTATAGTACCTGGCATAGCTCTCTGTGTAAATTGTATTGGCGTTAGGGCCGTTTCATTCAACTGTTGTTTTACCTCTGCTGATTTCCCTTTGATAAGATCTTCCACCTGGTTAATGCACTCATTTACCTGCTGGAATCCTGTTATTATTGTCATTTGCATAGTAACCAGCCATTCATTATCTGGCAAATTCCCAACCTTTCGGAGGTCATTTCCATCTCTCCAGTATATATAGTTTGTGTAAATATTATTATTATTTTTTATTCCAGTATTTTATCAACAAACCAACCCCCCCCCCCAGAAATGTCCTCCCCTCCTTGTCCAGCTACTGTCCAAATAGTATGCTTATCCAGGTATTATAGCAATATTATCAAAATCCACAGCAAATTCAAATAGTCCGAACACAGCAGACACAGGGAACCAGTCTCTCCAAAAAAATATCATTATAGTCCTTCCGTAGCTCCAGCCTTGATTTTTTTTTCTTAAGTCCTCAGTCTATTCTGTTAAATTCCTCTCGCTCACGAGCTGATGATTCACTGTCGGTTGCTCCTAGAGGGCTTCTCCAGTTCTTCAATCTATGTCACCATACTGATAATTCGTCACCTGTTTTTTCTTCCCACAAGCTTATGCCTCCTGCTCCAAAGACAAGCTTTTATTTTCAAAGACCCACTCAAACCAGTAAGAAGAGTCCAAACTGCACAGCATTAACATTTCCACTGGGATTTTTTTCCAGAAACACAAAACTTTTTCCGTCTCACTGTCTTATCTCATTGACCTTGAGCCAGTCTGCTAGTTGTAAACTTGTTGTTTAAAAGTCCGCTTTGAAAAAAAAAACACAGGCTGGCATGCCGGCTCGCCAATTCCTCTCTCCTTTCAGTCAGGTATTTTCACTTTAGTTTCTTTAACATCTTAATGAGGTTATTCATAAATCAAAGACTTACTTTGTTATTGTGTATTTTCAGTCGTATTTTTGTTCTTCTTCGGGCATTGGGGGTGGAATTTTCCCACAGTTTTCTGCCATAAGATGGCCTCCTGTCTCCGGTCCATGCTTGGGTGAATTTTCAGAGGGAAGAAAGACCCGGTTGCTGCCAAATCTTCTACCTTCTGGGCTCACCATCTGTTTGGGGGTGACCTCTCCTGGCCTCCCCTCCATTCCCCCCTTTCTAGAGGGACGATGGGCCGGGCGGTTCGCTGTTAGCTTCACTGCGATCAAGCTCCGCCTCCCAAGTCTGGAACTGAAGGGACCTTTTCTGAACGGTCTTGCAGTGATTTTCGTTTTTTGGTGATTTTTTTTCTTCAGCCACAACGGATTAATTGCATTTCAGTGCATTCCTATGGGAAATGGTGCTTCGACTTATGACCATTTCGAGTTACAACCATCTTCCTGAACCAATTGAGTTCGTAAGTCGAGGAACCACTGTATAAAAATCAATATGAATCAGCCTGGAGATTTCCTCCCAATTGGTACTTTTTTCTTCCACTATTGAGACTTCTTTTCAAATTAATGCATTGGTATCGGTTCAGGAAATGCAAATATTTCAGCTGATGCAACTGGCAAGAAGAATCTGGCTCCTCCAGCTTGCTTGTTTGAAGTGAGGAGAGGAGAAGCAAAGATGTCACCTCCCCTCAACTGAGCACCCCTTCTCTCCAAATTGGTTGGGGTTTTTTGGTTTGCTTGTTTTTGGAAGTTTGGTCCCAGCCCTATTGCACTAGAGCAACTAATGTAGAAGGAAGGAATGAGTGATCACAAGAAGGAAATCAGAGAGAAGGAAATTTACAGCTAGCCTTTGCTTGCAGCTTAAGGTAGCTGTATGTCCTGCAAATCTGGACAGTTGTAGTGCGGCCACCTTAATAAAATGATAACAAGTGCAGATTGGCAATTTCCTCCTTCCTCTCCTGATTCCTCTTTGATCTGCTAAAATGAATTCACACTGGGAAACCCAATTTCCTGGGTGTGAATTCACAATTTATCACTTTCAGGGTTGCTACTTTTTGGAAAGTTAGGAAAATGGAAATTGGTCAAGGAAATTGGTCTGAAGTCAGGGAAATTGTGATTAAAATATATTCAAGCAGCAGATTTTTGACCTGCTCCTGCAAGAGCATGATCTGTTCTTGTGGCAACTGGAATAAAGTAGCAGAATAGAAGTAAAACTTACCGTAATTATGCCCTTTCCCAGCTCCACCCCCAGCAACCAGCCTAATGTGTTTGTTGAGCTCTGTCCCTGCATGATTTCCAAGGTCTGCCTGTAGCATTTGCAAAGCAAGGCTAGTTTAAACATTTAACAAGATACAGAATTTAAACATGCTTTCATCCCTACCTACTAGTACTGCATTTAACTTAAATATAAAGATAAGCACATTATAAAGATAAAGCTAATATTAAATCTCTTACTTCAACAAATATTTTTGCAGTTGAAACTTGTGTAGTTGTAGAGTGGAACATTTCATTAAGACTTGCATTGATGCAACATGACGTATTCATTTTTTAACTTTGGGGTAATAATTGAATGGTGGTCAGGTAAATTGACACACATTGGTCAGGGAATTGAAAAATAAAATTTCAGTGGCAGCCCTGACCTTGTATTTTCCTGATGCTTAGCCGAACTCTGATTCATTTGCCAGAGCACTATAGACTGAGCATAGCTAACAGGGCAAGTCCTACTATTAGGCAGAGTGAGGCACCAGCAGGTTAAAAAAACCAAAGCGGGTGCTACAATTATAGGGTATTGTGCTCCACTGTTAGGGTGCTGCAACATTAAATAAAAAAATAGACTGTGCACAATTGCCGGAACTCTTCGGGACAAGGAAGCTAGCTCTCTTTATGAAGATTTATCACCCCAGCTATCTCATTACATATTTATAGTGAAGGAAGTCTCTGTAGATAGTAGCTCTTGCTATTTGCGATACTTTCTGTTGGCTTCTTCTTCTCTCAACTCTATCCCTCCATTTATTCAAAGTTTAAACACCTATGTTTGCCTATTTTATCCTAAATGAAGGATAGGTAATGTGTCCTTTATTTTCATCAGGACACTGAGAGCAATGAAATGACCCACTGATGCTAGGATTAACAGGACCACACTCCTAGGCAGCACACGTCCTATAATATACATTACCAAGCCTTGTTTCTCAATTAAAACTGTGTTAGTCTCTCAGGTGCCACAAGACACTTGTTTCTGCTTAAACAGATTATTGTAACTTGGACATTTTTGGAGACAGCTCATTTAAAGCTTGAATAGTCACACCATTTTAACTTTCTAATCTTTGAACAGTTTTCTCAGTAGTCACATTAAAACTCTGCTGTTGTGTTAAATGAGAGGCCCATGTTATTCACATGCACAGAAGACAGAGACCAAGTTTCAGAATTTTATTCATGGATTGATGAATACAAGAGGTCTACCAAGGCACAAATGTAGATTACAGCTACTGAGCCAAAGGAAGGAAGCTTATCTGAAAGCTTAACATCTTGGTAGTACTTTCTCACTTCTCTTCTCTTTATAAAATTCCTATGTCCCATTATGACCCAAAGTCTGTGTTTTTGTTTGAGAAAAATCATGCTTTAATCTTGTTCCTGACACATCTGAAACTTAATGATTGAATAAAAAAAGAAAGAGGTCTCATTGTGCAGTTTAGTGTAAAATTTTGTGCAAGTTTGAAAGACAGTTGAATTGTGCAAGAGTTAAATAAACTGAATAAAAATGAACTCAATACTCATAGAAATTCTTACAGGAAAGCCGCAAGGGGTAAAAGCATTTGAACTCTGTGTCCTAGTAGAAATAATTCTACCTAACTTTGCAAACTTAAGTTTCACAACCAAAAATTATTGTGAAAGTGATCTGACAATTAGTATAACATATTTGTTTACTTAAAGCAAAGGCAACCCATTCTGGAGAATTTATCCCATTCATACCTTTTGCTACTTCATGTCTGTATCGCGCTAAGGTTCTAACAATATTTACTTCTGCAGATGTGATATTTAATTTCTGCATATACATACTTGGAGAGAAATAGATCTAATTTATCACTTTAGGTCAACGTTTGTACAGGTGCTAGACATTATCTTAAAAATCATGAGTATTTTCATATAGCTTGAGGACAGTAGGTACTTCCTCATTCTCCCAGTCTGGGATTTCCCAAATATGTTGAAGTCTAAAAAAATCAAAGCATGGCAGAATTAGTGTGAAAAGATATTCACTATAGCTGTGCAACAAAGTTATGTTACAAACATTTATCGAAAAACAGAAAATAAAAAAACACAAATTGGAAAGTGAAGAGTACAGATTACAAAAGAAACAGTAGTGGAAGGGGATCACAGAAAGGATACTGAACTTCTAATAGTAAAGAAATATCAGTAATAAACCATATTACAATTTACACTCTTGGCAGATGTCTCGTTCCTTTGAACAAATTCATTACATTTGACAGATTTGGAAAACTGTAATCCTGCAAGTTTTAATCCTGAAAACAAAACCATTGGTCTTGCATTACTACTTTAAACCATTTAGTGGAGACTGACTGGCAATCTAGTTAAATGAAATCAAGAAAAGGAGAAAAAGATAATTTCCATTATGCTGGCAAGTTAAACCAAATGGAGTGTGGTCAAAATCTAACTAAAAATATTCTTCCTTCATATATTCATCATTGTAAATTTCAGCAATGAACTGCCACATTAAGCAATCAGTTACAGGCATTTGCTGCAACGTGCCAAGTCACATAACTGGTGTGGGATGGCAAATGCGTAAATTGACTTCTAAACTCGTGGAAAATGCCACAGCAGCAGGCACAAGCAACAGGAGAATGACATATAAATAATCACAGATCAGACTATTGTACATTATCCTAAACAAATTTTAAGTCACTTTTAATTGCAATTTGCCTACTTTCCTAATTGAGAATTTGTAAGACAACAGAACACCACAGTATGTAGGGAAAAATTATAATCAGAAAGGAAAGCACAGAACCATGAAGAGGAGGCAGTTTCAGTACTCCATTCCAAGCTGCACTGCAGCCATGTTTCTTTGTTCTGATGCAGAAGGAATGTTCACAGTGATGGAACAAACTGGGGAAGGTTTGGAGATGTACCTCACATGCACCAGTAGCAATGCTCAGGAGAAAGAAGAGTAAAATTGTGTTTCTTGAATATTAGGATAACAAGGAATGGGACTGGATTTATCAGTGAAGAAATCGAATGCTCATTTTTTGTTCTACATCCACCTTCTCCAAAACCTGTGGAAAATCAAAATTATTAGCAATTAGTTACACGATTCCAGCTTTACAGACTTTTCTTACACTTGCTATAGGCAGTGACACTCTCACATGTGGACAGGATCCTCTTGTGCTCCAGAATTATAATTCTTGGGTGTATTTTGACTAAGTAATTGTCAGTACAGCATTTATATGAGGAATGAAAGCAGTACTTAGTAACAACAGCTGGTATATCATAGAACTTTAATTCTATAAAGTGCCTTGCAACTCTCTCATTTAGGTGCAATGGAAGACTGAGGCAGCACTGCTGGTATCCTCGGACTGTTACCAGTATTGGCACAGTAACCCGATTGTCAAATTCCTTTCTCTTAAACATAGCCAAATGTTAAACTAAGAAAAATTTAAAAAAACATACACATCTATTTAAAATAATTGAGGTAAAAATGACTGGTTGCTCACTAATGCAGAGCCATCAAATACATAATACTGCCCATATATTAGATACAGCCAAAGCACAAAACAAGTAATGAAATGATGCATATTGTAAACTTATTGGCTTGCAAATTTAAGCAGGAAAACCTAGCAGATTCATGCTATAATGAAAGCTGCTTCCTAACCTTAACAAACTCTGCAAAGGATATTGCACTATCACCATCTTGATCAGCTTCCTGAATCGTTCTATCAGCAATGCTGCCTAGCTGTTCATCAGAGATGTTTACACCAACCATCATTCGCAAGACCTGTAACGTGCAGAAAACCAAAGTTAAAGATTAGAATCTGCTTGTTTGTTTTAAACCAAGCAACAAAAATACTCTGTAAAGTATTCGCGAAAGCTTTCACGGCCGGGATCTAATGGTTGTTGTGGGTTTTTTGGGCCAAAGAGCCCGAGAAACCCACAACAACCATACTCTGTAAAGCTCAGAAGGACACAAGGCAACTCAATTATATTTCTGAAGTTAAATATTTGTTGCCTTTTCAAGTTCAGTTAATCCCATCAATAGTAACACACATTCCAAGGACAAATAATTTAATTCGGTGGTTTGGCCCAGTTCAGTGCTGTGCCTGCATAGGTGTTATTTGGGTGCCATACCCTCCCCTCCCCTGCTCACCCATTCCACAGGCAATGCACATTTCCCTCCCTGCCTCCCCAGAACAACTGCCCACTCATGGATCACAATGTGCTTTCCTTCTCCGCCTCCTCCAGTGGCAGCCCACTCAAAGGCAGTGCTCCAGGCTTCTCTGACCTGCTTTCTCATCTGAATGGGCAGCTGCCAAAGGAGGTAGAGGAGAGAAGTGCACACGGCAATCTGCGAATGGGCAGTTACTCTGTGACAGGGAGGGAAGCATGCATTGCCCAGGGAATGGGTGAGCAAACAAGAGATGGGAGAGGGGAGTGCATGGTACCCACGTAACACCTATGTGGGCATGGTGCTGAACTGGGATGAACCACTGAATACTGCAGTTCGTGCCCATCTCTATGCATTATGAATACTCAGAAAGCACCCTGTTCTGATGCCTTGGATACACTAACTGCTTAGGAAACATTTTACATTTGCATCAGCCCAGTTCCTTACTGGGCACAATATAAGTTTAACTTAAAAGGTTAAAATAAAACAGTGTGGAGTCAGACACCTGGGTCAAGAAGTCCTAGTGGGAGTGCTGTCTCTCCCCAAGGCGTCTAAGGGGATGCAGACTACTCCACCTCCTACCCAACCTAGAATGATGCACCGAGGAGTAATTCACATGAAGAATATACAACAGTCATTTGAGCTGTGGAAGTTCAGCCTACCTGAAGCAGCTCATCTCGGGAAATCTTGTCATCTTTGTCGAGATCATAAAGCCGAAAAGCAACTACAAGGAAGAATAACACTCAAAATTAGTCATCTCTTCCTATCACTACATCATAAGAGCACATCAGCCCCATTGAACTGATCTTTCTCCTGATCTCTCTTGGCAATTGACTAGTCTCAGTTATAAAGTAGCTCAACAATTAGTAAAAGCGTGAGATTTCTTGAAGTGATTATATCCCATCAATCCAATTTACACTGATCTACATTAACTGTCATTTTAGTTGGTTGTTTTGTATGATCATGTAACATGATTTATGGGAACCCTAGTAATGTTTTTGAGGCATGTGAGATGCTCCAAGGAGTGGCTTACCATTGCCATCCCCCAATAAGCTTCTATGGTTGAGTCGGAATTTTAACTCAGATCACCTGAGCCATACTCCTACACACTACCCACTATGCCACACTGGCTCTTACACAATTTGATATGTTTTTATATATCAATTGTATTGATTTATATTTGAATTCTATTATTGTTACCAACCTTAAGTACTATTTTTGCAAAACATTAGGATATAAATATAATAAGTAGAATGTCTTACGTCTGATACACACCAATGTTTAACATGCTTATATAAGCAGATTTTAAAACTTCTTTAATATCTCTCTAAGTGCAAGCAAACTGGAAAACATTATAAAGAAAATAGTGATTCTAAAAATATACATAGTAGTATGTGAGAGGTTGCCACTGCCCTGAGTGGACCCTCTGATCTCACCCAGCAGCTCCTGGAAGGTGTACTGGACATGGACACAGTCAGACCTCAGGTAGGTGCTGGGACCATTTAGTCCACCCAGGAAAGGGAGGCAGCTGCAGGGGATAAGGACCACCACATGGAATATTCTCATTGCTCAGGTTCATTTGCACCAGCTGGGCCTGGAAGAATTTCCTCAAGCACTTCAGCAAATGCCTCCACTTTTCTTTGATTGCAAGTATTGTTGATGTCAATACGTGGTCTTCCTTCGTGGTCTTCCTTCCTTTTTCGTGTGATACAATCTCCTTATTCAGTTTTACTCTGCTACACAGCAGGGAGTGATCAGTATCGCAATCAGTACCCTGATAACTGCGTGTGATCGTAATACTAGGAAGGCTAGAGCATCTAGTGAGGATCAAATCAAGCTGATGCCAATGCTTGGATCTTGGATGTCTTCAAGAGACTCTGTGTCGAAGCTCTGTATTAAAGAACGTTTTGCTGACACAAAGCCCATAGTAACAGCAAAACTCCAGCAAGCATTGGCCATTTTCGTTCATCTTCCCAATGCCAAAACAAACTAGCCAGGTTGAAACTATATTTAAAGAAAGGGGTTCTAATGATCAGGATTACTTTGCAGGAAAGGATATCAGGTGGCATAATTATCCTGAATAAATATACAAATAAAATTTGTCTTACAGTGCAACTTGTTGCTCCGGCTATTAAGTGGCTCTGGTCCGTTCTGATCTTTGCTTTTCTCATTATCTTCAATAGGTCGAAAGTGGGCTAAAGTCCTCATGAATCCACGGAAATTCACCTGATCTTCTCTACACATGGGTAAACAGTTAATCATAGCTATGAATCTGTTCACAATATGCTTCAAATAACTATTTTTAATATATATTTACTGGAGTGCATACAACAGCAAAGCATTCAATTTCTTTGTAATTATTTCCTGATCACCACTCTGATTTGCGTTCTCAATTATCTCAGAATAAAGTTGTGTTGCTGTTCAATGAACACTTCAACTACCATCTCAAAAGTGTGAGAGTATATCACATGAAATAAGCTGTAGCCTCCAATGGGAAATAGTCAGGATTTCAGCTCTAGAGTTGGAATTTGGGCCTAAATCCAACAGCTGTAATGACTCAACATTTACACAAATTCCATTGATACAATGGCTGAAATCCTGTTGCGCATCTCTGCATGTACAATGGTGATAATTAAGGACTTCTTTTTGATGATTTTAGGATGCACGTGATTTTGTTGCCTTGTATGCAAGTTATATGCATCCCAACATTGCCTGTAATCAGTGTCAATTTGCTGCTGCTGACATCGTCACCATTGCACATGCAGACCTCTGGTTGCAGGATTGCAGCCAATGGATCTGTTCTAATTGGGAATACCACATGGGTTCAAGCCTTGAGTTTTTTTGAAATAGAATGGGGTGATGTAGACTTTTTTTCACATCATTTGATAAATGGAAAGCAGCGATAAAGGATGTCAGCCCAAGTCTAAGAAATGTCTAAATTCAAAGATACTTCAAATAGCTAGTACTTGAAGCTTCTAAACTGAGATTTCAGTTAGTAAAGGGTATTAAACATCTAATGATTTGGGCAGGTCACTTAAGACAAAAGTGACAGCAATCTTGAGAAATCACTACTGTTTTTAATAAAAAAAATATGGTGAAATACAAAAGAATTTTTGCTACTTACTAATCATTTACATTGTATCTGAATTCTCAGGAGATTAGTTTGATAAGACTGGCTTTTAAGAATCCTTATATTAGGTTTATCCTACAAGAACTCAATTCAAGCAACAAAATGTACTTGATAAAATATACATTATGTAACTTACCCTTCTGGAAAAAAAGCATTGATAATCCGGTCCCCTAATGGATTGATAGCAAGTTCTGGAATGCGTTGGAAATCTTCACGGCTACAATTTGAAAGAAATCTTTATCAGATTTTTAAAAGAAATGAAATCTTTGAGCACCCAGATTGTATGTGTGTTACAAGGCTATAAAAGTTATGAATTACAGCTGTGCAGATTTGGTTTTTGCACTATAACTCCTAGGGTTCTCTGAACTGTAGCCCAAGAACAGCTCTACTACGAATGATTCTTTAGAAAAAGTAATCTAAAGAGGAAGTTGTGTCAAGTTCATAGCATTTCCCATTAGCAATTATCTACTGTGAAAATATTGAGAGTAAGTTGGAAAAACCACATGTTTATCTTGTTGTGGCCATGCAGTGATTTAGAGAAAGCATTATTGAATTAAAAACCTTTCCGCTGTCCTAGAAACCTATCCCAGTTGTGTCCAGTTCCAGACACCATAGTTTACAAAACTACAAGATACCAGATATCCAGAGGAAACCAATCAAAATGGTAAAAGTTTTGGAAACAAAGTTCTACAAAGAACAGTTGATGGAGCTGGGTTGCTTAGCCTGCACAAGAAATATCAGAGAGATGATATGATAGCTGTCTTCAAATTTCTAAAAGGCTGTAGCATGTAGTATGGAACCAGCTTGTTTTCTGTGGCTCCAGAAGGTTGGAATCAAACCAACAGACTCCAGTTACAAGAATGGGGATTCCACTAAACATTTTGATAGTAAGAGCTGTTAAGCAATGGAGTGTTGTGAATTTTACGACGTTTTCGCTCTACAGCGATTTCGCTGGAACGAATTAACATCGTTAAGCGAGGCACCATTGTATTTGCATTGGGATACATTCTTGGACCTGCCAAGAGCTGGTTGAGTCTGTCCCCTGGCCAAGAGATTGTTGCCGTTAAGAAAATGTTTGATTTTGAAGTTAGCAAACCAATGATGGCATGGGGACAACAATCAACATTATAAGCTAACCAAACTGTTGTTTAAATGATCTGTTCCAAACTGATGTAAAATTTGCTTCTCTATTTGCATGACTGTGCATGAATTAGTGATTTTAGGAATAATTTAGAGAAATATAATTGCTACCCCCACAATGTCCAAGAACAAAGTCACTAGGCATGGATACTCAAGCAGAATCACTCAGACATGGAAACTTTCATTCATCCACACATTGTATTACAAGCAGGGAAGGAGATGGTAGGTTTGAATCTACCACATTAATCAAAAAGTACATTTAGTCAGAAATCAGTTGTACTATCCAAAAGGAGCTACTATGTAAAACTGCATAAACTACCCGTAGAAACTAGAAACTGGTGCTCCATTGTCTATATCAAAATCTAATTTGATTTCTGTCTCATACACCTATCAGGTAGGAACAAGGAAAAGTGACAGTTAAACTCCACCATCAGTCTTTCACATATACCACCTTAATATTGACTGTTGAAAGTCAGACATATAATAATAATGTTGTTGTTGTTGTTTAGTCATTAAGTCATGTCCAACTCTTCGTGATCCTGTGGACCAGAGCATGCCAGGCCCTCCTATCTTCCACTGCCTCCCGGATTTTGGTCAAATTCATGTTGGTTGCTTCAATGACACTGTCCATCCATCTAATCCTCTGTCGTCCCCTTCTCCTCTTGCCCTCACTCTTTCCCAACATCAGGGTCTTTTTCAGGTTGTCTTCTCTTCATGAGATGGCCAAAGTATTGGAGTCTCAGCTTCAGGATCTGTCCTTCCAGTGAGCACTCAGGGTTGATTTCCTTTAGAATTGATAGGTTTGTTCTCCTTGCAGTCCAGGGGACTCTCAAGTGTCTCCTCCACCACCGCAATTAAAAATTCAATAATGATGTACCATCAAGTTAATCTCAATGTATGGCAACCTCTGCTGGGTTTCCTGGATATAAAGTATCAGAATTTGTTTACTATTCTTCTTCTGGTGGCACTCAATGACTGTATATCTTTCCCAAGACTACACAGTCTGGATCTTCAGTGGTTCTTAACCTTTTTGAAAGAAACGCCCCCTTGAGCCATTGAGGAAGTTATCATCGCCCCCCTCTTATTTCTTATTATGTCTTATTTATTTATTTATTTGTTTGTTTGTTTATTTATTTAAGACACTTAAATCCAATGACCCCTGAAAACAAAATTCAATTCCAGGAAAATGAAATGCCCCCCAAAAGTAACATTTAATGATTTAGTTGCAAGCGAATTTTAAGACTCAAAAAGAAATATAAAAAGGGCATAAAATGCAGGAACTAGAAATTTCAAGATGAAAACTCTGAAACTAAATTAAGATAGGAGGAAAATATATATTCATGCACATTGTAAAAAGTCTGCAGCCATCTTCACAGGTTTGGCTTGCTCCAGCGCCCCCTACCGCCCCCCTTCTGCTCCAGCGCCCCCACGCCGCCCCTTTTCGTTCTACCGCCCCCCTGAAAAATGAAATCGCCCCCTGGGGGGCATTATCGCCCAGGTTAAGAACCACTGTTCTACGGAGACAGTGTATGAAATTGAGCCCCTGACATCTATCTCTGCAATCAGGATTTCCAACCCACCAAACTATCCAGCTAGTGTAGTCATGTGTATATATTTAACAGCTCTTTTGGAAAGTATTCAGAGTTGGATTTAGACACCTGTTTTCTCTTTAAGGGGAACTCTAGAAAAGCTGCATTGAATTCCCTTCTACTCACTTGGCATGCAGATAGCAGTATCCTTAGTTAAACTTGCCCACAATGACATACAGGACAAATGCTTCTAAATAGGAATATAAGAAACTATTTCTTTCTCCATATTTGTGACACTTCTGTCTAGTACATTGAGACCATTGCTTGGACAGCTATACAAACAGTATGAACAGGAAAACTTACATTGCCTCGTTTGTGTTATCTTTCAGCCAGCAACCTTTTTGTATTCAGACATGTTTTTGCAATTTACTAGTTTCTTAAAGGGATGGACTTTTAGCCTCACAAGTTTTATGTTTTCTTTAGTGTTGGTCTTTAAATTGTGTTATTTATTTGTATTTTAATATATAATTTGCTTTTCATTTTCATTATATTTTTAAAATTCAGTCTTAATGTGAGCTGCCTTGCACTCCATATTTGGAAAACAGAAGTATATTAAGCTAATAAATAATAAACACAAACTGAGTTCTGTTTGATTTCCTTTTCTATCAACATACACTGAATATACCATTTTGGTATTAAAGTGTGCAGTTCGTAATTCACATGTACAGTACTTATCATATAAAGGTTACAAATATGCTACAAGTATAAACAAAATTGGAACAGAAGGAATTCAAATTGCATCTTTTTAGTGTAATAGGTTTTTAAAACTGCCTTTATTGCCTTCTTAGCAAGGTCAGCTTTCTTGTTATCCCTATCATCACATTCACAGCAACCGTTACTTGTTCAAGTCACTTAAATAAGGAGTCTTCATGGGCATCCTTTGACTCTTCTAAAACTGGCCACAGCACTGCCCACCACCGTGTACCCTGCAAAAGTGGCATGCTTCAGTTTCAAACACCACCACCACCACTGCAAGTAGCTTATGGAAAGAACAGGAAAAATTAATACACCTATCATCTTCTTCTAAAGCAAAATATGTAGAAAAAGACACATGGATAAACTCAATTCAAACAGAAGTGTTACTGGTCAATGGTTTATCCACCAAGGGGAAAGGTGTACAGTTTTCAGCCTGTTGAAGGTGAAGTTGCAATTTGCATGAAAAATTAGGTTTGGAATCTGGAATTTTTTGTGGGTGCAGTCTTGTCATACAAGTCTCAAGTAATATCAGTGAAAAACAGACTTCAGCTAATATACCATCTACAGTAATATGTGGTTAGCTGTGTTTGTGATTGGGGGCAGGCCTGATAGCATCCCTGCCCAAGTGTCAGCTCTTCTTCTAGAGAAAGGTATGGACCCCAATCTGGGAAAACCTAAAATGGGGAGAAGGGTGATGGCCTCTACTGCGGAAAGAGAAGAACCAAAGAGAGAACAGAAAATGTGGGAAAAGTATCAGGTGGCAGCAATGTTAGACAAGGCAGGAGTACAAGAGGAGAAGAGGGAAGATGTATATAAGGAGGTCAGGTCAAAGAAAGCAGTAGTAGATGTGGAGAAGTGGACACTAGAGTAAAGCCAAAGAACCTTCCACCAGGTTGGGAATGGACTTAACTTGAAAATCCATGGAACCATAAGTGGGAGAGACTCACGATGCCAAGGGAGGAGGAAGAAAGGAGGAGATGAGATGTGGTCCCGGTAAGGCCATCGTACCAGAGAGAAAAGGAAGCCCTTGAGTGGGGTAGGAGGAATAAAGAAGAGAGGGCTGAGACAGAAAGAGAGAGAGATGGGAGAGGAATTGATGGTTGAAACATGGGGAGATACAGAAATGCAGGAGCCTGAGCCAGGAACTCTCCCTACTGCATGGGAACTGATGAACCCAGGACAACCTTGCTCTGAGGAATGAGAATGTCCCTGCTATCAGTTTCACAAGCCCACCACTGATAAGACTTTTATCCTGAACTGGGACTGAGACCTTTGGACTTTGTCATAAAAAACTTATTTATAGGCCAAAACCCTATTATGGAGCCCTTCCTGACACTGTTGTGAGGAGGAAACTTCTGTTCTTGTTGATGTTCAAAGTTTTTTAGATTTATCAGAAATAAATGTTGAAAGTTTGAATCCCAAGAATGTATCCTCATAGCTTGACCTGAAGAAGGAGCCTGAACAGAATTTGACTGAGGTAGGCAGAGAAATCTCACAGTGTATCACAATTGTAGAATCGTAGAAAAATGGAATTTGGAGGAGCCTATAAGGCGATTGAGTTAAATCCCCTAATCAATGCAAGAATTCGAATCAAAGTATATATGATAGGTGGCTGTCTAACTTCTTTTTTTTGAATGCCTCCAGCACTGGAACACTCACCATCTCCAGAGGTAAATGGTTCAATTGTTGTACTGTTCTGACACTTAGGCAGTTTTTCCTGATATTCAACTGATATGTGATTTCCTGTAATTTGAGCCCATTGTTACATGTCCTGCACTCTGGGATGGTGGAGAATAGATCCTGTCCCTTCTCTCTATGATTACCTTTCACATATTTGAAAAATATATTATACCGTAGTTCCCCTCAATCCTCTTTTCTCTATGATAAACATGTCCAGATCTTTCAGTCTTTCCTCACAGGGCTTGGTTTCCAGTCCTCTGATCATCCTTGTTGCACTCCTCTAAACTTATTCCTGTTTGTTGCCATCCTTCTTAAAGTACAGTGTCCAGAACAGGGCACAGTACCAAGATGAGGCCTAATCAGTGCCAAATAGAAGGGAACTAGTATGTCACAGTATTTGGAAACTATATTTCCATTAATGCAGCCTAAAATAGCTTTTGATTTTTTCGCAACCATTGTTGATTCATATTTAGCTTGTGATCGACAACAGTTACAAGATCCTTCTCATATTACAAGTTGGGGGATACTTCACTCAGTAACTGTGCATTTGTTTTTTTCTCTAGGTATAGGACTTTGCACTTATCCCTGATAAATTTCATTCTGTTATTTTCAGCCCAGTGCTCAATCCTAGCAAGATCTTTTTGAATCTTGTTTCAAGGCATTAGCTATTCCACCCAATTTTGTGTTATCCATGAATCTCATAAGCATTCTCTGCACCTCCTCATCCAAGTCATTAATAAAAATGTTGAAGAGCATCAGGTCCAGGACTGAGGCTCTTGGTACTTCCTCCCAGTTGAAGAACTAGCCATTGATAAGCACTCTTTGAGTACGATTCTGAAACCAACTGTGCATCCACCTGACAGTTACTCTATCTAGCCCACACCTAGTTAGCTTTCTAATTAGAACATTGTGGGGGAATTTGTAAAAGCTTTGCTGAAGATATATTATGTATACAGCATTCCCACCATCTACTAGGTAGGTTACCCGATCAAAAAACGAGATAAGATTAATCTAGCACGTTTGCTTTTCACAAGTCTGTGTTAGCTTCTAGTTATTACTGCATTGTTTTCAAGATGTTATAATCTGCTCTAGAATTTTCCCTGGGATTGATGTGAGACGGACTGGTCTGTAGTTCCCAGGTTCCTCTTTTTTTTGCCCTTTTTGAAGATAGGGACATTAGCCCTCCTCCAACCATCTGGAACTTCAACATCCTCGCTGATTTGAAGAAAACAATAGACAGTGGTTCTGACAGTTCTTCAGCCAATTCCTTCAATACCTTTGGATGCAGTTCATTGGGCCTGGGAAATCTGAACCAGTTCAAAGTAAGAAGGTATTCATATTTATCAGTTTTAAGCTGCAGTCCTGTCCCTTCCATTTGTACTTCAAATTTGTCTGGATGGTGATCTTTTTGATTGGGCGGTCAGCAGTAGGGGCTAACCACCATTTGTTTTTCACCCAAATAATACCCTGTTTTCCTGAAAACAAGACAATATCTTCTATTCACTTTTGCTCCAAAAATGCACTAGGGCTTATTTTCAGGGGATGTTTTATTTTTTTTTCATGTACAACAATCTACATTTATTCAAATATAGTCATGTCATCTTCTTCTGGTTGCTGCACAATGCTGCACGATGGTGGAGGGCAGGGTTTCATTTAACTGGGGCTTATTTTTGGGGTAGGGCTTATATTACAAGCATTCTGAAAAATCATACTAGCGCTTATTTTTATGTTAGGTCTTATTTTCGGGGAAATGGGGTATTAATCCAGATGCTTTTGATGGGACAACCAAGCTTATTTCTGTCCGGGAAAATATATTTTTGATGTACAGTTCAACTCCACCTCCCTTTCTATTATTTCTGTGTGGGATTTTTCCCCCCAGTTCCTATTTGTACTTCTGGAATTCATATATAGCACTGAGGATCTTGTGATTTGTGGCCTGCTTTCCTTTGTACATTTTAAACAAGACAATTATTGGCTGCCTGCTCCATTTCTCTCATTGTGCATAAGCTCTGAGTAAAGATAGATGAAAGGTAAACGTCCAATTCAGTATAAAGCTTTCTTGATGAGGTTCTTCATGCTGTGGCCAAACACATTCTTCTAAGTCCCTGCAGGGTACAACCTATCACTTTTCAGAAGTCCATCTTCCAGGAAGCATAGCCTGTAGTCCTAAAATCCAAATCCTTCATATCAGTACCATCTTCATAGCGAGTTGTTCACAAAGTATTTTCCTTTCCCTTTCTATTCCTCTTCCAATTGCTGGAAGGATGGATAGGAAAACTATCTGGGCCCCAAAGTCTTTGAGTTTCCTTTCCAGAGCTTCAAAGTCTGATGTGATTTCTTCATAGTTCGTCTTGGCTGTATCATTTATTCCCACATGGATGAGAAGAAAGGGATATGCACTCATGGGTTTTATGAGGAATGGCAATCCTTCTGTCATATTCCTAAACCATTTTTAAGGGAGACAGCACACCTAGCAAGTCAATGGATCTTCCCAGCATATTTCAGTTTCAATCCCATGCAGCAGGGAATCTCCTACTACAACTACGATTCTTTTTATGGGTTGTGGGTTCAGTAATTCTGCTTCGCTGAGTTTCACTCTCTTTCATGTTCTCCTGTGGGGTCTCCTGTATGTCTTCCTCTGCATGCTGTCTGCCAGACTCCTCTGCAAGAATCTGAAAGCAGTTTTGCCGTTGTACTAATGGAGAGTGTCTTCTCCTTCTTTTGCTCCTAAGTATGACTCTTCTCTACGGTGTTTCCTCTACTATGTTTATTCTATCCTCAGCATTCTCCTCCTCTGCTTTGTCCTGCTGTTCTTCCACCTCCAGTGCCTTCCTTTGCTGCTGCTGCTGCTTAAGAATTCAATCTATGTACTAGTTCTTTCACTTGTTCTTCTAACAGTGCTACCAGTTTGCACTTGTTACATATATACACCATGTTCTGAGGCACGAAGAAAAACATTGCACATACTTTGAAGGTCGCCATCATTGAAGTGTCTCGTCTCCTCATAATCCCTGCTACCTTTTAACTTTCTTCTGTTTGTCCTTGAATGCCCTTTGTCATGTCTGCCTTGAAAGGTGCTAGGAAAGTCCTCTAATAACTATACCCAGAAACCAAAAAAATTGTTAGGGGCTTCCCCTGCCAATCTCCTGCTTGCTCTCTTTATTTGCTTGCTCTGGTGTCTTGCTTTCTGGGGTCTGTCTCAGTTTTATTCCTCTGCTTTGTTCTGTTAGGAGTCAGCAAACAGAAATGAATTATACCACATTACTTCCTGTTTAGATCATTGTACTGTATTGTATTTAAGTCTTTGAATATAGAAATAACTTTAATCTGGCATTTCTCCACCAGGGGAACAACATTAATTTCTGGAAAGTTAACAGTGAAAAGAATTAAGAATGAAAGCATGATTACACCCTAAGTAGCCTGACTCTTCTTAGACCTATGCTTCCAACTAGAGATGGGGGTATTCATATTCAAATACAAATACCTCCACACAGGTGGACATAACTAGGGTCTGGCCCCCTGGGGCTGGACCATTCACTCACCTGTCCACTGCTACTGCTGGCTCCGCACTCCCTCCAATTGCTCCGGAGGTCACAGTTGACTAACCAGTCGCCAGCCTGGCAGGGAGGCTTGTCTTCCTTCCTTCTGCCAGGAGTGGCTAGTTGACCGCAAGCTCTGGAGTGATTGGAAGGAGTGCGGAGCCCGCAATAGCAGCGGATGAGTGAGTGGACGGGTTATATCCACCTGTGCAGGGGTATTCATATTCAAATACGAATACCCCCATCTCTATTTCCAACCAATGAGGATGGTCTATGAAAAGTAAAACATTCCACATGACATAGACACCAAAACCTCAAAATTCAAGAATTCCACTAACACCCTGTCCCTCTTGGTAAGCATTCAGTTTCTGAAACTTAGAATGCAGGCTATCAGCTTCTAATTCTGTTTTGTGGCCAAGCTTAAAGTTAAACATTAACTACATGTAACTATGCCTTGTAAATCTTTTTCTGCCATTCTTACCAGCATTTAAACATGCAATTTTGCTCGTAAAGGGGACATTACCCACCAAGAATGGTAACTGGAAAATCTGCACCCAAGTCATAAAAGTAAATGATCACCAAAAAATCAATCTGTACTTCTATATGTAATCAACTCTCATTTAGCCGAACCTACCTCACCTGGCTTAAGCTGGAATTCACAGGAAAATATTATCTTCTCTCTTGTTCACATGCTATAGCAATATTATCCAGCAGGCTCTACGCACAAGATAATGTCTTTCTGAAGCATACATGCATATTTTAAATTCACTTCTTCTGAGTGACAGAGAGCAATACATCTTGCACTCAACAACTCAAATGATAAGGAAAACCTGTCTTTGCAGGCTAGTTAATAATATCTGCATGCTAACAAGTCAATTTCAAATTATAGTGATTCTTTTCTGAGTTTTCCCAGGTACAGGATATTGAATGGTGATTTACCACTGTTGCCTTCTGAGGGTGCCCTGGGACTGCGCAACTTGCCAAAGGCCACACAGGCTGGCTCTTCTGGAATGCACAGTAGGGAATTGAGCTCCTAGTCTCTGGCTCTTCAACCACATACCTTTAAGATGAGCTATCTAGCCAGCTTATTTCTATCCACATTATGAGGTTTTCCATTCCCTCCCTTCCTCCTTACTCTCCCAGCCTGCCCAACCTCATGCCAACTATTCAGTACTGACTTGTGGTGGGAATAGCTAGAACGGAAAGGAGAATCTGTTGTAATAGTCTGTTCTGCTAGAACACACAATGTTAAAGATTTAATCGGAAACTTCTAAGACATGAGAAATGGCAACACTACTCACATCTGTGTGTTATCCATGTTGCTCAATAAAGAAACAGAAAAGCAGAACATTTGCTTAGGTTACTAGGTTTTATGCCAACCACTCAGACTTAGTTCTCATTGTTTACATTGTGTTTTGTTGCATTTTCTTACAAGCAAATACCTCTTTAACAAAAATGAGTGAAGCTTCTGAAACATCTATTTGTATTGCATTCTTGTTTGACAGGGTAGAGGGCCCTGAAACCTGAGAAGAGCTCCTAAAAGGGACATGGCTGAAAAAAGATTGAGAAAGGCTGCTCAAAAAGATGCATTTTTGAAATGTTATGTGCCATCAAGTCAAAACCCACAATACCAACTCTAATAAGAGCTTTCAAGGTAAGTAAGATATTTAAGGCGTGCCACCTCGTTGTGAGTTTCCTAGAATAAGCAGGGGTTTGAATCCAGGTCTACTATACATAAAAAGGTTATTTTTGTATCTTTTTCTGAGTTGGGGTTACCAGTTTCTTCAATTTTTGCAATCCAAAGAATGTCTTCTGATCTGCCTAGTAATCTGTGATCAGTGAACTAGGCTGGCTTGCTTAAAAATGCAGACTGAAAAAAAATACTCATCTTCCTCTTTGGAACAGTCCAATGATTTAATGATATGCTTTAAAGCAGGGATCCCCAACCTCTGGGTGCCGGTCTGTGGGCTTCCCAGGACTGGGCCACGGAGACGGATCTCCGCCCCCGCATGCACAGGGGTCCGTGTCCTACCCACAAGCGCGGGGGTGCCCCCCGCGCACGGAGCCCACCCCCCCCACCTGGTCTGCAGTTCCAAAAAGGTTGGGAACCGCTGCTTTAAAGGATGTCAGTTTAGTTCAGTAACATTAAAAAACACAAATCAAGGGGGGTTTTTTAATGAAAAATCAGGTTTTCCACACTTTTTGTTCTTTCATTACTCACACCTTGGGTAATGATAACTTCCAGTTCCTCACAAGAGCATAATCATCTCTCAAGTTGAGTGAGAAAATAGTTAACTCTAACAACAACAGCCACAAATTCCATAGTATTAAAGCGTAAATTTAGTATGTTAATGGAAAAATTTGTAAATAGTTGTAAACCAGTTTTATAAAAATCACTAAGTGATTTGACACTGATATCCTACCCCACCTAAACACTGATTAGACACAGCAAGGCATCTACTCCCCAACTAAATTTCAAATCTTCTTTGTGAGCCAAAGAATACAGGAATGCATGGAATGTAATCTCTTTTTTAACCTCCCCGTTACTCTTGAACAGTGGAGGTTGAGAAACAGTAGTTTGTCAATAGCCAAGCAAAGAATGTGTACTTTTGTTTCTTACTAATCCAAACGTTTGCCCTCATGCCAGTGATTCTGCAGTTCCATACTTAACAATAATTTATTAACTCTTTTGTTCAGGCTTTTTTAATCCAGAATGTAAATAACAAAACTAACAACATATATGAAAAATTCCAAGCAATAACAATACTGTATTTTGTAGCTAATATAAGGAATGAAAGCCATGGAACAGCCTTTAAGACATGAAATACTGAAGGCTATAGTCCACAGAGTGTTATGCCACAGAACATCTGTTTCATGTGACACAGGAATAATTGTTTTTACATGCCATATATGTAGCAAAGCTCTGAAGTGTTTTTATCTAGAAGCTGATTTGGAGTGCTGGTTTGAGGACAGAGATACGGATGTACTGGGGTGAAGTAGTGTTCAAGGGAGTGCTGAAGAAGGCAAATGGAGGATGGGAAAATACTCCAGCATACCAATGTTCCTATGCTTTCAGTTTCCACCACATCACTCAAGCAGTTAAAAAAAGACACAACCTTGAAAACTTTTTGTGAATGTTTTCTGAAAGGATAAAGGTGCTTTAAATAAATACTACTGAATGAAGTTGAACATTGTAGTTCACTGTGTAGTTAACTGTGCACATTAGTTAATCATCCACATTAACTATTTATTTAGGACATTTCTTGGTAACAAAGTCTGAATCTGTTTTAAATTCAAATCTATAGTACTTGCACAAAAGGAATTCCTTAGCTCCTTCTCCCTTTCTAGCCCCATGTACACAAAAATTGTTTCTGAAGATCTGAGCAAAGGACTCTCAAGAAGGGCCTGGGTTATGTCCTGAAGTAAGACAAGGGTTATAACAAATTTGGGTAGAGACAGTTTAGGAGAATGGAAATCAACACAAAAGCTGTATTGAGAATACTTACCTAAGAGTGCCATTTTCCCCTTTGTCCAGGCTGGTAAACCGACTGTATAGCCGTGTAATCTGACTGTGAGAAACTGAAGAGGAAAAAGAAAAGCTTCAGATTTAGATAAAGCAATAACATTGAAAGCAATTAATCTGTATCACAGAATATAAATGTAGAACGCATCTCATTGCAACCTGGATCAGAACTCTGAGATTGCAATGCCCTTATATATTTTAAATCTCAGTGGAAATAGCTTAAGAAACATTCTTCTCTAGACAAATATTCTATTATGCATCACATAAGATTGAACTAATAAATGATAAATGTAATTTTACAATACTCTTTAGTTTTAAAATAATGTATACTCAGCTAATAACCAAACATTTACAGACTTCCTGGTTTCCACAGTTATATAAGCACATTGCTTACTCTTACAATCCAAGTAGGTATTTACCTCTCCCTTACTTTCAAGGAAAACTCAGTATGTCTCTTCTTGTTTGCTACTTAGCTCAATGTACGTACAACCATACGTGGGGAAGAGCTACAGATGGCTGTTTCCCTAACTCAAGCATTGACAAGCTGTACTGCTTCCTTACGGACAGCTTGTACAACACTGCAGCCAGCTATTATTTGAATCTGTAGGCTAAAGACATTACTTCCCAGGCTCACCTCTCCCATAAAGAAAAGATTGCAACATTTCCTATGAGGTTTAGATATGGTTTGAGGAAAACACTGTGGAGAAAATAATGCAGCAAAGCAAAGTAAGATCACAATGTACACACAGGTGAGGTGAAACTTTAATAGAAGCTAATACCTGGATGGGACTATACCCATTATTCTCAGAATTTGTGCTTCAGATAAGAGTAATGAAAGTAACAAGCTCCAGTTAAGATCTCTTGCAAATTCCAGTGGTACATATAAAACATTTTAAACCTATTTCCACGGTCATTCCATTAGTCTGTTCTAAACTCCATTACTCAATACCTTATAAAGGTATCTTATGGAAATAGGCCAAAAATTAAAGTTTATCTGTCATTATTTGCTTTCACCATGATGACTGACAGGAAAAGAAGCCAATCAGCGGAGTGCCCAGTACTATTCAAATTCAATTACTCCGAGTCTGCTCAGCTAACCTACTCTAGTTCTCTGTACTTTGTTAGTTTTTTCAATTCTTTATTTTAACTCTGACATCCCATGGAATTGCAATGTCAATGATCCAGACATTTCTTTGTTCCCATGGGTTTTTGGAGGTAGGCAAGTTATATTTTTGCACTAATGACCATTGCACTAACTTTGCCACTCTATCATGTCTAACTCTGTAATCTGTTTGTGCAATCTTTGGACATTCACAGATAAGGTGTGACAGTTTCATCTTTTCTTGGCAGAGTCAACATTTAATGTTAGCACTAACTCCTTGGATCTTAGCTTTCATCATGTTGATTTAGAGTACTTGTTCTTGTGCAACAAAAATCAAGCCTTCGGTTTCTTTCTTAAGGGTCCCCAGTTTTAGCCATGCCCATGTTGAATTATGATCATACTTTCCATCAATATTTCTCAGGTGCTGTCCATGTAGTGCATTATTTTTTCCAGCTGCTTAATTTCTTTTCATATTGCTGTTTCTTATATTGAGCCTTTGTTTCTATTGTTTTCAAAATATTCTCCATTTTCACTGCTTTCAGTAATTTTTCTCTGCTTCTACTGATATAATCATTTAGGCATCTTTCTTCTTCCTCTACGACTTCCTGTATTTGCAGTACAGTGGTGCCTCGCTTAGCGATTGCCTCATTTAAGGATGTATTTGCTTAGCGATGAGGTTTTTGGAGTGAACTTACGCTCTGTTTAGCGATGTTTCCAATGGGGGAATTTCACATAGCAATGTTCGGGACCTTGCTTCGCTTAACGATGACAGTTTAGGTCCCGTTTCGCTTAGCGATGTTTTTGACAGCTCCGTTTTCGCTATTTTTAAAAGGTGTTAAATTGTTTAAAAAGGGTTTAGAGTGGTTGAAATCGTTAGTTCACTTAATAAACCCTTTGTTAACCAAATTTGGCTTCGTTCTGACTCTTTTTGAATTTTTGGTGATTTTTTTTCTCCCCCATTGAAATGTATTGAAAAGGTCTCAATGCATTCCAATGGGGGAACCGCGTTTCACTTAGTGATGTTTCCTATGGCGATTTTGGCTTAAGGATGGCAATCCGTTCCCATTGGAACGGATTATCCGGTTTTCAATGCATCTCTATGGGAAAACGCGTTTCGCTTAGCAATGTTTTCCAATAGCGATGAATTTTTTGGAACCAATTAAAATCGTTAAGTGAGGCACCACTGTAATCCACGGCCTCAAATTTTTCGTGGTAAATATAATCTGTCCGCGTAGCTTTTTGGATGTAGTGTGTGATTCATGTTCATCAGTTTCCATGTTTTTAGATCCAAATCTAGTTCATTTTGAGTCCAATCTATTATTCCAGCTGAGTATTTAATTAATGGAACAGCCCATGTGTTTATGGCTCTGATTGCATTTTCCCCATTTAATTTTAATTTTAAGATTTTCCACAGTATTTTGGTATATTCTCTTTCTGTCGGTTCTGTCAGTGTTGTTGTTGCTGTTGCTGCAGCTGCTGTTGCTGCATAATTGAGAACTGTGTAGGTCCTGCTTCAGGCTTTTTTGTTTTTAGAAAATGGAGGAAGCACTCATTACTATTTTCAATTTATTTTCTAAAGATCCCCAGTATACTGTCAGTCATCGCCAGCTAAGATCCCATTGGTGCGTACTCTGAATTACAATGTTTCACCCCAGTGCACATAACTATACACATGCTTCCACTGAACCCAATTTGCTATTTTAATACTCATTTCCCCAATGCAGAGATGATCAAAACCAAAATAGTTTTTAAAGACAGACATGAAGTATCTTCCCAAACTATTACAATTACACAGGAGCACAATAAATTGTTTTATATCAAGACAAACCATTGGTCCATCTAGCCCAGTATTACCAACTCTGACATGCAGCAACTCTCCAGGATTTCAAACATAATTATTTCCTAGCTCCACCTGGAAACTCCTATGTTTTATACCCAGAAAAGTTCCTGAACTTGGGGAAAAATACAGTTTAGAAATTAGGTGGTTAGTTAAAAATGCCTTCCAGCTCTACTCATTGCTCACTTTCCAGCATGCTGTGTTTGTGAGCTTTCTGTGGAGAAAGGGGATGGCCTTCCATCACAGCCAACTCAGGAACAGGGAGGGGTGATAAACAAGCAAAAAAGATTAATTTCTCTTTTAACAAGATGTTGCATTTTCAAGCCATTGGCAAAAGTACAAATGGGAGACTGAGTCTCAAGATGTTACCAATGCAGATTTTTTTCTTATTATTTCAAAAAGGTGTAGAGGTTTGATAGCACCCGACCTCGATCTCTATGTCAAATTCTCCCACATGGTCAATTTTTAAGGATGAAAAAGAACTGCACCAAGAGGAAGGACTTTGAGCAGGAATCTTTAATACTGAGAAATCAATTAAGGGACAGAGGTTACCACATGAGGTCATAGATAATTGTTTTGCTGAGGCCAGTAATGCCAGATGCAGTGGTCTTCTAAACAACAAAAGAACCTACAAATCATGTTAACTGTGTTCTAACATATGATCATATCACTAACAAAGTACAGAAATGCACAAAGAGGCATTGGCAAACATTAGAAAATACAGAAGGGTTTCAGGAGGGAGTACAGGTATCATTTAAAAGAACAAGAAACCTAGGAGATATTTTAGTAAAGAGTGAATTTAAAGATAGAGTGCCATCACAAATCCTGAGAATTTTACCTCGTTCTTCCCCCTCCCACAGGACACAATTCCTGTGGACATTGTACCTATTGCAGAAATACATGCAGTACATTTAAAGATCCATAGAATGGCAAGGTATACATCCTGAAGAAATTTACCAACTATAATACTAAGCAAGTGATCTATGCCATAAGTTGTTCTTACAACATATAGAGGGAGGACCTCTAGACCTCTTAAGACAAGGACAGAACATCAGAATAATTTAAGAAATAGAAGACTGGGTAGTCCTCTTGTCATCCATTTCATAGAATACAACCACACAATAAGAGATGTAATATTCTAGGTTGTGGATATGGTTCCTATTAAGTATGAGAGGTCATTACTGAGGAGGGGAAATGACTGGATATTGAGGCTGAACACTCTAGCTACTTTTGGAATAAATCAAGAAATAGATTTCTTGCCAGCTGAGAATAAGTACCGGTAGATACCATCCCTTCTGTATTGCACTTTGGATTAACGTTGGAGCTGATACAGACCAAATGAGAAGAGAAAGTTCTAAAAGCTTGGTGTGTATCTTATATGCTGTTATTAAGCTGTACTAGGAGTTTATGGGTCTTCTTATGTGCATATTTATTAATATTTTATATTTTTAACTGTATAAATAAGAAAAAAGAGCTGTAATTGCCCTAAGCCACCTGTTCCTAATTAATACATATTTTTATTTTATGCTTAGCTCCTGAAGAAGGCCACTACCAAAACATGTCGAGCCTGATAAGAATAAAATCCGCATTGCCAACATTTTTATACATCTTGAGACTTGGTCTCCCATTTGTACTTTTGCCACCAGTGGGTATACCAGTTACCTCTGCTTTATTTTCAAGCCATTAACAGAAAAAAATGCTTCATTTTCTCCCACAGTCAAACATCAAGGAGGCTGAATGAAGAGTGAACTTATCCTGTTCACTCATCTATGTTGACTCAGATGTATTTGCCTGCAAAGGGATTTGTTTGCTGGTTCATAGGTCAGAACAATGGCTTGAGAGATCCATTTAGAGAACTGTTGAGAGGAGACAGGATGTTCAAGTTTTTGGCCTTGGTAGCAGACAAAAATCCTGGTAGCATGTATAAAGTTTTTTGTCCTGTCTAGATAGAAAGCCAAGGCCCTCCTGACATCCAAGGAGTGGAATGACCTTTCCAAGTCATCTGCAGTGAAGGATAAAAGGTAGGTAGAATAAAAGATTGTGACATGTGGAAAAGTAATGTCTGTATGGAGGATCACTTTATCCTAGGAAGAAATCACGTATGGAGGACCACCGCGTAAGGCAGTTAAGTTCAGCAGCCTGATGACCAGACATAAGGGCATAGGACTACCACCTTGAGAGTTAGTAGTCGAAAATCTGTTGTTGCCAGAGGCTATGAGATGTTGGTGGGATTGAGGAAGACTTCTGCCATGATTGGCTAATGAGGTCAGTCAGAGTTTCAAGCATGGGCATTTCTGTGGGGATATTTGTTTTCCTGTGGTCTCTGGTAAAAACTGAGTCTTTGGTGGGTGGTAGCAGTTTGAAGACTGGAAGGTGTAATGACTTTGCCATTCTTTCAGATCATTACAGGATGAGAGTCCTCTGAAGGACAAAGAGGAGCAGGATCCTGTACATCAGAACCAGGTGAGGATTCTAGGGCAGCAACAGAGTCCCTCTCCTCCTCCTACTTGGAGTCAGACAAGGTACCATCAGGATGTCTTTCTCTTACAGAAGTTTCAGGTGTTGCCAGCAGATGAGGATTATGAGGCTGCAAGGTAAGTATAAAGTCCAGAGGCAAAAGCACAAAGAACCAAGGCATGGGTGGATGGTTGGGGAGACCCAATCCAGTGGTGCTGCCCCTGCTGGAGGCACAGTGCAGTAGACCGCTGAGGCTTATATTTTTGCCTCAGTGAAGCTCAGGATCAAGACCGGTTTAGGGACCTGTAATGAGCGAAGGGGTCATGGTAATGAAACGTCTTGAGGACTAGTCTCGAGAGCTGGTAGCGTGGCATTCCTGAGATTGAAGGTGAATGTGTGTATGGGATCAAGATCTGCTATGGTCCAAAGATTGGTGGTGCCTTCTGCGCAAGGGAAACCAAATCACCATACCCAAAGCGGTACAGATAGAAGGAATATACTGTAGTGCATATCCTCACAGTATCGAAAGTCCAGCAAGGGAGACCTTGAATAGTGTGGGCAATACTGGTGTGCCAGGCATTATTAAACCAAGTGCAATCTCGATCTCTTCCCATCTCTGTTATGGTGTCTTGCCTGAGGTCACTGGGTCAGGTAGAGAGACTTAAGATTTCAACTGGGGTCCATCCTCTGACATGGGAGGAAGCAAGAACTCTCCCGGAGAGAGATTAGAGAAGATGTCACTCTCAGTGAAGTTGAAACACTCTGCAAAAGTGGGTGAAGGCTCACCCTCTAAAACGGAGACTTATGTTGGGTGTCGGTGATATGGGCAGAGACTCGCTCTCAGATGGGCATCTGAGGTAGCCGCAGTGCATTTGGAATCATCAGGTTACCATTTTTTCATCCACTTAGCTGCCTCAATATCAGAGGCTGCTGTTGCTTTCCTGGTCCAATTTGTTTGTTGATTTCTACGGTGGTATCAAAGTCAAAGGAGCTTCCAGTTCCAAGTCCAGGGTTGTCCCCGACAAAGCCATTGGTCCATCTGCTCAGAAATGGTGACTTGGGAGCTCCAATGTGCCATAGGAGTGGGACTGGTGGCCTGGAGAGATTGTTCCCAAAGGAAGGAATGGAGTTGAGACCGGCAGTTCTTAAGAAGGGGGCAGTAAAGCTCTTACAGATTTACAAACTGACTAAACGAGCTTCTCCCAAACAAAAAAGGCAGCTATTATGCTTATCAGACTGGGGGATTTTTTTTGTCATGTGGCACATTTCTTCATCAAGGCTGAGGCCATAAATCATTGAAAAAGGGGACAACTAGAAGCCATGCAAGAGAGAAGGGACAGAAAGGAAGGGTTGCTGAAAACTAACTCTTTTCCCCATCTTTTCAGCTGTTTGCAAGAAGATAGATAAGGGGGGAAAGGTAAGAAGGAAAGGCACAAGACTTACCTACAAAAAATGCAGGTAGGTAAGCAAAGCAGTCCTTTGCATGCTATCACAGCGGTGGAAAAAATGGACTGAGGTAAGCAGGGCTGTGCTTGCATGGTATAGGCAGAGAGCCACTTTCATTTCTGAGGCTCTGGAACTTCCCAAACCAGCAACTGTGTAGGCGCAACCCCCTTTTTGCGTGCATACATGAACACCACAAAGAAGACTTTCAAATATCATTTCTCTTTATAAGAAAATTTAATTGAGGGGAGGGCAAGGAGAAAGTTTTACAATTGTGCATGGTACGATCTCACTGACCATTGAGTGCTCTCTGAATTTTTTTTTTATTTCAAAGGTATATTTCCCATGGAATCTATTCTTACAAAGAAAGGAGAGGTTTTCGACCAAAAAGCTCTTTCCTAGGGAAAAAATACAGTCAAGGAACATACATTATCAGATGAGGTTTATCTTTATTGGTAATGGCTAATAAAAATAAAAAGTATTACTAAGGGCAAATGTTTCAGACTGAATGCCCAAATCCTATAAAAGGACTATCAGTTGATAAAATTAATCTGGACACTGGTAACAGCTACTCTTCAGAGAGGAATATATAATTTATATTCCAAAGTCTGGAGTACAATTCTGCAAAACAAGAGTCAAACACACATTTTAAAATATACATGCTATAACTCCTCACAGATTTTCCATCCTTCCGCTCCGCCTGTCTCTCTCTCTCTAATCCTGTAGTCCTCCCCTCCCATTGCAAAAGTAAAACTGCCCTCTTCTCGCAAGAAAAGAGTTCAAACCGCACGTAGAAATATAGCCTGCAGGAAAATGTAGAGTATTCCCATGCTGGAGAATATGAGATTCCCTGCTCCCAATTTCAACTGAAGGAGGACACATCCTGGGGTGGGAGGGAACTGTGGCTCCTTAAGAGGCTGGGTGCTTTTGATTTCAGTTTTATTTTTGCTGGAGACAAAAGAAAGGCATTCAAAATACAAGCTTCATGACCCCACAGACACACAGGTAATAAATCAACTGCTACAGATGGCATACAGTATTAATATCTATGTCAATATTTGATACTTTCAGAAACGTCCTTGGAAAGTTTTGGTAAAAAAGAAGTAACCGTACTTGTCTCTCACTCATTACGAAGACATTTTGCAACACAAGGGCAAAGACGACATACCGTAATTCAGAAAGCGCTGGATGAATGGTATGAATTCAAAATATCTGTTATTAGTGGATTTACTGGGAAAGGCAATGAACCACCATGGGGGGGGGTAGGTTTCCTGTTCTTATGAAGCTCCATAAAATTGCCTCTGTTCTATCAATTTCTACAGTTAGCTGTGAAAGGGGTTTCAGCCAGATAAATATCATCAAAAATAAATTCAGATCATGTTTAGAAACTGAAAGTTTAGATGGCCTTATGATGAATCTAAATGGACTTCCACTACTACAGTTTAACCCTACTAAAGCCATTGATAAATAGTACTTCACTGCTAAAACTACCGGGCACGTTCAAGGACACAAGTGCAACACCTCTGACAGCAGTACATTTTCTAAGAAGACATAGGCGAATACCGTGTACATAATACAATTTATTTTGGGTTTGTACGCATTGTTACATAGAAATAAAAGTGAACAAGTGCCTAGTTTAAATTTGTTAACATAAATTGCAAGGCTATAGTCTGGTCATGCTGACTAGTGAAATTTCGAAATTTTTTCAAGCCCTGATTTTGTATCTAAAGGGAACAGACCTATGCAAGGAAAAAACTGTTTAAACCTAGCTTGCCTCTGTCTGTGTTTGATAATTTGCTTTTGTTTCTGTTACTAAACAACCGGAAGGTATCGTGGTTTTGTTTGCAAATCTGATATTTCAAGCACAGAGCACTGTCAGACCTGCATTGCTAGGAAAAGAAGGAAGTAAGCTTTCTTAACATTGATCTGACCCTTATTCTGAATTACCTACAGTCATATATTAACTTTTCAAGGGTGTGAGAGACCACAGATTGAAAGCCAAATGACACCAAATGGGCTCCTTGCATGTAACAGGCCTTAGAAAAATACTATTATAGATATCACTGTGTAATTAGCATGTACTTGATTGACAGCTCTTGTTATAAGAGCCACCTTATCCATTGTTTAAATAACACTTGAGAGCAAGCAGTGTTTAAGGATGAATTTAAATAAAACAGAATAATGATCATTAAGTTTCAGCTTCATGTTTACTCTTCCCTTGTTCACATTCAGAAGAAAATGAAACAGGGATTTTGAAAGAGGGAGAAACACCTGAATTCACTTAAACGTACCGATTTGCAACACTTGAATAGCCTTGATACCATGTTTCCCCAAAAATAAGACAGGATCTTATATTAATTTTTGCTCCAAAAAAGCAGTAGGCATATTTTCAGGGGATGTTTTATTTTTTTCATGTATAATAATCTACATTTATTCAAATACAGTCATGTCTTCTTCTGGTTGCTGCATAATGGTGGAGGGAGGGGTTTCACTTAATTAGGGCTTATTTTTGGGGTAGGGCTTGTATTACGAGCATTCTGAAAAACCATACTAGGGCTTATTTTCAGGTTAGGTCTTATTTTCAGGGAAACAGGGTAAGACAAAACTCCTCAGCAGCTTTCAGAGAAATATTTTCCTTAGCACAGGCTTTGTCTCACAAGTGCACTAGTATTGTTCTCATCTTATATTCAGCCAGTTCCTGAAGTTTTGATTTTACTGTAAAATGTGACATAGGATTAGGGCAATACAATTTGATATGGCCCCTGCTGTTATACCTTCATAGGTACAAAAAAGTGCCTAGTAGCAAATCATGTACAGTTTGTTGTTAGCATTAGGAAGTTGATTAGCCCCTCACATGACTGCTCTTGTGAAGAAGAAAAACTGAATATGACTGTTTTGAATTCCAGGATGAAGAATAACAGACATGCACTATACTTTAAAATGAAACATCATTGTAAGATGCATGCTGCTATGATTGTCTTCTGTGGCAATGCATTCTGCTCTACTGACTGAAAGGTGCAGACCAGTTTTTCTACTATCACTGCCATTTCAGATTATTAAGATAGTATTATTTAATGAATAATAAAGTGAGTTTGAAATGTGCAATACAAGACATTAGAATGCTTTTGGAACAGAACAGAGTGGCCCGGGTAGCTAGATGGGCAGTACGTGCATGCATGCATACTCTTCGGGAAATGCTTTTCCCTTGCTGTCAGTAAATGAATTATTTTATCACTGTTTCTTTTGAAGTAATACATTTTAAAGTGACAATCTGATATTCAGTTAATATTGCTGCTGCTAGTATCCATTACCTCATCCGTCATCAATTTGTCCAGTGTTCTGTTAAAACCAAGTTGTGTCACTGGCCTTAGCAGAAGGATGTAAAAACAAAAGTCCCAGTTCAACTACACACTGAATCCTGAATCAGTACCTCTTGTTATATACCCCAAGTCTCCCATTAAATGGCTGTGGGATCCTAGTATTTTGACAGGGGAAAGTATCTGATCACTTTTTTTCCCATCACATAATTTTATAATTATGATAATTTTATCATTTACTCCTTTACTTTCTATTCCTAAACTATATACACAAAATGCTGTAAGGTTTCTAGCCCTTCTGCTTCAATTGTTCTTTATAGCACTTTCTCCCAACTACAATACTCTTTTCAAAGGTGCAACAATCAGAAATGCACACAGCATTCTACAGAAACAGAAGCAGCTTCCTCATTCCTTGGATCCATTTAATTCAGTATTTAACCTGCAGCAAATCTTCCAGGATCACAGGCAGGATCCTTTATTGGCCCCCTTAAGATATGCTGAGAGTGAATCTCCAAACTTCTGCATATAAAACATATACAGTACTGTACTCTTTATCACCAAGCTATGACTATTCCCATTAAAACTGGTCTGACCCTTATTTGCAGACTACTTCCAATCCTGGTCAAAACACAAATCTCCTGGCAAAGTAGACTCCCGAGGCCCCCAAATGTTTGAACTCACAAACAGCAGGTATGACATTCCCTAGGTCTGGAGAGATGCTTCTGGAGTATTTACAATTGTTTTGTTGTGCATGCCCTAATATAGTACGATTCTCTAGCTTTATCACCTCACTGCTCACTCCAGATCATAAATGGAAAAAGCACTATTGTAGCTCCAATTCAAATCCTGAGCGGACCCCAGGATCTGCATCTCTTTATCCAAGAACTATTCATTTATCCATCCTGTATTCTTCCTATTTTGAACCAGCTACCAAAGCAAAAGAAGAGCCTTTTATCCCCCGACAACTGGGCTTACTCTAAGAGCTTCTGGTGAAGGCCTCTGACAATATCTTTTTGAAAGACCATGTACACAGTGTTTTCTAGCCTGTTTAAGTCAATCACCTATCTGCATTGACATACTATCCCCATGGTAACTACAGTAGTTGCTTACACACACAGAGTAATTCCAGGAGACCATTAAGTGTATTTTTAGCTTCTTTCACTGCAGTTAAGGAGCTGGAAAAAAGTGAAACTAATCATGCAAAAAGCCAACATTCTAGAGAGACTAGGAATTGAAGGTTGCTTATTTACAGAACAGGACATTCTGTGCAATTTGTGCTTTTAACCATGGCTTCTATTATGTTCTTAAAACAGAGCTCTAACCAGGCTTCTGTGAAATGAGACTGGGCCAAAATTAAAACCACTGGGCATCTCTAATTAAATCTCTAATAAATCAACAACATGTTTTGTCTCAACTGTAAGGCACTTTGGGATTTCAGGTCATCTATATATGAGCCCTAGCTCAGCCATGGATCCATCATAAAGCATGGACTATTGCTACCTCAGTTCTCCACTGTGTAAAAAGGATTGCAATAATTTGATTGGGCTGTTTCTTCATAAAAAGACAAAGATGGCAACACAGTTTACATTAAAAGTGAACTAAATACAACAATGCTATGACTATCCTAAACAACTATGTATGGAGACGCTATAAACTGACTATTGCTTTGGTAGTTTGACCACTGGCTGTACAAATGCATGTCAGTGAGGCACTATAATATTCATAAATGATCCGTGCTCAGTGTACTTAGTGTTTTATAAACTACCAACAGGACAGGTCCCTGCCCCAAGGAACATAGAATTTAAAATTGTATACAGGAAACAGCAGGAAGGGTAAAAAAAAGAGAGAGCAGACAACAAAAGAACATGTAATTTATTTACATACATTTCTCAGAGCATGCATTAGATTCTGGGAATATACATCTGATTAGAAATGCATACAATTTTCAATGTGATGTTCAATCTAAGTGGAAATCCTGAAGTTTTTGTGAAAAGGTGAAATTTGAGGAGTTTTGGCTAGATCAGACTTTTGCAGGATACAGTAAGTAACATTTTTATACTGTTCTGGAACTTTCATAAAAAAAGGAAGACTTCATTTGAAATAGTGTTTATTCTAAGCTCCACAATGCTAGAAACGCTGAAGGCAACAAAAGGAAGATCACACACAAGTTGGACTAACTCAATAAAGGAAACCACAGTCGAGTTTGCAAGCACTGAGCAGAACTGTTAACGATAAGACATTTTGGAGATAATTCATTCACAGCATCCCCACATGTCAGAAGCAAATGCTCACATAACAAGTGGGGCAAATGCAGCACTAGTTCAGTAGCTAAGAAATACGTGGCAAATCTTTCTTCCTCTCCATGTACCACAATAGGTGCTAGAAAGATTTAACTATACAGTACTTCCAGACAAACTTAGAATAATGTAAACAGTATTAAAATTCTACTACTTTACCTTAAAATAGTTACCTAATGTCTGCCAAATTAAGGTCTCTTATTCATATTTTTACCATTATTTCACAAGATCTTCAAATTATGACAATCGAAGAAACAGTTGTCTGTTGCTATCCACCATCAAGAATTTACCTCTCCATGCTATTCAATAACGGCTTTTTAAAAAAAAAAATTGGATGCCCAGAACAAAAGAGCCCTTCCCCATCTCCTCAGTTAGAAAAATATTGCATAGCCTCCTATCAAAACAATCTGATCATTAACTAGATTGCTGTCACCCATATGACTTTAACAGGACAATTAAGAACTTAAAACACCTAAAGCAGAAAAGATGCCTCTGGATGTGGAGGCGAGACACGCCTTTGCGAAACCATGACCTCTCTCGTCACGTGGCTGGCGAGGGTGGCCAAACGCAACAGGATATGGGGCTCCGATACCTTTAACGACTGCGGAGAAAGGGGACCTTGGGCAGGTACACCTTTTCTGACTGGGACAAAACCGCCAACCCTTACGGACGCTTCCTCCGCGCCCCCTGGTCCTCCTCCTTATAACCGCTCTGGCTAGACAGGTTTCGGCCACTCCGGGTTATGCGACCAAGACGCCCCAGAAGCGTCTGAGGCGACTAACGTCGTCCGACAAGCCGACCCGGAGACTTCCAGACTCAACTCCTGGCGAGACGCCCCGCCGTCGCCACCTTTTTGCCTGGGACGTGGCGGAGAGGAATGGGGGGCGACAAGCCCGTCAAAGACTTCCACAGAGGAGGGGGAAAATGCTCGCCCACTCCGGCGACCTGACGCTTAAGGCCGGCCGCCCGGCCTGCCAGCCCGCTCCGGCCACCCCTTGCCCGTGTCTCTGGCGGTACTCACAGCCAGTCTCTTTCTTAATCTCTTCAATCTCCTCGTCCCTCAGCAGCGTGGACGCCCGCGAGCCCATCGCCGCCGCTTCCCAAGGAAAGAGCCTCCGAGGACGCTCCGCGCAGCCTTCGCTTGGCCTAGAGCCGCCGGAGAGGAGACCGCGCAGCCAATCAGCGGGGCCTGCGTCGCCTCCGCTCCAGCGACCACAGCTGGCCGAACGGGCGACGCTCGCTCTCTTATGGCCTCAGCCTTCCCCCCTCCCCCTTCCCGCCTACCTCCCCGGCAGAACCACCCGCGCATGCGCGGAGGCGCGCTTTGGGCGCTCTCCAGGCCTCTTTTCGGGTGCGTGCATGGGAGGAGTCTCGCTGTACCTGGTTTTGACGTTGGCGGGGCTACCTCTGAGCCGTTCTCGTGTTTAACGAAGTAGGCGTTGACCCTTTTAACGAATTCTGCCACCGTTTCCAAATCACCGAAAGGGTCGTTCTCGTTGGTTTCTGGTGCTGGCGCGGCGCAAGGCACGGTGGTTCTCGGGGACCTGAGCGGTGCCTGCCGGTTATATGGGGACAAAACACGGTGTGAGCTCCGAGGCCTTGGCTGCTGCTGCTGCTGCTGCTGCTCCTCTTTAGAAAGGCCTCGGAGCCCTCTGAGGGGAAAGGTGTTTTTTTTCTTGGCGTGAGGAAGGCCCATTCATTAACTTTGGCGTTTGTTCTCTGTTAATCGACAGTGTTTCCTTTTAGGGAAACAAATGGAGATTTCAGAGAAAAGTTAATAAGTAACGGCTGTTTTCGTCTTGGGACATGGATAGTTAGACTTTTGTTTCCCTTTCAGTTTTGTGACTTAAGGGGGTAAGCTTTTTAAACCAAGGTTTTTCAAAGTATGGCATATTGCTTGCAAATTTATAAGCCGTTTGAGGAAGCTTACCTTCACGCTCCTGTTTCTTTTAGCATAAATGACGGTGTGCTCGTGTAAACTGCTGCCCCCCCCCACCGGGCTTTTGGTCTTTATAGTCTTAAACACAGGTTCCCAGTGAACTTAATAGGGTTAATTTCTTAGTAAATTTGCTTAGGCTTATTGCATTTTTTGGATTGCGTGAAAGGAGTCAAATGCTACTACACCAGACCTGTTTTTTTTTAAATCTGGGTTTGTAAAGCTCTGTCCCCAGCTTCCTTGAACTGCCAGTTTTGTTGATTTGAGTAAAAATACATTAGTTGCATCCTAACTACTATTATGGTATGCACAAAATTTCTTCGTATCTTAACTGCTAACCCTTAAGAAGACTTGCTATGGGGCAATAGGCAAAAGAAGACTAATGGGAGTGAGAAATGTCTGCAGTCCTCTAGAAAACTTGTCACTAGTTTTGTCTCAAATTCATTGCAAAAATGAAAGATTTGAGTTGAATATCATTTTACTTGTCTTGGTCTTGCACATCTCAAAACTTCATGAATTGAATCAAGCTCCAACTGAGCTATGTATTTATTCATGTGGAATACTTATGATCTGCCCTATATTAAAAGAGTTCAAGATGCATTTTAAGAAACAATTTAAAAGTGTTTCAGGTCTATCAAATACTTTTTATATATCTGAGGCACACTAAAGGTCTAAGCAGGTGGTACGTCACCTCACAGATTGAGGCCCCTTTCCCAGTCTATGGCTGGCCTGGTAAAGGAAATTGGTCTAATTCAAATACTGTAAATGAAGATTTCAGGTACTGTAAATGCTGCATAAACAAACCCACAATTTTCTTGGTTCATTTTAGGTGTGCTAGTCCCAGGGTCTCCCTTTATGGTGTACTTCACTTGGTGGTATCAGAGTAGCAGCTTTGTCTGTAGAGATGTTCTAGAACCCTCCCTTCCAGTACAAAATGGAAAACACTGGGGAAAGATTGATTGTAGTTCAATGGCTTCTTATTCTGAAACCCTGTCAAGTCTTTAGGGGGAGAGTACAATGGATTAAGCAGCGCTTCATATATGCTTGCATTCACAAGTGCAAAGGATTGTATCCACTGGCACAGGTTAGTGTGAATAGGAGATAGTAGAGAGTGTCTCAAAAGAAAATTGTGCCACAAGCTTCTTAGTGTCTTTTAAAGGCCCTACTGTGTTACTACTTACACAAGTGCTTTTATAATGGAATGGCAAACCTTTGAAATAAAAAACATTCCTTCGACTGACAATTTTCTTGCAGGCATGCCTGAAGGTTCGGGTTACTGGTAATGCTAGTCTGTTTAGATTGTTCTGTATTGATGTGTGAGATTACAGAAACTAGGCAAGACGTTATTATCTATGTATAAATCTTCACTGATAGTGTTAGGGATGTCCCTCCCAATAGAGGAATTTGATGTAATAACATTGTATGAAAGATTTACTCTGTTAAATAGAGAATCCTGAAAGTTGGTTTCCCATGCATATACAGGCTAAATACATCTCTCTTCCCACTTTGGAAATAGTCTTCAGTTTTATTTGGTAAAATGTCTTAAATGTTTCCCCCACCACTACCTTCCAGATATTTGATTAATATCTTCAACTTGTATGGAGGGTTGGAATGTTCATGTTCTGCTCTGAAACATTATAGTATTCAGCTTCAGTCATCTTCCTGGAAGCTTTAAAGCAATGGGGAATTCATTTCTCTTATAAAGGTTTATTTACATACATCAGGGGAAAAGTGTTGGGAAGAAACATTTTGATACTTCTTACTGACTCTAAAACCTTTTACCAGTTTTTACATCATATGGATCAAGCTTCAATTTTAGCACTGAAAACAGTTGGTGAGCATTGCATTGCCATGTTTCATCATATCAGCAAGACTTGTCTTAGAAGACTGTCATTAATATTAATGGAACTTCTACAGTGGTCCATTGGTCCAGATGGGTGGGGTACAAATCAAATAAATAATAAATAAATAAATAAATAATAATAAATGCATAGTCTCTAATTGCAGTACAGTATGTTTTAATGCACTGTATGCATTAATACAACATATAGCAAAGTTTCACATAGAGAAACTATTAATTTTAAAGTGAAAAGGGAAATCTTTGCTGCTGTTTCAACATTTTGCAAAAAGGTTATTTTTTCTAGATGGGAATTCAGTACAGGGTTTTCAGCAGTGTATGTCCTCTTCCTAAAACTGAATACACTGTTGGCAGAAGGAAGGAAGAAGATGCAAAGGCACCACATGTTGTAGACTTGGCATCTTTAGGTATGAAGTAGGCATCACTAGTGTTTAAAGAAGAGGATTCTAGTTTGCACTTTTTCACAGCCATAGGAAATGGGGTGGCTATCAATGACCAGGACCTTTTGTTTTCCTGCAAACTTGTATATCCCACAGAAGTGAGGGGCAACCATGTTTTGCCTCCCATGAGCAATAGCAGTGAAATCTGCTGCCGTTGGCCTTCTGGTTTATACAGCCCCTTTTGTGTTTCAAGAAGCTGGCTACAGCAAGAAAGGGGGGACAGAAAAATGTTGGCTAAAGAAGATCCTGTTTGCCACGTGTGTCTGCAGTGCTGCTAGGCCAGTTTTGCCATTCACATGTCCCCTGAGCAAGTAATAGCAGCACTGGAGCTCTGTCAGATAGGGTTAGGGTTGTTACACCAGGGCATTATGGGGAAAATGTGTTTCCTGAAATCTGACCATGGGCTCAATTAAATTGAATCCAGTCTATAGACTCGGAGTTCCCCACCTCAGGTTTAAAAAGGATGGATAAAGGGTAGAAATGTATATGTAGAGCATACAAGCTGTTTGGTTTTATTTTGTGTGTGTGTGTGTGTGTGTGTGGTAGTTTTCAGTGTTTTAATTGTATGATTTTTGTACAGTGTTTATGGATTTTGAATGTTCTAGAAATTATTTAACAGAATACTTCTCGGTTTAGTTTTTGCTTAGGTTGAGCATCTGATCCTTTGGAGCATAGAACACATAATGGATCCTAGCAGTGATTACCACTTCCTTCATGATATTCTGGGAAAAACTGTGAAAGTTACATTGAAATGCGGCACTTTCCAAGGAGTACTTCAGCACGTGGATTCTACCCAAACTATCTTTCTAAAAAGAGGTCCTGCTCTTCTTTTGAATTAAATAAACTCCTATTGAGAAATGTTATTTACCGTAAATCTTGTAGGAGATTGTTAACTCTTCCATGTAATGGATGGATCTGTTTTCTAAGCAGTAGCATTTGGTTTGGAAGTGAATTTCAGTGCAGAGGTTGTCAAGTGGTTCCAGTTACCACATTGTTTGTTACACTCAAAATCTTAAAAATTGAAATGCTGTGGAATATTTTGAGCTCTTAGAAGATAAGACATTATTTTCTTTATATGTCAAGCTGTTGGCATTATCCTTGCCTCCTGAGAACTTTCTTAAGATTTGGATTTGACCCAGAGGACACCAGTGGGCCATCTCTTTTCCAACAATAAATTTTAATTATAATATAATATCGGGATGTAGGAATGATAGTCACAATTAAATATGTGCAGAATTATTATCCTCACAACTTGAAAGTTAAAGCAAATGTAGAGCAATGTAAACATCAGTATTTCACAGTTTGTGGAATTCTTGTCCTGCATAGTGTGGTGTAGTGGCCAGAGTGATGGACTAGTATACAGGAGACCTGGGTTCAAATCCTTGCTCAGCCATGGAAGCTCACTAAGGGTTTTGAACTGGTAAAACTGATCCTTATCTCACCTACATTGAAAGCCCTATTTAGGGTCACTATAAATTGGTTCTGGTATGACGGCACATAGCAACAAGTCCTTCACTGGTCCATCCACTTACTATTTTTAAACTGTTATGTTAATATATGGAAAAGCTCAGATAATGGAGCAAGAATGCTTGTAATATTTCAGCAGTTCCTGTATGAATGTGTAATATGCAACTTAATCCACTGTAGATTTGTTTGGAAGTAAGTTTTATTGAATAGTTAAAAAACCAATTTGGCACTTTTTAGATCTAATATATGTGCTCATATATGTCACAAGACTTGGGTTTTTTTAAAAATAAATATGAAGAGAGACTAATATGAAAATTCAGTTCAGCATACTGTCAAATAAACAAGCATAGGGTTGCCATCTTAGTTCATGAATACTCCCAAGTTCCAGGGAGTTCTGGAATTAAAAGGAAATGAATTGTTCAGTGCTTGAGGTGTGTCATCCTGGCAGGCAGAGTGGCAGAGCAGCATTCCTTTCTTCTGCCTGCAGTTCCACATGCTGCCATTTTTTTAAATTTATTTTTTTGCTAGCATGTGTTCATGAACAGGAAAGATGTTGGATGAACAAGGTGCCCTGCCCCTGCTTCCCAGTTGCTGATATCTATAAGCACCAAGGTTAGAGAGTTTACTTTGGAAAAAAAAGACAGCACTGGAAAAAGCAGCTCCCTTGGTCTTTTATAGTTTATAGCAGGAGATCTTCGTAGAAACAGTGTTATGTATTCCAGCTCTTGAAAATTGAATACAGTAATAATGTCTTGGTAGTATTCTATTTGCCCCCATTAGCAATAATGTAGTTTTTTACATTAGCAATGTTCTATTAATTCAGTTAATTCTTTTTTTCCTTCTGTGTAGTTGTTCCTTGTAGAAAGCTGTTAGTAATAAATTTCCAGTCTCCTTTATGCCATCAAAAAGTGTTTCTAATAGCTGGACCTAGATTTTTATGATAGCTCAAGGCCTTGAGACTGATTAGATTTCAAGAGCTACTTACCTAATATTGAATGTATTTCATGATGATGGGACTTAATTATTAACAGTTCCCTGGCAACTATCCTGAACCTGGGCATCCTTAAGTTGCCCTGCTGTCCACACTGGAGTGCAGATGCTTTGAGATCTGTTGACATAAATAAAGGATATAATGGTTGCTCAAAATGTACAAAAGTAAATTTCAACTGTTTTGATACATAAGCAGTTAATAAAGCTATATCTCACATAGCAAGATGGAGGACTACTTTCATATGTATTCTCTAGGTTACTCAGTAGCTGACATTTGCTGAAAAATTCCAATGTAATCTAGGGATTTTGGTAGGGTAGAATTATCTTGCCCAGTAAATAGGCTTCGCCTTTGTATTTTGCATACTAGTTATAGCTCTGCAATCTTTTAGTTGCTGTTGTTTTGGACCTATTTCAAGTTGAAAGGATACGTGTTACATGATTTTGGTGCTTAAGAACACAGACTTTTCTTTGAAACAGTAAAATCAGTATGAGATTCCTTCAGAAGCATATCAAACAAACAGACAAGAGATAAATCTACAGAAGGAACAAAACGAAAATCATGGTTAAATCACGTGCCATTAACATTTTGTGAGAACGGTGAATTTTTACAGTTTCAGAAGAGGAGAGAAGAAAAAACCTAGATGCATGCAGTGAAACTAACAGTAATATTCATTTGCAGAAATCCTGTTGCTTAGCATTGTAAGTTATAACTAGAGTTGGCTCGTTAAATCAATGGAACATACAGAGGTGTTGCATCACCAAATCCACATTGATTCAGTTTTGACTTACTATGTTAAATAACAGGATATCAACCTATATATGTTCACTGTACTCTTACATCCATGTAAGTAATCAGGTTGCACAAAAACACAATAAAAACCAGTAAATTGTACAACATAAAACTATTGAGAAACACCCCATGTATGCAAAACAACTTCCATGTTGCTTTACCATAGGGTGCTAGGCAGGATGATATTTCATGTTTTAGAGTCTAAATTTTTAGTTTCATTTATGCCATTTCTCTTGCTGTTTTTCTTTACTTAAGTTAGAAACTTGGAAAATGGCAGACATGTCCCAGGAATAAAGATGTTTTTTGGCCATGAAATTATTAATGGTAAGAAAATCTTCATTTTTTTGTTCTTCAGAAACATTCGTTGTTAGATTTAATGCCATGTAATACGTCTTGTCCTCTTCCTGTTAAGATTTCTTACTCAGAACTGTCTACTTCCTGGTCTCCCATTTATAATTTGAAATATCTTCTGTAATAGGTTTTAGAAGGCTGAGCGTTGTAGAAGACTATAGGCACCAAAACTGCTTCTCAAAGACATTAAATATATATGCAACACAACTTTGAAAAGCTTAAAATATTCTGTGGCTAATTATTTTCTCCCCTTCATGGATTGCTGCCTTGTCGTGGCGAAAGGGCTTGAGTAATTCAGAGAAGCTATGTGCTATGCTGTGCAGGGCCACCCAAGACGGACAGGACATAGTGGAGAGTTCCGACTAAATGCAATCCACCTGGAGTAGGAATTGGCAATGCCACTCCAGTATCTTTGCCAAGAATGCCCCATGATCAGAAACAAAAGGCTAAAAGATATGACGCTGGAAGATGGGCCCCTCACGTCGAAAGGCGTCCAACATGCTACTGAGGAAGAGCGGAGGACAAGTACGAGTAGCTCCAGAGCTAATGAAGTGGTTGGGCCAAAGCCGCAAGGACGCTCAGCTGTGGACGTGCCTGGAAGTGAAAGGAAAGTCCAATGCTGCAAAGAAAAATACTGCATAGGAACCTGGAATGTAAGATCTATGAACCTTGGGAAGCTGGATGTGGTCAAACAGGAGATGGCAAGAATAAACATCGACATCCTGGGCGTTGGTGAACTAAAATGGACAGGAATGGGCGAATTCAACTCAGATGATTATCATCAACATCACAATAATCCAAGTTTATGCACCAACCAGCATTACTGAGGAGACTGAAATTGAACAATTTTATGAAGATTTACAACACCTTCTAGAACTGACACCAAAGAAAGATGTTCTTCTCATTCTAGGGGACTGGAATGCTAAAGTAGGGAGCCAAGAGATAAAAGGAACAACAGGGAAGTTTGGCCTTGGAGTTCAGAACGAAGCAGGGCAAAGGCTATTAGAGTTTTGTCAAGAGAACAAGCTGGTCATCACAAACACTTTTTCCAACAACACAAGAGGCGACTCTATACATGGAAATAATCAGATGGGCAATACCAAAATCAGATTGATTATATTCTCTGCAGCCAAAGATGGAGAAGCTCTATACAGTCAGCAAAAACAAGACCTCTGATCATCAGCTTTTCATAGCAAAGTTCAAGCTTAAACTGAAGAGAGTAGGAAAAACCACTGGGCTACTCAGGTATAATCTAAACCAAACCCCTTATGAATTCACAGTGGAAGTAAAGAACAGGTTTAAGGAAGTGGATTTGGTGGACAGAGTGCCTGAAGAACTTTGGATAGAGGCTCGTAACATTGTACAGGAGGCAGCAACAAAAACCATCCCAAAGAAAGGAAATGCAAGAAAGCAAAGTGGCTGTCCAACGAGGAAGGAAAGCAATGACAAACCTTGACAGCATCTTAAAGAGCAGACATCACCTTGCCAACAAAAGTCCGAATAGGCAAAGCTATGGTTTTTCCTGTAGTGATGTATGGAAGTGAGAGCTGGACCATAAAGAAAGCTGACCACCGAAGAATTGATGTCTTTGAATTGTGGTGCTGGAGGAAGCTCTTGAGAGTCCCCTGGACTGCAAGGAGAACAAACCTATCAATTCTAAAGGAAATCAACCCTGAGTGCTCACTGGAAGGACAGATCCTGAAGCTGAGGCTCCAGTACTTTGGCCATCTCATGAGAAGAGAAGACTCCTTGGAAAAGACCTTGATGTTAGGAAAGTGTGAGGACAAGAGGAGAAGGGGACGACAGAGGATGAGATGGCTGGACAGTGTCTGCGAAGCAACCAACATGAATTTGACACAACTACGGGAGGCAGTGGAGGATAGGAGGGCCTGGCATGCTCTGGTTCATGGGGTCACGAAGAGTCGGACACGACTAAACGACGACGATGTAAGATGCTGGACTCTATTAAAATTAAGACTATACCAGAATACAGACAGAGTTCTAGTTCCTGTCTTTTGAAGATGCTGGCCACAGAGACTGGCGAAATGTTAGGAAGCAAAACTTCCAGAACATGGCCAAACAGCCCAAAAAAACCCACAACAACCAACTAGAGGTTGTTGGGTTTTTTTTTTTTTTGCCTCTGCTTAATTGTGATGGGGGAGGCAGGTGATAAGAGGAGCCCCCCCCCCCAATTCTGAAAAAGAATGTAGCAATTAACAAGAGTGGAAGGTTTGTTGTTTGTCGTCAGTAGGCTCACTAGATTCCAGGGATAAATCCACTGCTCACAGTTTATGCTTGTTCATGTCATTGCGAAAAAGACCATCAAATACTCATTTGTTTTATGAGTAATTTAATTTAGACAAATACAGGGCAGAGTTCAGTAACAGTTGTTTCCACATAACTGTGTGCAAGGTTGAAGTTATTACTGGGGAAAACGTTGAATATCTTTGTCTCATTTTCAAATTTAAATCTCCCAGTAAAATTAGATCCAATTCTGAAAAGGGGGGGGGCAATTATTTAAGATTTTACAGAAGTGTCCAGACGGCTGCAAATTATCTAGTCCTTTCTCATTTTCTTGAACACTGCTTTCACTCTCACCACTTTGCGTCTCAAATCTTTAATCACTTCCCATTTTGTGTACCTGTCCTCTTTCTAAAATCTTAAATAGTATGTTTGCTATTGAAAATATAATAGTGATGCAATCGTATCTTCCTTTGTTAATAGGATAAAAATGGTTTTAGGAGAGACTGCAGAATAAGCTAGTGTTACTTCTGCCTCACTTAATATGCTTTTTGGGGAGGCACACTATATAAACTGTTGTGACTGTGTAAATACCCATTTTCTATCCCCTTCTGACGCTGATTTCTTCCCTTGCTTGTTGGTATGTTTCTTTTTTGCTTGTAAAGTTTTGTTGATGAGGTTTTGGCCTATCTTCAGCTTTTGGGGGATTAATTGTAAGTCTTGTGATTGAAGCCTGTTTCTATAACAGGAGCTGTTGAATTATGTTTTAGTGGAATTGCTTGAAGACCTATTACAACGTGGTGCAGAAGAAAAGCCAACTCTAAGCACATACAGGTACATATGAAGAGTTATTTTTTGCCAGGAATGACAGGTGTTTATGAGCATAAACAGTTATTGATTGTGGTTCTAATAATAATATGTGCAGGGAAGTTCCAGCTGCCAAATTTTCAGCAGAGGATAAAGAAGAACTGATAAAGCAAGGAGCTCAACATCCTGGAACAGTTTCCCAAGAAAAACAGCAGCCTTTGTTGGGTTATGTCACGTATAATTTTGCAGGTAATTAGAAAAAAGTTAGGGTGATACTTAACCTGCAATTCATGTTTTTGGATCCCATCTTTCTTGTGCCATTTTTAGGGCATATTATGTTGCCTTGTTTAACTTTTCTAAAAATACTTGAAGCACTGTGATTGTCCATGGCAGGATGTCCATTTATAATGTATGTATATCTGTGTGTATGTATACACTTTGTACCCCCATTGTAATATCCATGCAATGCTGATGTACATATTAGATTTCCTGGAATGCCAAATTATGATAGTGTCTTTGTAAAGCTAGTGCAATGTGCTGAAGGAATCTCCCATAAAAATCTGTATCATTGTGGGTTCTGGTAATACTAGCAGCAGTACATATAGCATTGAGGTCTGTAGTCACTTTGTGCTATAAGAAAACACATTTCACCTAAGGAAAGTAGGGCATCTGGTTTTTGTCTACTATGATCCTCCTGATTGAGGATTGTGGAACTCTTTAGAAGGGTATTGAATATGATGTGGGGGGAGGGAGTGGATTTTGCAAAAATCAGGTGCCCTACCTTGTCTTAATGGAAGCCCTTTTAGCTAGTCCAAACCCATAATATAAATTGTCAGGCTAAGAGGGAGGATGAGAACAGAGATGAACAATATTTTTACATACCTCCTGTGGCTTGAGAAAAAATATGAAAACAATTATCAGTGAAAATAATAGTACACTTAGCATCACTACAGTGAGCAGCAAAGGGGGTGTGATACAGTCATGTGAGAAAGAAAATACACCCTATTTGAATTCCATGGTTTTACATATCAGGACATAATAAAAATTGTCTGGTCTTTAGCAGATCTGAAAATTAAGTAAATACAACCTCAAATGAACAACAACACAGGACATGTTACACAGTGTCATGATTTACTTAACAAAAACAAAGCCAAAATGGAGAAGCCATGTGTAAAAAATTAAGTACACTTTATGATTCAGTAGCTTGTAGAGCCACCTTAATAGCAATAACTTGAAGTAATTGTTTTCTGTATCACTTTTATTAGTCTCTCATATCGTTGTGGAGGAATTTTGGTCCCTTCTTCTTTACAATGTTGCTTCAGTTCATTGAGGTTTGGGAGCATTTTTTATGCACAGCTCTCTGAAGGTCCCACCATAGCATTTCAATCAGGTTGAGTTGACTTAGACTGGGCCATTGTAACACCTTGATTCTTTTCTTTTTCAGCCATTTTGTTGTAGATTTGCTGGTGTGCCTGGGATCATTGCCCTCTTGCATAACCCAATTCCAGCCAAGCTTTAGGTATTGGACAAATAGCCTCACAGTTGACCCTAGAATACTTTGGTGTACAGAGGAGCTCATGGTTGACTCAATGATTGCAAGGTGCCCAGGTTCTGTGACAGCAGAACAAGTCCAAATCATCATCCCTTCATCACTATGCTTGACAGTTGATATGAAGTGTTTGCGCTGATATGCTGTGTTTGGCTTTCACCAAACATGGCACTATGCATTATGGCCAGACATCTTCACTTTGGTCTTGTCTGTCCAAAGGACATTATTCCATATGTCTTGTGGTTTGTCCAAATGCAACTTGGCAAACCTAAGCCATGCTGCATATTCTTCTTCAGTCTTTTTCTAATTGTACTGTCATGAACTTTAACATTTAACATGTTAACTGAGACTTGTAGACTCTGAGATGTAACTCTTGTGTTTTTTGCAATTTCTCTGAGCATTGCACAGTCTGATCTTGGGGTGAATTTGCTTGGATGTCTACTCTTGGAAAGATCGGTAACTGTCTTGAATGTTTTTCCACTTGTGATTGGGAGGCAGAGCTTCATCGTGGTGCAGCAAGCAGCCCCGGGGAACAGCTCCCGGGAAAAGCTGAAACTGCCCGGTCTGGGGTCCCTCTAGAAATGGGGGATCAAAGGGGAGATCAGGAGAGGTCTCTCTGAAGCAGTCGGTGAGCAACAGAAGGGAGAAGATTGGGCGGAACCTGAAAATTCACCGTAGCACAGATCGGATGCGGGAGCCATCTTGGCAGAATAGCTTGAGCAACTCCACCCCCGAGGAGAGGAGGACAAGAAATACGGTCGAAAATATACAGTAACAAATTAAGTCGAAGCCTTTGATTTATGAACAACCTCATTAAGATGAAAAATAAATTAGAGTGAATATATTTGACCGAAAGAAGATAAGGAGCAGCCAGTTTTGCTTTCCAGCCTGCTTCTTCAAAATAAAACTAATTCTTAAACAGCAGGCTGGTTCAAGGCTGAAGAGAGAGACAGACGGAAAAATCTTGTGTTTCTGAAAAAAATCCCTGAGGGAAATACCACTGGATAGGCTTTAAGAGACTGAAATTTTCTGAATTCTGTCTAGTCTAGATCTTTTTCCCTAGACTGTGTGGGACTCTGATAACAGAATTTTTCTGGGTTTTCGGAGAAGGATGAATTAGCTTTTGGAAGCAAGAAAACAGACTATGAAGCACCAGCGAGATGACACAATCGGCTAGATTGAGCAGCTAGCAAAACCATGACTGGAGTTTGATGAATGGGACTTTGATAATAGGTCCTTGCTGGGTCTTTCTAGGGTGAATAAACTTTGGGAAGCAAGAAAACAGATTGTGAATCATCAGTGAGACGACGCAACCGAATAGACTGAGGAGCTAGGAAAACCAAGACTGGAGTTTGACGGAGTATAAGGAAATCTACTGGAGAGACTGACTTCCTGTGTTTGCTGTTTAGTCTGGACTTTTTTTTTGGCCGGACTGTGTGGGATTCTAATAATACTGGCACGGTTGTAATTTTAATTGTTGGTCTAAGAGTTGATCTATATACTATAATATCTGGGCAAGGATGTACCTAGGGGATGTTTATGATGATGGGTTTGGTTTGTTGATGAAATAGTGGAAATTAAAGAGTATTATTTATACAGACCATACTCATTGGAAAGATGGAAATGGCCTCCGGAAAATTAAAATATCAAATGTTAGGGACTTTGTCAGATAAAGAATGGCAGGTTACCATGCAAAGGATAATAATAACAGGATTTCAGCAGGTAAATGAGCATCTTAGCCAGATGGAAGATTTGATGAAAGAGAAGTCATCAGATGTTAAACAGCAGTTAAATGAAACTGTACTAACTCCAGAACTGCTTTTATTGAGTGCGATGCCAGGTAACATAGATGGGATAAAGAGTTACCCAGTGAGCTATTTAGTTACAATGGTCAGAAAATGTGATGTTAAAAATCGGATTACTGTCCTGAATTCATTCTTCTCTTCCAAAAACTGGAAGAAAACAGAGCCACGGAAACAATAGAAGCGTACTGAGAAAATATGGGAAGTGACAGAAATTGATACTTTTTCAGGCGTGCTGAATGTATGCCCAAGACAGAAGGAATTTGAAAGAGGGGATGTATTTTACAAATGGTCTCGGTTTCCTGATAGTGTTGGAGTAACTTAGATTTAAACTAAAACATCAATGGAAGTTAATAGCCAGAGGGTAATCAAATAGTTAAAAAAAGTAGAAAGTTGATTTTTTAATTGAAAAATGAATAGATTGAATGCTTGTATACTTAACATGAATAGATTGGATGACTGTATATTCTGTGTTCTCCTATTCTCAAAATCTTTTTCCCATCCCTTCCACTTCCTTTTACCTTTTGTATTCCCTACCCTATTCCTAGTAGTTTAAAAATAAAATATTAATAAAAAAAGAATGTTTTTCCACTTGTGAATTATTATCTTCCTCACTATAGAAAGATGGACTTTAAATTGTTTGGAAATGGCATCAGAATCCTTCCCAGATTGATGGACAGCAACAATCACTTCTCTACAATCCATGCTGATGTGTTTCTTTCTTGGTGTTGTGTTAACATACACCTCAATGTTCCAGACCAGCAAACTGCTAAAACTTCCACTTTTATAGAGTGGTGTGATGAAATCACACTTTTTAAAGTGTGATTTCATCGCACTTGCTGATGATCAAGGGCATTTAGTTAGCACCACCAAACTGCTAGTTAGCCTCTTAAATCCTAGGGAAGCAGTAAGGTGTATTTAGTTTTTCACACATTGCTTCTCCATTTCGGCTTTATTTTTGTTAAATAAATCATGACACATTGCAATACGTCATGTGTTGTTTAGAATCACAAAGTTGGAAGAGACCATAGGGGCCATCGGGTCCAACCTACTGCCATGTGGGAACTCCATCAAAGCACTCTCAACAGATGGCCATCCAGACTCTGCTTAAAAACCTCCAAAGAAGGAGACTCCACCACACTCCAAGGCAGCATATTCCACTGCCAATCAGCTCTGACTGTCAGGAAGTTCTTCCTGAGATTCAGGTGTAATCTCTTTTCCTGTAGTTTGAAACCATTGCTCCTTGTCCTAGTGTCTGGAACTGTGGAAAACAACCTGTCCCTTCCTCGACATGACATCCCCTCAAATATTTAAACATGACTATCATGTCCCCTCTTAACCTTTTTGTAAGGCTAAACATTCCCAGCTCTATAAACTGCTCCTCATAGGACATGGCTTCCAGACCTTTGACCATTTTGGTCGCCCTCCTCTGGACACGTTCCAGGTTGTCAACATCCTTTTTGAATTGAGGTGCCCAGAACTGGACACAATACTCCAGGTGAGTTCTGACCAAAGCAGAATATAGTGGTACTATCACTTCCCTTAATATAGACTCTATACTCCTATTGATGCAACCAAGAATTGCATTGGTTTTCTTGGCAGCCGTATCACACTGCTGACTCATGTTCAGTTTGTGGTCTACAAAGACTCCTAGATCCCTTTCACATGTACTGTTGTCTAGCCAGGAGCCTTCCATCCTTTATCTATGCAGTTTATTTTTTCTGTCTAGGTGTAGGACCTTACTCCTTGTTGAAATTCATTTTGTTAGTTTTGGCCCAGGACTCTAATCTGTCAAGGTCGTTTTGAATTTTCATCCTGCTCTTTGGGGAATTAGCAATCCCTCCCAATTTGGTATCATCTGCAAATTTAATCAGCAGACTCTCTCTTCCTTCATCCAAGTCATTGATAAGGATGTTGAATAGCACAGGGCCCAGAATAGAATCCTGAGGCACCCCACTAGATACCTCTCCCCAGGATGAAGAGAAGCTATTGGTGAGCACCCTTTGGATTCAGTCAGTCAACCAATTGAGTAGCAGTGTCTAGCCCAAATTTTACTAGCTTCCTAGCAAGAATATCATGGGGAGCTTTGTCAACGGCCTTACTGAAATCAAGATATGCTACATCCACCGTGTTCCTTTAACCAATAAGCCTGAAACTCTTAACAAAAAAGAGATCAGATTAGTCTGGCATGACTTGTTTTTGAGAAACCAGTGTTGACCTTTAGCAATGAAAGCATTGCTTTCTAAGTAATAACAAACTGTCTGTTTAATGATTTGCTCTAGAATTATTCCGGGAATTGATGTCAGGCTGACTGGGCAATAATTATTTGGGTCTTCTTTTTCCCCTTTCTTCTTCCCTGCTACCAGGTATTACTGCCTTAATACCATTTAATTATGGAGACATCTGTGCTTTTAAAACTTAAGTCATTTATTAGATCAGGGAAGTTAATATATGATTAATATTCAATAAGTAAATCACAGCCTGATAATCACTAGTATTTGAATCAAAACTGCTTTAACTTTAAACCTCTTTTAACTCTCTATTCCATTTATCGTTCTTACAGATCTCTAACTAACTCTTAGTTCACTTTTAAGTTTCACACTGTCTCTCACTCACAGAATCTCTCAGGCTCTACACACCAGCCTTTATATCCAGCTCCCTCCGTCCACGCATTGGCTCCTCCTTCACTGTTCTACTGTGACAGACAGGTGAGGGCAGGGCTGTTCGCTACAGAGAACTTTGTCAACGGCCTTACTGAAATCAAGATATGCTACATCCACAGCGTTTCCTTCATCTATTCAGCCTGTGTAACTATCAAAAAAGAGATCAGTTTAGTCTGGCGTGACTTGTTTTTGAGAAACCCGTGTTGACTTTTAGCGATGACAACATTGCTTTCTAAGTAAACACAAACTGTTTAATTATTTGCTCTAGAATTATTCCGGGAATTGATGTCAGGCTGACTGGGCGATAATTATTTGGGTCTTCGTCCCTACCCTTTTGAAAATAGAGACAACATTTGCCCTCCTCCAGTCTGTGGGGATTTCTGTTCTCCAAGAATTCTCAAATATTATTGCCAATGGTTCTGAAATTACTTCTGCCAGTTATTTAATATCCTTGGATGTAAGTCATCTGGCCCTGGAGACTTGAATTCATTTAGAGTAGCCAGGTATTCCTGCACTACTACTCTACCTATTCTGTGCTATATTTCCCCCACTACATCACCTGCTCTTCACCCCTCCGGTTGAGCACTGTTATCCTTTTTGGAGAAAACTGAGGCAAAGAAGGTGTTGAGCAGTTCAGCCTTTTCCCTGTCCTTCCACTTCTGCAGGCAGTGACCCTATCATTTCCTTGTTTTGTTTGTTTGTTTGTTTGTTTGTTTGTTTTGCTGTGGGCATAACTAAAAAAGCCCTTTTAATTTTTTTTTAATTTGTCTGGCAAGCCAGAGTTCATTCTGCACTTTTGCTTTTCTTACCTTCCCCCTACACATATTGGCTATTTGCTTGTATTTCTCTTTGGTGTTTTCCCAATTTTTCCATTTCTTGTACATTTTTTAACACTTAGTTCAGTTGAAAGTTTTTTAGCCAGCCATTCTGGTTTCTTTAGACAACTCCCATTTTTCCTTCTTATCTGAAGTTGTATTTACCTAATTTTCAGACTTGCTAAGGACCAGATGATTTTTATTGTGTCCTGATACATAAAACCTTAGAATTAAAAGTGGGTGTACTTTGTTCTTCACATGACTGTATGTACTTTTACACAGAAAGAAGACCTTTAAAGTATATGTATGTCTTTGGCTATATCTGCCTGTTGCAAATGTGCTTGTTATTTTCTTTTAAGAGGTGACTTAATAAAATGTACTGAAGGAGCAGCTCCTTTTCACCTATTCCACACCTTTTATTATTTGCAAATATTATGAGTTTATTTTTGAGAACACACTTTAGAGCTTTAAGGGCAGCTTTCTTCAACCTGGCATCCTGTATATATTTTGGAATACCATGCCATCCCCAGCCAGTGTCTGTATTGGGGGAGGATCATGGGTGATACAATGCAGCACATCTAAAGGGAGCCAAGTTAGAATGGCTGCTTTAGGTTATATCAGGCTCAGAAGTAAACAGGTTTTTAGTGTGTGTGTTTTTAATTGCAGGTGAAGAGAAAGCAGAAGATATAGAATTTGTTGTTATTGATCAGTTTCAGAAGAAATTCGGCTATGCGGTGAGTATAATACCATTGTTTCTACAGATGCATTCTACTAATTTTCCTTTTCCCAAAAGAAAAGCTAATATGTCTGTCACGTTCCCACCTGCCCCTTGGTTGTTTCACCAAACAAAGGCACAAGCTACATGTCTTCAGCTGCCACCAGTTGATTACATCAACATTATTCAATATTAAAGACAGAGGTCCAGTCAACATGTCATTTAAAAACCAAGTGTGACAAACCCAGACCTACTGGGATATGTCACACAGTTACACTAAGCTGCCACCAACCATTCCCTATAATAAGTCACACAGACCAGGGATGGATTTTTAAACAATAAAAGAATAAGGTTTATTTTAAATACAAACAGGGTAAATAAAACAATCAGGTGAATAAAATAAAGTAACGTGGCTTATTCTCACACACACAAGCATACAGTTTGGTTCACCTAGAACCTTTAACTTAAAGCACAGACCCTGAACCCATCAGTTCTGGCTAACCCACAGACACCTGAACTTATCAGGTTGGTACTCTGACACACAGTAGTACCCTGTCAGACACCCAGACTCCCACAACAGCTTCTTCTTCCCCAGCTGCTGCTTCGTCCCAACCCAGTGTCTCACAGTCTGTCTCAGCATCTCCCTTCACCACACAGGCATCACATATTTATACAGTACAGCCCCTCCTCCTGATGTCCCGCCTTCCACTCCCCATAGGATGGAACTTTCCCTCCAAACCCATGACAGACAGGTAACATCAGTGCTGTTATGTAACACCTCCCCTCTTTATAAGTTGTTTTGTAGGGGGAAAGCTAAGGTGCTTTTTCCCAAAAAAACAACCTGTATAAAACACACAACACCAATTATACCTACCATATTATACTTACTTACATTCTAAGTTAAACATTTCAAATAGGCATTTAAACATTTACCATATACATTACATCAATTTACCTTTATTAATACAAACCAATTTAAAACCAGGTACATTTTAACTTTTTGTTTTCATTATATACATATAGTCCATGTTCTTTCGCCGTCTTCAGTCTTCAGGTCTTCTTGATAAGGCGTCAGCAACACAGTTCACTGACCCTCTGACCACCTTCACTTCAAAGTCATAGTCCTGTAAGTTCAAAGCCCACCTCATAAGTTTGCTATTGTGGGTTTTCATTGTCTTTAACCATTGCAATGGTGAATGGTCAGTACACAGAATAAAATGTCTTCCCCAGATGTAAGGCTTGGCCTTCTGGATCGCGTAGACTATGGCCAAACACTCCTTCTCCACGGTTGCCAAATGTCTCTCACCTTTTTGAAGTTTCCTACTCAGGTAGGACACTGGATGCTGGTCACCATTCTCATCCTCTTGGCACAGAACTGCTCCTACCCCGCTGTTAGACGCATCGGTGTAGATGATAAACTCCCGGTCGAAGTCTGGAGCCCGCAACACAGGATAGTTGATTAACGCCTCCTTCAACCTCTGGAACGCCGCCTCACAGTCGCTGGTCCACGGGATGCGGTCATCAGCCTTCTTCCTCGTCAGATCGGTCAGCGGAGCCGCAATCTCGCTAAACCTCGGGATGAACTTTCTGTAGTAGCCCACCAACCCAAGAAATGATTTGACCTTTTTCTTGGTGTTGGGTCTAGGCCAATCACGAACAGCTTCTATTTTGGCCTCTAGGGGTTTTATCATTCCTCCCCCTACCATGTGACCCAAGTATTTTATTTCTGGGCTACCCAGCTGACACTTGCTGGCCTTTACCGTTAGCCCTGCTGCACTTAACCTCTGCAGCACTAACTCCAGGTGTATCAGGTGATCTTCCCAGGTATTACTGAAGATCCCTATGTCGTCAATGTAGGCCACTGTAAAGTCACTGAGCCCTGCCAAGGTCCGGTCCATCAGCCTTTGGAATGTGGCTGGTGTATTTCTGAGACCAAAGCTCAGGACTCGAAACTCATAGAGACCAAAAGGGCTGCAAAAGGCAGTCTTTTCTTGATCCCTGGGATCAATTCTTAATTGCCAATATCCCTTTACCAGGTCCAATGATGAGATGAACCGACAACCCCCTATGGTTTCAATCAGGTTGTCTAGCCTGGGCATTGGGTAGGCATCAGGAGTGGTTACACGGTTTAATTTCCTGTAATCAACACAAAACCTAATGCTCCCATCAGGCTTGTCCACAAGGACTATCGGAGAGGACCAAGGACTAGAAGAGGGGACGATTATGTTCTCCCTCAGCATTTCGTCCAGCTCCTTCCGCACCTTGTCCCTATAGGGTCCCGTTACTCGGTATGGGGATACTGCCTGCGGGGGTGCATCCCCTGTGTGGATCCGATGCATCACTCCCTTCACTATCCCCGGCTTGTTGGAAAACACCTGTTGATATTTGCTAAGCAGCATTTTTAGTTCTTGCTGCTGGTCTTGGGTGAGTGCAGGACTGATCTTTACCTCCTCTGGGTTGTATTTTACTTCCCCTCTACCCTCCCAGAAGGGTAATTCAGCTTCCTCACTCTCCGCTGCTTTTATAGCAAATAGAACCCTCTGTTCCCCTCTGTAGTAGGGTTTTAGGGCATTCACATGAACCACCCTCCTTGCTTGGTTCTCCTCCTGCTCTATTAGGTAGTTCAGATCTGACATCTTGGAAATGACCCTATATGGTCCTGCCCGTTTGAGCTGCAGCTTATTCTCTCTGCAGGGCCTAAGCCAAAGCACTTCCTCCCCTGGGTCAAAGTGCCTCTCTCTAGCTTTGCGGTCATACCATGTTTTCTGTTTGACCTTCTGAGCTTGCAGGTTTTCTGCTGCCAGCTCTAGATTTCTCCTTAGGTCATTCATCAAGGTGTCTATGTATGTCACAACGTCTTGTGGGTCATCCTGGGTGATCTGCTCCCAATTTTGTTTGATCAAATCAAGGGGCCCTTTCACCCGTCTCCCAAATAGAAGTTCAAATGGACTAAACCCGGTACTGGCTTGTGGCACTGATCGATAAGCAAACAAAAGGGATTGCAGCTTCTGGTCCCAATTGTTTGGATTCTCTGCCAAGTAAGCCCTAATCATGCGCATTAGAGTCCCATTGAACTTCTCAGTTAACCCATTGCTTTCAGGATGATAAGCAGTGGTTTCCTTGTGCTTAATTCCACAGATCTGCCATAAGCGTTTCATGAGCTTTGATGTGAACGATGCGCCCAAATCTGTGATTATCTCTGAGGCAAATCCCATCCTGGACATATACCCCACCAAAGCATCGGCCACTGTGTTAGTTTCAATGTTAGTCAAGGGTATGGCTTCAGGATACCTTGTGGCATGGTCCACAATTGTTAGAATGAACCTGTTCCCCCTCTTTGTGGCCTTGGGCAAAGGTCCCACAATATCCACCCCTATGCATTTGAACGGAGTGTCAATCACAGGCAAAGGGCACAACTTTGCTTTAGTCCTGTCGCGGTTATTCCCCTGCCTTTGACACACATCACATTGTTTACAGAACTCCCTGATCTGCTTCCCTATGTCAGGCCAGTAGAAATTCTGTGTGATTCTCTGCTGTGTTTTGTTCACTCCTAAGTGTGCAGCAAACATGTCAGAGTGCCCCCTTTGTAAGATCATGGGGCGATACTTTTCAGGTACCACCAGCTGACTTCTGATCCCATCTCCCCCTTTTGAGATATTCCTCAGGGTTTCTCTATATAAAATCCCCTTTTTCTCCAGAAATCTCACTGGGGTCTCAGGTGTTAGCTGAGCGTCAGTCACCTGTTCAAAACACTTTTGGAGAGTGGCGTCTGCCTTTTGCTCCTGTCCAAATCTGCTGTCTGTGGTTAAGGTTTCCACCACAGCTTCTGAACTCCTCTCTGCTTCCGTCTCTGGCTCATCATTACCCCCCTGAACTGTCCCCGTGGTGGCTTGTGAGCGTGTAATCACTAGCACCCGTTTCACATGTTCAGCCAGGTCATTTCCCACGAGCACGGCTGCTGGCAGAGTCGATGAAATCGCTATCCGCCAATCTCCCCTCCAGCCTTGAAAGTTGACAGGTACCTCTGCTACTGGCAGAGAGATTATCTGCCCCTCAATCCCTGCCACCTTCATGCTCTCATTTGGGATTATAAACTCCCTAGGGATGATATCTGGATGGCACAGGGTTACCTGGGAACAAGTGTCCCGCAGCCCCCTATACTGACGGTCAAGTATTCCTACGTCCACCCCTGCTGTCTCAAACAACTGAGAATCTGTTTTTATCAGCAAGCAGCGCTTTACCTCCATAAGGGGACCATTTTCCCCAGCCTGATCAGCAGAGGCAGCTGTCCCAGACTGAGTAGCCATGGCAACAGGCTCCCTCTGTGACAATGAGCTTTGCTCTTTCTGGACACAGAACACAGCTTTTGGCTTGGTTCCACTAGAATCATGAGGCACATTTCCTTTTATCTGCTTCCATTTCTCACACCCTGAGATTAGATGGCCCTTTCCCTCACAGAAATAACATTTTCTGCTATACTTGGAGTCTTTCTCCTCTGGGTTTGGTTTTCCCTCCAAAATCTGGTTCCTGGACTGGCTCTGCCCAGAAGGTTTATCAACAAAATGGCCGCCCATTTTTGGCAGGCTCTGAACTAACCCTTTGGAGTACTTAGGGTCCCATGTTTCCCTCATGTTTTGTTCAGAATAATTCAGGTTTTGAGGTTGTGCCTTAACCTGTGTGCCTTCTTTTGGTTTCTTTTCCAGCTCCTTTTGCTTAGCCTCAAACTCAGCCCTGATCTGTAAAATTTCTTCCTCAGCCCTAGCTTTTATCTCTTTTACTTTTTCTTCAGTCTTATCTCTGATTTCTTTTAATTTAATGTCTTTTTGCTGATTATATTTTTCAAGATCTTGCTCACTTTGTCTGGCCTGAGCCTCATACTTTTCTCTTTCCGCAATTTCTTCAACTGATAAATTGTTGTTTCTCTTATTGAGGAATGTTAATTCTAATTGTGCCATTCTAATTCTGTGTTTCAGTTCCATCTCTTCTATCCTCATGGCCATTTCCCTTTTCCTGGCATCTGCCTCTACCTGACTGATTTCAGCTCTTTCTCTGGCCTCACTTTCCATTCTCTCTATTTCAAATTGCCTCATCCTCAGTTCATGCTGTTGGGCTATGATCATTTTCCTAAGTTCTGGGTTTTGTTCTCCTGTGCTGTCACCCTGCACTGAGCCAAATTCATCCTCAGAACCTTGGTCCACCTGGGGGTCTTTCACTTCACCCATTTCTGCTACTTGGCTTCGAGTCAAGGGCATAACCCCCCCCTCAGAACAGGCTGCTTTAAAAGTCAAGCCTCAAAATAAAACGACCACTTTTTTTCCTTCTTGCCTCAGAACCAGCTCTCCCTAGAGATTGCTGCTGTTCTTCAGCACTAAAGTTGCAACAGTATCGAGTCAGAGCCTACCCCCCTCTGCTGGGCCTCTCAGCTGGCAAGCTAGCTCGCTGTTGCTACGCAGTTTTGCCTCAGCGTTTTCCCGCCAAAACTAGGCTGCCTCAGAGCACCTTAATCTAAGTCTCCCCAGTTGGCACGTTCTTCTACTAGCGCACCTCCCCGTGAGGTACACCTAGAAGATTACCTACGCGCCTCAGACTGTCCCTGACTAGACCCCCCTTGCTCTGGGCACACCTGCCAAGGCTTTGCTGGACCGCTAGACAACTGGACCAGTCGTATCCCACACGCTGGACACCAATCAATGTGACAAACCCAGACCTACTGGGATATGTCACACAGTTACACTAAGCTGCCACCAACCATTCCCTATAATAAGTCACACAGACCAGGGATGGATTTTTAAACAATAAAAGAATAAGGTTTATTTTAAATACAAACAGGGTAAATAAAACAATCAGGTGAATAAAATAAAGTAACGTGGCTTATTCTCACACACACAAGCATACAGTTTGGTTCACCTAGAACCTTTAACTTAAAGCACAGACCCTGAACCCATCAGTTCTGGCTAACCCACAGACACCTGAACTTATCAGGTTGGTACTCTGACACACAGTAGTACCCTGTCAGACACCCAGACTCCCACAACAGCTTCTTCTTCCCCAGCTGCTGCTTCGTCCCAACCCAGTGTCTCACAGTCTGTCTCAGCATCTCCCTTCACCACACAGGCATCACATATTTATACAGTACAGCCCCTCCTCCTGATGTCCCGCCTTCCACTCCCCATAGGATGGAACTTTCCCTCCAAACCCATGACAGACAGGTAACATCAGTGCTGTTATGTAACACCAAGTACAGTGGTGCCTCGCATAACGAGTGCACCGTTTAACGATGAATTCGCATAGCGATCCGTTTTTTGGGATTGCTAATGCAATCGCATACCGATGCCTAGATAGGCAAAAACTCGCTTTGCGATCTTCGCATAGCGTTTTTTTAAATCAGCTGATCGGTGGTTCCAAAATGGCCGCCGGAAGACCCAAAATGGCCACGAGCAGCGTTTTCGCGCCCTGCCCTCGCTTACCGAGGGCATGAAAATGCCTGCGCTATGGAGGAACATCGCATAACATTGAGTTTTGGGCCCATTTGGAAAGCCCAATGGGCTTTTTTGTTCCGTATAGCGATGTTTCCCCATAGCGATGGTTAATCCGGAACGGATTAACCTCGCTATGCGGAACACCACTGTATAAATTATTTATAGTTACAAGAAATAAAAGTTCATCCAGTGTCATTGTTGTTTAGTCGTTAAGTCGTGTCCGACTTCGTGATCCCATGGACCAGAGCACACCAGGCCCTCCTGTCTTCCACTGCCTCCCGGAGTTGTGTCAAAATGTGGGTAGTTTCGATGACACTGTCCAACCATCTCATCCTCTGTTGTCCCCTTCTCCTCTTGCCTTCACACTTTCCCAACATCAGGGTCTTTTCCAGGGAGTCTTCTCTTCTCATGAGATGGCCAAAGTATTGGAGCCTCAGCTTCAGGATCTGTCCTTCCAGTGAGCACTCAGGGTTGATTTCCTTCAAAATGGATAGGTTTGTTCTCCTTGTAGTCCAGGGGACTCTCAAGAGTCTCCTCCAGCACCACAGCCGGTGTCATTAGTTCTCAACTAAAACAACATTCTTTTTTATTCTCTACCACCTTCCCAAACTCTCAACTCCAAACTCCCAAACCTAAACCGCCTCCTCCTCTTCTAATCTCCCTCCTTTTTCTTCTCCCTTCTTAACTCCACCCCCACCAACTCTCATTGGTGCATGCAAATATCAACATGAATATTAATGAGCAGGGTGAACGCTACAGTGTGTCTTTTAAATTTATGATCATCCTTCCATATCTGGTCACTCATGTCCCAGAACTTCCATTGGAAAAGCGACTAGGGTTTGTGCAGCACTGCAATCAAACCAACATTGCATAATCTGCAATTCCATCAGAGTTGGCATGGGTGGGGAAAGCAGTACTTGTAAGGAGAAGATTCTCTATTTAAACCAAGATTTTAAAAAACTAGAGTGCTTGATTTTAAAGGAGGGTACAGCTCTAGTGAGCCTAGTGCATACCTGATACGATAGAGAAAATAATAGGATTTGTATATATCAGGGATGGGTGACCTATGAGTGTCCAGGAGTCATTTCCCGTTGCCCCAACCTTGGTGGTCTGCTTCCTCTGCCCCTAATCCCTTCTAGGGTTTGCCCTCAAGTAACAAATCACCCCAAAGACTCAGGGATAGTTGTCATTTATGTCTTATAATCTGATGAAATGGACTTGTCCACAGAAGCTTACTTTAAAATATTGAACCCTACATTAAAATATAGCAGTTCGTATTTAAGGTACCACAACATTTTGTCTTTTTTAAATTTTTCTTTTTGATTTTTGGCCTGATTTGTCATTTAAATGTAACTCCCCCAAAGGCCTATTTTAAATAGGAAAAGCTAAGTATTATATGACCAAGCAGTCGTAAGATTGAATCCATGCGACGGAGTGAGCTCCTGTCACTTGTCCCAGCACCTGCCAACTTAGCAGTTCAAAAGCATGTAAATGTGAGTAGATAAATAGATACCACCATGGTGGGGAGGTAAACAGCATTCCATGTCTAGTCGCGCTGGCCACTTCACCACGGAAACTGTCTATGGACAAATGCTGGCTCTATGGCTTGGAGATGGGGATGAGCACCACACTCTAGAGTTGGATATGACTGGACTAAATGTCAAGGGGAACCTTTACCTTTACCTTAAGTAGTAGATGAAGTGGTAGGAGTAGAGAAGCACATTCTGGAAATGATGAGTTCTATACACAGTGGACGAGGAACATTAAAATGTGTAGCCTCATCTACAGAATTACTAATAGGTAAAAATACATGCCTCAAAAGTAACTTAATGGGACATCCCTTTACAAAATGCTCTCAGTGCTCCTGAGATGGAAAATGAAATCAGAGACATCTAAAAGAGAAAATGGGATTGCAGTATGTGAATTCAGTTAGCTTCAGATAGGCTGGGTAGTTAAATTTTGGGCAAGACAAAGAGATTTAAATGTCTAGCTATCCCAAATGATTGTGCCTTAGAATCATTGGCTGTTAAACTGATCAGAGAGAATGTGACTCTGGACTTAATTTTCATTGGCGAGACCTTACCCAATATTAACTGTCATTGAGCCACTTGAAAATGGTGACTACAGTGCAAAGTTAGTGGGAAATTTCCAAGGATGTCTAACATAGGGCACTTAAATTGAGAAAAACCTCTTAAAAACTGAAGGAATTGATAAAAAGAAAATAGGAAGGAAAAATCAGCAAGGTCAAATATCTCCAGAAGGTTGGAATTCACCTAGATTGTGTACCATACATCAGGAACAGTAATACCAAATTCAGGTGATCATTTGGATGATATACAAGGGTTGTTAATTAGATAAAATAGCCGGTGAGTGTAGTGGATATAGTTTCGGACAAGAATGTGGGCCATCTTGTTTCAAATCCCCATTCAGTAATGTTATTCACTGGATGGCTGTGGTCCAGTCACATGCTCTTCAGCCTGGCTCATAAACTCATAAACATGTTTGAATTATGCCTCGAAATGGACTAATAAACATGTTTGAATTATGCCTTGAAATGGACTAATAGCCAGTGAAGCTGTTGTAACTTGGAAGTTGCTTACTGCATATAACTAGGCCTAGCAGTACTGTAGTTGCAAATTCAGAAATGCAGATCTCTTACATGCACACATTCTTTCCTATGTGTGCATACATGCAAATTCACACACTCCAGATTACAAGTTAACTGCACCAATGGGGGGCAAGAATCCATGTGGGGTGGGATAGAGAATTTGCCATCCAGAAACCATCCCTCCTTGCTTTTGAGGCAGTGGTAGCTGCTTTGGATTTCCCACTGTACAGACTCCATGCTTCTACCATGTCCCCTGCTCATTTTTCTGGGTTTAGCAATAGGACACTGAAAAACACACACACACACACATGGGAAATGCAAAGAACAATCACATTTTGCAGAACATATTCTGAGGAAGGTGCTTTGGTTAATATGGCAAAAATACAAACCTGCAAGAAAATTCCAATATGGGTAGCACCAATAGAAGCATTTACACTGAAAGTATTGAATCAGGAGGGAGCGTTACTCATGTACAAAGACTTATTAACTAAAGACCAGAATATGAAAGATAAAGAAGATCTAGAGAAACTGGGCCTTGCTACAGATTGGTGGTCAATGATGAAATTAGAATCGAGATACAAAAAGGATAAAATGATGAGCTTCTTTGAGAGGAAAGTCCAGGTGGATGAATTATGGATTTACACCAATGAGAAAATAATTAAAAATGTATACATATTTATTAGAATACAATTTAGAGGTTGAGAGTGTGAAGGAGACATGGTAAAATGGGCACAAAACTTTGGGTACAATATGAATGATGAATGAACAAAAATGTGGAAAGACAGTCATAAAATGATTAAGCCAGTGAATCTTAGAGAAAACATCCTTAAAATGTTTCATAGATGGCAATTTACTCCTGTAAGATTGGCAAAAATGTCAGAAGGGATCAGTAATGTTTGTTGGAAATGTAAAAAAATTCAGGGACTTGTTATATGTGGTGGTCATGCAAAGAAGTTTTTAAAAAAATCAGATACAGGTTTGGGAAATGGCAAAAGAGATTCTTCAACAAAAATTAAGTTTTAAACCTGAAATGTTATTATTGAATATAATGCCAGAAATTATTGATAAGAAAATACAATATAGTCTACTATATAGATTCACAGCAGCTAGGTTACTCTGGGCCCCAAAATGGAAAAATGTAGTAACACCAATATTGGATAAGTTATTAAAGAAGCTATTGGATACTGTAGAACTAGATATGCTTTCAGAGACACTATGGGATCAACCAAGAGACTTTGTAAATCAAAGCTGGAAGTTGATATAATAATTGGGCCCAGAAAAAGACAGGAACTTAGGGGGGAAACCAGTTTATAGTGAACCAGTGCTCACCGGAGTCCTTTGAAGATACTCCGATGACCAGACGATGGTGAAATCTCTGATCCATAGGGGAAGGATAGATGTTTAGTTTGTAATGTTTTTGTTAATTTATTTGTTAAAGTCTTAATGTTTTTAAGTTTGTATAAATAAAAAACAAAAACACAAACACAGAATTGGGTAAAGAAGGAGAGAAGCAAAATTTTTGAAGCAGTCCAATGAATGGATTTCAGAATGACTTCTGGGTTTTAATTGACACATTGTGTATGCACTGACAAAGAGTGGAATGCAGAAAGCCAAGCAACATCTTAATCAGGCAGGTAAGTACGAGAGCAAGTTGGCTCCTTCCGCCTTAGACAGAATGTATAGTTGAACAAGATCCCTCCCCCACCCAAAGGGGAAAGTGGTCTGAAGTGAGGGCAGATTTCTATATATCTATGACATGAAGGAAGGGTGGTTTTGAAGGAGGCACAGTGTGAAGAGAAGCGAGTTGGCAACTGCTTAGGGAAAGGGGATAGAGGGAATGATCTAATACAGCTAATAGGACCTGGGAGGGTCCTGGTTACAGGAAGAGTGCTGGTGCTTTGACCCCCTGCTGGATGACACAAGTACACCATTGATCAGTAGCCTGGTTGCAGCATTCAGATATTCCCTCAGAAACCACATTAGAAAAGGCAGTACAGTACTGCATCTGTGAAGCGCTATGTACATCAGAAGAAACACACCTTGTAATATTTAATTTTGTCAAACATTGTCCTTTCTTAGATGTTAAAACCGTATCAAGTGAGATATGCATGAGAAGGTGATAAAAATTAGAATCCAAATTTATTTAAATAATCAAATTTAATCATTTATTTATTGTATTTAAAAACATAATGTGTTTATAAATTAAGAAATGACACCATAACCGCAGTACTTGGTGTAACATAGTATAAATTGTATCAAATGACCAAGGAGAATACCCTAGTGATGAAACTAGATAATTTGCTTAGTTCGTTTTTAGAAATGGTAAAGGACTAAGATGTGATTTATCTTCCTGCCTTGAGCATTTAGCATGTTTTGTTCTGCACTTGGAAAAGAACAGCAAACAAAGGCTTAATTTTGAGGTCTGATTGCTGAGGTACAAAACATTTAGGTATGAATCTTCACTGTGGGAAGGAAAATGAGTTAATCAGAGAGTAAGTGCATTTTCTTGAATGTCTGGTATAATCCTAGTAAATTCTATGTCTGGGAAATTGGAAGAGGATCATTATGTTGTAGAGTGCTTTATTCCTAAAAGCTCATGTGTTATGGTATCATAAAAATAAATACTAATTATGACCAAGGGATTGAAATCCTGAATTCTGCTGCATCTGAAAAGTTATTTTTTGAATTATAGTTTCCAGAATGCCCAGCCGGCATGGCCATAGCTTGCTGGATTGGGGATTATGGGAGTCATAAATTAAGTTTTCTAAGCTCTGCATTTTATCCATGCTGTGTTTAAATGTTATGCTTGACAGATTTATTTCTTGTTTTCCATGCCCTTTGATACCTAGTAGCTTTGTTTCATTTTTTTTTCTTTTCTCAATAGATGATGCATATCAAAAAGCAAACTGTATGCGGTATAGCAGCAGAAGGAGTCGGTCTATGTCGTCATGGAAAACTTTCTTGGCTGCAAGTAAGAGGATACATGTTGGAAATGCTTACTTAGCCATTTGGAATTTGTTTGACAAAACCTTTGATTCCTGAGAGTTTTAAATCAGTGATTTTCCATACCGATAGAAAATCTAAGGGGAGATGTGCTGTGTCCTTGCTTTTTAGCATAAGTTGGCCTTTCTTTTTTGTATTAATACTCCAATGTTACTGTTAAGTGTAATGTTTCTGGGGATGTCATATAGTCTTTGTTTAGTTTTTACACTGCCATTTCTAGGAAAAAGAAAGTTGATTTAACTTATTGTCTCCTTGTCATTAACAGATAACTAGTGTGATGCAGTAGATAGAGCAGCTGGCTAGGACTCAGGAGACCTGGATTCAAATCCCCACAGCTCTGGAAACTCATGGGGTGTGGGGTTGGAATTTACAGAAACACTCCTTAAATATCTCATTTAGCTTTAAAGCCCTATTACTGTTGCTATAAATTGGTTCCAACTTGACACCACATAAAACACACTACTTAATGTTAGTTTTATCACAGAAAGTAAATCTACCATAAGGTAGCCCAAAAATTGTCAAGGGGAACCTTTACCTTTACCTTTAAGGTAGCTCATTATACATCTACGATAAAACAGCCGCTACAGGATTAACTGAGTACAGGATTCTGAACAGTGAAAGGCCATCTGTCAAAGGAACAACATTAATCAGTGGTGCAGGTTCTATCCCTGCCTCTATCATTTTGTGTTTCTCTAAAATTTTCTGTGGGGTACTAAGGTGGGAATATTCAATTGCATGAGCAAATGTCTGCTCACACTATAGGCCTAGTCACAGTTACATTAGTTAAATCCACATGTGAGAATGGAAACACAGTAACTCCTTGCACAGAGCATTTCCACAAATACAGGAAACTCACAGCTTCAGACTTGTAACTTTTTTATATGAGCAAAATAGCAGCAAGCACCTCTGCTGTTTTCTAAGTATTGTGTGCTCTCAAGTCAATTCTGACTTAACCCTTTCCAAGGTTTTTGAGGTAGAGAATACATAGATTAATCTGTCCTAAAATAGATTTCCTATATAATTTGGCTCTCACCATACTGTATTTAATACGTCTGCCGCAGTATGACTTGCTGGCTCCTACTCTCTGTCTTTGCCGAGCAGCATGGAGGTGTAGTAGCAATTGCTTTTAGTGTAAAAGACCAAGCAATTTGTGAGTGGTAAGATAAGATGAGTCAGAATCTACCCAGATCAGAATATATTGGTTTAAACTACCAAAAAGTTAATTAGGATGACTTAGAATTGCAGTAAAAATATAATATGGAAAAATTGTGGCTTTTAACTTCTAATTATTGTGCAAGATCAGGAACAGGCAACTTCCAGAGATCTGAGGCCAAACACATATCTCCCAGTCTATTTTAATTTTTTAAACCAGAAAATGACCTCAGGCCTATTGTAGGCCCCAGACTCCTCCCTCCAGCTGAGGAGTGAAAATGTAATGAAATTGCCCCACAAACTAGTAAAAGGGGGTGGAAAAAGCTCCCCTTCTTCCTGGCGTGGGGGGCAATTTTATTACATTTATAAAAGAAAATGGAGGAACAATGTGGGGTACAGGGGTCCTGAGAAGCCACACTAGGGCTATGGAAAGCTGTACTTGGCACATTCACTTCTAGCTTTTAAATATATAGTTCACATCTGGCACAGAACCAAAATGCACATATCACTATGTAGTACATACGAGTTAGAAATCAGAAGCTTTTCTCTCTGCTCTCGTCTCCTGGGTAGAGCTGATGTTTACACATTGGTTCCTTTTATGTAATTATATGATAACCAACTTAATTTCTTAGGCATAAATCCAGTTGTTAGTCCAAATTAGAATAGACCAATCCATTGAATCAATGGAAACTTGGTAACTCAGCACTTGAATAAATTCTATTCATTCAGTAAGTCTACTTCAACAGGGGCTAACCATTGAATTGAAGCAGTGTTGTAGAACTGTTGTTTGAAATTAGGTGTAAATAGCTGTAACATAAAAACTTAGGAGGAAAAATTAGAAAAAGACTGTGTGGTCCCCAAAAACAATACAAATGCAAGAGCCACTGATACCTTTATTAAACCACTAAAAAGTCAACTGAACAGCTAGCAGATCACCTCGTCCAATCTTGGGCAAGCAACACAATCTCAAAGTAACCCTAGAAGAAGGGAACTGTAAACCATTGCTGGGTACTCCCTACCTAGGAAGCCATGGAAAGGCTTTCCATAAATTGGAATGAACTTCACAGCTTATTATCATCAAGTCTCAATACAGTGATGCCCCGCTTGACGACGAAATCGCTTGACGATGATTTTTTAGCGATCGCAGAATGATGGTTCCTATGGTTTTTTTTGCTTTACCTCGATTAAAAGCCTGCTTCGCGAACCGTTTGTTTGCAAAATGATGTTTTTTCGGGCTCCGCAAAATGGCTTCCCTTCACAAAATGACTTCCCTCCCTTTGCAAAATGGCTGTTTTCTGGACAGAAGCTTCGGAAGACAGCGATTTTAAATAGCTGATCAGCGGTTCTCTACGGGCAATCTTCACTGGACAATGAGGTATTTCCCCATTGGAACACATTAACCGGTTTTCAATGCATTCCAATGGGGATTTCGCTTAACAGTGATTTTCCTGGAACAGATTATCATAGTCAAGTGGGGCACCACTGTATTAGCAACACATGTAATATACTTAGAATCAAATAGCAAGCACCAATATAAAATTTATAGTGATAATATTATTGCAAAGCTGCTCAGATTTTGTTTCTGTTCTGCATCCTTGCCATAGGTTGCAACAAGAAGCCAAATTTTCTTATTTGACATTTTTCTTTTGGGAGCTCGTGCATTCAAGAATGGACTCCAAATGATACTGGAAGACCGGAATGTTTTGAAAGTATGTATTTGTGTAACATAGGGAACATATGCCCCACCAAAAGAGGGGAGCAGTATAAAGTCTACAAAACCCAGGATTCATTTGTATACAAACCATATTAGCTAAGACCTATACTACTTGTTTCTCACGTTTTTTAGGTTATCCATGACTGTCGGTGGCTTTCTGATTGTCTTTCTCACCAGTATGGAATTCTGCTGTCCAACGTTTTTGATACACAGGTAAGTTATAGGGTGGCTTGTATATACTAAGTTTTAATAAATGAGAAATAGAGCTGTTTCAGAAGGGAACACCTTACCTTCAAGGATACTTGTCCATAATTCTACATACATGTAATAATCCACAATATCATAGTATCTGTCATAAATTCATACCTTCTTAAAGGTATTTCAGTTTTTTAAGCCTCTTAAATGTTTGTTAGTCAAAGTTTTAGAAACTGGTGCAAGAATATACATACACTGGGTGTTTGTTGTGTCTGTTCGGTACTTCATGAAATATGACTATAAGTAGTTTTACTGTTTTTGTACCTCCTCCTCATTTTGCTTCTTTACATTTACTTGCTGAAGAATATTCTTAAACTTACAAAAATACAATTATCGGATTAATAACTTCATACACGTAATTCCAAATTATTCAAGTACCACTAAATTTTGTGTAGCAGTGATTACTGTAGCAATAGAACTGTATGTTCTGTAGTTAATTTTGGTTTTAGCCAGCACATTATGGTAATGACACATCAATTCATGCAATAACAATTCTTCCATAGGTAGCGGATGTATTGCAGTTCTCAAAGGAAACTGGTGGCTTTCTTCCACACTGCATCAGCACTTTACAAGAGTGCTTAATGCGATATTTGAAGATGCCATACAAAAATGTCTCTTTCATGGAACAGAGGCAGAGTGAGATTGAGGTAAGCATGTCAGCTCGGGATATGACCTTTTTGTGGCACCCTTTAGATTTTAAGTGTTCACTTTGTGTATTTATATTAATTTTAATGCCAATAAGGTCTCAAAGTGTCTCAGTGTCATGCAAAATCTTTTTACTGCCTTTTATTCTGAGATTAGCACTAAATTGTAATAGTAATAAGTGTTGCTACCCTCCCTTTCCATAACTTCAGCAAAATTCTTCTACTGCTTTGGCTTGTTTGTTTTAAGGAGGAACCAAAGCCAACTTGTATCCTTGTGACTGTGACTTTGGTGGATATAATAATTCATGTTACTCTGATGGATTGCATAGGGCAACTGAGCGCCACAGGAGAAACAGCTCTGAAAACTCTTGATGTGTTAGAAGTCAAGAAATTAAAAAAAAAACAAATTTAAAAAAACTTTTATTCATGAGAAAGAAAAGAAACAGAAGAAAATAAGTGTAGTGGGAGGAGGACAAAGGTCTGAGAGTAAAACGTTTACAGAAAATAAACAGACCAATTAAAAATGCAATAAAAATTGCAGTCAGCAAGTCAAAGTTAGCAGCTGGATAAGGAAGATAAGAGTTTGTGACAGAGAGACAAGTGAACAAATTACCTGGAGCTGGCATGGTTAAATTTGATTTCTTCTTCATGGCCTTTCTGAATCACACATATGGGTTGTTTCTGTGCCCATATGAAAACTCCATGGAACATTCTAAAACTTAACAAAAAAAGCTGTTAGAATAGCACGTGCGCACGCATGCGTACACACACACACACACACACACACACTCACTCACTCACTCACTCACTCACTCACTCACTCACTCACTCACTCACTCACTCTCTGTCTCTCTCTGTGCATGCCAGCACATTCTGCCTCCATCTCTCATTTCCCTTTAGCTGCTGAAGAAGCATATGGGAACAGTGGCTAGAGCTTTCAGTTTACCTGTAGAGAGACTTATGTGAGCCATTTCCCCCCATTGTCATTGTTTTCTTCTTGTCCATGAATCTCCTAAAAAGTATTCCTTCATTCATTGCTTCAGGTCCTCCACTTAAAGTGCTTGTACTGCTTCAGTGAGGGTCACAAAATACAGCCTTTCTAAAATTGCAGAAAACTTCCAAAGATTGCTATCAGAAACAGAAAATTTTGCTTAAGATACCATCTTCGGGAGAAATCCTTTCAGGAAGTTAATTTGTTACCTCAGGAAGCACTGGTTCCAAACATAGTCTCTAAACCAGTGTTTCCCAACCTGGGTTGCAAAGTAGTTTTGGGGGTGTTGTTGTTGCATATAACAGGTTGTGTTATATGTGTTGTAAGGTAAAAAGGTAAAGGTTCCCCTTGACAATTTTTGTCCAGTCGTGTTCGACTCTAGGGGGCGGTGCTCATCCCCGTTTCCAAGCCATAGAGCCAGCATTTTGTCCGAAGACAATCTTCCGTGGTCACATGGCCAGTGCGACTTAGACACGGAACGCTGTTGCCTTCCCACCGAGGTGGTCCCTATTAATCTACTCGCAGTTGCATGCTTTCAAACCACTAGGTTGGCGGGAGCTGGGACAAGCGACGGGAGCTCACTCCGTCACGTGGATTCGATCTTACGACTGCTTGGTCTTCTGACCCTGCAGCACAGGCTTCTGTGGTTTAGCCCACAGCACCACCATGTCCCGGACATCATGTGTTGTAGCCCTTCTTAAATACTGTAATTTCTTCCCTGACCTTTCGAAGCAAGATATTAAAATTAGTGTGCATGTGTATATATGAAAAACAGATTAATTGGGGGAGAAAGAAGCCTCTACTTTCTGAGAAGGGGTGACTTTACCTCATTAAAAAAACATTTTTATGTAAACATTGCAAGGGGGGGTCACAGTTTACTTGGCTATTATAAAAGGAGGTCATAACTCAAAAAAGGTTTGGGAAACAGTGCTCTAAATACTGCTCATGGAACCATCACACTCTCATCCCACCACAACTACACAAGCTGATAAACCTTTGTCAAAGGATGAGGGGACACAACTAACTCTCCTTGGTTCTGAGGACCTACCATCGTTTTTGAAGTGCCCATCGCTCCTGTAAAGGGATAGTAGCCTCCTCTTCAAATACTTCATTAGTATCCACTCCAAAGAAAGGAAGCAGACTACTGACTGTTAACCAGGTTAATAGCAAAAAATCAAAACAAATGTCCAAAGCTTCTTAAGACACTGATAAAATCAATAATGAGACAGACCCCTCAGGAGTCACGGATAAGCACTATCCGGCTTTTGAAAACAGTTCAGGATGACCTTGATGGCAGGACCGAATACACACTATGCCTCTCTGTACATCATAGTTCATCTCTGGGACTGGTGCCTGGAATGCCACATCTTCCTGACAGCTACACATGTGGCAGGGGAGGACAACCAATTAGCAGACAATCTAGGTAGGCAGATGACCCAAGATCATGAATGGGAACTAGCCCAAGATTTTTTAATATGATTTGTGATTGTTGTGGTCAACCAAACATAGCCATTTTCGCTACAAGCAGCAACAGGAAATGCCACAGATACTGCTGTCAAACAGCCTGAGGTCATGAGTAATTGTGGGTTGCATTTATGATAGGATGGATGAAAGACCTTCCCTACATCTTTGCTCCAATTCCCATACTGCACAAAATAGTTGTAAAACTCTGACAAGATAAAGCAAATGTAATGCTCATAGCTATGGTGGCTATGTCAATACCTGTATCAGATTCCCTACCATCTCTACATATAATAATCCACTTTCTACAACACCTTAAGCAGAGGAAACTGTCTATTTGTCTATAAAAGTCTGTTTGTCAGCAATAGTGTCTAAACAATTTCCACTGTCTCTCAATATTTCAGAAGACCAAATGTAAAGAAGTTCCTCAGAGGTCTGTGGAATGTCTTCCCTAATATCAAAGATCAAACTCCACCATAACAAGATCTAACTAACAAAATCTTCCTTTGAGCCAATGGCAATGATGGATCAGAGACTACTTACATATAAAACTAATTCTCCTGGTCTTCACACTTGTACATTGAGTCAAATGAGTCATGTGCCCTGAGGCATGATCCTCCTTTCTTGTTTTCTACAGAAAAAGGTTGTTGCTTTCTCTGACCTCCTTTTCCTGCTGAAGGTGATCTTCCCTTTCCAACTTATTCAACTGATTATGCTGCTAATGTTTTTTCCATCCCCAATTTTGGATTTGGTGAGAATACATACATTGGACATCACACAGGCCCTTGCATTTTATAATTCAAGGACTAAGCACATATAGAAGAAAACTAATAGAGTGTTTATCAATTACCAGAAATCACAAATGAGAACTCCTCAACAACTTTCTAAGTGGTTTGTTAACATGATCGTTTTATGCTAGCAACTTATAAAAAAAGCTGTCCCACATCTCTTAGAGGATTATTCAACCAGGGCTGTCACTGCTTCAACAGCTTTTGTCAAAGGTGTCCAGCTCAGCAACGTCTGTCAGGCTGCAACATAGTCCCAGCCCTCAATGTTCATTAAGCATTATAGACTGAACTTCATGGCTAAGCTTAATGCTACATTTGGCAAAACAGTAATCTCTTTTGTGTTGGCACGACATCCCACCAGGTATACGATTCACAGAGACCATGAAGGAGGACGACAGGTTACTTAACTGTAACTGTGGTTCTTAGAGTGGTCATCCATGAGTTCACATAACACACCCATCTTCCTGTCAGTCTACCATGCCGCTAAGTTGCCTTTTATGTAGTGGCAGACTGGGGAATTGAGAGATGGAGGCAGGACATGTGGGCGTGCATGGCAGGGTGCTCTTCTAACAGCTCTGTATGTTAAGCTCTAGAATGTTCCGAGGAGTTCCTGCAGAGGTGTAGAAACAACACACATATGTGAATTTGGGGATGACAACTCAAAGAACTGGCAAATAATCTGTCCATATTTCCATTGGCTATACAATGTACAGGTAAATACAAAAAAGCCCAGGGTTTTTTTTTAATGGGCATGCATTGCTTTTTGTTTAGCTGCAGGTGCCATTGTTTTCTTATAGCAATTCTGCTCACATTGTGCGCTCTCCCCCCCCCCCCGGTTTTTGGTTTTGTGTGATCACCTATATGGGTCCAAAGGGGCAGTGCAAGGTGTGTCCTAGGGTAATGCTGATTGTGGAGCATCTTATAAAAAACCAATTTTGATAAGTGACATACTGGTGAATTGATATAACTCTTTGTGAAACTGCAGTGCTTATCTGACAATAGCACTGAGCTGGAAAAGTATAACAATTAAAAACTTGTTTGAATGAGAAGCAAAAGGTACCAGAGAGGGATGTTGATCCCTGTATAAAAGGCAGAGAGTTGGTTGGTCAATCTGTGATCCCTGTCAGAATTGTAATGATTTGAGGTGCAGCATGCAATCATGCCCCCAAAATTGTCTGGGATAATTACCCATCCCATTTGAACAACAGCAGCAATTTAACTGCCATAGGAAACTTTAGGTTGACCTGAATAAACCTGGGACAGCAGCCCTGTCTAATTGTAACCTCAGTTTCTCAGGCATGAAGCTGTATCTACAGTTACATTTTAAATTCTAATTTTTAAAGAGAACTAATATTCCATTCTTATTTAAGTAACACTGTATTTTGTCATTTTAAATTGGGATGTGCAGAAAAATCCTGAGATATGGTTTGTAAGGCCTCTTCCACCGGCATTGCTGAATGTGTTAGCTCTTGAAACGGCTTACCTCCTTCCTCTCCGCTTGCTGCTGCTTGATGAAATTATGTCTGATTTAACAGCTTTGGTGGATGGCTATTTAAATGCATTCCGGGAGGGATCTGGTGACCCTCTTGGAAGCATAGAGGTAAGTACAATCTCAATAGATAATAATAATAATAATAATAATAATAATAATAATAATAATAATAATAATAATAATAATAATAATAATAATAATAATAATAATAATAATAGTCGTCATCGTCATCGTCATTGTCATCATCATTATCGTCATCATCTAAAACCGTATCTGTCTTAAATACAAAAGGTAGAAACACACTGAGAGATTTAAAGTCTCTACTGTACTTTCTACTAAAAAGTGCTAGGTTCAAAGTAAGGGTATACCACAGATGGTTCTCCATAAGAGTTTTCACGCATTTGGATGATGTATGTTTTACACGAGGTAAATGGGCTCTTTGGCCTGTGACATAATCCCATCTCTGGAAGTCCCAGCAATGCAGGGTTGTTACCTTGTCCATGGTGCTCACTTTCCTAATGGGAAACATGGGTGGAACAGTGGGAAATTCATCAAAGTGTGCTGATTATATAGCGCCTCATAGTGTTTAAAGCACTCTCTGGATAGTTTACAAGTTAATTATGCAGGCTACATATCCCCCCCCCCCCCCCCAGCAAGTTGGATACTCATTTTACCAACTTCGGAAGAAGGCTGAGTCAGCCTTGAGCCAGCTACTGGAGATTGAACAGCAGGTCATGAGCACTGTTTTGGCTGCAGTACAGCAGTTGAACCACTGCACCATGAGGCTCTTTTCAGTGTTCTGAGATAAGACTGGGATTGTGCCTAGTCTGATTCTATTCGCCACCCCTCAATGGGGATATTCCTATTTTTCCAATAATTAGAAATAATAGGAACGTTCTTTATATGAGGAGAAACGTGTCAACTCAATCTCCCTGTACACAATAATGGAAAATGGCACAGAACAGTTTTCTGCTTTATAGCCAAAATGGATTCTTGCTGGATTCTCATTGAATATATTGTGCAATGCAAGGCTAAGCAAAATATAACCCTGAGGCCACATGGGCATAGCCATTTATATACCCTCCAAGACAAATTTGTAAAGTATTTAAGAAGGCTGTTTTAGTCTGGGGACATTTTTTTCAAAACCAGAAGTGACTTAAATGTTTTTCCTCTAAGGGACATTTTAAGCCATAAGATAAGGGGAATATTGGACTGCACAGATTAGGGTGTGGTCCTGTGAGTTTTAGCAGATGTGTATGATCACTAGATCTCTAGAAGTTCTCTAATGTTTGTGGGCATTCAGAAAATGTGCAGTAAGGATAACTTTAAAAACAACAATTAGTGTGAAAACAACAAAAAAGTCTTGTGGTATCTCAACTTCTTGGCTCCACAGACTCCAAACTCTCTGAGCTATCCAGCCAGGCTGTGTAAACTTTGCAATTATTCCATGCAGTACTTTTGTTTACCTTTTCTTCCATGTGCTGGCTGGATAACTTGGTGCATTCTATATTTACTGAAATACTTTTCCAAAGGATGTTATTCAACAGCAGTAGACATCCTCAAGAGCACAGTGTCCTTCATGTTTAATTCCCTCTATAGAAATAATAAATACACTTAAAATAAATGGTATTGATGATAGGAAGACAGGAGGGCCTGCCATGCGCTGCTGGTCCATGGGGTCACGAAGAGTCGGACACGACTTAACGACTAAACAGCAAAATTGATGATAGATAAGCATTAGAGCTCTGTGTATTCTTAATCAGATCTCTTGCATGAAACTACCACAAGAACTGAGGCAACTGGCAGATATTCACAAGGCTCGAAGAGAGAATGCAGTGCAGAAGTTCCAGCTGAACGAGGAAGGTCTTCTCATCAGAAAAGATATGGAGCATTTGAAAAGCAAGTGGGTGCAGGAGGAAAGAAACAAAACTGGTGGACGTGACTTAATTCTTTCCAGTTATACCACATCCCCTAAAGTATACAATGTCAGTTGTGTTCATAACCGGAATCTCGCTGGTCAGAACAACTCTGTAAAAGAGCAGAAAGTATGTAAATATGGAAGCACATCAGGGGATGCGGATGGTGATGGTAGAACAGAATCTGAAGTAAAAACAATGACTGTTTCTTGCAAATCAATATCAAGAGCATGAAATTCATGGGGGGGGGAACAGACTCTAACACTCAAACAACTAATGTTGCTCTGACTTTGAAAGAAGAAATTGGGCAATTATTGGGAGAAAACAAACAACTAAAAATTCTTGTTTCTGTTCATCCACCTCCAAAAATTAATAGTTCTTATTTCTCATTTCAAACTGCAAGATTGCCTTTGGCTTCTGTATGTCCACCGATGCGCTCTTATCAGAATTCTTTTCTTCAAACAACTGAAGACTGTTGCCCAGAGGTTACCAGAAAGTACAATCTGTTTTCTTTATCTTCTAAATTTAATTGCTGGCTGCCAGCCCCAAACACTGGAGTCAAACAGTAAAAACTATTTTAATTAACTTTTCTGTGTTGCCAACCATATGGAAGGCTTCCATTATGGAACAAAACCTGGAAGTGATGGGACTTAACATATTGTTGGCAATACTGTACAGTATGTGTACCAATTGAGATTCAGATCCACTACTTCTAGATTATTCTAGAGCACTTTTGATCTTTGCTAAGCCAAGAGTATTCCCAATTCTCCAGTGAATTCAGACATATTCTGGTATTTACTGCATGACTGGGGGAATTACAACCCTTACTTATGGGGTGTGCCGTGTAAAGGTCATTATTTTTTATATAACCTTGAAGCTAACCTTCTTGGAAAATGCATAACTTTTTAGAAGAGGTATCAACCTAGCATTGAGTACCAAAATATCTTGTATAGGTGTATTTTAGTTAGCCAAAGTGAAAAGCCTCTTCTACAGGTATACAAATTTGTGTTTGGGGACTATAAGTTTTTTAAAAGTATCTGTATACTTCTAGCCTCTTCAGTAGTTTTCATCTTCTGTCTTGAGAAACAAACCAAAAACCAGAAACGTATATGTACTGGTATCAGAGAAGAGTATTTAGACATGGGATAATTTTGAATACACACAAGGTCACAAATGCAAATTGAAAAATAAGTCTCTTTTTTCAACTCTTCTTTGTATAATAAAGTACTGTATCACAATTGAATCCTGCTCTTTCTGCATATAGCGGAGATGAAGATCACCTCATTTCCTTTGTGAGGTATGTTATGCCAGGCGTTTGTAACCCAGCCTCAATTCAATCAATAAGCTCCACAACCCATAATTATATGCATGGGACAATGTGAAATGAAGTTGCAGTGACTGTGGTGACTGCACAACACAAACTCTGGTGTGGTTTTAAACTGGCACCAGTGTACATGTTTAGAAACTACGTCAGAGTTTCTGTCGCCAATCAGCCATTGTTGGGAGGCTTCCTAGCAGCTGACAGCACTGGACCCCCAGGCCTTGACATGCAGCAGAAACTGAGCCACAGGAGCTACCCCTTGGGCAAGAACAGCGGTGTTGCCTGGCGAGTGCTAGGAGGCTTCTCAGCCATGTTGAGCTTGGTTGGCTGGTGTCAAGATATTGGCCACCACAGAGAGGATCGACTGAACCACACAACCTTATCCTTGTGTGGGTACTCGCCCCAAAGGGTTCAGTGTGCTAGTGATTGGCTCGAAGCTTCTTGTGAGACCCTTCTCCCAACTCCCTTGAGCCAACGTGCTCCTTTGGTGTTCCAGGGAGAGAAAAAAATTAAGGTTGTTGCTTATGACTGCAAACCCAACCTTGCAGCGTAGGAAATACTCTAAACCCACAAAGTACTAAAAGCTTCCAAGTGCAAGGGACTTTCCTTATAACATGGTTGTAACATTTTATCATTTTTATTGAACATATTGCAAAAAGACATACATATTAAAAAGTAGGTTTAGAGCTTCTAAAAGAATCAAAATGATGTAAAGCAGTTCCATAATTAGGCAGTTAGGTCAGGCCCCAGAAAAACCACAAAGCTAACTATGCAGAGCTTTACTCACTAAGCATATTTCCAGTGCACACACAGAGTTCATCAGAGTGATGGGCATTACAGGTTACATTGTGAAAGATGAAGCTAAGCATAAACTTACACTTGAACCTTGAACCACTCTTCTACCTCTTTATATCCCATCACCCCTTAGTGGAGCACAATTCAGATTCTGTTCTCTCCTGAACATTCTAGTAGCCAAAAAGTAATTGCAAAAATTATTAATCAGATAGACCAGGTGCGATTAATTTTGGTACCATGAGACATTAAGAAGAGATATTCTTCTCAACGTTTTTTCAGCCTTCAAGATTGTAGATAAGACAATACTCAGGCACAGCCAGTATCTTTTAATTAAGAGATGCTTCCTTGTCCAACTAATTTCAGTTATGAAGTACCACTCTTCACAAACTCTGGGGATAAATTACTGGTAACTCTCCTTGCTGATTCCATGGCAGTTGGTGAAGTTTTTGCAGGAGGTGGGGGTACTCCAGTGGCTCAGTTTTCACTACATGTCAAGTGGATGTGCTGTTGCCTTGATTCTGGCACTGTCAGTAGCTGCAGGCCAGCAGCTCATTCATGTCCTCCTTTTTATGTACCCAACTGCATTAAAGCAGGACGCGTAAAACAATGGATGTGCACCTGTTTTTTGATAACCTGCAATAAGTCATGTATGTAGTTCCCGCCATGTTGATTTGAGCATAAATCTTAAAAGTCAAGGTGCAGAATTCTGGAGGTAGTAACTTTAAATGTATGTATCTATGGTATCTCATTATTCCAGCAAATTCTGTCTGTTTTTCATTTAATTAGGTTAAGCTACTCACATTATTAATATTTTCTTTGGCTACCCCTCAGTTTCAAACCACAACTACAGTGACAGATGTATTAGATAAACAACATTCTTGAGGAGGGCAGCCAAAAGTGAAATATTAACTCCAACTCCAGGAGGCCTGGCTGGGGTGGGAAATCTTTGGTTTTTGCTAGCATTTTAATTCTGCCTGGGAATGGATTGACAGCCAGTGGAGCTGCTGTAGTGGAGGTTATGTGGTCCCTGCAACCAGTCCTAGTTAGCAATCTGGCTGCCATATTTTGCACCCACTGAAGTTTCTTGACACTTTCCACAGGCAGCCCCATGTTACAGTAATCTGGCCAGGATGTAATTAAGACATATGTTACCATGGCCAGATCAGATCTTTCAAGGAACAGGTGCAGCTAGTTTTAATTTAGCAAATGCACCTCTGCTTAAGAGAGAGTATGGCTTAACAAAAAGCTGACAACATATACCAAGATCCAGGTCTATAGAGCCTTTGTCCTGAGTACACTCCTGTCCCGCAGTGAGCCCTGGACCCCTTGTGCACGGCAGGAGAGGAAGTTGAACATGTTCCATATCCATTGTCTCCGACGCATTTTTGGTATCATCTGGCAGGACAACGTTCCAAATAGTGTAGTCCTGGAATAAGCTGGAATTGTTAGCATGTATACATTACTGAAATAGCGATGTCTATGTTGGTTTGGGCATGTCGTGAGAATGGCTTACGGTCAGATTCCAAAATACATCCTGTGACATGCCCAAGTCACTTCTGTCAATCACAGCGGAACCTCTTGTGCATAAGCCAATGAGAGAACAGGAGGGGCGGAGGCAGAGGTTTATCAGTTAGCTGGAGAGTTAGAAGGAGTGAGGTTTGCATAGAGATAGAATTGTTACTAATAAATATATACTGATTAAATTGAAAATAAGTAAACAAGGGATCTAGTGTGGAACATAAAATATTTCAATGAGTGTGATCTAATGAAAATGAATAAAGACCATCTGTGATTCTGAGTAACCCTTTCATACCCTTTAATAAAACAAGTTCTGTGGTTGGCAGCAAGTCTCAGAGTACAGTTCTTTACAGTGTGGATAAAAGAAACACACTGGTGGCAGCGAGAGAGAAAGGAGGAACTTCGCCAGTGGTGGACCCTTGGGCTGAGGGAAACACAGGAACACGGGTTGTACGTCACACCTTCTGTATGGAGAATTAGTGCAGGGAAAGCATCCCAGAGGGAGACCGCAGTTGCGATACAAGGGTATCTGCAAATGGGATCTGAAGGCCTTAGGAATGGACCTCAACAGATGGGAAACCTTGACATCTGAGCATTCAGCCTGGAGCATGGCCTCTCCCAATTTGAAGAGACATTTGTTCAGCAGGCCGAAGCAAAGAGGCAGTCCCGAAAGCAGCAAAATCAGGGAGCTGGACAGAGATTGTCACTCTCAACACTGTTCCAAGACCTCTATTCAGAGCATGTTACCATAGTCCCTCAAGACTGAAGGATGCCTGCTGCTTCTGGCCACTGCTGAAACCTGGGCACCCAGGCTCAGAGACGAATCCAGGAGCACTCCCAAGCTGCATGCCTGTGTTTTCAGATGGAGCATAGGCGCATCCAGCACAGGTTGCATCCCTATTCCTTTATCTGCCTTTTGACAGACCAGGAGCACCTCCGTCTTGTCTTGATTAAGTTTCACTTTATTCTCTCTTATCCGGTTCGTTACTGACACCATACACTGATCTAGAATCAAAACAGCATCCTTGGATTTAGATGGCAAGAAGAAATAGAGTTGGGTGTAATCAGCATACTGGTGACATGGAACCCCAAAACTCCAGACAACCTCTTGGTTTCATATAGATGTTAAATAACACAGGAGACAAAACAGAACCTTAAGGGACCCCACAGGCTAGCAGCCAGAGATTTGAACAGAAATCCCACAGCAGCACCTTCTTTCCTCCAGGAAGGCCTGGAGCCACTATAAAACACTGCTCCCTAGTCCCATTCCAGAGATTTGGGCCAGAACGATACCAAGGTCTATTGTATCGAAAGCCACTGTGAGGTCCAAGAGAACCAACAGGGATGCACTGTCCATCTAGTTCCCAGTATAAGTTGTCCAGCAAGGTAAACTTGAGTCAATAAAGCAAAGTGACCTTGCTTTACTGATTTGTGCTGCTGACCCACCTTCACCCATACCCTGGAGGACATTTCAGAAAAGTCCAGCTTTCATTCCCAGTTAAAAATTGATAACATATAGAACACTTTAAACTACACCATAACAAGGTTAAGTCAGTAAAGCAAAAAATAAACTTACCACCTAGAGACAACAATAATTGGTACACAAACTAATTTAAAAGCAAAACCTTTTCAGTGAAACCTTTTAGGTTTTTTTAATGCTGTTCAGACAATGGTTGCAACTGAATAGGTTTGACTGAGAATATACTTGGCTGCCCCATATGGCAGGTATATGGTGTAGGGACTGTCCACATTAGCGGTAAACAGCTCTGTTTTCAAGTTCTAAGAACATTCGTATGAGTGAGTGAGTGAGTGAGAGAAAATATTAGCCATGTTAGTCTGTGTAAGGATTTAAACAAGAAATACAAAACAAAAGCAAAAACAAAAAAACTATAGGTACTTTTAAAGACTTAACTGCTATATTTTAATGTAAGCTTTCGTGGAGCATCAGATATATGAGCTGAATACATAGACTACATGGCAAAACATTTATTTATTTATTTATTTAACCAACCAGTCGCCCACCCCTTTCTCCCTGAAAAGGACCCAAGGTTGCTTACACCAATTAAAGATATTTAGAGTTGAAAACAATGAGTATAAAATGGTGGTTAATATAATTAAAAAAAATTTTTTTTTTAATTTTATTTTTATTTATTTTATTTATACCCTGCCCATCTGGTCTTGTGACCACTCTAGGCGGCTTCCAGATACATAAATAAAACATACAAATATACACAAAAAATATAACATCCGCTAATAAATTAATAGATTGTTCAAGATGGCAAAAAAAAGAGGTAATCAAGGGTTAACTGGAGGGAAGGCCTATACAAACATCCATGTTTTCAGTTGGTTTTTAAAGATACCCAGCGAAGGGGCCACACGAATCATTGGAGGGAGATTGTTCCAGAGGTGAGGAGCCACCGCCGAGAAGGCCCGGTTTCTAGTTCTTTCCTTCAGGGCCTCTCTCGGTGTCAGGCTCCTCAGCGGTGGGAGTAGGCATTCTGTCAAATATCGAGGTCCTAAACCGCTTAGGGCTTTATAAGTAAGCGTTAATACTTTGAATTCAATGCGGAACCGAATGGGCAGCCAGTGCAGCGCGGCCAGAATAGGAGAAATATGTTGTACTTTCTCGCTCTGCTAAGGAGTCTGGCCGCCACATTCTGCACCACCTGGAGTTTCCGCATCAGCCTCAAAGGCAGCCCCACGTAGAGCGTGTTACAGTGGTCTAATCTTGAGATTACGAGCGCATGTACCAAGGTAGTGAGCGCCCCCGTGTCGAGATAGGACCGCAGCCTGGCAATCCACCATAGGTGGAAAAAGGAGGTGCGGACTACCGACGCCACCTGTGTTTCCATGGTGAGCGTCGGGTCCAGATGTATCCCCAGGCTGCGGACCCCACTCTTCACGGCCAGGGTCACACACCCCCTCAAATGTGAGTCGCCCAAGCCGCCAGGCACGGGGGCACCCACCCTCAGAACTTCCGTCTTGTCCAGATTCAGCCTCAGCCCATTTTCCTGCATCCATTGCAGTACGGCCTCCAGGCAGCGCTGAAGGGACAGGACGGCATCACCTGCAATAATTAAAGGCAATAATTAAAGCTAAGAATAATAAGTATGCAATGTTAAAAAATGTCACTTTGAGAAATGAAAAACACTAGTAGGACTAAAAATCCAGTTAAAACAGTAATGCATAACCATCAGTCTAAAAAGTCACATACAAGTAGCTAGTAACTGAGGGAAGGCTTGCCTGAAGAGAAAGGTCTTTGCCTGTTTGTGGAAGGACAGCAAAGATGGGGTCAGTCTGACCTCCTGTGGGAAGGAGTTCTAAAGTCTGGGGGCAGCGACAGAGAAGGCCCTCTCGTGTGTTCCCATCAGATGCACCTGTGAAGGTGGCAGGACTAGAGAAATGATCCTGATGATCTTAACAGTTGAGCCAGCTCTTAATGGGAGATACGGTGTTTGAGATAGCTTATATCCAGGTCATTTAGGGTTCTATAGGTTAAAACCAGCATTTTGAATTGTGCCTGGAAACTGGCAGTCAGTGGAGCTCCTGTAATAAGGCGGCTATGTGATCCCTGTGACCAGCCCCAGTCAGCAGTCTTGACTGCTACATTCTGGACCTGCTGATGTTTCCCGACACTTCTCATTGGGAGCCCCACATAAAGTGTGTTACAGTAATCCATCTGAGAAGTAACTAGGGCATGTGTTTTTAAAAGACTGTTAAAAACATGGCTATTTAGGCAGGCCTTCCCTCCAGTCAGCTAACTCTTTTCATTTCTTTTTTCTTATCTTATCCCAATCTAGTATCTTTTCTTAATTAATTGTTTTAATTAATATAGAAATTGTATTTTATGACTATATATATATTTTATATAGATCTATTTTATGTTGTAAGCCGCCCCAAGTAGACATGGCCTAGAGGGGCGGGGTATAAATTTAATAAATAAATAAATAAACAAACAAACAAATAAACAAATAAATAAATAAATAAATAAATAAATGTGTCAGTGGACAGATCAGATCTTTGAGGAAATGGATGTAGCTGGCACACTAGTTTTAACTGTGCAAAAACTGGTGTTTGGTTGCATTGCACACTTTGTAATTATTTATGACCCCTGTTTATCTGTTGCTGTTTACAGAACCTAGCTTCAAAAGAAAAGAATACCAAATCATAAATCATTATGATGTGTGAAATGCAACCAGTGTCTCTTAGTGAATGGTTCACCATGCAGCCTGTATATTCTACTCATACGTCTGAGGAAGTGGACATGTTCCACAAAAGTTTATCTTAAATTACAGCAGTTAGTCTTTGAAGTATTACAATGTATTTTTTGCTTTTGGTTTGTCTCTTGTAGAAACATGAAATATGTATACTATACATATACGATGTATACGATGTATCTCTCTACAGTGGGGTCTTGACTTGAGAGCTTAATCCGTATTGGAAAGTGGTTCTCAAGTCAAAAAGTTCTCAAGTCAAATCTGCATTTCCCATAGGAATGCATTGAGAACCATTTGATCCGTATCTGCTCTTTTCCGTTAGAAACTAATGGGAAGCTGCTATTCCACCTTCGACCACTAGAGGGGGATATTTTGTTTCTTTTTTCCTTAGGTCATGAAAGGTTCAGAGAAGGCAGGGAAAATAAAGTCCAGGCAGTACAGTACCAGGCAGTCTGAAGACTGTCTCCCAATCCACTCTCTAAACGCTGGGAGGAGTGAGGAAGCAGACAGGCACCCTTTTCACTGGCCAACAGTTAACTGAAAGTTCAAATTTTGCACTTTCCCTGCCTCCCACGTGGTTTTTTTTCAGTTCTTAACTCAAATCTAGGTATCTAAGTCAAGTCAATATTTTCCTATGAGAGTGGTTCTTAAATGTTCTTAACTCAAGCCGTTCTTAAGTCAAGACCCCACTGTATATAAAAGAACATACTGTAGTTATATACATATACTTATTATACATATATTCTTATTATATACTGTATATAGAAGATTGCTTAGTATCACATCATTAATTAAATGCTGCTGTTGCTAGTCTTGTTCCATCTCCATTTCGCTTTCCAAATAGAAAATGTTTTGAAACCTAGATACTGCACGTTTAATGCACATAAACTGGTCTGAAAAAACTGTAGTTTAAACCTAACATTAGTCCCAACCCATTTAAATTAACGGGATGTGTTAGTCACCATTTTGCTTACCATCTCACTTTATACCCTATATATATTCCTCTTAAGAGGTTCACTTATTTTAATGTAGATTCCCACTATATGGGAATAATACTGGATTTATGTAGTGCAATATAGTTAAATTACGGCTGTTGTCCTATGCATACATACCTGGATCCAGGCCCTACTGAAATAAACTGATAGAATTCAGTTGTATTTAACTAAAAAATAGTTTACTCTTCCTTTCATGATAAAGAAATTATGTGCAAGCAGGGGTGTGTTCTATGAATACTTTGCAATAAATTTGTTTCTATATTGCTCATGAACTTGTCTTCTCCGAATGATCCACTGCCGCTGTATCAGTACTGGTCAGCAAGGTTTATGGTGAGGAATGATGGGAGTTGGAGTCCAATAGATAGAATAGGAAACACATAATCCTGAAAAGAAAGCATGCTCCAAGTATTTTACTGTACATGTTTAGTGGGGGAAATGCCTAACTATTCTGGTTTAATATTAATCCCAGGATTGCAATCATTAAGGCAAGTGATTGGCTCCAGTTGAACAAGAAAATCCGATCCATTTTACAAACATGTGACATTTGCACGTTACAGCAAGAACTCTTTTGATACCGTGAAGAACAGGGGGGGAAAGGCTTCTAAAACTATAAGAAAGGAGGACTCACTATAATCCTGTCCTGAAATAATCTCTTTTGTCCCAAACAGAAGTACTGGCAAAAACATGCTAGAGAAAGCGTTAAGAATACAAAGTCAGTCACACTGAGATTGTAAAAATCAATAACTAACTTTGCAATCACAGCCTTCACATGAAACTAGAACATTCACGCTAGGCTACAACCGCTGCGCAAGAACAACGGACCTAGACGGGCCTAAACAGACCCACCCTCAGTCACAACAACAGCTAGCGATACTCTACGTCACTTCCATCCGGAGAAGTCCCGTTGGAATCTGATTCTCGCGAGGGTTCACTAGTCCCTCGCGCGAGAATTGCTAACTCACGCTACTCTTTTCGGCCGAAGGCGCTCGGCAATTTCCGTCAACGCCAGACTCGACCAGTAGAACAATAACGAATCGATGCTGAAGGGGCCTTCTTAGGTTCTGTTTGGGGGCACGAGCGCGGTATGTGGGTTCAAAGATTATGTAACCGTTGCAGGGAAACTAGCTGGCCGGCGTTTGCGGGTTGGAGCTCGGACTGCCAGGTGAGGGTGCCGAGTTCGATTGTTCTGGCCTGGCTATGGCGCCTCTCCTCCCCCCCGCCATGGCTCCCCGTGTCCCTGCTCCTCTCCTCTCAGTGAGCGAAAGTGGCCGCCGCCGCCGTCCCAGCGCCCGCAGCCGCCGCCTCCTCCTCAGCAGCAATAGCGCGGCCGCCATCTTGGCGAGGCAGAAGACGAGAGGCACCGCGGCAGGACACAAGAAGCGACAACGCTGCGCAAGGCGAGAGGCCGGCAGGAGAAAGCGGGGCGGACAACTCAGGAGCTACCCCCGGCCCAAGCCGGGCCTCACACCAAGGTGACAGATGATAGTTCGCAGGCCGGGACAGGTGGCAGCGTCTCGGGGACCCATTAGGCCGGCCCGTGGCGTCACCCCACATCCGACCCCTCCTTCGGGCTCCCTCAGCGGTAGCCCTGGCAGCCGGGCCTTCTCTTAAAGGGGCAGGCTCTCTCGTTTTGCGGGGAAAGGGTACGGACTAGCACTATTGGGGTGCACTGGGACCTCAGCAACTTATCCTCTTGCATAAACCGTCTGAGTAGAGTTGCTTTAGGTCGGGCCTGTGCCGCCTTCTGGCCTCGGGCAGCATGTGTCCGGTGAGGGTGTGTCGGTCACACCCAGCCCACAAGCACACGTGCGCCTCCCGCGCCGGGGCACGAAGCGGACTGACAGCCCCGCCTTAAGTGTTGTCAAGTTTGAACCCATAGGATAGTCATCCGGGCTGTTCACTGTCACTTTCAGTCCACTGGAACAGGTGGCGAAACTTGCATTTGAGGCGTTCAGGATTGTGATGGCTGAGTCTAAAATTGTAGTGGATCTCACAGCTCTTAAGACCAGTAAATACAACAATCATGGGATATAATTTATTATGTTGCTTGTGTCACCTTAATCGGAGAAACTCAGGTTCACATGGGTTATGTAGTGGGCACACTAAAAGTTATGACTGTCTTGCTATCTCGCCAGTAATATTAACGATTAGCAGTCATTAATACACTGCTAATCAAAAGTATATAGTTCCATGTTTATGTGCAAGCTTAGCTGTATAATATGGTGGTGACCAGTTTCTAGATTGCTCTACTGCAGTCTTACTCTGTAAACAGGTAAGTTGGTAAGTCCTTGACAGCTATTGCTTGCCAGTCAAACTTGTGTGTTTCTGAGATCTTAAAAATGTTCAGGTTACATCTTAATCAAATCCTAGTTCCCATCTTTTCCCCAAGTATTTGTCGGGTAGCAGCAAGGTTGGACAGCGTATGTTTAAATACCCATTTTATCACCGTACTAAAGGACAGTGCTTTATAAATAAAGGGACAGTTGTAATGTATCAGTGTGCTTCAGCAAGTGTAAACCAAATATTTAGAAAACTAGGGGAATATAGGTTGGCTTTTATACTCTTCAGGATCACAATGGTCTGTTGCAGAGTGTTCTGTGCTGGTTCTTACCTGGAGTTTGATTCATTTATGATAAAATGTTTACAAGGCAGAAATTAGATACCTGCTTTTCTTACAACATCCTGGGCAACATACTTACAGCATACTTTTATACAGTACAATTATCCCATTGTATAAAGTTGTACTGGTGTAAAGTAGATCCAGCACCAGATATAATTAATTTAACTGAAAGCTTCCTATCCTTCTGTCTTTCAGGTACTGTAAAAGGGAGTTTGAGAGCCTTGGGGTTGGGGAGGAGATTTAAAGTGGCCTTAATAGTTCAAAATTGCTGGCAGTCCTAATTCCATAATGGTGATCCAGGGGCATTTTTGCTAATAAGAGCTCCACTCCTATCCTGAGGCTCCCAAAGGCTTTCACATAGCTAAAGGGTGTCCTAGGGAACCTCAGAGCCCAAATATGTGAGGATAGGAAGATTTCAATTTGTTTAAAATTTCTGATGCTGGATATGGTAATGTTACACTAACAGGATTTTGCTGAATGTCGAATAAAGATTGTTGCTTTACTATAGCGAGCATTTGGCAAAATATTGTAGAAAAGTACAATTTCTCAAATAGTTCTTTGTTTGCATAAGTATTTGGTATTGTATAGTTCACACTCCAGAAATTGATGTGTAAAGGATTACATACGCCACTGATTTTCTTTGGTGAGAATTAAACTCCCTGTCATTGCATGGGAACTTGGTCCTGTGCAATCGGACTAAAAGCATGACTTGGCAGTCCTCTTTTGCTAATGGACCAGAAAAAATATTGGTGTAATGTAGTTGGGATCCATAGAGCTGCTGATAGCAATGTCAACAACATAACACCACTTTACATGAGGAATAACATAGTAACATTGACAGAAATTCCTGCAGCATTCATGGCAACAGGTCAGACATCCACAAATCATACTGCATTATGATGATCTTCCTTCCCATAATGAGGTACGGGAGGAACTAGTCTAGTTGGAAATCAGTGAATCACATCCCTGATGCCACCTATCTCACAGATGTAAAATATATAATACATACAGCAGTTACAAAGAAATTACGGTGGCCTCACTAATGTGTACAATTATGCTGTGGCCAGTATAAAATGCAACAGTTGTCACCATTAGTTATACTGTTCAGAGTTTCCACTGTTGTTGAAAGCAAGCAAATATGCAAGGTCACACACTGGTTGAAATTTGGACCCTTCAGTTACACCACCCAGCTGTGTCTGTAGCTGATGTGGGAGAAAGTATGCATCCAAAAGACATGATTGCCTTAAGAGAAGCGTTCAAATTCACTGGGGGAGCATTGTCTGTTTTATTCAGGCAGATATCTGGAAATTAAATGTCTCAAACTATACTATTTCATACAAAGTGCTGCTTCCTTTTTAAGGGTAAACTTGTGTTAGTCTTTTTAGCCAAACATTTTAAAGTGTTTAAAATTTAATATTATAGTGAATTTAATCCTATGTTAATGTTTTCAATTCTATTATATTTTAAATTTATATTGTTTTTCATCTCTTTTGTAAGCCAAAATGAGTTCTGGGAGAAAGGTGGCATATAACTACAATAATAAAATAAAATTGGCATATATATACAATAATAAAGTGAAAATTGTTGATAAGTGCTGACTTTTGTGAAGGAAGGGAAGTGGAGCCATTAGAATATACAACAGTACAAGCTGCAACAAATTCACAGGAAACAGTCTTTGAGCACCATGGCAAATCAAAGGGAAGGAGCACTGATAGCAAAAATAGGAGGCTATTAAAGCCTTTCTTGGGGAGGTTAAATTCACCACATGACTTTCTGACAGAGCAGACAGTCATCTCAGAGACTAGCCTCCTCCCAAAATGCATGAGATTGTGTGGTAGTTTTCAGGGTCGCAGGATGTTATGCTGTGTTATCCAGAGGACGAAAACACATGTTTGGATCTTAGTAATCACTAACTCTCATATTCAGACATACAAGCCAGGGTCAAGGAACCTTTGATGGTGGCGGTAGAGGACATGTAGCTGGAGTCCAATTACAATATGTTATCTTTCATTGGCTATGATGCCTAGGAATGATCAAGTTTGCCATCATACAGTGTCTGAAGGGGCACCCATTCAGTCTACTTGTTAATATACCAAAGATGTAAACTTACACATGGATTCCCTGTGAAACTGGCTGGGATACATGTGTCAGTATACTTGCACAAAAGCATGCCTGAGAGAATTATTTCCCAGTGGCTTTGGTAGCCAAGCCAAAAACTATGGTTGCCTGGCTACTTAGTATGTTTGCTGGTTTGCTATGTAACCAAGGAAGACACATCTCTTGTAAGAATAGGAAACAGGGAAATGTGCCAGTTTAGTTGACAGCACACATGCTGAAGGGACTTTGACTGAACATTTGCCAAGAACCTGTCCCTATTTCAGTCCTTTCCATTCTAGATCCAGCTGTTAGAGTAGCTGAGGTGATTAACAAATGAGGTGGCTGTCTACTATCCACCTTTATTAGATAGGAACAGCTGAAATTGTTAAAGTTTTTATCAAACAGGACCGGTCTTGAACTGATTTTTGAGATTGAGACTGATAAATAGGATTGCTAAGATTCTTTTCTAGATGTGCTCTTCTCCCTATGAAAGCTAATGGCAAACATCATAATAGTAGCTATCTTTTCCTCATTACTATTATCTTCATATTAGAATTGGCTTCATCTACTGTATGATTATCTGTCTAGACTTTGAAAAGAGAGGTGCTGTGGTAGCTTGAAAAGATATCAGTCGAATATAAATGCAGTTGTATTCAGTAATGTGTGAAACTGGTTTCAACATTTTCTGTGATAGGGAAAGTCCATGTTTCTGTAAAATGCCAATAATAAAGACCAGCAGTTGCAAATGCATGAGCATTCAGAAGGAGCAAATATAATCTGAGGAAACAGATTTGAACATTACATTTAATGATGCTCAATGTACATTACGTTTAATGATGCACAGTCTTTGGACTTCCTCCAGTCTATGGCTCATATCAGGAAGTGTGTGAGAATTAACCTTAAAGTCCTTTGTAGATGGCACCACAATCCAGCAAAGCTAGGAAAGGATCACAGTTACACTGGAGAGAATACAAAGCAAATAACATTGTGATTTGTAGAGTGCCCAAAGGTGCAAAAGTACAGTATGAGCAAAGTGTATTAAAGAGAATTCATGAAATAACTGGTTGGTCAGTAGAACACAGATATGAATTGTTTCTTTTTTCTGTTTTTACAGAGCAAAATGAAAACTGATGCATAAGAGACTAATAAATATACTGTTGTTCAGGAGCAAGAATAGGCTTGAAGTGTTTAGCTAAACCATATCTAGATATGTAGGTGGTGGAGAATGGCCACTTTGGACAAACTAGCACAAAAATTACAGGACAGAAAAAGACAATTTTATTGAACATTGGTTTCCTTTCTTAGAGTACATGGTAACAAAATCCAAAATGGAAAATTCTGGGCAGGGGCATGAAACAAACAATTGAGAGAAACTACTGTAACAAAATCCAAAATGGAAAATTCTGGGCAGGGGCGTGAAACAGTTGAAAGAAACTACTGTTTCCTAGATCGAGATGCACAGCTTGTGGGCTACTTGGATTCACTTTTATTAAAGTGAAATCCAAGCACCCAACATTGCCTCATCCTGTCCTGTAAATTTTCTTGCAGTTTACTGTTTTTGGTCTCACCATTGCCCTCTGTCATTCTTACCTAGTTGCTGAACATACTTTAAAAAATAAGTTGGATGTGGTAACCTGGTATCTGAGAAAATGGTGAAGGTGGAGGCAGGTGTGAAAGAAGTACAGTTTTTAAAATTAGAAGAAAAGAAATAGAAAAAAACTAGAAGGTGAAGTTTTTTTAAATCAAATATTTGCTTTTATAAAGAAAAAATGAATGACTTGGAGTTTCCTCTGTAGCTAATGGAGATTTTAAACTGCTGTTCATTGCCTAATTGAAGGGAGAACAGAAGAAATCATGTGTGCTCTCATTAACGTGCATGTGTGTCCCTGTGTCCTGACCAAGCTAATGGTCCTTTACCCACTTTCTCAGGGCTGATGAAGATTTGTTTCCCTGACAGTGATTGAGTTCTTGCTCCAATGTTCCTTTGGCCATCCTGCTGCAGCGGCCACCCTCTCGAAGGTGTGCAAGTAGGCCTCAGGGTTATTTTCTGGCCCCATCTTCTTGATATGAATAGATGCTGGTCCCACTACTCAGGAGTTTCTAGTGATTCCTCCAGACTCTGGTATCTTTACATTCCCATTCCCCTCCTCTTTCTTTAGCACTTGTCTCCTCAATACTTTATGTTGCTCAGTTAACATCTCCATTAATTCCTCTTGTCTTTCTATTGTGCGTTGCAACCATGTTCTTTCCCCATCTCCATTTATAGGAACTGCCCCACATTGGGTGCCATTGCGGCTGGGTTCTTGTTCTAATTTAAGCAATTCCTCTTTTTTTAATGTGATTAACCACAGGAGACAGGATATCTTTAACAGAATGTTTACTATCTAGTGGCGCTGCAGGCTAAACCGCAGAAGCCTGTGCTGCAGGGTCAGAAGACCAAGCAGTCGTAAGATCGAATCCATGCGATGGAGTGAATTCCCGTCGCTTGTCCCAGCTGCTGCCAACCTAGCGGTTCAAAAGCATGCAAATGCAAGTAGATAAATAGGGACCATTCCGTGTCTAAGTCGCACTGGCCATGTGACCACAGAAGATTGTCTTCGGACAAACGCTGGCTCTATGGCTTGGAAACAGGGATGAGCACCGCTCCCTAGAGTCAAACACGACTGGACAAAAATTGTCAAGGGGAACCTTTACCTTTACCTTACTATCTTTAGGAGGGGAAGAGTGTACAATAATTTCTGTAGGTCCAACTGGACCATTAAACATAGATGAACCAGCCCACATCATAGGCAGTCCCATCTGTATAGTTCTCTCCTTCAACACGGTGACATCCCAAATCTCTTCCGATTGTTCGGCTTCCTCAGTGGGGTGCTCTTTACCGTGCATATGGTCCCACAGCATGGGTGACGTGCCCACTCGCCTTCACAGAGTGTCTCTCCAGTGGGGATGGGTTCTGGATGCACCACCTTCCTCTGAGGACCCTTCCCTCTCGGCTAGACATAGACTGTCCGTTCTGGTGGGTCTAGCTCCCCTAACTGGACTTCTATACCCGTCGCTCTGCATCCGTGTGAGGGTCTGCTCCCTCTATCACTATCCCTTTCTTTCTTCTTTAGGAATGAGAACACATATGGCCCTTCTTCTTTGTCTTGTCACTCACTCTCCTGCTCTCTCTCCCTCTCCCATGTCTAACCACTCTTCCGAAACCCAGCTCCTCTTCTCCTCTCAGTCTGTCATCATCAAGAAACCTTCCACTACCAAGTGTTCTCCTCCCACCTTTTTCTCCTCTACCCTCTAAATAGCCTGACTTCCTTTCACACAAGACGATTGAGGGGTCAGCTCACTTCCAGGTATGACCGCTTTAATCGGTTCCTCTTCACACTGACCTATACTTAGTGTGACGGTTACCCCACGTCACTCCTGTCACTCACAGTCTGGTTCTCATTTGCATGAGCCTATGAGAGGAGTGGAGGGGCGGAGTCAGCAAAGAGAAGAAGGTTAGGCAGAAGAGAAGAAGAGAGAGAAAAAGAAGCAGAGAGAGATAGAGAGATAGTGAGATAGTGCGAAGAAATAATAATAAAGATAAGCTGGTCAAGATAGATAGAGCAGGTGATGAAGGTGGCAAGATATATGATATTTGAATGAGTTGATTATAGGTTGAGTGCCACTGCTTTAGAGTGACAATACATTCCATTGGATAGAATTATAGTGGAAGTTGTCATTCATTGCTCTGCTGGATGTGCCATGATTCAGATCTTGCAAAAGGTGTTCTGAGTGTCTGGTTGGCCATAGAGGGTCTACTCTTTGTGCATAGGTGTGTCTGTGCCACAGATGGCCATCTCACCTTTATTTAAAATCTCAAACGAAGAAGAGTTAACCATCTATCAAAATGATCTATTCTCAAGCAGCTCTTTCTGATAGTAATCAGAACTTCCTTTCTTGTAATTTGAATCCATTGGTTTAGTGCTACACTTGTCTTTTTTACATGTTAGTTATGTCCGTAGAATAAACAAGTGTGGAGTATGGATTGCTCTGTCCCACAACTGTATTAGGATACCAAATACTTGCAAAGATATTTGTGCAAGGATTTATATTTGGGCATTTTAATGTGCACACATAGATCAGGACAGAGATTTCCACTATGATATTGTCCTCCTCACGCACATACCATGTAGAGTAACATCTGAGAACAGATATGGTTACAAGCTGTTGGGAAAGAGAGGATTTTAAGGCATAGATTTCTCTCTTTATTCTTTAACCTTGTTTGTGGATGTTGGGTTGAGGTTTGTTTTGAGTGTTTAAAGTACAGTGGGGTCTTGACTTGAGAACTTAATCCGTATTGGAAGGTGGTTCTCAAGTCAAAAAGTTCTTAAGTCAAATCTGCATTTCCCATAGGAATGCATTGAAAACCATTTGATCCGTATCTGCTCTTTTCCGTCCATAGAAACTAATGGGAAGCTGCTATTCCGCCTTCGACCACTAGAGGGGGATATTTTGTTTCTTTTTTTTCTTAGGTCAAGAAAGGTTCAGGGAAGGCAGGGAAAATACAGTCCAGGCAGTAGAGTACCAGGCAGTCCGAAGACTGTCTCCCAATCCACTCTCTAAACGCTGGGAGGAGTGAGGAAGCAGACAGGCACCCTTTTCACTGGCCAACAGTTAACTGAAAGTTCACATTTTGCACTTTCCCTGCCTCCCACGTTCTTAACTCAAATCTAAGTACTTAAGTCAAGTCAATATTTTCCTATGAGAGCGGTTCTTAAGTCAAAATGTTCTTAACTCAAGCCGTTCTTAAGTCAAGACCCCACTGTACCTGTAAAATCTAAAGGTTTTGAGAAAACAATCATTAGCAATGTGGCTTTCCAATATTTGTTACTGAACTAGTTCCTTTGTGTGCTAAATGGCCTTTCATGAACATTTCAGCTTATGTACTCTTGAGTCACCGAGGTATGAAGACAAGATTGTGTAGCTCTATGTATAACTCTGTGCTGTGTTGTCCAATATGTGCATTTCTTGTCTGATCTTTACATACCACTGTTATGTGAGGGTTTGATTTTTTTGCTCCTTCTTTTGTGCGAAGGAATCAGAAGATTTTTTGTTGTTTAGAAACAGGTGTTTATTGGGGTATTCAACAAATAACCAGTATCAACAAAATGATTCCAAAGTTCCTCTCCTTCTGACAACAGGTCAGCAAGGGGCTTTCATTTGTTGTTGAGGAATGGGTTCCTTTCACCAGAGTTCCATGGACCTGGCCAATCCATCAATAAGTTTGGGTTCACTGTCTGTCCCGCTTCACCTTCCAGCAGGGGCACGTTGTCGTTGTCCCGGCGATCCACCCACATGGGACATCTGACAGCTGTGAGGGTCTTCCAGGGTTCTCCCTGTATCCCTTCCTCTTCATTTTGTTCACCCTTAATTCCAGCCTCTCCCACCTTTCTCTCTCCACTCTCTCCTTTTCTTCTCTCAACTTTCTCCTCCACTCTTGGCTTCTGCCTCTCCCCGATAAGATGGTCTCGGGGGGGATCTCTCTTCTTTTCCTAAGTCTGCCTCCTCCTTAGGCACTCTCAGCCTCTCCCATGCTCTGGTCCAGGGATCCTCCATCCAGACCCTCTCCCAACTGTTCTTTCCCCCATTTGATATCAGCTGTCCCTGCCTCTATCTCCATCCTCTTCTTCCGCTCTACAGTGGTGCCCCGCATAGCGATGTTAATCCGTTCCAGGATTAACGTCGCTATACGGAAACATCGGTAAACAGAACAAAAAACTCCATAGGAACGCATTAAACCCTTCCGAAGGGTCCTTCCGAGGCCACCGCCGGCATTTTCCCCCAGCTGAGCGGTGGGAGCAGTCCTTCGGAGGCTCCCGCCGCTCAGCTGGGGGAAAATGGGGCCTATGGGGGAAAATCGCAAAGCAATTTTTCCCCATAGGCAACATCGTAATGCGATTGCAAAAGCGATCGCAAAATCCGCATCGCTATGCGGATTCGCCATTAAATGGGGCGCTCGTTATACGAGGCACCATTGTATTCCCGCTGTTTTTCTCTGAGTCCCTTCAACGGTTAGCTTTTGTATTCCTCCTTCTATTTACAGTGGTGCCTCACACAGCGAGGTTAATCCGTCCCGAATTAACCCTCGCTGTGTGAAACATCGCTGAGCGGGGCAGAAAAGCCCATTGGAATGCATTAAACATTGTTTAATGCGTTCCAGATCGGCTGAAAACTCACCGTTCAGCGATGCTTCTGGGGACCGGCAGCCATTTTCGCGCCCTCCCCTCGCTGAACGAGGGCACAAAAATGGCTGTGATCAGCTGTTCTGCGGCTTCAAAATGGCCGCAGGAACAGCCGAAAGGGCCGGGCGCAGCGTTTTCGCGCCCTTAGTAAGCGAGGGGAGAGCGTGAAAACGCTGCGCGCAGCCATTTCGGCTGTTCCAGCAGCGTTTTCGCGCCCTCCCCTTGCTTACCAAGGACGCGAAAACGCTGCACCCGGTCCTTTCGGCTGTTCCGGCGGCCATTTTGAAGCTGCGGAACAGCTGATCGGCGGGTCACAAAGCGAAGGTCGGTAAGCGAGCAGCTTACCGACCTTCGTTCTGCGATTTTCGCCTATTGGGGCCATCGCTGTGCGATCGCATTAGCGATCGCAAGAGCGTCCTCGTAGAGCGAATTCATCGCTCTACGGGGCGCTTGTTGTGCGAGGCACCACTGTACTTCATTTCTGTCCCTCGCTGCTCTGTTCTCTTGGGGGATGAGACAGGCTGGGTTTGTACCCCCTTCTCTGTTGTACAGAGGAAGGACGGCACTCCGGCGAGAGGGATACCATTCTTGTCCCCGTATCACATGTTACTGCACTGAAATTTCATGGAGACTTAGGAAATACCACCAATGTCTGTTCAGTTTGCACATTTATATAATGAAGTTCTTAAATTGCTACACATGGCCAGTGAAGTAAAATAAATATGTAGAAAAGACCAAACTGATACCCAGAAAAATTAAATAAACCTGTGGAAAAAATTACTATATACCACTTGTTTCACCTGAAGGTCACAACCAAGACCATTTGCAATATCATCAGTGAGGCCATCATGAGAAGTGATCCATGTTTCTGCATTATTATAAATTTGGTTTTTTAACTGAATGCACATACACAAGGAGTACATACAGTATACTAGCAATCATATACAGTATTGTTCCTGAGTTGCAGTGTCAGTATTCCAAAGGGGTAGTGAGATCTTATTTTGTGCTGTCTGCTGACAAATACATGACATACCACTGGGAGAACTGGGAAATATCTAGATTTGTACATTGGACCATATACATAGTACAGTACTTTCTCCATGGATTACACAGTTGCACCTGCTAGAGATTTGTGCTCTACAGATGCTTGCAAGAATATGTCCTGCATTGATTTGTATTTGGGATGCTTTCAGCTATTGCAGAGTGCACATTCAGATTACACAGTGGCTGAAATTCTATGGCACAACATAATTGCCATAAATTAAGAGATCTCCATATAGGCATTACTTGCTGCATTAACTCATTATACAACAGATAAAAGTTTATGGCAAGTCTCTTCCAACAACTATGCAACAGGATTTCAGCCAATGTACATAAGGCCCTGTTGGGCCTTATGTCATGTGAATGGAGATGGTGCTGTAGGATATATCTACCCTGCTCATGTAAATGTACTTTGCAGAGGAGGATCAATAATGTTGAGTAAGGTTTCTTTCTTAATTTAACCTCGCTGAGCAACTCCTAACTCTCAAGGACCCCCAAGATCTCCAAGGACACAGTCTGAAGAAGCACTGAACCAACTCATGTAACAGCTACTTGAAGTTTTAAGTGGAGGTATTTCTCTACTCTCTGCCATGAAAAGTGTGTGTCCTGGCTCAAATTGTCCCTGCTTTGAGTATTTTTTATAGCGTTTTCTAAAACTTTTCACTGTTTTGATGTGACATTTCCATTATCAGTGGTTACATAATTGTAAAGTTATGGGAACAGACGTTTCGAGGGAGGAGACAATTTCAGAAGCAAACATGCTGTTGTTAATGCCTGTTGGTAAAGTATTTAATGTAAGGCAAAGGATTAGCAACTTGTCCCTCAGAGAAAATGTGTTCGTATGGAGTTCATTTCGTATTGGTCCATTTGTTATGCCTTTAGTTGTCTTTGGAAGCTCTCATTTGTAACAATATATTTTTGGTTAGAAAAAGATTTCAGATTCCTAAGTACCATAGTAATAATTTTATGATTCAGCTTCAAATGCTTATTTATCAGAGAGCATAATACCAGATATGTTATATTTTGTTGTCCTTCAGTACAGTGGGTTTTTTATAGATTAAACTTCAATTTAGGTACAGTGATGCCTTGCACAACGGGTGCCTCACACAACAATGAATTCACACAACGATGCCTTTTTCTGTTAAATTTGCCGCCTCACACAACGATGTTTCCTATGGGGAATTTTCACACAACAATGCCTCTTTTTCGCTCCTGTAAAAGTGTCTTACAATGTTTGGAACCTGTTTTAAATGCTTGCAATGGTTAGCCCACCTCCTGAAACCTATGCAAACTTATTTTGGTGTTGTTCTGACACTTCGTTAATTTGTGGTGATTTTTTGTTTTTCCCCTCATTGAACTCCATGCATTTCAATGAGGGGAAAAACAAAAAATCACCACAAATTAACGAAGTGTCAGAACAACACCAAAATAAGTTTGCATAGGTTTCAGGAGGTGGGCTAACCATTGCAAGCATTTAAAACAGGTTCCAAACATTGTAAGACACTTTTACAGGAGCGAAAAAGGACTTCGCAAAGCCATTGAAATGCATTGAGTCGGCTTCAATGCATTTCAATTGGGGAACCGGGTTTCACTCAACAATGTTTCCTATGGGGATTTTCGCTCAAGGACAGCAATCTGTTCCAATTGGAATGGATTAACCGGTTTTCAATGCATTCCTATGGGAAATGGTGTTTCGCAGAACGATGTTTCACACAACGTTGATTTTTTTGGAACCAATTAACATCGTTGTGCAAGGCACCACTGTATTTGCTGTTAAACCGCTGTACTGCAGCCAAAACTGTGCTCATGACCTGGGGTTTAATCCCAGGTAGCCGGCTCAAGGTTGACTCAGCCTTCTATCCTTCCAAGGTCGGTAAAATGGGTACCCAGCTTGCTGGGGTTGCAATGTGTAGCCTGCATAATTAACTTGTAAAACGCCCAGAGAGTGCTTGAAGCACTCTGGGGCAGTATATAAGCAGCACGCTTTGCTTTGCTTTTTTTCTTTGCTCCCTTTTGACAGAGCCTGTCTTCCCTAATGTCCTTTTTTCTTTACTTCCTCTCACCAGCCTTATCTGTGGAAGTTAGTATGAGGTCCCAGTTAAGAGTGAGCCTTCACTGGACTGAGAAAGAGTAGGGGTTGTTCACAGAAAGAGGATGGGTGATAGAAGAAACCTACAGATGTGCAGCTTCTAAGACTGGGCTGCCCAATGTGAGGTGTGATAAAAAAAATGGTGCATCTCTGCTACTGCCACCTCCAAAAAACAAAAGAGGGTTCCTTTGACTTCATCACTTTTAAAGATAGATATGATGGGACTAAAAAAAAACCTTGTTTTTTTTAAGCTGTGCATTAGAAGACTTTTTTGCATGAGGAGAGGCGTGTTCTATGGCCTCAGAGCTGGGTGCTGGAGACGATGGCAACTGCACAGAGCTGGCAACACCCCTCTATCTGCGATATTTGGAGAAAGCTCTGCGGTTGGATAACTTCTTACGACAGACATCTGCTATCTTCAATAGGAATGTGTCCAGGTATCAAGTTATTTCTTTTGATTTGGAAACTCACAAAAAAGAGGCATTTTATTTATTTATTTATTAGTTTGTGACATCCTTTAAATTTTATCGTTCTCATATTTATGTTAGTCCTTGATCAGTAGAATTTTGAATGATATACAAAAGACTGCAATCCAACATTGTACTGGTGCTGCAGCACTACAGAGCTCCCATCTCTCAATTCCCTTTCTTTTAGCTGTGACACATCAGAGCAGTTTTCTATTTTTTTCCTTTTTTCTGTTTTTTTCTGTATTAAGTATATATTTTTAACTTAATTGTAGTGATGAAAGTGAAGATGGGTTGGACGACAGTTCTCTGCTTCCTCAGCCGGGGGGTCCCTTGATGCAAGTTAAAGAAGAACCTACAAGCTCTTTGCTGGGGGAAGCTTCAGGGGCAGGGAATTCTGGAATGTTAAACACACACTCACTAAATGGGGTAATACAATCTGGTAAGTAACAGAATAAATGTTAGTTACCATTTGATGATGAAATTACTAGTCTTTGCAGATGGTTTCGTATTTGGACCAAGAAACTGTTGTTGTGTCTTAAATTCTTGAAAAATATGCAGCTTAGGCTCACCACTTGGGGGCACATGTGGGCTGGTAATGTTTGTTATTAGTGAATACATCTTTTCTTAAGAGGTAGAGCTGGGATAAATACCTAAAGGATCTTCAAATTGCCTAAAAGATCTTGAGCCGCATGTATATTACAACCATTTTCTTTTTATATATTCTTTAAACAGAGCCAAAAACAGAAAAAGGGAGTCTATATAACTTTTCCAAATTGAAAAAGAGCAGAAAATGGCTAAAGGTAAGGTTTTTATTAATTGGAAATGTAAATTGTCATAATAATATTTTGATCATATTTTTAATTTTTTTAATGTCAGTGTTTTTTTGAAATATGAAAATTGCTTTTAAAGCACTTAAATATATGTTATAACTTCTTCAGTATTTAGAACTGTGATGAATCAGTTAAAATTGTTACAGGTTTTCATTTCTCTGTTGCTGCTGGCCATGTTTTCATGTCATGTTAAGCCAGAGATTGGGAATCTCTTTTTTTTCCTGTTAAGAGATGGCCAAACATTTCTCTCTCTCTCTTGCTGTGTCTTTCAGAGAGAAAAGAATAGTCCCATGTTCCCAACTTCTGTGGCCTACCATTCCTCCTTTCCTATGTGGAGGATTCCACAACAAGCCAGCTTTGTAACTCATATTGTGAAGTTGGCTTGTTCTAAAATCAGCCACAAATAACAATCAGTCAATCAATCAATCAATCAATCAATCAATCAATCAATCAATCAATCAATCAATCAATCAATCAATCAATCAATCAATCAATCAATCAATCAATCAATCAATCAATAATCTGTATAGCACAGCCAGAGACATTTCAGTGAAAATAAAGCAGAGTTCCCAACATGCTATTCTAGTTTTGAAGGCGGAGTGGAAATGTACAAGTCAGGGAAGAGGCTGTGTTTGTTCACGGTAAACTGCACCATGGTTTAGCATAGGTTCTGAACACAGCCATTTTAGTGCAGTTGTTTTCTTGAACTTGTCACATTATTTATGTACTTATGCACCCTAAAGCAGGGCTGAAGAATTTGCAGCCTCCATATATTGTTGCACTGTAGTTCCCATCTGCCCCTGCCATCATATCAAATTGTGAGAGGTAATGGAAGTTGCAGTGCAGCAACATTTTGAGAATGATGTTTCCCTGTTTCCTCACAAAGTCACGAGACAGGCATCAAAAATGTCTCTGTATGTGAGGAAACTGGTCACATGGGGACATCCAAATCAAACACATTGGGGGTTTATAGTGTTATATTCTCTTCCTGTTAAAGAAGTTTTATCCCCTTAGGTAGAAATGCAAATGAGGCATGGGAAAGTGTAGTAGGTAGTAAGGATATTCTGTATAGTGAACTTGGTTAATCCTTTCATCAGTTCTGCCATAATCCAGTAGATATATTTGAGGAATTCTTTTTCCCCCTTGTCATATTGCTCACTCTTACTGAAGTGAAATTATCTCAATTTTGACAGAGCATTCTCCTGAGTGATAACTCCAGTGATAGTGAGTCAGCAACTGATGAAGACGGGGAAGAAGGGGAGGAGTTCACACTTTCTAGGGAAGAACTTCACAATATGCTGCGATTGCACAAGTACAAGAAACTGCATCAAAGTAAATACAGCAAAGACAAAGAGGTAAAAAAATCTAGCACATAATTTTTTTCATAGTGAACCATGCTACTAGACGAGAATAGATTTAACTGTTTCCAGCTCTTAATATACTTGATACTATTCTATTCCCTTAAACCTTTTCATTACCCTTCCTGTTTGTAAAGCAGTGGCAGTACAGTGGTGCCTCGTATAACGAGTGCCCCGTTTAACGATGAATTCGCTTTTGCGATCGTATAACGAAGGTGCCTATGGGGAAAAATCGCTTTGCGATGTTTTCCCCGTAGGCACCATTTTCCCCCAGCTGAGCGGCGGGAGCCTCCAAAGGAGCGCTCCCGCCACTCAGCTGGGGGAAAATGCCTGCGGTGGCCTTCGAAGGACCCTTCCGAAGGGTCCTTCTGAGGCCACCACGGGGGGAGGGTGGGGGGATCCGATGCCTGCCAGGCATCCTGGGCTCGGATCCCACCCGCCCCCGGTTACCCAGCCTTGGGTAACCTGCGGCGGGTGGGATACATGCCCGGGATGCCTGAAAGGCATCCGGATCCCCCCGCTCTCCCACTCTCTCCCCGCGGCTTGGATCGGACCCGCGAGGGCTAGCCCTGCCATGGCTGGACTCCCAAGAGTCCAGCCATGGCAGGGCCAGCCCCCCGCGGGTACGATCCAAGCCGCGGGGGGAAGGTGGGGAGACCCGATGCCTGTCAGGCATCCTGGGCTGGGCAGCGCGGGGCGGCAGGGACAGGGTGGAGGGGTCCCGAAGGTTTCCAGGCTTTTGCCTGGAAGCCTTCGGGATCCCTCCCCCACCCTGCCCCCTTCGCTGGCAGCCACCCCTCGCTGCTTTTCCCAGCCTGGATCGGGCTCCTGGGAGTCCGATCTCGGCTAGGGAGGGCAGCGCGGGGCGGCGGGGACAGGGAGGAGGGGTCCCGAAGCCTTCGGGATCCCCCTCCTCCCTGTCCCCTTAGCTGGCAGCCACTCCTCGCTGCTTTCCCCAGCCTGGATCGGGCTCCTGGGAGTCCGATCTCGGCTAGGGAAGGCAGCGCGGGGCGGCGGGGACAGGGAGGAGGGGTCCTGAAGCCTTTGGGATCCCCCTCCTCCCTGTCCCCTTAGCTGGCAGCCACCCCTCGCTGCTTTTCCCAGCCTGGATCGGGCTCCTGGGAGTCCGATCTCGGCTAGGGGAGGCAGCGCGGGGCGGCGGGGACAGGGAGGAGGGGTCCTGAAGCCTTCGGGATCCCCCTCCTCCCTGTCACCTTAGTTGGCAGCCACCCCTTGCTGCTTTCCCCAGCCTGGATCGGGCTCCTGGGAGTCTGATCTTGGCTAGAAAAGGCAGCGCGGGGCGGCGGGGACAGGGAGGAGGGGTCCTGAAGCCTTCGGGATCCCCCTCCGTGTCCCCTTAGCTGGCAGCCACCCCTCGCTGCTTTCCCCAGCCTGGATCGGGCTCCTGGGAGTCCGATCTCGGCTAGGGGAGGCAGCGCGGGGCGGCGGGGACAGGGAGGAGGGGTCCTGAAGCCTTCGGGATCCCCTCCTCCCTGACCTCTTAGCTGGCAGCCACCCCTCGCTGCTTTCCCCAGCCTGGATCGGGCTCCTGGGAGTCCGATCTCGGCTAGAAAAGGCAGCGCGGGGCGGCGGGGACAGGGTGGAGGGGTCCTGAAGGCTTCCAGGCTTTTGCCTGGAAGCCTCCAGGATCCCCCACCCACCCTGTCCCTGCCAGTTTTTAGTCCATTGGAATGCATTAACCAGGTTTTAATGCGTTTCAATGGGCTTTTTAATTTCGCTTTACGATGTTTCCGTATAGCGATGTTAATCCTGGAACGGATTAAAGAGTCGGACACGACTAAACGACTAAACACACACACACACATACGGGGCACCACTGTATTATTATTCTGTAGTCTATGGCTAGAGAAGAGGTGTGGTTATCTCTTCCTTTTTGTTCTTTTTTCCATGCTATCTGCACGTTGTGCCTGAAGTACAGTGATATAAGAAGAAAGCATTAATTTGTGATTTTTTTTGCTGGTTTTCATTCTTATAATTTAATTGGTGCTCTTGCATATCTCTTGTACCTAACTTTACAGCCTGTTGCCCAGAAAAAAAACAATTACTTTTGTTTGGTGTGGGGTTTGGGCCTTCAGTGTCCCGTCCCCTTAACACCCAACTTGATAGCTTTTTCAGCAGTCATTTAGAAGTTATTTGGGGACCACGTTTAACTTAATACATTCCTTTCAAGAACTTTATGTTGTAGATCATACCATATGTTAAGAATCTGTATTTTCTGAAAAGATATCTGAATTTTTTAGCTCAATTGTCTTGCTTACTTACTTAATCCTAGTATAAAAAACAAAAACAACTATTCAAATTTGTTTCAGTTACAGCAGTACCAGTATTACAGTGCAGGTTTACTTTCCACATATGATCCTTACTATGAGCAGCAGCGTCATCTCATAGGACCCAAGAAAAAGAAGTTCAAAGAGGAAAAGAAATTAAAAGGTAAGCACTGTATTGATTTTCTCTCTTGTTCTCCATATGTTTTGAACTACAACGGTCTTATGTCTTATAATTCGCTATACTTGCTGCAACTTGTGGAAGTTGTAATTTCAAACATCAGCTTCATTTAATAATCTCCGTATAGCTTTATTTCTTTCCTGTACCCTCTTCATTATTTGGCATCTCTTTAAATTTGAAAAATGGAAGATGTTACACACACAAAAAAAAACACACACACACACAATAAGTCCTTAGGTGGTTACTTTGCAAATTTAAGGTCATACTTTTCTGATGTTTTCTATCATTGTTTATTTTATTACTTTAGTTTGACATACTGTATATTCTGGCTTTTGAAATGTGAACAGCTTTGGAATTGCTTAAGTAATAAGAAATAAAGTAATACACGCCTCAGCATGTATAACAAAAATAAAATTAAAATGGCATAAAATATCTAAATAAACATGAATGGGATATGTTTGACAATTATGGGTTTAGTGTTTATGGCTTCTACATTGTTAAAGGAGGAAAATGATATGATATCCTGCTCTTACTCAGCCAAATTGAAAAAGGTTAAAAAAAAGAAGAAACGGGATGAAGAAATATCCTCTGAGGAATCTCCACGGCGCCATCACCAGACCAAAGTTTTTGCCAAGTTTTCTCATGATACACCTCCCCCAGGGTCCAAGAAAAAGCATTTGTCCATTGAACAGCTGAATGCACGCCGAAGGAAAGTATGGTTGAGCATTGCTAAAAAAGAGCTGCCCAAGGTGAGTTTTCTGAATAGAAAAACCAAGAATGTGGTAGTGGAGAAAACATCAGCAAGCACAAGAATGCAGAAAACAGTCTAATATTCTATTATTTACTATACTATCAACACTAACTTGCCTCTGACTTCTGTACACGCCTATTCAGACATCCATTTTTGCATTTCATTTAAATAAATCTTCTGTTTACATAGGAAGGGGCAGTAAATTGACATGGGCAAAAGATGGGAAGGTGAGAAGCCTATGAATTCATAGAGTGAAATGTCTAAAATTTATTTCTTTTTGATCTGAGATATACAGATAGGAGATAATTGCTACAAAGAAATTGAAGGAAAGATAGACTTCTTTCATTTATTCATTTTACTTTATATAGCTATTGTAATTCATTTTCTAGATGATATTTTTTTTGAAATGGCAAAATTACCTTTAAAAGATATTACCAAGCTATAACCTTACTTCTTTTCTTCAGGCATATAAGCAAAAAGTATCTGCCCGAAACCTGTTCTTAAGCAACAGCAGAAAGGTATGATATATCATGCATCTTTTTATATTCTGATAAAGCAACTTAGTTTGTGATGAGCTTTCAATTTTTAGTTTATTCATTTTTATTCTGTCTTCCAAATTATTATAGATTGCTTAAAATACAGCAGTAAGTTGCTACTAGAGTAGACCCACTGAATCAGTAGCGGTTTAGTGAGTCAGCTCCTCTGTATGTTTTTCTGATTCAGTGAACCTACTCTACAACTTACTACTGAATTCCAGCCTTTGAGTGTTAGCAACGTAATTCTATATGTGTCTATATGGAAATTAGCCCCAAATGAGTGGGTATACAATTGCAGCCTTAATTTTAAAAAATAAAATACAATAACCTTAAGTCGAACACCAAAAATACTGTAGATTAAAAGGTGCAGCATTTGAATCAGTGTAACAACCAAACATTATGTTAAAATGCTTTGGAAATTTTATCTTTGCCTGATATGAACTGATGCTCATGCCTCAGAGGTTCCAACGTGTGCCTCCAGTGCTAAATTTGGATCAACTCATATATCCAGATTGTGGAGCTTCCTTCAAAGGGAGTACAATACTTTTTAGAATAAGGTAAGCATACACTGTCCCTTCTTCGATTCACATCTTAACATAGTGAGGGAGTTTTAGTATGTCAAAGAACCTTGACAGCAATGGCTAGACTCCGTTGTGAGCCTGGACCCCTAGCAGGGTCACCCAAGGCAGAATATTTACAGCTCAGGCTCTACTTTTGGAACATAGAATGTGAGGAATATGATTTAGGATAAACTGAAAACTGTGAAGAAAGAAATGGAATGTAAGCACTGCAGTGTTTGGTGTCAGTGAATGAAAGTAGACTGGAATGGGATATTTTCAGCCAGACAACTGCAACATGTTTTATTCTCAAAACGACAAACTCGGAAGAACTAGAGTGGTTCTAATACTGAAACAAAATGGAGCACAGGAACTTAGATGCTGTAATGCAAGTTCTGACAAAATAATACTTATCAGACTCCTGGGAAAAGCCATCAACATTACTATTATTCAAGTCAGTGCTTCAACAGCAGATGCTGAAAAAGATGAAATTGAAAGCTGTTATGCAAGCATCCAAGAGGAAATTGATCAGACACCAAAACAAGATATGCTTCTAGTCATAGGCAACTGGAAGGCAAAAGTAGTAAATAAAGCAGAACCAAATGTTGGGAAATTTCTTTCTTTCTTTCTTTCTTTCTTTCTTTCTTTCTTTCTTTCTTTCTTTCTTTCTTTCTTTCTTTCTTTCTTTCTTTCTTTCTTTCTTTCTTTCTTTCTTTCCTTATTTATTTATTTATTTATTTATTTATTTATTTATTTATTTATTTATTTATTTATTTATTGTCATTGTAAGTATATACACAGTATACCCATACAATGAAATTCACAGACACCCAGAGACCAGACACATGCACACACATAACATTCCCCCAACACTCCCCACCCACTAAAAGTCCCCACTAAAAATACAAACATCTACACCGCAGGCCAAGTAACACAGTCCAACTAACTATTCACTACTGGTGATCTTTAAGCTCATTATTAAGTGCAATTATAGCTCTGGGATAAAAACTGTTCAGAATTTGGTCTAGAAACGAAGCAGGAGAATGACTCAGATTTCTGTGAAGCCAACAGTCTGTTTATGGCAAATACACACTTCAAGCAAACAAACACAGTACACATGGACATCATCAGACAGCCAAGATAGAAATCAAGTATTGTGTAATTGGAAGCAGAATGTGGAGAAGCTATATTCTCTCTGCCAAAACAAGGCCAGGAGCAGATTGTGGTATTGATAATGAACTGTTTATATCAAATACTACCATAAATCTAAATGCAAGCACTAAAAGAATTGTAATGCCAAAATACAATTTAAATAAAATTTCTCATGAATTTAAAGTCCACATAAAAACAGATTTGCATTACTCACCTAAATTGACCATGAATAAAAACAATTGTAGATTGAAACAAAAAATGTTAGAGAAGAATGCAAAAAGACAATTCCTGTAGTAAAAGGAAAAACCTAGATAGATGACAGAAAAAAACACTTAAATTGTTAGAGACAGGAAAGAAGAAAACATAAAATGTTACAGAAGCAAGGTAAGAATCCTGAATGCAGGTTTTCAGTGACTGTCATGTAGCGCCAAAGAGAGCTATTATGATGGCTAGAACAGGAAAATGGAAGAGAACAACAAAAGAGGAAAACTAGGATATCTCTTCCAGAAGATTCAAGAAATCAAAGGGAAATTTAGGCCTAGATTAGAAATGCTGAAAGACCCAACAGGGAAGCACACTGTCTAACCCAGAGAAAATAAAGAAAAGGGTAGAAATAGTATACTGAAGACCTATACAGAAGAGATGAAAGGATGACATATTCCTTTGAAGAGGAATCCTATGATTAAGAACCTGCGGTTCTAAAAAGTAACATGGGGGTGTAGATGGAATAATGATAGAATTATTTCAAGCCACAGACAGAATCTGTTAAAATTCAACAAGAATATGCCAACAAATATGGATAAGAAAAAAAGGCCCACAGATTGGAATTGCTCAGTATACATTAAAATCCTCAAGAAAGGAGATGCCAGGGAGTTCAGTAACTATAGAACCATTGCTCTAATTTCCCATACAAACAAATTGATGCTCAAAGTGTTGCAGCAGTGGCTTTTACTTTATATGAAGAGAGATATATCTGATGTTAAGCTCAATTGTGAAAAGAAAGAGCCATTCAAGATCATATTGCAAATATCTGCTGGCTACTGGAGCGCATCAAAGAATTTCAGAAAAAGTCAGTCTGTGCTATATAGACTACCACAAAAACCTTTGATTCTGTGGATCATGAGAAGCTATGGATTGTTCTGAGAGAAATGGGTGTGCCTCAACACTTGATTGTCCTAATGCATAAGAAACTACTATGAGGACAGAATATAGAATGACAGAATAGTTTCCTATAGGCAAAAGTGTCAGACAAGGATATATTTTATTTCCCTGTCTGTTCAGTCTATACACAGAATATATACAGAAAGCCAGACTAGATTCACATGAAGATGAAATGAAAATTGGTGGAAGAAATAGTTATAATAATTTTAATAATTGAAGATGTACCGATGACACCATCTTAATGGCAGAAAGCAGCTGGCTCACTATGTATGGGTGTGAAAGCTGGAGAGTAAAGATAACTGACAGGAAAAAATATTGATTCGTTAGAAACATCGTGCTGGGGAAAGCTTTGCAGGTACTCTGGACTACAAGAAAAACAAACAGATCCTATAGCAAATCAAGCCGGAACTATCTCTGGAGGTGAAAATGATGAAACTGAGACTGACATGCTTTGGACACATTGTGAGATGGCAAGATTCCCTGGAAAAGACAATAGTGATAGGAAAAAGCAACAGGAAAAGAGAAAGACCAGTGGAAGATGGATTGACTCCCTAAAAGAAACTACAGCCTTGAGTTTGCAAGAGCTGAGCAGGGCTGTTTGGGACAGAATTTTGGATATTGCTCATTCACAGGATTGCCATAAATCAGAGGTGACATAGTGACATGTAACAACAACAAAGCATACATTGACCATATCTCCGTCTTGTCTCTCTGAGTTTCAGTTTAATAATCCTCCTTCAACTCTTTACCCAAACACTAATTCGGAACTGAATCTGTTTTTTTATACAGTAATTGCATACATAATATTGATTGTAGTATTATTGCTTTATATTTATATTATCTCATTTATGTAGAAGATATAAGCTATTTTTCTTGAAGTATTTGAAAAAGTCTTACCTTTTATGTGTATGTTTGAGCTATAAAGATTCATCTTTGTTGTGCAAAGAAAATTCTGACTATAACAGCAATAGATTGACTTTGGCTTATTTTTTATTATTTCATTTTTCAAATAAGTTGTTTCAGCATTGAAAACCGTAATGCTGTGGAAAAATGGCAAGACTTTCAGGATGTCACCTCCATTGCTTCTGTATACCTGCATCTTATTTTAAAAGACCACCATATTTCTCTCTCTCTCACTGTCCCCCTGGTAGCTGGCCCACCAGTGTATGAGAGAGGTGCGTCGAGCAGCTATTCAAGCCCAAAAGAACTGCAAGGAGACTCTACCACGGGCACGACGCCTTACAAAAGAGATGCTTCTTTACTGGAAGAAGTATGAGAAAGTAGAGAAAGAGCACCGCAAACGAGCTGAGAAGGAGGCACTGGAGCAGCGTAAATTGGATGAAGAGATGAGAGAGGTGAGGCTAAATCACACAAGGATGAAAATCCAAATATCAAGCTATTAACCATGATGATTTTTGGCAACACAGACCTTTAGTTAAGAAGTAAAATCCTCCACACCTTTTCAGGAGCTGTCTTTTATGAGGGGCAGCACAGCCTTATTTCTGTGTATCCGTAAATGGCTGCTGCCTGAACTCTATTTTTATCTTTCATTTTTCTATAATCAGACCAATTCTTTCTTTATTTTATAAAGTATAGGCTGAAATCCTGTTGCTTTGTTATGCATGCAGAAGGCAAAAAGTTTAACATTTAGTCATTCATAGATAGCAATTAACAACTCCCTGCTGGGATTCTTGGGAACGTTTGGCTGCTGGCTTGGTGAATGATTGAGAATCCAAGCAGGGACATGTTACTTGCCAGCTAGGACCAACTGGATCTTGCACCTTTTGGCTTTTGCGTGCATAACAAAGCAACAGGATTCTAGTCGCTGTGTCTGTTTAACATGATGTCTACCCTAGATTAGCAAGAAAACCCAGGCTAGATGTCAGCTAGGGCCCTTACAACTATTTAGATGTTTTTGAAATGGTATCTTTAACTTGTGAAAGGCATCCCAGTAGAATTGAAAATATAATGAAATATGATTAGCTCTTGCTTTTAATTAGAACACTGGTTTTGAAGTTAACTACACCTTTTTACTTTTTTGGAGGCTATGGTCCTGTAGATATGACATTGTTTCCTGTTTTTCTTGTAAATTATTTTAGGCTAAGAGGCAGCAGAGAAAACTTAACTTCCTAATTACACAAACTGAATTGTATGCCCACTTCATGAGCCGTAAACGAGATATGGGACATGATGGAATCCAGGAAGAAATCTTAAGAAAACTTGAAGACAGTTCTATCCAGAGACAGATTGATATTGGTGGAGGAGTTGTAGTCAACATCACCCAGGAGGATTATGGTAAGGAGTAAAACTGGACTCCAGCAGGATTTAGAGAGCTCTTAGAAGTCATAATTATGTTGTATGCCTGTGCAATCCTATGAACTTTGAGCTTTTAGGTATGTTTCAGGAACGTAAAAAAATTGAGATTTAATCTGTGTAGTCTTTTAAAATTTGTTGATATTTTCAGATAGCAACTACTACAAGGTTCAGGCTCTGAAGAATGCTGAAGATGCCTTCCGGATTCATCAGGCCCAGGTGAGTATTGAGGAGAGCATCATATAGTAAGAAAATGTTTTGAAGATTACATCTGGTTGTAATCTATGCATTAGATTGTTTTTACTGTACTATATTTGTATCAGATCTAGAACAAGAGAGTAGCTACAGGTGGATTATAAGTTGATGCTCAGATTTAAAACACAGTTGTACTTGTTAACTTCAGTGACTCAGATTTCTAATAAAACTTGTGTAGAAAGAACTTCAGCATTTTCAGTGTAGTCCTCTACACCTCTACTTAGAAGTAGGTCCCATAAATTTGGGTCAGTCTTACATCAAGGTAAGTGTGTATATAATTGTAGCCTAATCTCTCTCTCTCTTCCTTTCTCCTTATCTAGACGAGATCATTTGATGAAGATGCTAAAGAAAGTCGAGCAGCAGCTCTTCGGGCTGCCAACAAATCTGGCACTGGCTTTGGAGAAAGCTACAGCCTTGCTAACCCATCTATCCGGGCAGGAGAGGACATTCCACAGCCTACCATTTTCAATGGTAAACTCAAAGGTTACCAGCTGAAAGGCATGAACTGGTTGGCTAATCTGTATGAGCAGGTATGCCAGTGTTTCTTCAATCTAATTTTCATAAATGCTTTTTTCTTCTTATGACTTCAGAAACAGATAAATTTCACTCACATGTTTTTGCCTAAATTTCTTTTAATTAAAGGAACAAATATTGTGAGAATAAACCAAGCAGTGCTTTCAGTGACAACTTGATTGTTTTTCATAGCGGCAGCATTATGGTACTTCCCTCAGATAATATTTAAAGTTAATTGAAAGTTTCAGTTTTGTACTGATTTCTTGTGCCTTGCCTAATAAATAGGTGCAAAAATGTTCTGTGCATTTTGCGCCTTACACAAACCAGATTGTACAGTGTTTGCTATCCTTGCAGGGCATCAATGGGATTCTAGCAGATGAAATGGGCCTGGGCAAAACAGTGCAGAGTATTGCTTTGTTAGTCCATCTGGCTGAAGTAAGTGGATTCTTTGTCTCTTATACTGCTATCAATGAAAACTAATATTTAATGCAGGGTTCAGATGGGCCTTAGTTTATACCGTTGCACACAAACATTTGTTTTCAGACCTTTTATCAACAGAATTAAGAGTGCAGTCTCTTGTTGTTCAAATTGTTTCCTGGATTTATATAGCTTCATCTTTCTAATATTCCTGAGAACTAATCAGCTAATCTCAGTCTTCATCTCCTTCATCCAGTAGTATATTTCCCTTCACTTTTGTCTGTTTTAAAACTGCAAACACATAAAAGGATCTATGTCACTTCATTCTGTATAGCAATGGCCCCTAACCTTTTCTGAATCACAGACAATTTGGCGCTCACATATGGATGGGGTGTGCTCTTGGATGGGCGGGTTGCGCTTGCGGAGAGGGGCGGACCTGTGTGCATGGGCGGAGGGATGGGACGTGCATGCGTGGAGGGGAGGGGCATGCTTGCAGAGGGGCAGGGCACACATGTGTCCGGGTGGGGTGTGTGGGGGAGTGCGTGCAGGGGAGCAGGAGATCTGTCTTCACGGCCCGATCCTGCCAAGTCATGTTTTGACTTGGAGAATATCAACATATTTGTGAAGATACAGAGTTGCACTGTGAGATGAATATTTTTAGACATGAAAAAAAACTCAAAAGTTGCTAGAATAGCATAACAATAAATAGTATTGTGTCTCATAGCAGCCATTTTCCCAGAGATAATTGGGGTTGCTACTTGTTACAGCATCCCTATAGAACAGTGGTCCCCAGTCTTTTCCCAACAGCAGACTTGTTGGGGGGGTCCATGTGCAGAACAGGTGGGCTGGGGTGTACTCACGTGCATGTGCAGGGGTGGGGCATGCTTGTGGGAGTGGGAGTGCGCATGTGTAGGGGCATGCGTGGGGGTGGGAGCATGCTCGTGCGCATGCCTGGGGAGCGTGCTCGCAGGGGGCATGCTTGCGGGTAGGCAAGGTGGGCTCTCGGGGCAGGGGGAGTACATGCGGGGGGGGGCTGTAAATCTTTCTCCGTGGCTTGGTCCTGCCAGGCCGCGGCCCCGGGGGTTAGAGTCCCCTACTATAGAAGATATAACAAGAACTGCTTTATAGGAGGTAGCCATGTTAGTCTGCTTCAGCATGTACAACAAAAATAAAATAAAATGTGTTCAGGGAAGTGGATTATATTGAAAAACAGTGAAATGCATTTGTTAGTCTTTATGGTGGCACAATTGTTTTGCTTTTGTTTTTGTTATAGATATGGAAGGAAATTTCAGTAAACATTTTAGCTTTCTGGTAAACCTAGTTACGTATAGCTTCAGTGGGCAACTTTGTGACCACATACACATTTACTTTATATAGAATGTTTGCTTGTTTCACTGTTTCATAAATTGATGTTTCTCATTAGTTAACGCTTGCTTTTTCCAGAGAGAGAACATTTGGGGACCCTTCTTAATCATTTCACCAGCTTCTACGCTAAACAACTGGCATCAGGAGTTTGCCAGATTTGTCCCTAAATTCAAGGTAAGATTTGGGATGGTGCTAGAACATTAACTTAATTGAAAGTTTCAGCTTTCTGTCATATAAATACTTTGCTTAGCTTGAAGATTTAGAAGATGCAACTGCTTGTTATCTTTTCTTCTAGATGTTTTTTGCTAAGCCCCTTTAATAGTTTCATAATTTTTCATTGTGGTGTTTCTGCACTGAGATTTTTGTCTCATTCCTTGAACAGAAAACCATTCTTGAGCTGGTTTATTCTTTATGCAGCAGATTGGCATACAATTCTGTCATCCTCCCCAGTTTGTCATCATGATGGCAACTCTGAGCTAAGACTCGGAGAGTGTGATAGCCCCAGGATCGTCCTCTGATTTTCATTGCCAAATAGGGAGTTGAACCCAGATGTCCTCTAGTCCTAGTCCAACATTCTGCTATACTGAAGTATCTCTTCCTAAACATGTCCCCTGAACTCTGCCAATGAGCTGTCTTGAACAAGTATGATTTGGGTGCCATTTTTGCATAAAAAGAGAAGTGACTACTACTATTCTTCCCAGGCTGAAGAAACTGTTCACTTGTTCATTTTATGCAGTTCTTTGCTTGTTCAACAGATGGCAGTACAGCACTTATTATTATTTCTAGTTGTCTGATTATTGATTTTGGCAGTGAATTTTGGCTGCTTCCTGTTCCTTATGACAGTAGTTCTTATTCTGCAGTGCAACTCTGAAACTTTGGGGAAGATACAAGGAGTGTGAGAAGAAAACAAATGGCAGTAAATAAATTTAAATAGATAATCATGCTGAGCTGTCATCTAGTAAGTTATTAAAACAGACAAAAATATTTTAAGCCTTGTATTCTCAAAGGCTTTCATGGTCGGGATCTGATGGTTGTTGTAGGTTTTTCAGGCTTTTTGGCTGTGTTCTTCAGAACAGCCCCAAAAAACCCAACAACTATTTTAAGCCTTCCTTGTGAGCCACAAAAATTCTAAACTTTGCAGCTTGTTGTTTACCCTCTGTAATTTTATCCAGTCTTTAACCAGTGAATGAGCAACCTAAGATCCATGCTGCTTAGAATTTTTTTCTTTTTTTCTTTCAAATCAGGAATAATCGTCTGATTTCAGTATCCCTCAGTCAGTAGTAATGCTTTCTGGGATTTTTATAGAGATCTTAAATATTCTTCTTCAATTGTGTTAAAAAGTATTTATTTGGAATGTATTTGTGTGAACTTTCTAGGTGCTACCTTACTGGGGAAATCCTCATGATAGAAAAGTCATCAGGAAATTCTGGAGTCAGGTACTATCACATATATTGCATTAAAAAAAAGCAAACAGACCCAAAGCCATAGCTGATGAGAATGTGAGCATATATTTCTGAAAAGAAGAATGAGGGAATACATTCATCATTCTCAGTTTCATTTCAACATTCAGCCACTCACTGATACAAGCCTTGTGCTATCATCCAAGGCCCAGAATTCCAGCCCAGTGCCCTTCATTCCATATTGTCACCTGTGTTTCTGGGAATTCCCCTTCTGTGGCCCAACATTTGAGCACTTCTTAAGAGAAGAATCCGCCACAGCTTTTGCCTTGGATCTTTGAACATGGTGAGAAAAGTCCCACCTAGGTTCTGTAAATGATACTTTGAGTCCCCGGTTGGAAGAATGGGAATAAGGGAGGGGGAAGGAACCATGTCATTTTGTTTTCACATAAAATATTGTGCAGCCCCCCTCACGACCTCCAAAGTAGGATTTTGAAACTGATTACGCACCCCATCCCAGAATGTTTGGGCCCTTTATGGCCCTTGGCACAGAAAGTTGGCTTGCAGACTTTCTGAAGTTGCCCACCCTTGTTTTAGGGCAGTGGTTCTCAACCTTGGGTAACCCAGATGTACTTGGATTGCAATTCCCAGATGCCTTCACTACCAGCTGGGCTGGCCAGGGTAGCTGGGAGTTGCAGTCCAAGAACACCTGCTTTACCCAAGGTCGAGAACCTCTGTTGTAGGGCTATCTTGGTGGAAGTCTGATTATATAGGTGTCTAGTGTGCTATCAAGTAAATTTTGACTTATGGTGACTCTTTCCAGGGTTTTGAGGTAGAGCATACATGGAAGTGGGGTGCCCCTGGGACTGTGCAGCATGCCAAAGGCCACACAGGCTGATTCTTATTGCAGGAGGCCCAGTGGGGAATTGAACTCCTAACCTTTGGCTTCCTAGCCAGATACCTAAACCTATAGTCAGAGGTATACTCCTGTGTACCAGAACTAGATATTATGATGCAGTTTTTACAACATGAGGCCTCACAGTCATGAAATGAAAATCTTCTGATAGCGGCCATTCTTTTCTCCTCTTTTCTAAACTGGGAGCATTTGGGAGATTCCAGGTCTCCACAGATTGGCAGACAAATGCATGAAGCTTGTGGGCAACTTGTTATGCATATATTACCCTGATGTCAGTTCCTGATATTTTGTTTAATTATTAGCCAGGACACAAAAATTTGGAAAACACTGAAAAAGTCATCATATGATTGTTGAATAGAAACATTCGATTTTTGTACTACTTGGTTTATGTAACCCTGGTCTTTTTTCCCCCTATTACAGAAAACTTTGTATACTCAGGATGCTCCTTTCCATGTAGTGATCACCAGTTATCAGCTTGTAGTCCAAGATGTGAAGTATTTCCAACGGGTTAAGTGGCAATACATGGTACTGGATGAGGCACAGGCACTCAAGAGTAGCTCCAGGTAATTTGTGGAGAGAAAAAAATGCCAGAATTTGGTGGCTGTTGACAGAAAGGAAATTAGTATACAGGAGATATAGGCATACAAAATTCTGAATGATTTTTTAAAATATTATTTTGGGGGTTGCATTGTGATGCTTATGGATTTTTCTTTCTGTCTTAATATGTTAAGACTCTAACCTAAATATGTACTGCACTAGTAGCTTGGATGAGTATAAGTATGATGTGAATTTTAAAGTCACTGAAAATGAACAGATGGGTGATGATGTCATAGTAGTGCTGTGCTAGGCCAGCCAAAAAGAGGAGGTGCTTCTACCACTAGGCAAGTGACAAACAGCAGATGTAAACCGGGTAGTACAGTTTAGCATAGACAAGAGGTGTGCCTTATCCATCACTGGCATCCTGCCACTGCCACTACTCAAAAGCTATGTGAACTGTAACTTACAATGAGCAACAGCAGCCAGCAGCAAAAGGAAGAACCACTGCTTCTTCTACTCTGTATTCTTCAGCTAGTTCTTTTAAAAAAAATCAACTGTTCAGTGAAATATTGGGAAAAAAGGAAAATGTTGAGACCTGTCTAAAGAAGTGGACTTGTCCATAAAAGCTCACATTAAAATATAGCAGTTAGTCTTTATGGGGTTACAAACCTGACATCCTAACACAGACTAGCGCAGCTACCTCTTGTTATACCATGTTGGCCACTGTGCTGTTGCACAACAGGAGAGATGTCATCAAAAGTGGTAGACCTGTGTGCAATCCAGTGAAGCTCCATGCAACCTGAGATTGAAGCATGGACTTTTTAATTAGCATCAATTTGCCACCACTTGTTGTGTCACTCCAGTTGTGCCAGTGGAGCTGTGCAACAGGATTTGGGCCAATATATCAGTTTTAACAGCTTTTGGGGAGGCGGGAACAGCATGAAAATGTATCTGGTCTTTTCTGTGTCCAGGGAAAGACCTTGGAAATTGATTTTTTACATGTGAGCAGCAATTACATTTTTGTCACTCATTTTGATAGCTTATTTTTAATACTTAGAATACAATGTATTTCAGTGTCCGCTGGAAAATTTTACTTCAGTTCCAGTGCCGAAATCGACTGTTACTAACTGGGACACCCATCCAAAACACCATGGCTGAGGTATGCTTTGTTCTCTTTGGTTTATTCTGTTTTGTTTTGTTTTAAATAAGGCCACCTTCTGCCTGCCGTGGAAGGTGGCAAGAATTGTCTTTGTCACTGCTGTTGAAGGCTTTTCCCTCAAGGCAATATGAATGTGTGTAATTTTTGAAGATTAAACAATTACTGGCAATTGGACTTTGGTTTAGCCTATTTGATACACTCTGTAGTATGGTTATTTCAGCAGGTAACTTTTAACAATTGCATTTGCTTTTGTGTTGCAGCTCTGGGCTTTGCTTCATTTCATTATGCCAACATTGTTTGACTCCCATGAGGAATTCAATGAATGGTTTTCTAAAGATATTGAAAGCCATGCGGAAAATAAATCTGCCATTGATGAGAGTAAGTACTGGGCAGGAATCTGAGTTCCATATCTCAAGCATGACTGATCTTAAGTACAAGAATGCATTACATGATTTTTATATAACTGTAGATCCAGGTAAACATATTCCATACTATTAAGGAAAATGGTTTTGTGGAAAATGGAGACATCAGCAATATATATATAAGCAAGTTTTTGGGAACAGCAGCACCAGGGATGCTTTTAGGGTACAGAAGAGGAAAAGAGAAAGGGAAGAGATCACAACTACATGAAGTCTCCCACCACTAGTGCTAAACTCTAAGATTTGAGGGAAATTCCCACAAAAGTGCAACATTGATAAAAGCATTGAGCTGCTGGTGCCCTATAGTACTCCTGTTTCTAGTACTGAATTGCCAAGAGTCAAAAACTGTGAATTGAGTTGCTTGAGTTTTATAGCATTTTCAGTAAAGACTAATTTAAGTAGTGGCACATAGGTTTTTAGCATTAAAACTGGTGATTACAGGTTGCTTTTTCTCTCAAATTCCAGATCAACTTTCTCGCTTGCACATGATCCTGAAACCTTTTATGCTGAGGAGAATCAAGAAAGATGTGGAAAATGAGCTGTCAGACAAGGTGCCAGATGGACTTAGCTGAAAGATAAAACTTTGCATTTTCAGGATTATGCATTATTATGAAATGCTTGTGTCTTGCATTAAAACAGATTTTGAAAAATGTCACCTTATCCAACATATGTTTTGTTAGGTCCAGAGCTGCTGTTATGGGAAACAGAAGGAAGCCCAAGAAGGCATTACTTTCAATATTGCCTGATAATTAGTATAAACATAGTATTTATTTTCTTGGCATACCTTTCCATACCTCTTGTTTTCAGTTTAGATCCATTGGTGTTAAGTCATCCTTCAAAGAAACCGGAGAACTGATCAGTGACTCTGATACAGTGAACTGTCCCAACTCTATTAGTAGCCAATTAGAAAGCAGCTATCAAAGTGAATATTATGCAAGAACCTGGGCATTTCTGCAGCAGAATTATGCAATGCTGAATTCTAAATTCTGTGAGAATACCAGACCCAGAATACAGTGGTGCCCCACACCACGACGATAATCCGTTCCCCTGAAATCGCTGTTAAGCGGAAACATCGTTCAGCGAAAACAGTTTCCCCATTGGAATGCATTGAAACCCATTTAATGCATTCCAATGGGAAAATTACCTCATTGTCCAGCGAAGATCGCCCATAGGGGAAGCCATTTTCCGAGCGCCGATCAGCTGTTAAAATGGCTGCCCTGCGAAGCATGGGTCCAGAAAACACAGGGCAGCCATTTTGCGGAGCTGGAAAACATCGTCGTCTTGCGAACAAACGGTTCACGAAGCACGGACCTAATCGTAGTCAAATGAAAATCCCCCATAGGAAACATTGTTTTGTGATTGCTATAGCAAAGCCACCTAGCTTTATTAAATATAGAAGAAACCTTGCTTTTTTGCCATTTCGGCTGGGGGATGCTTCCTGTCCAAATGTTCCTGAATGAAGAACAGTTTTTTGTATGTTTATTCTGATTGTGGACCCCCTGAATGAATATGTGCCTGAATATTTCTTTGCCTCTTATGTGCTATGACCATTCATAGATTGTGTGTCTTAAACCTTACTTTCTTGTTGATTTCTTTTGGTAATAGTCTAATCTGTTTCCATTTTTCAGATTGAGATTCTTATGTATTGCCAACAGACCAGTAGACAAAAATTATTGTACCAAGCACTGAAGAACAAAATTTCCATTGATGATCTTCTGCAGTCCTCCATGGGTACTACTCAGCAAGCACAAAATACCACAAGCAGCCTCATGAATCTAGTCATGCAGTTCAGGAAGGTGAGATGTATGGATATTGATCATTCTGATATTCTTATTAGATAAGCATTAGAACAAAAATTATTGTGTGCCAACACTCCCTTGCTTCTGAGTGCAAGACTAACAAATTCCAGTCTTTCTTCAGTTGTGACATTTATACTGTAGCTTGTAACTTACAGCTTGAGGGGATGCAATACAGTATAATTTGGGGTGGGAGATGTGAAAATTTTGGAAGGGAAGGAAGAAAGAGGATAGAGAAAATAACAGCTAGGCTTGATGTGTGCCCAGCTTAGAATAATTACTTCTTAAGATATAGTCTCCAGCCATCTTTTGTGAAGTAATTCCGTTTGGGATGTACTTGAGGATAACCAGAATTCTGCATTTTTAAGCATATTCAAGGGGAACTATGGGAGTGTTGTTACAGCAATACACAATGTGCCTTTTGCATGTGGACTGAACACATGACCACACTGCTAGGACTCATCTGGCACCTTATCTATTAGTTGTGCAAACCTCTGCAGTTCTTGTTGCACATGCATAAGTGTCCAATGGGAATTCAGCCAGTGTGGGTTTCCCCCCCAAACCTTTGGAATGTCTAAACAGTGTGCATAATTAATTTTCACAATATCTTCTAACTCTTGACATTTTTAAAAAAATAGGTCTGCAATCATCCAGAACTCTTTGAGCGACAAGAAACTTGGTCACCATTTCATATTTCGTTGAAGCCATACCAGATTTCAAAATTTCTGTACCGTCATGGGCAGATCAGGGTGTTTAACCACTCACGGGACAGGTAAGTAATGTTGGTGTTCCATCAGCTTCTTCAGTTCCATATTTTCAGTCACTAGAATTTCTTCAATGACTGCTGTGAAGAAGAGAGGATGTTTTTCTATCTCTCATTCTTCCAGACTTTGCTTATGTTTGATGAAGTCATAGAGCTGCTAGACAAAATAAGCTTCTTAGAGGAAAGGTGGAATTCAGAAATAACAAAAGTTGGAACTACCAACACTTGCTTACTTTGTCATATTTATCTATTTGTTATACTTATATACATATCTTTGCTCAGTGAACTCCCTCAGACTGAGGGAGAATAGCTGGCTGTCACCCAATGAGTTTCATGGTTCAGTGAAGACTTCAGAGTGGATCTCCAAAATCACAGTCTCACACTCTAATCATTACATTCTTGTGTTGATTTTTAGGTGGTTGCAGTTTTTACTTTCTCCTTTTGCACCAGATCACATCCAGCAGTCTCTCTTCCATAGGAGAGGTATGTTAAAGTTCTTGACAACACTGGATCAGTTTAACTCTTTATAATACATATCATGCCATTTTACTAGTGATAGTGGATTTAGCTTAGTTTTTCTAATTGTGGTTTAAGCTCCAAGGAAGGCAGTTTTAGGAACTTTTAAGCTATTCTATTCAATTACTAAATTATTTCATACTTCAGTATTCTTAATGTTAAGATTAAAGTACCTTCCTTCAGTTGAAATGCCTTGTTTTCACTGTTTCTTTGATGGAGTATGTGAAAAACAATTCATACACATTTTTATGGCATTTATCTCTGTACTGGAAAATCAAATCAAATAAATTTATTGTCATTGTAAGTATATACATGGTATACCCATACAGCGAAATTTACACAGACACCCAGAGACCAGACCCACATGCAAACACATAAAAATCCCCAAACACTCCCCACCCACTAAAAATCATCCACTAAGAATACAAACATCTACACCGCTGACACTCGCTACTGGTGTACCCTCAACTATTTACTGCTATTTCCTTCTGCTGATTTGGCATGCATCCCCTATCTATTGTTTTATTTCTATTGATGCAAATTGTTTTCTAAATTGGACTCAAACCATTTAGGGTTTTATAGGTTAAAATCGTCCTTCTCAGTGTTGGCCGCCATGTTGTGGAACTCTCTTCCTGCAGCAATATGTCAGGCCCCAACCTTCCTTGGCTTTAGGAAACAAGTAAAGGCTGGGCTCTTTACTCAGGGTTTCCATACTCTTGCCTCTGTTTAATTTGATTCTGGGAGTTTTTGGTCTCTCTAATTTTTGATGACCCGTGATTTTATGGTTGATTGTTTGGTCTGTCACCATCTTGTATCTTAGTACAGATTTTATTTAAGTTGTGGTTGTTTACTCTCTTGTTTAATATTTATTTGTTTATTATTGAATTTTAGTTTATGTTGATGTTCTTATTGTAAGTTGCCCAGAGTACTGGCCTGTTCCCTCGATTAGTGGGATGGATTGATTGATTGATTGATTGAATGAATGAATGAATGAATGAATAAACAAACAAACAAACAAACAAACAAACAAATAAAGGTAGGTATATTGCATTAATGCAAATGGGATATAACTTTCTATTCCCTGGTCTGCTTTCTATCTGACCAGGAGCATCTGTGTCCTGCATGAATTACACTTCAGTTTGTTCACCCTCAGTCAGTTCAATACCGACCCCAGTTAATGGATTAGGACAGATTTAGATGGAAAGAAAGTGGCGGGGGTGAGAGTTGAGCATCCTTAGTGTAAGCCACACACTCTCCTGTTGGTTTCATGTATATGTTAAATAGTGTAGGGAGGAAAGTGGGACTCTGAAGGACCTTACAGACCAACGGCCAAGGCATCAAACAGGTTTCCCCAGCACTACTATTGGGGTTTGCCCCTCCAGGAAAGAAAGACCAGAGCCACTACAACACAGTCCCTCTCAGTCCCATCCCAATCAGGCCACCCAGAAGGTTACATGGTCAGTAGTATTGGAAGCCACTGAGAGGTCCAACAGAGGCACACTCTCTTATCTAATTCTCAGCATAGATTATCAGCCAAAGCAACCAGAGCAGTCTATGTCCCATAACTACCCTATTTCCCTGAAAATAAGATCTAACCTGAAAATAAGCCCTAGTATGATTTTTCAGGATGCTTGTAATATACCGTATTTGCCGGCATATAAAATGACTTTTTTGGCCCAAAAAACATGCCTCCAAGTGATCTTATATGCCGGGTGCACTTCAGTTGGGCCAGGAAGGAGCCGCCGCCACTGCCATTGAGTGAGTGACGTGGGGCTGCGCCGGCCGGGGAGGAAGGCAGGCAGGCAGGCGATCGGTCCGGATGGAGGGAGGGAAGCAGAGCCCGGCATGCCTGAGTGGCCAGAGCCCGCCGCCGGGCTGCCCGCCGCCCCACGCCACTGAGCCAGCTGCCCGCCCCTGCCCACCCAGCCACTTCCCCTCTTCCTCGCCCTCCTCAGGCCTGCCCAGCCGCTTCCCCTCCTCCTCGCCGCTGAGCCAGCTGCCCACTCGCTCGCCCGCCCCCACCCGCTCGGCCGCTTCTCCTCTTCCTCCTCCTCCTCCTCCACTGCCACCGCCCAACCGACCGCTTCCCCTCCCGGCCATGAACTTCCAGAGTGGGCCTAGGCAGAGCCACTGGCGCCGCAGCAGAGCCGTCCACTCTATATTTTGAGTGGAAATGTTGAGGGGTCGTCTTATACGCCCAGTCATCTTGTACGCCGGCAAATATGGTAAGCCCTACCCCAAAAATAAGCCCCAGTTAACTGAAATCCCACCCTTCACCATTGTGCAGGTCGCGAAAATGCTGCGGGGGGCCATTTCGGGTCGTCCGCGGCCGGCTCCAAAATGGCCGCCGGACCAGCGAAAATATCGCTGGAGGGGTAAGTTTTGGCGCCTATTGGAACGCATTAAACTAAGTTTAATGTGTCCCAATAGGCTTTTCCTGCCCCGTACAGCGATGTTTTCGCATAGCGAAGGTTAATCCGGAACGGATTAACCTCGCTATGCGGGGCACCACTGTACTGTAAAAATTAATATAATGCCCTATTTTATTTTTGGGGAAACACGGTAGGTCTAAAGCCAAGTTGAAATGGATCTAGATAATCTCATCTAGGTACCCTTAGAGCTGAGAAGCCACGACCCATTCTAGCACATTGCCCACAAAAGGAGTTTTGGAGATTTGTCCATAATTGTCCAGTATTGTGGAATTCAGAGAGGCCTTGCAACTGCTTCCTTGAGGCAAGATGTTTCCCTCCCCCCACTCCAAAGAGACATTCCCCGTACCCACTCAGCCAGACCCCATCTAGCTGTTTTTCTAATCCAGGAAGGGCAAAGATACAGGATACATAGGGTGGCTTTCACCTTTCCAAGGGTCCTGTCCACATCCTCAGATTCCAGAAATCTAAAGTAATCCATTAACAACGAGCGAGCAAGAGTCAAAATTATATCCACCAAACCAGCGTTCACTTCAGCATCCAAGTCAGAGAGGATTTGAATGATTTTATCTACAAAGTGTTGTGCAAATTGTTCACAGTGGGCTGTTGAATTATCAACATTCTCTTCTTGTGGACAAGAACATAGTAGGTCCTGATTGCTTGAGACAGATCATCTGGATGACTGCAGACATGGTGTGACAGAGAAGAAAAAACTTCTTCATTGCCAGAGCCAGCACAAAATAGGCTTTCCAGTGGTCTTTAGCCTGTTTGAACAGACTCACTCTGGGTTTTCTGCCATCATCACTCTAGTCTCTGTCCCATTCATTTTCATCATTGCCAGCTCTCTAGCAAATGAGAGACCAAGCCTGACTCCATTCATTGGGAGGGGATGCTTAGAAGCCATTGTGATACCGCTGCATCACTTTATTGGCTTCTCTTCATTTTGGTATCTATTGCAACTCATATATCTGTGTCAGTAACACTACTGCTTAATTTGTTAGTGCTCAAATGTTTTATTTTGTGCACAAGAGACACTGATAATGTATCTTCTCTAGTGCCACGTTTATATTTTGTTCAGTCCCAAAATCATTGGATCTCTGAATTACTGATCTGGTGTTTGCATCATTGAGTTATAGGGAGAAATGAGAGTGATCTGCAGTCATTTACCATTTTTTAGTCATTTCTCAACATCCTGTTGTCCTTAGGATTGGAGGAGTGATATGTATTTTGTCACCCACCTGTTCCCGTTTAGGAGTTCTCCTGCTCCTTCCTACTCTACCTAACCTCTATTGGCTGCTGTCATTTCACATTGCATCTATTTCTTGCATCTATTGGCACACATGGCTACATTAAAAGAAATAGTGCTGCAAATGGCAATTGTTACTGTGCTCCAGAAATCGTAGTTGAAGCAGTAGTCTTCATCATATTGACTACAGAGACATTTTGCATTGCATTTAGACTGTAATAACTGGTAGTGAGTTTTCTGTTAGAGAGAAAAATGGCATTTATTAAGTGAGGAAATGTGATTGCTGTCCACAAGAATCAACTGCTGTGTTCCTTCTTACATTTTGTAAGTTTTAGATGCTGGATAATCAAGCCTCCAGATTCTCTTAGTGACCTAAATTAAATACTGTCTATACTAATAGTGGATCCAGTTCTGTGTGTGCCAGTTAACATCATTCAGGGCAAGACAGACATGACAGCAGACTTGGCTGAATCCAAGAGTTTGCAGAATTATAGAGTGTTTCATGTAAAAAAGCTTAAGATGAAGGTATTACATGCCTGTTAATTCTATTACAACATTGAGTCTTTTTCTTTTATATTACAGGCACAGAAGAAGAGAATTGTTTCTCTTTCCTACGGTTTATTGATGTTTCTCCAGCAGAGATGGCAAACCTCATGCATAAGGGACATCTAGCAAGGTGAGGAATGCCAACATAAATCTTAAAATGGTTGGAGGAACACATGTGTCATTAATAAGAGAATAAATCTATAAGTATGTTTGCATTTCAGTAGACTGTAAAAAAGAAACATGCTTTTTGCCATTATATGGTGCTTTAAGGGAGTAGTTGTACTTACTTCATGCCATGGTGGTGAAGCATCAAAGTGATCATAATGATAATAGCAAATAAAAATCAGTGAAGAACTGCTAAGTGTTCAATCCCATTCAATGTACCTTTTAATTTTCAGCTCCACTGGGTGGGGCTCCGCCTCTCTGTCTCTCTATTTTGCTCCTGCACATGCGCGACTCCGTCCCCCCCCAAGCGCAGGGTTCCATCATGACCAGAACCTAACACAATTGCTGCGCAGAGGGGGAAGACAGCTGCACAGAGGGAAGCAGAGGTGCACTCATGCACACACACACACCCGAGCTTAGAGGGAACCTTGATCCCATTGCAAATATATTTGAGAGCAATACCCACTGAATGCAGTGAGACTTTATTCTCAGTAACTATGGACAGTGTTGGACTATGAAAAGTACAGTGGTGCCTCGCTTGACAACGTTAATTCGTTCCAGCGAAATCACTGTAGAGCGAAATCGTCGTCAAGCGAAATAAAAAAACCCATTAGAAACGCATTGAAAACCGTTCAATGCATTCCAATGGGTGAAATACCTGCTCGTCCAGTGAAGATCCTCCATACAGCGGCTATTTTCTGGTGCCTGTAATGCGAGGAATCCATCCCTAACACAGCTGGGAGCCATTTTCTAAGCCGGCGGCCATTTTGAAACCCAACAATCAGCTGTTTGCTGATCGTCGTAAAGCAAAAAATCGGTTCCCAAAACAGGGAACCGATCAGCATTAAGCGAAATTCCCCCATCTAAACATCGTTTTGCAATCGCAAAAGCAATCGCAAAAACTTCAACATTAAGTGGATTCGTCGTCAAGTGGGGTAATCGTCCAGCAGGGTACCACTGTACATGGTCATTACTTATTCTTAATTTTTCTGGCATTTCCCAAACATTTTATGGGGGGGGGGGGAAACAGACTTCCAATTAGTATAAATACACACTGGATATGAATATGTGTATTGTATGATTCTCACCATAGACATATATGTCAGACCATACATTGGCCTTAATAGGAAAAGGGGATCATTTTTACACATACTGTAAAATCATTTGCTATGAAGAGATTATTTCTAACTTCAAATAATTAAGACTGATAAAAGTTCAGGCTCGTTTTGTCATGTTCAGTTACTGAGTTTAAGTTATACAAAGACCTGATGTGCAATTCTATGTCAAATTTTACATATGAAATGGTGTGGCTCATTTAGTTATATTCTGCTCTGAAATGTGCTTTTTTCCTTGTAAGATACGCATATGACATTTTTGAATGTGTGAGATTGGAAGTGGAGGAAGAGGGATAGGTTAAATATCTGCATGTTTATTTCTGCTGTTTAAAGTACCAGCTCTAAGCATAAGTGATAAGGAGTTGAGGAGAAATACTACATTTCTGCATATTTTAAGTTCTTGTTCACAGAGCTGTGAATGTCTGCTATGGTTTGTTTCAGATGGTTAGCTCTTTTCCTGTCTCTGAAAGCCGCCTACAGGCTCCATCACTTTCGCTGCTGGAGAGAGCTGGAAGAAGACAGCCAACATAAGTCTCAGTGTCTGAAGAACAAAGATTTCTTGCTTGATGTAAATTTTCCACTCTCCCCTCCCAACTTGCACAGCTGCACTTTGCTGAGGGTAAGCTGTACTTTCAGTACAAATTCTTAGTGTAAATAGCGAATGTTAAAGGAAGTACTAAAAACCAGTAAATTGGTGCCCTCCAACAGTATCATTGTGTTATCAGAGAAGTATGTAACCTGTCTGGACCAGACAGTCCAATTTTTGCAGTTTATATAAGTTATGAAAATCAAGTACAGTGGTGCCTCGCATAACGTTTGCTTCGTTTAACGTTTTTTTCGCTTAACGTTTATTTTTTCAGAGTCAGATTGTGCTTCGTATAACGTTTTTCCCTATGGGCGATTTTCGCATAGCGTTTTTGGGACCATGCTTCGCTTAACGTTTTTGGTTTTAGGTCCCCTGCTTCACTTAACGATGTTCATTTTTTCAATTACAAAAGTGTCTTAACATGTTGAAAAACAGTTTTAAATGCTTGGAATCATTAGTGCACCTTCTAAAATGTGTGCATACTTAATTTGGCGTTGATCTGACTTTTCGTTAATTTTTTGTGAAGTTTTGTTTTTTGGCCCATAGGAACCAATGGACCTGTCAAAATCTGACAGCTCCATGCTTTCCTATGGGGGAGAAAACAATTTACAAAAAATTAACGAAAGTTCAGATCAACGCCAAATCAGGTTTGCACACAACTTAGGGGGTCCTCTAACGAACCCAAGAATTTAGAACAGTTGCTGAGTCTTCATTAATTTTTTGTGAATTTTTTCTTCCCCCATAGGAAATAATGGAGCTGTCAGATTTTGACAGCTGTCAAAAGTTGGGGGAAAAAAATTCACCATTAATTAACGAAAAGTCAGATCAAAGCCAAATTAACTTTTGCATCCGTTTTAGAGGGTGCAGAAGCTAATCCAAGCATTTAAAACCATTTTTGACCCTTTTATGACACACTTAATTTTGCAAAAATTGACTTGGCAAAGCCCTTGAAATGTATTGAGTCAGCTACAATACATTCCAATGGAGGATACATTGTATCGTTTAACGATGTTTCCTATGGGTTTTTTCGCTTAAGGACGGCAATCCGTGCCTATTGGAACGGATTAACCGGTTTCCAATGCATCTCTATGGGAAATGGTGTTTCGCATAACGATGTTTCACATAACTTTTTTTTTTGGAACCAATTAAAAACGTTATGCGAGGCACCACTGTACATTTAGGTATTTTTTCTTTTAATTCTGCTGTGGTTGAAATTAATATAATCAGTCTAGCACTGCTAGTTGTTTTAAGGACAAAGACACTTAATCTCCACCTCTAACTACTGAAGCTCGTGTTCAACCGTTTTGCTATCCATAGTAGTCTAGGATGAGAATGGGTGAGAGAACTTTAACTGCAGACATTTGGAATTGCACAGGTATTTTTTGCTTAAGACTGGTAAGAGCATAGTTCTAAGGTTTAGTTTTGCTCAGTTGTCTGCTGAGTACTGGTATTTTGCTGACCCATGAAGATGGTGGTTTCTATTATATTGAGGAGCCTAATGGCACAGTGGTTAAACTACAGTATTGCAGTGAACACCTGAACTCACAATCTGAGTTTGATCCTGGGCTCAAGTAGCTGTCTTGAAGTTGACTCAGACTTCCATCCTTCCGAGGTCAGTACATTGAGTACCCAGCTCTTTGGGCGGGGACAATATGTAGCCTGCATAACTAAAATTGTAAACTGCCCAACCCCTTCATTGATGGCTGCCTTGTCGTGGCAAGGGGACTTGAGTAATTCAGAGACACTATGGGCTATGCTGTGCACAGGCACCCAAGATGGACAGGTCATAGTGGAGAGTTCTGACTAAATGTGATCCACCTGGAACAGGACCTGGTAAGCCACTCCACTATCTTTGCCAAGAAAACTCCATGAACAGAAACAAAAGGCTAAAAGATATGATGCTGGAAGACGAGCCCCTCAGGTCGGAAGGCATCCAACATGCAACTGAGGAAGAGCGGAGGACAAGTACAAGTAGCTCCAGAGCTAATGAAGTGGTTGGGCCAAAGCCAAAAGGACGCTCAGCTGCAGACGTGCGTGGAAGTGAAAGGAAAGTCCGATGCTGCAAAGAAAAATACTGCATAGGAACCTGGAATGTAAGATCTATGAACCTTGGTAAGTTGGATGTGGTCAAACAGGAGATGGCAAAAATAAACATTGACATCCTGGGCGTCGGTGAACTAAAATGGACAGGAATGGGCAAATTCAATTCAGACGACTATCATATCTACTACTGTGGGCAAGAATCCCATAGAAGAAATGGAGTAGCCCTCATAGTCAACAAAAGAGTGGGAAAAGCTATACTGGGATGCAATCTCAAAATGATAAAATGATTTCAATACGAATCCAAGGTACAGTAGACCTTTCAACATCACAGTAATTCCCGTTTAAGCACCAACAACTGATGCTGAAGAGGCTGAAATTGACCAGTTCTATGAAGACTTACAACACCTTCTAGAACTGACACCAAGGAAAGATGTTGTCATTATAGGAAACTGGAATGCTAAAGTAAGGAGTCAAGAGATAAAAAGAACAACAGGTAAGTTTGACTTTGGAATTCAAAATGAAGCAGGGCAAAGGCTAATAGAGTTTTGTCAAGAGAAGAAACTGGTCATCAGAAACACTCTTTTCCAACAACACAAGAGGCGACTCTACACGTGGACATCACCAGATGGGCAATACCGAAATCAGATTGATTATGTTCTCCGCAGCCAAAGATGGAGAAGCTCTATAGAATCAACAAAAAACAATACCTGGAGTTGATTTTGGCTCTGATCATCAGTTTCTTATAGCAAAATTCAAGCTTCAACTGAAGAAAGTAGGAAACACCACTGGGCTATTCAGTTATAATCTAAACCAAATCACTTATGAATACACAGTGGAAGTGAAGAACAGATTTAAGGAACTAGATCTGGTGGACAGAGTGCCTGAAGAACTATGGATGGAGGCTCATAACATTGTACAGGAGGCAGCAACAGAAACAATCCCAAAGAAAAAGAAATGCAAGAAATCAAAGTGGCTGTCCAACGAGGCCTTACAAATAGCAGAGAAAAGAAGGGAAACCAAATGCAAGAGAGATGGGAAAGTTACAGAAAATTGAATGCAGATTTCCAAAGAACAGCAAGGAGAGACAAGAGGGCCTTCTTAAATGAACAGTGAAAATAAATAGAGGAAAATAATAGAAAAGGAAAAACTGGAGATCTGTTCAAGAAAATTGGAGATATTCAAGGAACATTTTGTGCAAAGATGGACATGATAAAGGACAAAAAGGGGAGAGACCTCACAGAAGCAGAAGACGTCAAGAAGAGGTGGCAAGAATACACAGAGGAATTATATCAGAAAGATTTGGATGTCCCAAACAACCAAGATAGTATGGTTGCTGACCTTGAGCCAGGCATCCTGGAGAGTGAAGTCAAGTGGGCTTTAGAAAGCATGGCTAACAACAAGGCCAGTGGAGGTGATGGCATTCCAGTGGAACTATTTAAAATCTTAAAAGATGACGCTGTTAAGGTGCTATACTCAATGTGCTAGCAAGTTTGGACAACACAGCAGTGCTCAGATGATTAGAAGAGATCAATCTACATCCCAATCCCAAAAAAGGGCAGTGACAAAGAAGGCTCCAACTACTGTAGAATTGCACTAATTTCCCACACTAGCAAGGTTATGCTCAAATTCCTCCAAGATAGGCTTCAGCAGTATGTGGACCGAGAACTCTCAGAAGTACGAGCTGGATTTCAAAGGGGCAGAGGAACTAGAGACCAAATTGCTAACATGCGCTGGATTATGGAGAAAGCAAGAGAGGTCCAGAAAAACATCTACTTCTGCTTCATTATGCAAAAGCCTTTGACTGTGTGGACCACAGCAAACAATGACAAGTCCTTAAAGAAATGGGAGTGCCTGACCCACCTTATCTATCTCCTGAGAAACCTATATGTGGGACAGGAAGCAACAGTTAGAACTGGATATGGAACAACTGATTGGTTCAAAATTGGGAAAGGAGTATGACAGGGCTGTAAATTGTCTCCATGCTTAATTAACTTATATGCAGAATACATCATACGAAAGGCTGGACTGGAGGAATCCCAAGCCGGAATTAAGATTGCTGGAAGAAATATCAACAACCTCCGATATGCAGATGATACCACTCTGATGGCAGAAAGTGAGGAGGAATTAAAGAACCTCTTATTGAGGGTGAAAGAGGAGAGTGCAAAAAATGGTCTGAAGCTCAAAATAAAAAAAAAACTAAGATTATGGCCACTGGTCCCATCACCTCCTGGCAAATAGAAGGGGAAGATATGGAGGCAGTGACAGATTTTACTTTCCTGGGCTCCATGATCACTGCAGATGGGACAGCAGCCATGAAATGAAAAGACATCTGCTTCTTGGGAGGAAAGTGATGACAAACCTTGACAGCATCTTAAAAAGCAGAGACATCAACTTGCCGACAAAGGTCCGCATAGTCAAAGCTATGTTTTTTCTAGTAGCAATGTTTGAAAATGAGAAGTCAAGAGGAGAAGGGGACGACAGAGGATGAGATGGTTGGACAGTGTCATTGAAGCTACCAACATGAATTTGACCCAACTCCAGGAGGCAGTAGAAAACATGAGGGCCTGGTGTACTCTGGTCCATGGGGTCACGAAGAGTCAGACACGACTTAACGACTAAACAAGGACAACAAACTGCCCAGAGAATGCATTAAACACTATGGGGAAGCAAATAAGCAGAACACTTGTTTGCTTTAAATGGGCCACAGCAATAAAACCCAGAACATGCACTTTAATCCCTACTGATTTCAGTCAGATTATGTCCAGAGATTATCTCCACTCGTATAGTTTCACTTTGAATCTAAAAGTGCATAGACAGCTATTTTAGAAATATTTTACTCTCTCTTTGGCATAGCTGCAAAAAACAGGTTATGTTTTTCAAATAAAAATACAGTGATGCCTTGCAAGACGAAAGTAATTCCTTCCACGAGTAGCGCTGTCTTGCTAAATTTTCGTCTTGCGAAAAGTGGTTTCCCATAGGAATGCATTGCAATGCATTCCTATGGGAATCTCGCGAGACAAATGCATTATTTTCGTCTTGCGAGGCATCGATCTTGCGCGGGGGGGAAATCATCTTGCGAAGCACGGCCATAGAAGAAGCCATCTTGCGAAGCACCACAGTGATCGCAAAAAACATTTGTCATGCGGGTTTTTCGTCCCACGAGGCATTCATCTTGCGAGGCACCACTGTATGAAGAAACATGCATGGGGAAGTAATTTTTTACCTTTTTCTTCTAACATATACCTGGTAGCCTTTGCATGTTAACATTTCACTTGCTGTTAACATAAACTAATTTATTATGATCCCCTTCATCTAAAATACGATTATTATTATATTATGTGGTTAACACTGTGTCCTTGCACTTCATTTACAAATGAGACATCTCCCAATGTAACTAAGTTAATTACATAACCTTTTTTTAGTTTAATCTAATCTAGTATATTACTAACTGTAACTGTTTTGTTAACTTGTTGTCTGGCTTCCGCTTCTTTAAAGTATTTTTTAATTTTTTTAAGCCTGGGCTTTCAAAAAAGACATGAGCTTTTATAGTATACTGTTTGATGTTTGTGACTCTGTTGAACATTCAAGTGCATGGTGGTAGGATAAGCTTTTAATGTCCAAATCTGTATGACAATGTGATTGTCTATAAGAGCTCTTAGAACCTCCGGCAAGTTTGTAATCCAGTTGGGATCACCTAAAGATGTTGACTTTATGGACTAGTGCCTCAACCTCACAAGTAGAACGTTCTGTGAAATGCAGAATCATGGTTGGCCCTTTTTACAAGTAATTACGCTAACTGTAGCAACCAACCAGGTAATTAAAGAAGCTGAAATCTGAGGTCTTTCCTCATAGACTTTTTAAAAAATGTTTAGCTAGTCTTCGTTGTAAATATGCTCCATTCAGTGTAGACCTTCATTAAGAGTAGTCAGTGGACTAAATGGGCAGGGTACAAATTCAAGAAATAAATAAATAATATTAATACTGAATGTAACAATTAAATAGTAGTGGTGTCATCTCAAGAATTATTGTCTCTTTTGAAGTGGAATAGAATCTAGAGCATGGGATGTTTCTAAAAATTAATTATTTATAGTTTCAATGCCAAAAATTACAGTTACAGTTTTGGCTACAGTTTTTAAAGAGGGACATTTTCCTGTTTGCCAGAAGTAAGCAAAATATTGAGTTTCTTCAGCCACTAGCTTCTCAATACAAACCACACACTCTGTTTCCAGCCAGCTTGTGGTTACTTCAGCACCCAATAGAAAATAAGAGGCATGGCACTAACCAGCATTTAACTCATGTGTTTTCCTTCTACTGATTAGTGAGTCTGGACCTCAGAAATTAAAAATCACAGTTAGACTACAAAATGAGTGAACACATACTTTAGTAGTTTACTATCATAATGTAGTTATAACTTAGTTATATCTCTGTGAATTTTTTTGTGACTAGTTACTTGCAAGCTCATATGATAATAATATTCTGAACTTTCACAAAACATTTTAAATTTTATTAATTTTAGAACCTTGTGTTCACGAGCCACTGTAAAGCAGTCACTGGCTACACTGATTACATCATTCATCAGCGATCAGCTACCTCATGGAAACAGTGTTGTCAAATTATAGAGCTGCCATCCTTCCTGTCTGTAGTGAGTCCAAGGGTGAGTCTTCTGTGTTTATTTTCTAAAGTTCTATCTTCACTCTTAATATTTTTCTTTAGTGTATTTTGCCAGAAATCCAATATTCTTTCTTTTTCTAAGGAGTACGTAATTTGTGTTGCTTTACATTTTTATTTTATTTGGTATTTCTTTTCTTCGTTCTTTCAGAACTTGTTCTAGTTTTGATTAACTGTAAGAAATTCAAGCCCTTTTCAGGTGTCATGTTTGACTGAGAGAACAGGAATTGACATTTGTATGTTTGACATCTTGTTGTAGGGGACACTATGTGCAGACCTGATCTGTTCTTGTGGTAAACATAAAATAATATTAAAGCTATAGGAAATGTCTTTTTCTGAGTGAAAAGTAGAAATTTGGAAAGGGGGAAGTTGGAATAGTATGCACTATTGTCCTCTTTCTATTAGGTCTCAATGTAGTGCTGTGTATGAGTTTTGTATCAAAGTAGGTTTCTTCTTCAGCTAATGAGAAGTGTTGTCAGGTGCTACATACCCACTATAAATTTGCTCTCAAATGGAATAGTTCCTGCTTTCCTGCTGAGTTCTGTTTTAATCACAGCAGAGAAAGCATCTAAAATGGCGTAACTGTGTATAATTACCATATAGTATATTTTGGAGCCTGTGGCTCAAAGATAGTATTCTTCTGCCAGTGTTCTCCTTGTGGGGGCAAATTGTTGTGATTTAACAGCCACTTTCCTTGTCTTACCTATTTGGATAAGAACTATTTCCATTTTGTTGACTCTTGCAGACACTGCCACATGTTGAGTGAGAGGGAAAGGACATTTCAATTGAGGTTACCCCCCCCACCTAACATTTCTGAGGGTTTTTAAAAAATTGCAATGGCAAAGACTATAAATCACCTTGAGTTTGCAAGCCTCTGCTCAAGTACTGATAGTCAAACATGCAAATGCCAGATAGAGGCACGCTGGACAGATATGACCTTATATGACTCCCATAGGAATTTTATGTAGCCAGAAGCTTCAAATACTTAGCATCGTTAAAATACACTATAATCATTAGATTACTAGTTCTCAGTATGTCTTGCAGTCTCTGTGGCCAGAATCATATTGTATGACAGTCATAGGACCAGGTATGTGACCAGGTTAAATAGCTGCAACTCAGCTCTGTGACTTTTGTGATTTCATTTGCTCTAGAGTAAAATCCCAACAGGATTCTGGTCCATGAATAAAATTTGATAACAAGGCTCAGTAGAAGTATTATATAATCCTATTAAAAGGGGTGTTTTGCCTACTCTTTTTATTTTTATTTTTATAGCTCAATAAAGTAAACAAGCCTTTTGGTCTCCTGCAGAAAGTAATTGTTTGCTAACATAATGAGGGAGCCTTGATCTACTGCGTATGACCTCACAAGTACAGTGTACCATCTGCTGTCAGAAAGCCCTCTCCACCCTGAATGTGCCTGAAAGTTGTCTGGCAAGATAACCACAAGTTAAGACATCTGCTTTCAGTTAGTTTGAACTCCTCGGTATCATCTCAACTAGTTGTTTAAGAGTGGTAGCAGAGCAATAAATCTTTTCTCTATATAGAGGGTAATAAGAGCAGTTGCCATATAGAAGCAGGCAAGGAGCTGTCAAGTCTTATCACAGAGCCATACATATGTTCCATTCCTGGTTTATATTTGTTTTAGTAATGATACATCTGTGGGTATTATATCAGATGGTTGGCATATGAAAAATATGATAAGCAGCTTGCTGTGGAATGCCTCGCCTCTTGCCATCCTTAGTTTCCTCAAAGTTTAGGTAAAGTGTAATTTGCAGACAGTGGCAGATTCCATCATAACCTAAAAGTGAAATAGCCATTATAAAGGCTTACTTGGTGATAGTTTTAATTAAAATGTGTTATAGTTCAAAGATCTCAACACATAATATGGATTATAAATTCTAATTCTATAGTGCTTATAAACTATTGAGGATTTAATTGTGTAACAGCATCTGGGGGATACGGAAGGTAGCTTTGTACAATTCTGTTTTCACTAATTTCCTGAATACCTGGAAGGAAGGAGTCTGATGTATCTCAGCTGGAAGGTTGTTTCAGAGATTGTAGGCCCCTACTGAAAAGGCCTGGTTGCTTGTCTTTTGGCTTCCCTTAGTGTGGCCACTTTTAACAAAATGAATTGGGAGGAGTGGTTGAAACAGGCAGTTGATTTCTGAGAGAGGCATTCCAGCAGCTATCAAGGTCCTAAACCTTAAGGGCTTTATAGGTTGTTACCAGCATGTTGCATTGAGCACAGTAAGTAACTGACAGGGTGAGCCAAGGTTGGTCAAATATGATTGAATCTCCTAGTCCTAGAAATTAGTTTGGCCACTGCATTTTGGACCTGCTGAAGTTTTTGTACTGTTTTCAGGGGCAACCCTGCATAAAGGGCATTACAGTCATCTACTTTTGAGCTCAGCAATGCACAAAACACTTTCTTATCCAAGTAAGGTATAACTAGGCAATCAACTGGAGTTGATAAAACACTCTCCTGACCACAATCAATATTTGAGCCTCCATAGAGAGTGCCAGGTGCAAGAATGCTCCCAAGCTGTGAACCTGATCCTTCAGGGGAAGTATAACCCTTTCAAGGTCAGGTAAGTTTCTCTCTGACCGGTCTGATGAGCCTCCCAAAAGTAGGATCTCTGACTAATCTGGATTTAGTTTATTGGATCTCATCCAGTCCATTATTGATGCTAGGCAGCACTCAAGGACCTGTACAGCATCCCCTGCAGATGAAGCAAAGGAGAGATAGCATACTAGTGACAGTGAATCCCAAACCTCTATATTACTTCCCCAAGTGGCTTCTTGTAGATGTTAAGGAGCATTGAGGAAGCATGGCAATGCATTCCATTATACTGCTAAAGATATTCCTCCTGTTCTTGCATGCATAGAGGAGATTGCTTCACTCATAACATTTAATAATAATTTTCTAGGAGAGAGATTTGCCCTACACTTGTTCTATATAAGTACATAAGGAGAGATTAATTATAATCAGTGGTTATAAGTTGTACAGCTCTCCCTGTTGTTTTCACGGCATTTTATGTCCACTTTGTTCATTATTTAGCAGTGACAGGAAAACTCCATGGACTTGCTGTTAAAGAAAGATAAGAGAGTACTATAGATTATTACAAAAGGCCATCCCCTTTGCGTCCTTATCTTGAGACCATTCAAGCATTCATTAATTTCAAGAGGCAGCTCTTTGGCTCACATTTTACTCCATCCAGATAGCAACAGAGATTAAAATGATGGAGATAGTCCAAAACAGCTAGTTTGGTATAAAGCTTAGATTCCTGTGTTGGCACTGCTTCTTTCTTTGGCTGGATGGTTCATAATAAAGTTGATAGTAGGGAAGGTGGTGTACACAGGAAGATAAACTGAAACCTCCAGCTTTATAAATATGGAAATGAAATTTCGCTATTAGTTTGATGATCAAACTAAAGGACAGTACAGTGTTTCTTTCTTTATTGTATCAGAGTGTTACACAATTTAAAATTATGGCCATATATTAAATATAGGTAAAATTAAAATGTTCAGATAATTAGGTAAAATGTTAAGGTAATTAGATTATTTTGACCAGAAGGAGGCTACTTCAATAGCATTACCTCAGCTATTTGCTAAATCTTCTTTTGTAGAGGTGGTGGGGCATAAATTGCATGCACGTTAAGTGTTGCATTGATTGCATTGAATTTCTCCAGTCACAGAAAAGTTGTCCTTTATTCAAGAAGCCCCATTTTACTTATTATCTGATCTTCTTACTTTTCTTCAAAGTCTATTAAATGACTTCCAGATGGCCCAGCCAGAATTTTGTCCTGGTTTGAGAGACACTCTTTGGCACTCATCCATTTAGCAAGGTGTGTTATTTTTGCTCTCAATAGGTTCAGCTTTGCCTTTTCTGGTTTAATATTTAGAGATGTGTGCAGAAAACTTTCCCTTGATTTTAGCCATTGGCTAGGGAGTTGGTGTCCATGAAGTGGATGGATTTATTTCATTCGTTATATGGTTATCAACTCACAATGTTCTTCCAGAGGAGCAGTGCCAGCTAGATAATAGAAGTGCAGTGTTTAAAAAGTGTAGCAAAAAAACTCATTTATTCAATTCAAATGTGTGCGTATATTGTAATTTTCTCATGAGGATTTCTGAAATACGCCCACATGTCAGACGACTTCAGGGCATGGTAGACAGAATCCTAACAGCAGTTATGAATTGCAAGTGCTTCATAGACAGAGCAGTGTACAACTGTGCCAGCAGAATCCAGGTTGCAGTTACACTAGCCACAGAACACCCCATTAAAAACAGTGGGGCACGGAGTAGTAAATATCCCATCAGATAGTTGGTGAAAAAAGACAAACAACCAGGATGTGATCATTTAAACATCTTATATAAGAGAGTAGCCCCCTTCCACTGCAGTTGGTGTCTTGGAACGGGAGAACAGTAAAGGCTAGCAAAAGTTTTTATTTCCCTTTTATTTGGAAAAAGGAAAAAGGGCTCTTCTGGCAGCAGTTGTCTTAAGGTTAGGACCAGGACATTGCAAATAAATAAATACTACATAACAATAATTATATTTATTGCACAGGTGCATGAGGATCTAGGCTTAATTTTTATGCTACAAAAAATAAGTAGAAAATCCTCTTTAAACAAAGCCACAACCTATGTAGTATCACTTGTTGACATTTAAAACAGTTACTTTTTAAATATATTCTGTTATATTATGGAAATATGAGTAGTGGCCTTGTGAGTCTGCTGCTCAGAAATAATTCTCTGTTTACTCAATGTAATATAAAATTGGAACTGCAGAGCTGGAAGGGGCCCTATTTGTGTGTATTTCTTTTCTAAAAATTCTAGGGTGTAGGCCATAGATTGTAAGGCTGTGTATATTAGAAGAGAATTTCTGTAATGGAAGTTATCATAGAATAGCTGTGTGCTTTTTGCATTTTTGTTCCCTTTGGCCCCTTCTCACTTTAGTCCGCAAACCACTAGTATTGAGAGCCATGGTGGTACTGTATAATGCTTGCAGTGCTGGATTGGGCTTTAGGGGCATCTAGGCCTAAGTCAGTACTGTACCATGAAATCTACCAAAAAACTCTGAGCCAATTACCATATTTTTCAGTGTATAAAATGACACTTTCCCCTAAAATAATTAGAGGAAATATTGAGGGTTGTTTTACACACGGAACGCAGCAGCAGGAAGCAGACTGAGGTAAAGAAGAAGCCACGCTCGGCCACCTCTCACCCCCTCCAGCAGTTGTCTCCTTGCGATCGGGTGGCAGTCAATGGGCAGTCACGAGAAGCGGCCAAGCCTGGCTGCTTCTTTGCCTCAGTCTTAAATTAAACAGAACGGGGCGGGACCCCCACAGGTGCGCGCACGCACACAAACACACACACGGGGGTCCAGCAACCTTCCTCTCAGCCCCCCTCAAAAAAAGGCACACTCAGCAGCAGCAGCTACCCCCAACACGATAGAGGAGCAAATTTTGCGGCTGAAACAGGAGGAGGAGGAGGAGGAGGAGGAGGAGAAAGTGTTGCCGGGCGCTGAGGCAGCCGCTGGCCAGGCTGGTGCTGGGGGTGCCAAGAGAGCCAGAGGGTCGCATCCCTGGAAGAGGCGGTGTTGGCGGCAGCTGTTGTTGGTGGCGGCTTGGAGCTGCTCTTTGAGAATGGGCTGGGAGCGAGTGTCGCTCTCAGGCATCGCGTGACAGCAGCTCGGGTACTCAGGGAAAAGGGCCGGCAGCACGCTCACCAGCTCTCCCCAAGACAGTGCCTCTTGGACCCTCCATCTGGAACTGCAGCCTGCCAGCCGGTAGACAGGCAGGCTGGCAGGCTGAAGTTCCGGATGGAGGGTCCAAGAGGCACTGTCTTGGGAGAGAGCCGGTGAGCGAGGGGAGGCTTTTTTTTACTCTTGACAGCAGAGGACGGGTGGGTGCTTAGGGGGGTGGCAAGGTGGGGGCCACAAACTATCATCCGGTGGGCCACAGTTGGCCCATGGGCCATGTGTTTGAGACCCCTGATCTAGTGGTTAGACTTTTCTTTCATATTTGACTAGCAAAATGTTTGCATCACTATATATGTGTTAATCAGCTTATCTATGTGAGAAACTATTTGCCTTCTCCAAAAAACTGTTAAGATTTTCACTGTGGCAACACTATCTGCATTTCCATTCCCATCTATCACTGTTTTCTAGTATGTATCTGAATAATCTGTCTGCTAAGGCTTTGCTCCATTCATTTGATAAAGTGAGATGCAGCTAGTTCACACTTACGCCAAATAAAGCGTGTCAGTCCTCAGGGGGCAGCAGCATTTTTTGTTGTTGTTGCATTATGGATTCACTTGAGATGGCATTTTCAGAAGTATTTTGCTGGAAGATGAATCAGTGAACATTAAGGTGAAAATATTGTCACCTATAGTTTCACTGAATAAAGTGACTAGAAAGGTCAGAGCCCAAGTCTGTTACAGAATTTTTGAAGGGGTGGTCCAGAAGAAACATCTTGACCAACCAGCAGGGGTGCAGTATCCAGTGAGCATTTCTGGTAAAGATAGGATGAGAGCCATGATTTTTGCACATACCTCTTTGAACCTTTTTATGCCGTGCTACTACTTATACCTGTTGCAACTGCATTCTCATTGACAAAATGCTTTTATCAAACCATAATGTTTATCCAGCTTTTCTACAGTATCATTTACCAGTTAAATTTGTCCTCATTTTTCTTTTGTCAAACCTTCCTCTCTCTCTATTGTTTTCTAATAGATTTCAAACTCTCTAGTTAAGAATCATGTTACATCTAGATACTTTCCTTCTAGTTGAGTGCCTGAAAACATGCAATAGTTGGAGTATCAGCTCCCATAAGAAATTTATTTATTTATTTATTTATTTATTTATTTATCTATCTATCTATCTATCTATCTATCTATCTATCTATCTATCTATCTATCTATCTATCTATCTATCTATCTATCTATCTATCTATCTATCTATCTATCTATCTATCTATCTATCTATCTATCTATCTATCTATCTATCTATCTATCTATCTATCTATCTATCTATCTATACCGAAGTCTACTCTGGACAGCTAAGAATAATGTATAAAAATAAAAATAATATAATAAAATAAAGACAACAATAATAATATAATTCAAGATGGCAAAAGTAATTAGGTGATGACAAGCGGGAAAGCTTGTCTAAAGAGCCAGGTCTTAAGTTTGCTCTTAAAAACACCCACTGAGGGAGCCAGACAGATCTCTGCAGGCAGACTGTTCCAGAGGTGAGGGGCCACAGCGGAGAAGGCCCGGTTTCTTGGTCTTTCTCTCTGGGCCTCCCTTGGCATTAGGCCCATCAGCCGCCCGCCTTGGCTTTTACGAGTGATTCAGGTAGATCTAGGTGGGAGGAGGCGTTCTGCTAGATATCAAAGTCCTAAACCATTTAGGGCTTTATATGTCATAATTAACACCTTGAAATCATTGCAGAAATGAACCGGCAGCCAAAGAAAGGCAGCCAGAGTGGAGGAAATATGCTGATATTTTCTCACCGCAGTGAGAAGTCTGGCTGCCATATTCTGTACCATTTGAAGCTTCTGCATAAATCTCAAAAGTAGCCCTCATGGAGCACATTACAGTAGAATGCATTCTGTTGTTGCTTAGTGCTGAGAGAGCCATTTGTTTGTTGTTGTTTAGTTGTTTAGTCGTGTCCGACTCTTGGTGACCCCATGGACCGGAGAACTCCAGGCCCTCCTGTCTTCCACTGCCTCCCAGAGTTGGGTCAAATTCATATTGGTAGTTTTGATGACACTGTCCAACCATTTTGTCGTCTGTTGTCCCTTTCTCCTCTTGCCTTCACTCTTTCCCAACATCAAAGTCTTTTCCAGGGAGATTTCTCTTCTCATGAGATGGCCAAAGTACTGAAGTCTCAACTTCAGGATCTGTCCTTCCAGTGAGCACTCAGGATTGATTTCCTTCAACATTGATAGGTTTGATCTCCTTGCAGTCCAGGAGACTCTCAAGAGTCTCCTCCAGCACCACAATTCAAAAGTACAAATTCTTCGGCCGTCAGCCTTCTTTATGGTCCAGCTGTCACGTCCATAAATTTCTACTGGAAAAACAATAGCTTTGACTATGCGGACCTTTGTCGGCAAGGTGAACTCTTTGCTTTTTAGGATGCTGTCTAGGTTTGTCATCGCTTTCCTCCCAAGAAGCAGGTGTCTTTTAGTTTCATGGCTGCTGTCACCATCTGCAGTGATCATGGAGCCCAAGAATGTAAAATCTGTCACTGCCGTAGAGCAGATTACAAAGCCATAATCTTTCACCTGATGTCTGTAAAACCCATTTATTTATTTAATTAAAATATTACCTGCCTATCCCTTCTCCTTTAAAAAGGATCCATGACTTGCTTCTTACAGTGTTTGAAGATTTTGGAGACTACTTGTGTCTTTTCATATCTTGTTTCAGCATTGTATTCCTGAAAGAAGATGATTTATTGCTGGTCTCATCAGAGATTTCCAACATGAGCTGGAATATAATTTTATTCTTTTAATCCACAGGTAACAGCTGTGCCATTGGATTTCTATTGCAATGATCGAAGTGCAGAATATGAGCGTAAGGCACTTAAAGAAGGAGGAAGCCTTGAAGCTAAGCAATGTTTATTGTATGGAACACCTGAACTAGCAGCAGGCTGGCTGAAACGATGCTTTCAGTTTTTCCCTGAACATCCAGGAGGCCTCATGGCGGTCAGACCTCAAAATGGCTGGTCTTTCATCAGAATACCAGGTAGGTTCAGTCCTAGTGCTTCACATGCTTGTTTTTATGCCCCCCCCCCGGCTTCTTCCTGCTATATCATTGTAAGTAATGCATATTATGGAAGACTTTCTCCAAAAAGTGGGAAACAAACTATCAAGCTCCATGTGTGTATGTGTTTTTTCACACATCCAATGCTCTACATTTATTTTATTCATTCATTCATTCATTCATTCATTCATTCATTCATTTATTTATTCATTTATTCATTTATTTATTTATTTATTTATTTATTTATTTATTTATTTATTTATTTATTTATTTATTTATTTATTTATTTATTTATTTATTTATTTATACATACCCCGCCTATTTAGTCATTTCGACCACTCTAGGCGGCTTACAACATAAGGATAACAAGTTCTTTAAAAATTTATAACAATTAATTAATTAAATGATTCTATAAGATGGGAAAAATAAAAATAAATCAAATAAAGAGAGAAAAAAGGAAAGAGGACAGGAATTAACTGGAAGGGAAGGCCTGCCTATACATCCATGTTTTTAGTTGGTTCTTAAAGGCACCCAGCGAGGGTGCAGCGCGAATCTCCGGAGGTAGGTTATTCCAGAGACGAGGAGCCACCACCGAGAAAGCCCGGTTTCTAGTTCTTTCTTTCCGGGCCTCCCTCAGCGTCAGGCTCCTCAGCCTCACCTCCTGGCTCGCGCGGGTGACACGGGTAGAACTAGTTGGGAGTAAGCGTTCCGCCAAGTATCGAGGTCCTAAACCGTTTAGGGCTTTATATATAAGCATTAACACTTTGAAGTCAATGCGGAAACGGATGGGCAGCCAGTGCAGCATGGCCAGAGTAGGAGAGATATGTTGGTATTTTCTCACTCCAGTAAGGAGTCTGGCCGCCGCATTCTGCACCACTTGAAGTTTCCGCATCAGCTTCAAAGGAAGCCCCACGTAGAGCGTTACAGTAGTCTAATCTAGAAATTACGAGCGCAAGTACTAAGGTAGTGAGCGCCCCCGTGTCTAGGCAAGGTCGCAGCCAGGCAATCCGCCAAAGGTGGAAAAAGGCGGTACGGACTACTGGTGCCACCTGCGTTTCCATGGTGAGCATCGGGTCCAGGTGTACCCCCAGGCTGCGGATCCCACTCTTCGCGGCCAGGGCCACCACCCCCCAAACATGAGGGAGTTTCCCAAACATGAGGGAGTTTCCCAAGCCACCATCCACAGGGCCACCCACCCTCAGAACTTCCGTCTTGTCCGGGTTCAGCCTCAGCCCGTTCTCCTGCATCCACTGCTGTACGGCCCCCAGGCAGTGCTGGAGTGACAGGACGGCATCACCTGCAGTTGGTGAAAAGGAAATATAGAGCTGGGTGTCATCAGCATATTGATGGCACGATGCTCCACATCCCCTGATGACCCCACCCAGCGGCCTCATATAGATGTTAAACAGCATTGGGGAGATGATTGACCCCTGTGGAACCCCATAATTGAGACTCCATGGGGCCGAAATACTCTCCCCAAGCTGCACTCTCTGGGGGCGGTCCTCCAAGAAGGAACGGAGCCAGGCTAGAGCCAAGCCACTGATACCCAACTCAGAGAGCCTCCCCAGGAGGATACCGTGGTCGATGGTATCGAAGGCCGCTGAGATGTCGAGGAGGACCAACAAAGAAATTTTACCGCTGTCGGCCTCCCTCAACAAGTCATCGTACAGGGTGACCAATGCAGTCTCTGTACCGTGGCATGGCCTGAAGCCCGACTGAAAAGGATCCAGGGCATCTGTTTCATCCAGATGTGCTTGAAGCTGGTCAGCAACCACCCTCTCGACTACTTTGCTCATGAAAGAAATATTGGCGACGGGCCTATAATTGCCAGTTTAGTCTGCCGCCAAATTAGGTTTCTTTCTTATGGGATATACCATCCCATTAGTGCCAAAGCACCATTCTGGGCAATTTACAAAGGATTAAAAACAAATCTTCACAACAAAACACTAAACTATAACACAAAATAGCAACAATACGCCAAGAGCATTAAAAAAATTTCACTAACAAATTGTCACAGGAAAGCAGAACTGGAAGTGAAGCGCTCAAAGGGGTTCAGATTGAAAAACCTCCATGAAAGGAAGTATTTTCAGCTGTTTCTTAAAAGGATATAGGGAAGGGGGCAGGCATAGCTCTGCTGGGAACTAGTTCCATAGTCTTGGTGCCACCACAGAGAAAGCCTTGCCTTTGAACTTCTCTCAGGATGGCTACCCAGAAGAGCCTGGCCTGAGATGATCTGGTGGGTCAGACAGATGACACTGGGGAAAGAAGCGTAATATCGTTCCAAACTGTGATTGGCTTTATATGTGAGTGTCAAAACCTTGAACCTGATCTGGGACACAATGGGTAACCAGTGGAGACTGTCCAGAACTGGAGTGATGCAATTAAATTTGCTCGCACTGACAACCAGTTTAGCTGCCACATTCTGGGCCCTCTGTAGTCTCCATGCAGCCCCACATAGAGAGCATTGCAGTAGTCAGTGCAGGAGATCACCAGTGCCTGCACCAATGTCCTGAGGGAGCCCTTGTCAAGGTACATTGGACAATAAGCCTAAACTGGTTGAAGGCCGATATGGGCATTGTCCTGTTCCTATAGTTAGTAGATTTTTGTTGCTATTGGGGCTGCCTTAGTAAGATCTTTTCTAATGGGAGCGGCTGAAGTAGTTCTCTAGGATTCTGCTGTTTTCCCAGCTCTAACAGTTGAACCTCTAAAAGTGTGCACCTCATCTTTAGTAGTATTTATGCATTTAAATGCTTACAGATGAATACTAAAGTACCTTGCAGTATATAGCTTGTCATTTTTAGTGTAATAATTAATACTTATTTTTGTGCCAAAACTATACCCACAGCAGCATGCAGAATGAAATACATAATAAGAAAACCTTAAATACATTATAAACTTGTCAGAAATAAATGGGAATACTAGGTATATCAGATAAACTATATCTTATGTGGTTTTAGCTTCTGTAACATACTCTGGTGCTGTCCCAATGGATTGCCTTGCCACCACTGCTGCTAAAATCATGCAACCCCAGCTGCTTTCACTTAAACTTTCTGCCCATACTGGGAGCCACATGATAAGATACATAAAGAGGAAGGATTATATTTTCGCATGCCACAGCTGTCAAGGTTGGTTTTGAACTTTTGGGAATGTCCTCTAGGACAATTCTTCTAGTATTTCTTTAAATTAAAGAACAGACATCCTCATGACTTTTACATCAGTGCAAGACAGTCTGTTGTGAAGTAAATTAGATGTAGGGGAGTCTTCAACAGTACCTCTGTTTTCACCTGGAAAGTATTGAATCTTATGTACTCCTTTTTCCTTGAATGTTTGAGAGTTGTTTTTACATCTCAGAATTCAAGTTGAAAATTTGACCTTTGCAGTAGGAGAAAATGAAAGTGATGGGGAAAGGGGGTGCATGTTGTTTGCTTTGTTTTAGAAAGTAAATAAAAATTGAAGGAGGAATTCAATACAGAATTAATTTCAGACCACAAAGTTACAGTGAGATGGATATATAACTGAACAGCAAAACAGCTGCTGTTGCAGTTACCTCTCTTCTCTCAGACCCTCTGTTCCCTGCTGTGATCACTGTGGGAATCTCTTGAGGGTGTTCCTGTTCTTTGAAAGAAAAATGGTTTTAGATTAAATGGCAGGAAGTGTCTGAGTTCTTTTTGCATCGATAAAGAGCACAGTCTTTGCAAACTGTTTACTGTGAGAGCTAGCTCCTCACTGACCCCGTCATGCCTTGGGGAAAGAGGCAGTTGCTGACAGATTCACCTCATTTACTGTCTGTTTTAGTATTACCCTAGGGAAATTTTCATTTTCACCTGTGAGAGCTAAGATTAAATCATGTTCTTCAGGGGGGAAAATACACAACCGAATAACTAATCTCTTTTAGCTGTTATTTCGACTGCCTGTTTCTTCCACAGTCAATTTACACTCATAGCACTCCCTCATTTACTAATGGAGCTCAGTTAAGGCTGACTAAAAACAGTTTTTTGTTTGAGTGAAATGAAGCCAATTTGATCCTGGCACAAATCTATGGCAGATTTCCCTCTTCTTTTAGGTAATCTATGGAAAGCAAAAAGAAAAAGGGGACAAAAATAATGATTAACTGGTGCTTAATCATGTATGAATCTTTAACATCGTCTACTATTTTGTACTGTAGAGCAGGGGTCCCCAACCCCTGGTTCATGACCCAGCACCGGTCTGTGGCCTAGGCAGGAGCGCACTGCAGATGCAGATCTCGTGTCCCGCGCATGCGTGAGCATGTCACACACACCCCAACCGGTCCATTGTTGGGAAAAGGTTGGGGACCACTGCTGTAGAGAACCAAGGAAGGAGGGTTGAGATGAAGGATGTCCGCTGTTGCATCCTGCCCAAAGATTTTTTATAAATATTTATCCCCTCACTAGATAGATTAGTGGCTTTCCATTTGATGGGCAGGGTAGAAATATGAATGAATGAATGAATGAATGAATGAATGAATGAATGAATGAATGAATGAATTCCTGTTTCTGCTCTAAAATGGAGAACTGATGTGCCTTAGTATAGTGCTAAGCATAGTTCTAAATAAGGTAGGCAGGCCTCAAAAATATGTGTTGCTTTCATATTTCGTTGCACTTGTTTTACTAATGGCAGTCCTTTTATCCCCATTAGGGTCCACTAGAACAAGCCATGTCTTCTGAATGTTTCTGTGTTCCTTAATCTTGTATGAACTATATGAACTGCTAGTGACAGCTCATACAGTTTGGAACAGATTTGGCAATATGAAATGAGATGATTGGGGGGAGAATTTTAAGAAAAGAAAGAGAAGAAATGCATTACCTAAAATTCTGTTTTGATATAAAATTCAGCATTGCTGACTATGCATAGAATAAATACAAGTATAATTTTAGTCTTAACTTGATAGAACAGAGATACAAACCAGGTGGAGGAAGTAGTTAAGAGATTCTCAAGCTTCTTGAAGTAGCATGAAACAAATGAAAGCAAAGCAAGTAGAATTTACAACATGAGCTTCCTGACAACTAGTGTATTCTTTTAGAACTTTGGCATAGTTCATTATTGGTTTGAACTATTTTTTTTTTCTCATCAGCTGACAGTATTCTTCACCCTGAAAACACATGCTACTTTCCTTGAACCTATTTCCTTCATAACTGCGTATCTACTCAATCACTCATAGCATTATGTTTATTCTTTTAAGACCTCAGGCATGTGGTTCGTAACTTTGATCCATCCAGGTGTTGGTCAGATCTGTGTTTACTTCATTTTGCAGGTGCAACAACATCAGATGCCTTCAAATCATTTTCTGAACCATGAGAAAGGGATATTCTTACATCCTTTCATGGATGATATAAGATTGTTCATCCAAGAAAGGCTTAGTTAAAGTTTATAACATTATGTTGGTCAAGAAAGTTCATGTAAAAATGAACTTGCCTTCATGTGCTGCAATAATTCTATGCTATAAATTTTAAGGGTTTTGTAAAACTTCATTTCTTTTAGACAAAGAGAGCCTGATCACAGACAGCGGAAAGCTTTATGCCTTGGACATTTTGTTAACAAGATTGAAATCTCAAGGACACAGAGTTCTTATCTACTCTCAAATGACACGGATGATTGACTTGTTGGAGGTAAGAAGCATATAATCTATATAAAGGGTATCTGACATTTGTGACTAAAGAAATAAAAGGAAACCTATTCTCAACATAAAATAATGATCAATAATATAGTACAGGTACCCAGTGCAGTGTAGTGGATAAAGTGACAGACTAGGACTCGAATTGAGTGCTCACTGGAAGGACAGATCCTGAAGTTGAGACTTCAGTACTTTGGCCATCTCATGAGAAGAGAAATCTCCCTGGAAAAGACTTTGATGTTGGGAAAGAGTGAAGGCAAGAGGAGAAAGGGACAACAGACGACAAAATGGTTGGACAGTGTCATCAAAACTACCAATATGAATTTGACCCAACTCTGGGAGGCAGTGGAAGACAGGAGGGCCTGGCGTGCTCTGGTCCTTGGGGTCACCAAGAGTCTGACACGACTTAACGACTAAACAACAACAAAAGGATCGAAGACCTGCATTTGATTTCCCACTTCACCATGGAAACTTACTAGCAGTGTGGAACTGGTAAAACCACGCCTTAAATAACTCACTTACTTGGGAAGCCCTATTTGAGTGACTATAAATTGGGTCCATTACAACAACATAACAATATAGGACTAATAATCTCTGACTGGTTTGTTTGTCTTTCTCCCAATGAGACGAACAATCATAGTCTTACAGGGCTGAAATAGTTATTTTTCAGTGTTGCTATTGCATTATTCTATCTCTGTTATGAAGACAGAGCTATCCAGCTCCTCTTTATCCCTGCCACTGATGCTATTTCACATCAGTTCAGCCTGAAACTTTTCCTTTTTCATTGTGGGCCCACTGAATGATATTTTAAATATATTGTCCACTGCTTGTGTGTGGCCCTCCCTGCCAAGATTTGGGCCTCCATTGCTTGCGAATACTGTTGATTTTTCCACTATGGTAGTGAACAGAAAAACACAAAATGAGGTGTTCAAGTGTATGCCCTGAAGCCTCCCAGAAACAGATTTCACCTTTAAAATGAAGCACAAGATCTCCCTATGCCTTGTTTTACAGGAAAAGGGAGGCAGCCTTTTATCACCTGCAGCAAGCTAAGCAGCTGCACAGGGGCTTTCTCTGGTTAACTCAGAGAGCCTAGTGCAATATTCCTCCCCCCAAGAAAGTGCCCACCCCTCCTGTGAATAAATATTTGGTTGCCTGGGTTTGGATAATTGAGTAGTATCTATTTTCGAATAACTTTGCCGTCTCCCTGCATTTCTTAGTGGATCATAACAAGATAGAAACATGCGGATGACTAAATTCCTCTGTTGCCTCAGTAACCAGTTTTCTCTAATCAGGACTGATTTCATTATTTTCCAAGACTGGTATTTCTGATGTCATGCTGACCGTGTCAACTGAATAGGCTTAATAGGATAATATTTAAGCAGTTTTAATATAGCTATCTCTCTATGATTACTCATCTTCTTTTTTACTTAAAAAACATAAGATTGCAGTCTGTTCGTGGTTAAAGATTTGAAAACCTTTTGGGTGAGAACTCTTGAACCTTCCAATGTAATTGCTATATGTTGCCATTAACATCCTGAACACTTCATTTGGCATTCATATGCTTGAACTGGAGTTTGTTATTCTGACTCACTAAGTATCTGTTTGAACTATCTGAAATATTGCTATATTATGTAAACTCTTCTACGGTTGTGAACCATTTCAGCCTTCATTTGCTATGAAAGGCAGTATACAGATATTTTTTTCATATTAACAGAATAACTAATATAATACAGTACATAGGGCCCTCATTCTGTTCTTCCCTTATTCAGGCCTACAAACATAGTTTGTCTACTTAAGATAGATTCCAATATACACCATGTTCTGTTTCCTGCCCTAGAAACCCAGGATTCTTTCTAGAGCAGAATTACCGTTCTTGAGGTCTGGAACAGACATAAGAACATAAGAAGAGCCCTGTCCTGCTGGATTAGGCCAGGGACCCATCCATTCCAGCTTCCTGTATCTCACAATGGCCCCACCAGATGCCTCTGGGGGCACACGGGACAACTAGATAGTCTCCTGCTACCACTCCCCTCCATCTAGCATTTTGAAGTACCTCCTTTTAAGCCTGGAGATTATACATCCCCGTCATGGCTTGTAACCTGCAATGGACTTTTCCACCAGGAATCTGTCCAATCCCCCTTTAAAGGCGTCTAGACCAGATGCCATCACCACATCCTGTGGGAAGGAGTTCCACAGACCAACAACACTCTGAGTAAAGAAATCTTTCCTTTTGTCTGTTTTCACTCTCGCAACACTTAATTTGAATGAATGTCCCCTGGTTCTGGTGTTGCTTGAGAGGGAAAAGGGCTTCCCTCTATCCACTTTATCCATCACCTGCAGGCACCTTTTCTCTAGACTAAAGAGCCCCAAACACTCTAGCTTTTCCTCATGAGGGAGGTGCCCTAGCCCAGTCATCATTTTAGTCGCTCTATTCTGCACCTTTTCCAGTTCCACTGTATCTGTTTTGACATAATTCAGGCTTCCTGTGGTTCAGGTTGCCATGTCAGTTGAATAAGCTTCATCATCTGAGAGACTGCAGTAGGGATGGGAATTTTGTTTAAAAACAAAAGGGAAAAACATAAAAGAGGCTATTCTATCACTTTTAAATTCTTTCGCTAATTCCTAAGAACCTCTTAGACATGAAGGATGCACTTTAAATGAAAGAAGGGTATATGGAAATTTAATAGGTTTTTCTGTGTCCTTCCTTCATTAAATTTTTCCTTCACCCCTTGTCTGTCAAGTTACCTGGGAAGTTCTTCAGATGATAAGGTTGTATGGGCAGCCAATCAAATTATCCTGAAGGGTGGAGTGGAAATTTTGAAGGTATAAGGAGCCTGGATTGGTTGAAATGCAGTGAGGAGGAGTGGTACTCTTTCTTTACTTCATCAGCGTGATTGTGCAATTTGTGCTGCTTGCTAAGGATGTTCATGGTGAAAGTTTTTTGAGAGCCAAGAGAGAAGAAAGTAGGCATGGAGCATTCTCAGCTTTTTATTTTTTTTAACTCTTTTTTATATATATTCAAGAGTACTCTGGAACAGAAAACCACTGTGGATTCTTACACAAGCAGTCAGCATGGTAAAAGGGAATTTCCTCTTTGCTGTGTTACATTCATTGCAAAATAGTGAGTTACTGGATGTTAGTAGGTTTTTTGTAGCACCACCACCTCCAAAATGAAACAAACACTGAAATGTTCACCCTGTGCATCTCTAGACTACAGTCCTGGCATATCTTTGTCAGTTTCCACTGGAGCTGAGCAAATGGACCTTGAGAGTATCTGTAAAAAGAACCACAGGTGAATTCCTGAAGTAAATTATCTACTTTCAGTTTCTTCACCAGTGTGCAGGCATCTTGTTTCTGACTTAGCATATTTGCTCCCTCTGCTTAAGTTCTGATAAAGTAATAGCAATAGGTCCTACACTCAGTCAAGTCATGTTTAGAGCAAATCGAAAGCCCATTAAGTATGCTTGGTTTGTAGGATGCAGAAAGGTAAGTTATAGTTATTTTAAGCTGAGGGGAAGAAACCTGTGAGGTTCAAGATGTGGTTTTCAACTAGTGAAGCACTGGAGCCAGTTGCAGTCAAATAGAGAATGTGCCTCAAGGAGTAAATTTATCACAGTCTCTTTTAAGTCCTGTCTACTACCCTAGACCTGTGGTTCTTAACCTTTTTGAAAGAAACGCCCCCTTGAGCCATTGAGGAAGTTATCATCGCCCCCCTCCCCGCAGTGATTTCTTTCTTTCTTTCTTTCTTTCTTTCTTTCTTTCTTTCATTTATTTATTTATTTATTTATTTATTTATCTATCTATCTATTTATTTATTTATTTAAGACACTTAAATCCAATGACCCCTGAAAACAAAATTAAATTCCAAGAAAATGAAATGCCCCCAAAAAGTAACATTTAATGATTTAGTTGCAAGTGAATTTTAAGACGCAAAAAGAAATATAAAAAGGGCATAAAAACAAATGCGGGAACTAAAAATTCCAAGACAAAAAGTCTGAAGCTAAATTTAAATTGGAGGAAAATATATATTCATGCACACTGTAAAAAGGTTGCAGCCATCTTCACAGGTTTGGCTTGCTCCAGCGCCCCCCTACCGCCCCCTTCTGCTTCAGAGCCCCCACGCCGCCCCTTTTCGTTCTACCGCCCCCCTGAAAAATGAAATCGCCCCCTGGGGGGCATTATCACCCAGGTTAAGAACCACTGCCCTAGACTATTACATTCCACCTGAATGGAAAAGTAATGATAAAAAACGAATAATTTTACATGCTGCTGAAACCCTGCTATATTTGCTGTCCTGCTGAATCATTTTTGGGTGTATTATGCTTTAGGATTCGTATAGATTCCCAGGGCTGTTCGTGCATACTGGAAATTGCCCTTTGAAATGAAACTTTGGAATTCTCAGGATGCTGCATTCTACCTCTGCTTCCAAATTCTGAATTTGTTCTAAGCAGAAGACTGAAACACAAAACCTTACCCGTTTTTAGTGGAATTACCAGTACGTCAGAATCCAGATAGATGTACAGATGGGAGTGAGATAAACTTTGAAATTCATGTAAAATTATGCAGATAATATTGAATAGACTCTGTTTGAACATGATATGAAATTGTAAGATTGATTTTGTTCTTGTTTCTTGTGTTCTTGATTTAGGAATACATGGTTTACAGGAAGCATACATATATGCGGCTAGATGGCTCATCAAAAATCTCTGAAAGAAGGGATATGGTAGCTGACTTTCAGAACAGGTACGCTTTCTTTTATTGCTATAATGTGTTGAGAAGAAATGCCCAGATTAACAGAATTTTATATTTGTGTTTGGCTTCTTCCATTCCTACTTACAAATATTTGTGCTGAATAGGAAACAGAGGGTTGCCCTTGGTGTTTCATTTGCACACTAGAGGTCAGATTCAAATTTAGATGCATGCAGCTGGACTGTTGAAGAAGACTGCCTCATCTGTCTTCCCATTGGTATCCTTTTAATCTACCCAGAAAATGCCATGCAAGAAGGCTAGGGAGTGTGTTATATAGTATGGGCATTGATGCAGAGGAGAAATGGCAGAGGGTGTTTCCCTAGAAATCAGTGGGGGCACTTTCTTTCAGTAGAGCTCTTTTGACTGCATATCTATTCCAAGGCCTTTTCTGGCTTTTCCCAAGCCCTGCATTATCATGGCTTCCTGAATACCGAATCAAAAGTTATCAGTGCTAACAGGTTTGCAGGCAAATGGAACCACTGGAAAAGATAAGGGAGGTGTGCTCACTCTGAAGGTTGCTGGAAAAAAACATAGAAGTACATAAAAACATGAATTTTAGAAGACCAGGATTGAGTCTTGTGATAGAATGGAGCATGATCCACAGCCATATAGTGTTAATTCTCAATTGAAAGAGAAATATGCACTATTATGGGGAGAGAAAGTGGAACAACTTGGTTAGTATTATTATTCGAGCCAGCAGATTAAATTATATTATGATATTTTGTTCTATATTTCTCTTGTTTTCTCAATGTTTTATTTCTAAATAGCTCTGCTTATCAGAAAAAAATATTGTGAAGTATTTTTAATGAGGTCTGTCTTCTTAAGATATTTATCTTATAAAATCAATGTATCTCATAAAGTTATAAATAAAATGAGCCAAAACGTTTGTATCATTTATTCTGTGTTCTGCTTCTCGTATGATGCCATACGTTGGTTCTGACATTTCTATGGCATCATACCAGACATATACCATTTCTATGGCATCATACCAGACATATTGGGTAGCCACTTTAGATAATAGAACATGTTGTCTTCTGTTTTCATTTATTACAAAACTTAACATGTTATCTCTGCAGTATATAGTCCAGTTTATGATCATGTGGAGCTTAAGAAGTAGGATGGCATTTGAGAGTGAATTCAGATGGCATTTCTAAACAGTATCAGTATTACCTCATAGCCACACAGTAATTGTGTTCTCATGGCCAAGTAATTAAAGTGTCTAGGGCAAGGTTACATGTATGTTATTAGCGATAATACCTGGATGTTAAACTGTGTGTCTGACACTCAAGTAACATTTATGCAAATATGCATCACCTTTGAAATTTTTGCAATCCTCCAGACAGTTCCTTTAAATTAAGCTGCAGAAAGGCTAGTTCTTTTAGTAATTTTCTTTCAAATATATGTTCCTCCAAACTATTCCTATACAAAGACTGTATGAACTAAACATTCATAGCTATGCTTTGCAGATTTATTTTGCAGTTGTGCAATTAGCTTGAAAAGGTGTAGTTGTACTGCTAGTTTGGATGGTACTTTTATTCTATTGAGGTAGATAAAGTCTAGAAGTTAAAGCTGAAAATGAACATACATAACCATAAGTTCTTGTTTGCTTATCATCACTTTTGTTGTGGGCAGCATTTCCAGTTACTTCTCTTTTTCAACATTTTGGGTTCTATTTTTAGTTAAATGTATGGCCTTATGCTTGTCTGTGCCAGTGAGTTCTCAGACTCATCCTTGCCATTCTTATCCCCGGTTATGACTGCTGATAAAGAATGATCTGGTTATTTTCAGCAAAGTATCAAGAAAGTAATGAGCTAAGAGAATGAAATCTGCAGAAAGACTCCTTCATAGAATCTATAATGGTATCCAAAATGTTGGGTACCATCATAGATTCTGTGGTTACAGAACTTCTCTGTGCATTATGTTTACCTGTGCTCTGGTATGGAGCATGGTCACCACTTGTTGACTCATTCAGAAGCTCTGACTAGGGTTCACCAGAGATCTCACCAGCCCCAGTGCCTTGTTCTGAGAATGTGAGGTGACCACAGAGATCACATATTTCACAGTTGTGTGTCACATGTACTTTATATGGTTTACCAATGCATAGTGACTTGCTTGGTAGAGTTTTCAAAATAAGGTATCAGTGACAAGAAAGCCACAATAGAAGAAAATAAGGTTGCACCAGGCTTGCTTATGCCCCATTAATTTCATAGGATGAATTAATGAGGCACAGCAAAATCATGTGTATGTTTTCTGAGCAATAAGTCCAACTATATTTAATGCGGCTTATTTTCTTAAAATTCCTCCAATGTATTGAATTGCAATTTCAATATGGATCCAGATCTATATGTATTTTTAAATGTATATGACATTTTATGGCCGTTCTCTACTAGACATTTGTAAAACACGAAGTGTTCAGAACAACTGAAACCAACATTAGATTATTAGCTAATGTGAAAAGGTTGTTTGTGTTGAACCATCTGTACTGTTTGTACAGCAACACGTTTCAATTGGATATTCTTTTCCCCTGTCTCTGTAGGAATGATATCTTTGTCTTTTTGTTGAGCACAAGAGCTGGTGGTTTAGGAATTAATCTTACAGCTGCTGATACAGTAAGTAAATAACTTGGTCTGAAAATTCCAGGATAAATGTGAACAGACACCAAAATATGATATACGAACGTGAACAGACACCAAAATACGATATACGATTACATGAAAAAAATGTAAAACTAATGAAATTAACACTGCATTCACTCAGAGTAAGAGATGGTATTGCCTGGCAATACAAAATTACTGTGGTGAGAGCAATAAAATATAAAGGTTCACATTCTTTGCTTTTCTGAGTTGAACTGTTACAGCTGCATTTCACACAATATAGGGGTGTGTGTATGTGTGTTTATCTATCTGTATCTGTGTAGAAGTACCATGATGTAAGAAATACCATTGTTTTATTTCACTGCAAAGACTTAAACTGGCTAGTTGATGGCTGTCTAACACATATATACTTGGAGGAAATGTGTACTATTTGTGCAACATTTTCCAATGTGCCATGTTTTTTCCTGAGAAAAAGGCCTGACCACTAGATGCACTGACTAGATGGGTGCGGTAATTTTTTAAATAAATAAATAAAATCATCACATCATTGAAAATGGTAATATGTAAAGCAGTCCTTAAATTGCTACAATCTTATCCAAACATCTTATTCAAAATGCTCGAACAGTATGTGATTTTAATTTAAACAAGGACCACTAACTTTTATGGCATGTTAATTGTACTGATTCTGTGTCAGACAGCATTGCCTAGGATCTTTTCAGTATATGTTATAATGTCAATTTGCATGAATGATGAAAATGGGAGTTTTAATATATATTGTTATGTAATTTAAAATAATTATTGTGCTCTAGGGAACCTTTAGGCCTGGTGATATATTGGGTAGTTTTGACCATTTCTGAAATACAGCATACCCAGTGCATCTTTTACAAACATATCTATAACTACAGTATGAAAATTTGAAGAGTTTGAAACAGTACTACAATCGAGCAGAAGTATATGAAATACAGATTAAAATAAATATAGGTGCATATATTCTGCAAATACTAAATTTACAATTTAATTAGAGTACTTCATATAATCTCATTAACAAGGATCGTGTTAAGAAATAGAGTGTAATACAATGAAGGTGTTTCAGTCCTATAGACTTTTTTTTTCCAGTAATGGGATATAATATGTATAGACTAAACCAAATGGGAGCCCCAACTCTAGTAAACAAATTGAAATAAGTTGTAATGATTTATTCTTAAGTAGTGTAAATTTGATTGATTTTAATTGATCTTATCTAGTTGGGAGTCACACTGAATTTGGCACACTGTTAGTATGTAATTTTCTTGTAGCAAGATCTGAAAGTAATTATTTAGTCTAAATTTGCTCAGTCCACAGAAATTGCTTTCTCTGCAATGGTGCTTGCTGCAGCTAAATCCACCAGGGTTTTGTCTTCTCTGCCACAGGAACTTTCAGGGGCTTTTGCCTCAGAATCTAACAGCAAATAAAAATACCATTATTCAGCCTTTTAAAGTTGTGCATGAACTATGTGTGTTGTAGATCAGTGATTCTTAACCTTTGTTACTCAGGTGTTTTTGAACTGCAACTCCCAGAAACCCCAGCCAGCAGAGCTGAAGGTGAAGGCTTTTGGGAGTTGCAGTCCAAAAACATCTGAGTAACAAAGGTTAAGAACCAGTGGGTAGATAATTACTTCTGCATTTGTAACTTTTTTTTCCAAATATGCCCTGCCAGGTAATATTCTATGATAGTGACTGGAATCCAACAGTGGATCAGCAGGCCATGGATAGAGCTCACAGGCTGGGTCAGACCAAACAAGTCACTGTCTACCGTTTAATTTGTAAAGGCACCATCGAGGAGCGCATTTTGCAAAGGGCTAAGGAGAAAAGTGAGGTAAGAATAAAAAATGTTGACGATGACATGTGGGAAGAACAAGGACACTATGCTATGATTGTTGAGAAACCAGAGATAGGAAACAAATGGTCTTTTGGGTGTTGCTGGATTTCAACTCCCATCATCTTTCCCACTGACTATATTGTCTAGAGCTTCTTGAAGCTACAGTTATGAGACATCTGGATAGTCACTTGTTCTGCACTCTGTTCCATACAACTATTAAAGGCGTAGGAGCCCTGCCCTCTTTTGCAGGGCATCTGGCTACCCTGCTCAGAAGAACAAGACATAACTTGCTAATGAATAAAACTGTTTGTTGCTAGTTGATTTGATTAACCTACAGTAATTGATCGTGTTCGGGCATATTCACACAGAACATACATTGTCACCCTTATTTGTGGCCCATTTTTGTGATATTGTATTACATGTACAGTATATCTGAATTTGTGTCAGGATATGTCTAATGACTCCGTGGAGTATGTGGGTCAAGCTGCACTATTATTCAAGCATATGGAACTGTTTTTTAAAACAACATTTGAACATCATCTGTTTCACAATCAGTCTAAGTTACTTAAACAGAGCAAACCAGTAACTACTGGGTTTATTATGATACATCCATGGTAATAATTACCAAAACATTTTTAAAGAATACCTTTTTGTACTCCTGAGTGCTTTACCAAAGTACTTCTTCAGTCTATTTCTGCCCCATGATAGGTGAAAGTCTAATGTGGTTTTTTTCCCTTCCAGATTCAAAGGATGGTGATTTCAGGTGGCAATTTCAAACCAGATACATTGAAACCTAAGGAAGTTGTTAGTCTGCTTCTGGATGATGAGGAACTTGAGAAGAAATGTATGTGGAATCAGTATTTCTGTCCAAAATTTCACCAGTTCCAAATGTGTGCACACTTGCTTGTTTTGTTTCACTTCACAAAGTGAAACCGATGAAGAAATGTTTAAAGACAGTGAACGTATTTGTATTCAAGCTCAATTTTGTTTTCCATTGGCTATACTACTTTGAGTTTGTTCATTAGTACCTTGCAATAAAGTATGTCTGTAGAATATTCCCAAGTTGGAAGTAATGTGATGAGAAACTTCTCTTCTCCTATCTTTAAATGTGCTTTGGTACACAAGAAGTCAGAGTGGAAGAAAAGACATCACCACGGCAGGGCAAGGTAGAATGGGGACTGCTGCTACTAGTAGTTTCCTTAACAAAGCCCATAAGAAGCTGTATCATGCAGCAAACATTAGTCAAAAGAGGAAGCCAGCATTTCTTCCTTTTTAAAATATCTTTAAAGTGTGGAAGTAAGACTAGAGTATAAAACTGTTAGCTGTATCTGCCTGCTGAGCCAGACGTCGGGAGTTTTGATTCCCCACTGTGTCTCCTGGAAGAGCCCCAGCCTGCATGCTTTGGGCAAGCTGCACAGTCCCAGGGCACCCCTAGAAAAAGGGAATGGTAAATCACTTCTGTGTATTCTCTATCTAGAAAACTCTAGAAAGTGTTGCCATAAGTCAAAATTGACTTGACGGCACACAATTATATTGTTGTTATTATAAAACAAATATTTTAGAAGGGCTGTTGCAGTTATTCATTGATTGTAAAGCAGTGATTTGTTGAAGAAAGTTGTGAATAATTTCAAGCTACCATGTGTGGCATCTCATTAGAAGGCAAAGCATAACTAAACCCAGTGTAAGGAAATAAAGAGAAAGAAGGATATACAGCAGCAGTGGGATGATTAAAATATTGCAAGATGGAGATCAGGTCATTCGAGGTCCATACCAGCAGGCTTTACAAAATGAACGAGAGAGTGAGAAGTGCTACATGGCTTAATGGTGGTGTAGGGCAGCGATGGTGAACCTATGGCACATGTGCTACAGCCGGCACACAGAAATACTTACGTGTCCTCCGATCCCGGATTTTGGCACTCCCTTCTGCTGGCGCAGTGGTCCAGCAGAGGGGTGCAATGGCAACCATTACCAGTCTAGCCCAATGGGGGATTGGAGGACCAGTAAGCATTTATTTGTTAATACCGCCCATAGGAAGAAACAAAAAAAAAGTGTTTAATCCTTGCAGTGTAGTAGTAGTTGTTTTTCTAAACTAAAACTTTTAATTGCAGTGTTGGCACTTTGAAATAAATAAGTTGATTTTGTGTTGCAGTTTAGGCACTCATTCACCATCACTGGTGTAGGGTGTTATTACAGCTTTCTTGGGTGCAGGTGATAGTATTGTAACAAGCTCCCCATTTCCCAGAGATCTATATGTGTGGTGGCAAAGCCAGAAAAGAAATTGGAGCCTAGATGAGAAAGCACAAAGACATACTCTGTCTTCCTACAGTATTTGCTTTTCATTTTCTTTTCTTTTCTTTCTTTCCTGTTGGCAAGTATTAAACCTATGTGAGAGGGGCATTTAGCATTTCATGTCTCAAATTATTATGCCATTTTTTTCTCTGAACAGCATCTAAAGTAATTATTTTGGTATAAATAACAATATTAGTTTCTTTAAGAAAAGGTTGGGCTACAGTACAGAGGGGAGGGAGTTAGACTGTAGAGGCTAAAATAAATGGATGGAGTGAAAAGAACAACACATGCATCTCCTAGGTAATTTGCCTTAGCTCTTAAATTTTACACCACTGTTTCCATCCTGCTGATAAAGATTTACTTGTATTATATTTTCTTATCTTGGTAGTGCGTCAGCGTCAGGAGGAGAAAAGACAGCAGGAAGAGACAAATCGTGTGAAAGAGCGTAAACGGAAAAGGGAGAAGTATGCTGAAAAGGTTTGAACACACATTTGTTCCTTTGTTCTGTTATTTATTTATTTATTTATTTATTTATTTATTTATTTATTTATTTATTTATTTATTTATTTATTTATTTATTTATTTATTTATTTATTAAATTTATACCCCGCCCATCTAGACACATGTCTACTCTGGGTAGCTAACAATAAAAATAGAATAAAAACAGTATATAAAATAAAAAGCAACAATAATAATATAGTGATTGTTGTGGGTTTTTCAGGCTCTTTGGTCGTGTTCTGAAGGTTGTTCTTCCTAACGTTTTGCTCATTTCTGTGGCTGGCATCTTCAGAGTGCTGTCCTCTGAAGAGCCCGAAAAACCCACAACAACCATTAGATCCGAGCTGTGAAAGCCTTCGCAAATACAATAATAATATATCTCAAGATAGGGAAAAAATTAAAAATAATCAAGTGATGACAGGAGGGAAAATCAGCTTAAAGAGCCAGGTCTTAAGTTGGCTCTTAAAAACACACAGTGAGGGAGCTAGACAGATCTCTGAGGGGAGACTGTTCCAAAGGTGAGGGTTCAAAGAGGTTACAGGTCCAAAGAGAATTTTAAAGACTATTTTCAGGAATGGTCTGCCTCACCTACTTAAGAAGGAGTTTCAATCTGAATTTTAATATAAAACATTAAAGGAATGCATGGATGTCAGTTTTTCTAAGTTATTTGTGTGAATGGTATGTTCAGTTTCCTTTGCCTCAGATCATTCGTGACTAAAATTATTTATTTATTTATATAAAATATTTGTATCACACCTTTTTTCTTAAAAAGAACCCAAGGCAGCTTACATCATTAAAAAACAGTATGTAGAAGCTAAAAACAGTAGGTATACAAATATTTAAGAAGAATTAAACAAGTATTATATCAAAAACAGCAATAAAATCAATGCTAAAATAGGTTTAAAACAGCAGAGCACAACCATTCATTTTAAAAGAAAACCTCAGCCCAGTAGTTATTAAGGGAAAACTTGCCTAAACAGAAAGGTCTTCTAAAACAGTGGTCCCCAACCCCCAGTCCATGGCAGGACCAGGCTGCGGAGACAGATCTCCCACCCACCCCCGCACACATGGCCTGCCACCCGCAGGCACAGGTGCCCCACCCACCCATGAGAGCGCCCCGCCCCTTTAGGCATGCATGCCCCACCCACGAGCACGCCCCCACCCTTTGCATATGTGTGCGAGCTCGCTTTGTGCATGCATGCAAGCACGCTGTGCCCCTGCATGTGACCCGCCCACCCACAAGCAGAGGAGTGCCCCCCCCCGGTGAACAGATCCCATCTGTCCAATAAATAATAATAACTGGTCCATGACTCAGAAAAGGTTGTGGACCACTCTTCTAAAGTATCTGAAGTTCCTTTCTGAAGAGAATGAAAATTCTAGTTGTATTATGCGAAATGAATTTTTCTGAAATAATAGTACTTGACATTATTGCTGTTCTTTAGATACTCAGTATTGAAATAAGAAGAAATTGTGAGTTAGATTTAATGATCACAGTTTAGCAGTTCTAGATAGATAATTTAACTACAATAAATTAATTAATAGATGTAGCATTTGACAGAACTTCTGGTGCTGACTACTAGCTTTGATGCCTTTCAAAAAGAGGAGTCCAGTGCACAGAAAATATGTCTGTTAGCACTTACTAATCATGGTATCTAAAAGAAAATCTTTGTGTTTCAGAGGTGGTATCCCTCTGAATATTGATTGTTGGGGACAAGACAGGAGGTATGCTCCCTTGGCACCTGTTTGTAAGAGATCTGGACTAATTTCTGTTGTAAAAAGAATGCTAGACAAGGTAAACAGTTTGGTCTCGTGCAGAGGTTAGAAAAGTCAGTTTGGGACACCAATTCTCAGAATCCACTGGCCATACTTGCTGGAGTATTTCTAGCAGTTATACAGTGGTGCCTCGCTAGACGATTGCGTGGGATGAAAACCCCGCAAGACGATTGGTTTTTGCGATCACTATGGTGCCTCACAAGACTTTTTTTCCTATGGCAGTGTTTCACAAGACTTTTTTTTTAGCCTGATGCATAGTGAACCTCTCAAGATGATTTTTTCACGACGATTTTCGCGGAACGAATTTAAACTGTCTTGCGAGGCACCGCTGTAGTTTAAAAGATGGCATTTTAAAGCCCGATCCAGCAGAACTCCTTTTAAGTTTCCTTTAAACAAATATGGAAGTCACAGGTTGGATAACTGTTACTTTCTTTCTGCTAGTTAAAATTCAGTTAATTATGATTGCATACTGGACTGTCCCATTGTCCATCCTAGCTTTTAGCTTCTTTTTAATATTTTCTGGCATTATGATGGTTGTTTCTTTTGTTTGCAGAAGAAGAAGGAGGATGAGTTAGATGGGAGGAAAAAAAAAGAAGGCATGAATCTGGTGATCCCATTTGTTCCATCTGCGGACAATTCTAATCTCTCAGCTGATGGGGACGAGTCATTTGTTAGTGTAGACTCTGCCATGCCTAGCCCTTTCAGTGAGGTAAGAATCTCTTTACAGCCAGCTGTGTAATGATGTCCGCTAACAATTCCTGTAGGATTTACTGTTTCCTTCATCCAAAAGCCTCTCTGTGGTATAATCTCTCAGGTCTTTTGTTTATTTTGATTTGGTCTAATAAGCCAGTCTCTTCTGCATCCTCATCACTGAAGTAAAGGCAGTTCTCTGAGCAGATAACAGTTACTCAGGCCGTAGCTGAGGATGTGTTGTTAACTGGGAATAAACCCTATTGAATACAGTGGTATTTTCTGAGTAGACAGATACTAGACTGACCTGCCAGCCATCGCCTCATCTGAGACGACCTATGATGGTCAAGCTAAGTTACTTTCAACTACATGGGGGAAATAAATCAGGAAGGATATTATTCCATCCACAAGAAGGCTCTGCCCTGACATTTGAGAATTTTGAAGAGTCCATCTTGCCCTCTAGTTTAAATTTTAAAATGATTACTTAAAGAATCCAATTTAATCCTAAAATGCCTACAGGAAGGTTGATGCAAGAAGGGAATAAAAGGGTAGCTCACTTGCCAAGTTCTGCCTTTTGTCATAAATTTGCTGTTGTAAATTGGTTAATATAGCCAATGTTTAATTTTTTTGTCCAAATGCATACCCTTATTTGTCATATATTTGAAACCTGCATGTTTAGATTATGAAGATGAGGACAAAGTTGTTTTCTGCTAGTACCTGGAGTTAGTAAAGGACTGATAAAGTGAAGCTCATTCTAGAAAGATAGAATTGTTTTACTTGATAGTTCAGTTGATGTGGAAAGTGGTATTTAGCTGGATTTGGATGAAGTTGTTTCAGCTACTCCACGCCAGGTTTTTAATTAGCAGGTGCTGGTAGATTTGGTCTTCATTTTATTATTTTAAATGTGTTATCTATTCTTTCTAGTAGGAGAATCACCCAAATAGTATTCCCAGTAAATACTTATAATGTTGTAAGCTGCAGATATTCCTGGAAAACAGCAGTGGCCTAGAAGTATCCCAAAACAAGACATCCATACTGCTGCATGCCAGTGTATAGGGTACATTGGTAGGCTGTTTGACGAGGACTAGGGAATTCCTGGATTTGGATCCCCACTTAGTTTTGAAGACTGCTAGTTTCCGCAAGCCAATTGCTGTATCAACCTAATCTACCCTACAAAAATATGAGGACAAAAATGGGGAAACAGGTCATGTAAGCCTCATTGACCTACTTGGAGAAAAGTCAGGGTAGAGATGTAACAAATACGTATATGGAAATTATGCTGTCCTTGTTTTGTTAGGAAAAATTATTCACTTAAAAGAGAGAGAGCGAGCAGTACAAAAGTACAACACAGAGGGGCCATGGCCTCAAAGTTTGCTAAAGGAAACTAGTGACTTTCATGAATTGCAGTTCATTATAGAGCTTAGCATTTCTGCTTAGACCAAGCCAAGCTACACTGCATGTGAGACAGAACAGTAATCTGGATTTTCAGTTTCCTTTTCATGGTTAAATCTGAAGGAAGGGCACTTCCAGTTGCACAAGGTGTTTGATGCTAAAGCCATGCCAACTCATATACTTACAATTTACTTTATATTTACATTACATTTCTGTTTGTTATTATGTGTCTAGATTTCCATCAACAGTGAATTGCACATGGGATCCATTCCACCTGATGAGAGCAGCAATGACATGCTGGTTATTGTAGATGATCCAGCATCTTCTGCGCCTCAATCAAGAGCAACAAACTCTCCTGCTTCCATCACTGGCTCAGTTTCTGACAATATGAATGGTTAGTATTTGTCTGTATACTTGACTTAAGATGACACAATGCAAATTCTGAACTTTAGCACTACTTACGCACATGGGATTTAACAAAGGATCTAGACAGTGATAACAGATTACGGTGGTAACTCATGAAACCAAGACTTCTATTTACAAAGTTCAGCAAGGGCATATATTTAATTTTCATGCATGCTTTTTGAAGGTGGTGAGCAGATTTGCTGTTAGGATAAGCACTTAAATGTGAGAACAGAATCGTAAAACATTGTTCATTCAAAGTCTCCAAGCAGCTGTTTTCTAAGGCCACTTTTTCTTTGTCTAAAAAACAAGATGATGTATATCTGTCTCAGAGAATATTTGCACTGTCAATGAAGACAAATAGTAAACAAAGTGGTCAAAATCCAGTTGCATAATGAAAGCAGACATATATTCCACTCTGTTCATCACTGGTAAACAAAGGAGCCCCTACTGTGATTCTCCCCGGGGTGGGGGGGGTAATATTTCACAGCAAGAAACAGATCAAACTTACAGCCCTGCTTATGTTGTGCAACAGGAGTTATGCAAGCCTGTTCACTTCTTGAGACATCATTTGTGATGGATCACTAAATCATTCTTTGCCTTTTTCTTTTGTCTCCTTAAGGAATTTCAATACATGACATGCCTGTCACAGGGAGAGGTCATTCAGGTAGAAGCCGAGGTCGCCCCAAAGGTTCAAACAGCACATCAAAAACCACAGGGAAGGGCCGAAGCCGGAAATCAACAGCAGGAAGTGCAGCTGCTATGGCAGGTGCTAAAGCGGGAGCAGCTGCCGCCTCTGCAGCAGCATATGCGGCATATGGCTACAATGTGTCTAAAGGTATGCGCGCAGCATGGAACAAACTGTCTGCTGTGATTCTCTGTACTGAGTCATCTGTTCTTTAAAAGCCTTTGGTATAGGCCATTCTCTGGGTGAAGCAGAGAAGGAAGCTGCTAGAATGGGTTAATCCTATCACTGTCTAGAGTTTTCATTTGATCTGGAGCCCTCTTCCAGCAATTTTGTTTCCTGCCTTCACTCAGGTCAGGTCTGTCTACATTCCTTGTCTCTCCAGTTTCACCTTACCTGATTTCTTCTAGTTCTTGTTACTTTCTGCCTTTCCTCTAGCTTGCTTTCCTATCTCTGTACTTGTATTCTCTTTGGGGTGAGGGGGAGTGGGAAGCATGTTTTTCTCTTTTGCTTTTACTTTCAATTCTGTCTCCTGCTTTTGGACAGCTCTGACCTAGAAAGGTAGGCAGGATACCAAGTCTGCCAGTTCTGATGAGTAGGGGGAGGATTGATATGACATGTCATTTCCCCCCCCCCCAACCTATGTTTGAGCTTATGGGTGGGTTTGAACACGTTTATGAGTAATCTGGTGAGAAAAATCAGATTGCTCATAAACATGTTTTAACTTACTTATGAGTTCAAATATATAGGTTGCATAGAAAATGTGAAATGTCATAGAAATCTTCCTCCTCATGATGAAGTAATGCCTGCCAAAACTAACAAAGCAAGTACCCACACTAAGAAGGCAAAACACTGCACAGCCACTGAAACTGCTTCTCCAGTGTCTGTCCTATGGCTCTCTAAAGCTTCCCTGTAAGCCCTTTCTCAAGATGTGTCTTCCTCCCCAGATTCTTATGGATGTCAACACCAAACCTCTATCAGCGAAGAGTTCTCATGGCAGAAGCCCTTATCTCAACAAACTCTTCCTTTGCACCACATCCAGAATTGGATTGGTCATGCAAGGAGGAACTCTGAGGGAGCAGGTTTCCTACCTTTCTCCATATATATTTTTCAAATCTTTGTGTTTTCCCTTGCAGTTGCTGCCATTTTCTGTCCATAGACGGAGTGCCATTCCCACCCACACACACTGGTGCAGAGACACAAGCAGCAGTTTTACCAAGCTGCTCCCATCATGGGACCTCAGCCAGTGCTGTTTCTCTGTCCCTCCAATTGGATTCACTCAAGAAATCTCAGAAGCCCTTCAGGAGTTGTCCTCTTGGTTGGGATTGTGGTCTGGGCAGTCTGGTCCTATGCCTCCCTCTGCTCATCTGAAAACAGGCTCTGCTGCACATTCTCACAATTCCCAGGTGCCCTGGTTCTTCCAACTGTGAGTCCTTTGAACAATTTATCAGAAACATGAGAATGTTTGAATGAGATACCTGTTTTTCTGGAGCAAAGAGGAAAGACGACCTTCCATATCATCTTCCTCCACCAGAATGCTTGCAACTGTCACACATTCTTCCTTTTCTTCCTGTTCCATTTGATAGGAAGGAAGGAGCATGGTAGAGGAGAGAAGATTAAGAGCATTCCCCCACCCCATTTTCTCAGCTGTTGTAAGGATGAGTTAGAGTATGAAGGCATCCCAGGTGGCTTCAGAGGTTCTGTACCTTGCATCAGCAGGTCATGGAACTTCTAAAGACTCCCTTGGTAGATACACTTACACCTTCTCTTGTTTTCAGGGCCTACACACACAAAATGCAGATGGATGCAGATGAACAATGAGTATAAATCTTCCTTTGCAGGACACATAAGTTTCCCACTCTTTATCAGTGAGACCAGCTTCATCTGGTGTTCACCAGAGTCTCCCTTCTTGTCATGTCTCATCCATCTGAGTCCTCTTCTGAAGAGAAGGAGGAGGTTCAAGAGCTCCAGGCTGTGCCAAAGGAAGCCAAGTCAGATGAAACACCAACAGATCCTGGTTGCTCTGAATGTCAAAACAGCAAGAAGAGTGTTCTGTGCTCTGAGGGTGAAGAGGGTCTGGCCCCTCCCAACCCTAGCCAGCATTTTGAACCAAGAGTGTGAGAAAAGCGACAGCAGAAGCATATCTTTTAAAGCAGGGGTGTCAAACTCAAATTCATCGGGGGCCACATCAGCAGTTTGGTCCCCATCAAAGGGCCGGGTTAACTTGAGCCATTTTTAAAATGAATTTACTCCATGCAGGCACAGAGTAAATTCATTGAAAAAAAGGGGGGGGAGGCTGCAAGGCTGGCGGCGGGTCCGCGGGCCATCAGACGAGGTCTGGCGGGCCGGATTTGGCCCGCGGGCCTTGTGTTTGACACCCCTGTTTTAAAGAGTACTGATTACAGATCAAGGGCACATGGGGCAGAGGAGAACCACTATAAACCTTCCTCTCAAAGCCATGGTTATTTGCTGATGGCAGCAACATCCCTGCCAGTCTCCTTGCTTGGATTGTACACTTGTGCTTCATTCCTGTTCTCCCTCTGCATCTTGACTAGAAAGATTCTTCAGCATCAGCCTCATATTACAACTGACCTTGCTACTAGATTTTCTTGCACCTCAGCTCTTGCAGCCTTGGCACACTCACCCACAACACTTCTTTAGGTAGAAAATGTGTTCCAGAATTCTGATCTAGATTCAGGTTCTTCCACAGAATCTTCTGAAGAATTTACAAAGCCCTGAAGTTCAGAGCAGATGCCACCCATGATAACATTTCCAGTTTAGCCAAGGCTGCTGCATTTTGTGCAAGGATTTGGCTTCCCTATGGTTCAGGCATCAAGAAGAAGATCCCCACTTCAGAGTGAACTTGACGTGTTCGAGTGGAAGTCTTCCAGACAATCAAAGAAGCCCTTCAAAAGAGGGACTTCGTAGCCTCAATGAATTTTAGAAACCCAGCTTCTAGCTGCTTGGAAACTAAGTAGGACATGTTAAGGTACTTGGGATATTCTTTAAAAAGGCATTTCAACCATACTAAATTCTGGACGCAAGTCTAATATTAGAATATGTGAAGCCATCTGGAAGGTGCCAACCAGATGGATTAGGTCCGAAAGCATCAGTTTCCTTTTGGCTTTCTTGCCTTTAAGTCTCTCCTCGCTCATTTGTTTGTTTTTATATATAGGGTGCTTTTCTTCCTACAAGATGGTTTGGGTAAAGGCCTCCATCCAGGCCCACTAAGATAACAATCAGTTGCCATCTCTTCCAGATCTTTCTAAACCAGGGGCACCACAATTTTCTACTCACACGTATCATAAACATTTCCTTTGGTAGCCTCTCAGTCAGCTTCAGCTACTCTACACTGTTTTCCACATTCGATTTTAAACATCATTCCAAACGCTCTCACAAGACCTCTTTTTGAGCCGCTTAGAGAAATTCCTGTTTTTCTCCTTTCCTGCAGCATTTATCTCAGCAAGAAGAATCTTGGTTTTGTCAGCCCTATTGTCTGGAAACACCTCAGTGCTTTCCACAATTTAATTTTTGGCTAGATTCTTCATTCATTCCAAAAAACATTCTGCGTTTCTCAAAATATAGTCTTATCCTCCTTCTGTCCTAATACTGCTCACCCACTAGAGGAGTCCTGGCATAAAACAGATGTCAGGAAAGCTCTGAAAGTTTACATCTCCTATACTAGGACAGTTACGCGCTCAGAGGCTCTTCTTGTCTCCTTGTATCCCTTTTCATTGGAAATGTTTCCAGGCAGATCTGTATAGTCGTGCCATATGATGCCACAAATGTTTCTAGGCCCCATAGGTTTACATTTTATTCAACCAAAGCAATAGCCACATCTTCTGACATTTATCTATCATTAGAAAATAGGTAAGTGTCAAGTGTTGCTGAGGAAGCATTAGAAGGCACGTTCTTCAGAAGGTTGCTACTGAGTCTCTTTAATTCTGTTGTTCCCTCCCAGTCACGTTTGGCTTGGGTATGCCCTATTAGAGTGCCCCCAGAAGAGGGAAATGAGAAACCACTTTTGAGTACTCAGAAAAAGTACTGGAAAAGACAGCTGGAAGAGGGCTCCAGGTTCAGTGAAAAGTTTTCCAATACCACAAATTTCTGGTCTCCTGATCTGTGCAGTGATAGGAATAACCCATTCTAATGGATTCTTCCTCTGCACCTATCAGAAGGGACCCTCATGGTGAAGGTCCAGGGTTCCCATCTCAAATAAAACCTACTGTGTCATACTGCCAACACATATAACAACATAAATATTCACATTGAGTTTCAAATAGATAAGTATGTGTACAGACCTTCCCTGGTCATCACTCCATATTTTTCTTTTTCTCCCCCCCCCCAGTAAATTTAGTTATAAGAATGTCTGTGATTTGTTCATTAGAGGAAAAATTAATCTAATATGTTTTCTTTCCCAAAATTAAATTATAATTGGTCAGTTTAAGCCTTGTTGTGCTGTACAAAAGTCTAACCTTTGTTGAATTAGAAAATAGCTTCCTTTTTGTACATATGCCCAATATTCACAGTTCTCTGAACCACTTGTGTTTAAACAACAGAATAATTTTTTTCTTGAAGAAAGAGGGGAAAGCTGAAGTTGCTAAAAGTCATGATTAATATTAGTCCCAGGATTTCAGTTTACAAGCCATACTGTAGATGTGGCTCACTGAGGAAACATGTCCTGTTGTTTTTGCTAGGTATGTCTTCAGGCAGCCCTCTCCAAACGCCACTTATTCGACCTGCAGGACTTGCAGATTTTGGACCATCAAGCGCCTCTTCACCCTTGAGCAAAGGAAACAGTGTTTGTGGATCTTCCAAAACCTTAAACCTGATAAGTTCGTTGGCACCAGAAAACCCAATACGAAAACAGTATAAAGGAGCGCACACCTCAGGCGGGCGGTAGTAATTTTGAACCCATGTGTGTTCATGCCAGCTTTCTAAACAGTCCATGCCTACCAGCAAAAGGGTATACAGATGATGCCTTGTCTCCATCCTGTATGTGGGTGTGAAGAGAAGATTGCTGCACTACTGGCGCAGGAGGTGTTCTCCATGCACTTTCATGTGTAGCCCACATTTTCTACCTTTGCAGATTTGTGAAGAGAAAGGAGACCGAGACTAGGGATGCTTGAGATTAACTTTTTCACTAAGTTTTTTTCTGGCATCCTAAAAATCATGTGGGGAAAGGATCCAGCTTCCATGTGAGATTGGCTACAAGATCTCCCCCTTTGTTCTTATTCACACCAGCACCCTCTCCCCTCATCATTCAGGTTTTAAGTGGAATTCCACTTCATTCTTACAATGAGATCAGTGTCTAAACGTTGGGAGTGCCCTGCAGATTGAGAATGCGCCTTTTTGAGGGAGTGGTGGAGGAATAACTTGACGGTTCTAATGTGGATGAATGGTAGGATACTATAAACAGCAGATTTCAGGGGAAAGGAGAGAGAAGTTTTGCACTGTGTCCAAGAAGAGGTATTTTGTCAATACCATGCTTCTGAACTCCTGTTTGTTTGGTTAAACAGCAGTAGGATGATAAGCTTTTCAGAATGACGTTGCTGTCTCCTATCACAGAGTAGAAGATTCTGTAACATCACAGTAATCTAATAGATGCATTAAATTTCATAGCATTGGGTTTTAAGTATTTCCAAGTATTTTGGCTTATGTGGCAATCTTGAAAAAACTTTTAGAATTTAAAAGTCATTTTGTGTGTACTTTTAACAAGAAGCTATCTGAGAAGGAGAAAATGTCATTATTTTCCCTCTCATTGTGCCATAGAAGAGCTTTCTGTTAACATTTTAGGTACCACAAGTCTCCACACTACAAAATAAGAACACTGAGGCATGTGTTACTCTCACTTCCATGCAATCCCTAGCTCAAGCAGTGTTGTTCATTCCAGGCCATCCACTCACCGTATTCTTTTTTTTTTTAAAGCAAGTGTAATTTGTTAGATGTGTCCACATCTACCTCCACTGTGATGTTCTGGCACTGTTGCAGAGCTCTGTGAAGCTAGTGAAAGTTGTCAGAAGAGCAGCAACGTCATGGGTGTAACTCTTTGTTCTGATACTCCATTCTAAATGCAAAAGAACCCTCTGCTTTGGCATGATTTAGAGATATATGTATACTGTCTGCATTGCACTGAGATGAAGGAGGGGTCCAGTTCTCCTGTTTTCACATTGAGATTAAGTGGACATTCTTTTTGGGCATTTTCACCATTCAAGGGAGAACCAGGTTACGAGGTGAAGATCTTAGCTAAGATAGCAAAGGATTTTTCAGTCTCATGCACCTTGCCTGGCATCCCACAGTGTAGAGGAAGTGCTTCCTGTTTGACTCTGCCTCTAATTTGCACACCCGAAGATTGCAGAAATGAGTTCAGTTAGATTGATTTTTTAGGGGAGAAAAACAGATTTGGAGGGAATAATTGGGTGGGGAGGGATGTTTAATTTAAATCATGAAGATTTTACCCTGCCTCCCTCAGATTCACATGTGTATATACTGTGTTTAGAGGGAATCAGAAAAAAATGCCAAGCTTTTTTTCCTCTTTGAATGTGCTGTCTATTTTTATAACTGAACTTGTATATATGTATAAAAAGAGACACATCTTTCTTTTACTAACTGGAGAAATGAATCTTAAATAAAATGGAGTGAGATAATTTTATGTAAATTCAGACTCTGTGTTTTATTGTTTTCATAAGAAAAGTTTTATTGTTTTCATAAGGGTTTTTTTTAATGCTTCTCTTAAAATGGGTCTAGATACGGGAATGTACCAAAGGTTTGTGGATTTGCAAACATATCTTTATTATCTTACCAGTAATGCACCTTGTTCAGTATTTTCCCTGTTTTTCCAATCACTTGATATTTGTTTTCATGTCAGAGTGAATGACTTATCTACAGTAGGATCACAATCAGGGTGGATTAAAACCAATGATATTTTGAAACAACTAAAAGTCAGATTTTTTATTTGAATCACATTTTTTATTTTAATAAAATTTATTTTAATGAAATGCTTTTGGAGGGAAAATCTGTCTATAGGTAGTTTTCTGTACAACTACATTGTAGTTCAAAGGTTATTCATCCTGAAATATAGCTTAGTTATGTAGCATGAGGCTGCTGTATATTCATACAATATTTACATTTTTGATAAACTAATTCAATTAATCCAAGTTATCTAAGCTGAATAGATACTTTTACCTTTTCAGAGTAAAAATGGTATAAAATTTTAAAAAATTCAGGAAAAGACCTTGATCCCATTGTTGTTCTACAAATCTATGTACAATGAACACATTACCTTAAATGCTAGGTTTGAAGATTGTTGTTAAATGCATCTGTACAAGGCTCTGAGGTGGGAGGGGCAAGCAGTAAAAATGAAAGTGAAACCTTCTGCGTCACTTATAAACCTTGTGCACATAGCTTGAAGTTTTTTTTAAGATACGTAATTTAAATGTCACGAGAAGCCTCGTGGCGCAGCGGTTAAACTGCTGTACTGCAGCCAAAACTGTGCTCATGACCTGGGGTTCAATCCCAGGGAGTGGCTTAAGGTTGACTCAGCCTTCTATCCTTCTGAGGTCCGTAAAATGAGTACCCAGCTTGTGTAGCCTGCATAATTAACTTGTAAACTGCCCAGAGAGGGCTTGTAGCGCTATGGGGTGGTATATAAGCAGCACACTTTGCTTTTGCTTTTTTTTTTAAACACTTCAGTTAATAAACATTGATGTTTAAGCAAATGCAACAATATTATATAATGCTATAGTTTTATTTAACTAAAACAATTTAAGTAGTTCTCCAAATATGAATGATTAACCTATTCAACTAAAATCAGTTCTGATATAGCTGTTTTACTAATCTGACAGGTTATTATTCTAAATATGAAATCTGCATCTGGTTGTGAATATTAAAGATAGTAACTACGATCAAGAATGAGTCTTTACATTTAAAAATAATGATCTAAATGGAGTCTTACTGACTAGTGATTTAAATCAAAACCACCCTGATCACAATGGCCAGGAGATCACAGATTACTTACTGTAGAATAATAAGTCACAATTTAGAATAGTAAGTCAAAGTTAGAGTAGGCCCATTTGAATCAATAGAATATGTAGAGGGGTTGACTAACTAAATCCCCATTGATTCAGTGGTCCTGTTCTGGTATAATTTGCTATGCTAAGCAACTGATTTTTGGCAAACATCAAACCATTCTTGCTTCATAAGTGGTATTGTACATTGAGATGATAACACCTCTGCTAAAATCTTTTCTTCCTTCTTCCTTAAATCTTTTTTTATTTGTATCAGAGTACTGCACAATTTAAAATTATGGTTACATATTAAATATAGGTAAATTTGAAAACAAATCAAAATGTTAAGATTATTAGACTATTTTGACCAGAAGCAGGCTACTTTAATTGCAGTATCTTTGCCATTTGCTAAATCTTCTTTTGTACACGTGGTGGGACATAAATTGCATGCACATAAGTACCGCATTGATTGAATTTCTCCAGTTAAAGAAAATTTGTCCTGTTATTCAGGTAGCCCATCTTGATTCTTTTTTTTAATCTTTTACTTCGCTTCGAAGTCTATTAAGTAACTTCCAGATGATCCAGCTAGAGACATTCTTCAGCATTCATCCATTTGGCCACGTGTATTGTTTTTGTTCTTCATAGGTTTAATGTAGCCTTTTCTGGTTTAATATTTAGAGCTTGAGATGTATGCAGAAAACTTCTCCTCAGTTTTAGCCATCGTCTAGGGGGGTTGTTGTCCATGAAGTGGATGGGTTTGGTGCTGTATTACCTCATGTCATTCATTATTTGCTAGTACCTTTCAGTGTAGTTCTGGAGGAGTAATGTTAGCCAAATAATAGTCTTTTTGTATTCTCAAAGGCTTTCACGGCTGAGATCCAATGGTTGTTCTAGGTTTTTTGGGCTGTTTGGCCGTGTTCTGGAAGTTTTTGTTCCTAACGTTTGACCAGTCTCTGTGGCTGGCATCTTCAGAGGACGGGAGTTAGAATATGTTCTAAAATAGACTTTTTCAAATAATGCCTGGGCACACAAGATAACTGTAATTGTTATTTGTTGTCCCATACAATTTAATAACTACGTGCACATGTCTTCAAGCCTGTGAAGAGGTCAGTGCCTGTTTAAAAAAACCCCAACACAAATGTATCACTGTGTCTGGACTTGCATCAGTGTAGTTAGGGAAGTTGGAAAACAAGTATCACCTCATCTTGATTATGAGTAATTGTCAATCCTGTTATACAGTACAGTCAGATTTCCCCCCCAGTAAAATAAGGAGCCATCAGTCTCACACAGTATTTCTTAATTCTCTCTCTCTCTTGTCAGTGGTGTCATAAGAACTTATGGGTAACCATGCTGAATCAGGCCAAAGACCTGTCTAGTCCAGCATTCTGGTACATTAGTTAAGAAGGTGTTGTTCCAGGTCAGCCATGTATATATATGTACATATTGTGGTGCTATACAGGTACCCGTGGCAGTTCTGTTAATTTAGAGATAGATGTTTTATCAAAAGTTAAACAGTTGTGTCTGAGCACCAAGTCACAGAGGGTAGTGGCTCGTTGTGCTGAGTCCTCATTCTGAATGGTATTCCTGATTGCCTGTTGTTCATCTCTGTGTGGGATGTTAATGTAGAGGGCTTCTGCATCCATGATGGTTAAGATAGTGTTGTCAAGGAAGTAGTGAGTGGATTGCATTTTCCTCAGAAAGTCTGCACTCTCTCTCTCATAGCTATGTGCATTAGTGAAATGTGATTTGAGGATAGAGTCAAGGTATCCTGACACCCCTAACAGCATGGCATTGATATAATGAGCCTGCTGGAGTTGGCCAGTTTGTGCAGTTTTGGTAGCAGGTAGAAGGTAGCTGGTTGAGGTTCTTGTGTTTCAGCCAGGGTTTGAGCACTGATGTTTTTTTGTGGACTGTTCCTCTTCATGCTGTGTAAAATGAGGCGCAGCTTGTTGCTCTACTGGTTGCTGTAGGAATATTCTTTGAGCCTCAGTCTACAGCACTCTATCATCTGCATGGGTTCAGTAGGAGAAAAAAGTCGGGTCCCTTGAGAGGACTGAGACTTCTGCTTTGCTCAAAGGTCATGGTGTTCCTGGGTGGGCCAAGGGGTCCTGTAGTAGATTGGATAACTTGTTTCTTTTTCCTCAAGGGAGTAAGTTATTTCTTGCAGTGGAGAATACTTCTGCGTTATCTGGTGCAGAGGGCTGGCTCTGTACATGTGGTTCAAGATTTGTGATTTCTTTGTGGATTTTTCATTGCTTGCTGTATAGGATGCTGATACTTTGACTTCTTGAGTGATGCCCGTGGGTATAACTTATAGTATTCTGACTGGTGTCTTAAGATGAACCTAAAGTATCTAAAAATAATGCTGTATCTAAAGTATCTGAAGATGGTATTGCAGAGTAAAGGCAGATTATAATTAAATAAAACTAAATAATCCTTTTTTAAAAAATAAAATAACCCTGAGGTGCACATCCCTACGATTCTTAGTATTAATACCAAATACTAGGTAGCTGTGTTTCACAATTTTGGAGGTATATGTGTGGAGACGAACACGCGTATTTGTATAAACAGATGTGTATGGCAGTTTTGGAACATGCAGGCATGAATAGGCTATGCAAATGCAAGTTTAATTTATCCACACCTACTGCATAGCATTCACAAAAATAAAGATGTTACAGAACAGAAGGAATGTGAATGCCAATATTTATTTGTTGTTAAGTGCCATCAAGTCAACTCTGACTTATGTTGACCCTTTGAATGAATGACTTTCAGAATGACCTTTCCTCAACAGCCCTACTCAGCTCTTGAAGAACCAAGGCTATGACTTACTTTATGTAGTCAATCCATCTCTTACGTGGTCTTTCATTTTTCCTCCTGCCCCCAACTTTTTCCCAGCATTGTTGTCTTTTCCAGAAAATCTTGCCTTCTCATAATGTGCCCAAAGTGTGACAACCTCAGTTTCATTATTTTTGCCTCCAGGGATAGTTTGGACTTGGTTTCTTGTAGGGCACACTTGTTTGTCTTTCTAGTGGCCCAGAGCATCTGGTAAGATCTCATTCAGCACCACATTTTAAATGAATCAGTTTTTGTTTTTTGGTCAGCCTTCCTGTCCAACTTCCATACCCATACATAGTGATCTGAAATATGTGAATGATCCCTTGATCCTTTCATTGAAAGTAGTTTGAAGACATTGCTGCTTTCTGCATGTAAGATGGTGTCATATGCATATCTTAAATTACTGGTGTTTCTTCTACCAATTTCACTTCTTTGCTTATACAGTACAAAATCACTCTGTCTCTCCATATTCTGTCTTGATAGTAGCTTCTTGTCCACAGTGCAGGTGGACAAGAAGCTAGGACAATCAAGTGTTGAGGCATACCCATTTGTTTCAGAAAAACATCAAAGACTGTTTTAGTCTATATATCATAGAATGATATTCTGCTTTACTACTTACTCTCTTAACCACTAATTCATAACAGTCATGCTGATCTAAAATTATATGAAATTTAAATCTACTAAAACAGAGTTTTACTCAGCAGAAACTCTGAGTAAAACTCTGTTTTAGTAGATTTAAATTTCATAGAATAAGAAAACCTGCTTACAGGCTTATAAAGAAGGAGCATTTGTTCTCAGAAAAGTATTGGATTCTGTACTCACAGTTTTGTTCAGGTTTTCCCACTATGCTCAGTGTTTTTTCTGTACTTTTCTGTGCTTTTTTGTTATTTCTAGAAGCTGGGCTTAATTCATGCCAGAGTGCAGAGTTTAGCATTTTGGCACTTCCCATAGATTGCTGCCTTGCCGTGGTGAAGGGGCTTGAGTAACTGAAAGAAGCTATGGGCTATGCTGTGCAGGGCCACCCAAGACAGACAGGTCATAGTGGAGAATTCCGACTCAACACAATCCACCTGGAGCAGGCTTTGCCAAGCCATTCCAGTATCTTTGCCAAGAAAATGGACAGAAACAAAAGGCTAAAAGATATGACGCTAGAAGATGGGACCCTCAGGTCGGAAGGCGTCCAACATTCTACTGAGGAAGAGCGCAGGACAAGTACAAGTAGCTCCAGAGCTAATGAAGTGGTTGGGCCAAAGCCGAAAGGACACTCAGCTGTGGACATGCCTGGAAGTGAAAGGAAAGTCCGATGCTGCAAAGAAAAATACTGCATAGGAACCTGGAATGTAAGATCTATGAATCTTTGTAAGCTGGATGTGGTCAAACAGGAGATGGCAAGAATAAACATTGACATCCTGGCCGTAGGTGAACTAAAATGGACAGGAATGGGCAAATTCAATTCAGATGATTATCATATCTACTATTGTGGGCAAGAAGCCCATAGAAGGAATGGAGTAGCCCTCATAGTCAACCAGTGAGTGGGAAAAGATGTAATGGGATACAATCTCAAAAATGATAGAATGATTTCAATATGAATCCAAGGCAGACCTTTCAACATCACAATAATCCAAGTTTATGCACCAACCACTAATGCTGAGGAGAATGAAATTGACCAATTCTGTGAATACTTACAACACTGTCCGAGACCTGCTCGGGAAATATGTGGGTGCTGTAAAATAATCACTCATGGACACAAGAAAAACTTTTGCTTAAGTTCTTTGTTAGTTCTTTCCAGCATGGCCGGGGAAAAGACTTTCTCTCCGTCTCCCTGTCTCTCATCGTCCCTCTAGCAGCTCTTTGTTCTCTCCCTCATTTCTTCGTCCCCTCCTCCACACACTGTCCGAGAGTGATTTATTGCCTCCATTATTGCCTCCATAAAACGCCTCTCCAGCAGATTACAGCCTGTTACATAGTTTATAGGCATACATATGCCCGCCTACTAACCTACATCACACCATACAATACAAGAGGGAAATGAAGAAACACTTCTTCCTGTTGCCTTAAGGACAGGGCCACATGGCACATAGATATATGGAAAGTACATAGACTAAGGAAAAATACTAGACTAGCTAAATATATGCTATCTGTTTTTAGCAGAACCATATCCCAACACAACACCTTCTAGAACTGACAACAAAGAAAGATGTTTTTCTCATTCTAGGGGATTGGAATGCTAAAGTAGGGAGTCAAGAGATAAAAGGAACAACAGGAAAATTTGGCCTTGGAGTTCAAAATGAAACAGGGCAAAGGCTAATAGAGTTTTGTCAAGAGAACAAGCTGGTGATCGCAAACACTCTTTTCCAACAACACAAGAGGCGACTCTACACATGGAAATCACCAGATGGGCAATATCGTAATCAGATTGATTATATTCTCTGCAGCCAAAGATGGAGAAGCTCTATACAGTCAGCAAATCAAGACTTGGAGCTGATTGTGGCTCTGATCAGCTTCTCATAGCAAAATTCAAGCTTAAACTGAAGAGAGTAGGAAAAAACACTGGGCTACTCAGATATAATCTAAACCAAATCCCTTATGAATACACAGTGGAAGTGAAGAACAGATTTAAGGAACTAGATTTGGTGGACAGAGTGCCTGAAGAACTTTGGATAGAGGCTTGTAACATTGTACAGGAGGCAGCAACAGAAACCATCCCAAAGAAAAGGAAATGCAAGAAAGCAAAGTGGCTGTCCAACGAGGCCTTACAAATAGCAGAGAAAAGAAGGGAAACAAAATGCAAGGGAGATAAGGTAAGTTACAGAAAACTGAACGCAGACATCCAAAGAATAGCAAGGAGAGACAAGAGGGCCTTCTTAAATGAACAATGCAAAGAAATAGAGGAAAATAATAGAAAAGGAAAAACCAGAGATCTGTTCGAGAAAATTGGAGCTATTTTGTGCAAAGATGGAAGGATGGAAATGGAACCTCACAGAAGCAGAAGACATCAAGAAGAGGTGGCAAGAATACACAGAGGAATCATACCAGAAAGATTTGGATATCCCGGACAACCCAGATAGTGTGGTTTCTGACCTTGAGCCAGACATCCTGGAGAGTGAAGTCAAGTGGGCCTTAGAAAGCTTGTCTAACAACAGGGCCAGTGGAGGTGATGGCATTCCAGTGAAACTATTTAAAATCTTAAAAGATGACGCTGTTAAAGTGCTACATTCAATATGCCAGCAAATTTAGAAAACTCAACAGTGACCAGAGGACTGGAAAAGATCAGTCTACATCCCAATCTCAAAGAAGGGCAGTGCCAAAGAATGCTTCAGCTACCATATAATCGCACTCATTTCCCACACTAGCAAGGTTATGCTCAAAATCCTAGAAGGTAGGCTTCAGCAGTGTGTGGACCGAGAACTCCCAGAAGTACAAGCAGGATTTCGAAGGGGCAGAGGGACTAGAGACCAAATTGCTAACGTGCACTGGATTATGGAGAAAGCCAGAGAGTTCCAGAAAAACATCTACTTCTGCTTCATTGACTACGCAAAAGTTTTTGACTGTGTGGACCACAGCAAACTATGGCAAGTCCTTAAAGAAATGGGAGTGCCTGACCACCTTTATCTATGTCATGAGAAACCTATACAGTACGTGGGACAGGAAGCAACAGTTAGAATTGGATATGGAACAACTGAGTGGTTCAAAATTGAGAAAGGAGTATGACAAGGCTGTAAATTGTCTCCGTGCTTAGTTAACTTATATGCAGAATACATCATGCGAAAGGCTGGACTGGAGGAATCCCAAGCCAGAATTAAGATTGCCGGAAGAAATATCAACAACCTCAGATATGCAGATGATACCACTCTGATGGCAGAAAGTGAGGAGGAATTAAAGAACCTCTTATTGAGGGTGAAAGAGGAGAGTGCAAAAAATGGCCTGAAGCTCAACATAAAAAAAAACTAAGATCATGGCCACTGGTCCCATCACCTCCTGGGAAATAGAAGGGGAAGATATGGAGACAGTGACAGATTTTACTTTCCTGGGCTCCATGATCACTGCAGATGGGACCGCAACCATGAAATTAAAAGACGCCTGCTTCTTGGGAGGAAAGTGATGACAAACCTAGACAACATCTTAAAAAGCAGAGACATCACCTTGCCAACAAAGGTCCGCATAGTCAAAGCTATTGTTTTTCCAGTAGCAATGTATGGACACGAGAGCTGGACCATAAAGAAGGCTGACCGCTGAAGAATTGATGCTTTTGAATTGTGGTGCTGGAGGAGACTCTTAAGAGTCCCCTGTACTGCAAGGAGATCAACTTATCCGTTCAGAAGGAAATCAGCTCATGTTGGGAAAGTGTGAGGGCAAGAGGAGAAGGGGACGACAGAGGACAAGATGGTTGGACAGTGTCATCGAAGCTACCAATATGAATTTGACCCAACTCTGGGAGGCAGTGGAAGACAGGAGGGCCTGGCGTGCTCTGATTCATGGGGTCCCGAAGAGTCAGACACAACTTAACGACTAAACATACAAACAAACAAGCCCCATACTGACAGAACTTTTGCCATGTCTGAAAGATCCTTGTATGTACTGTACTATCTCAGTGGTTAATTGTCATGCATAACAAGGGAATTAGGACTAAATCTACAATTTGAACTTAAAATAGTTTAAGCTATCATAGCTTTCTTGCAAAACACATTGGCCAAAATCCTGTTGCTTAGTATAATAAATTGTATTAGAGTAGGCCCATTGAATTAATGGGAGTTTGATGAGTCAGCTTCTACATGAGCTGCATTGATTCAAATGGGTCTACTCTAACTGTAACCTATTTTTGCACAGTAGGTCGCAGTTAGAACAGGTCCATTTTAACCAGCAGAACTTATGAAGGAGTTGACAACTTACTGTGCTATGTGGCTGAATTTCACCCATTGTAATTTCCAGTTATTTTCACATGGCTGGCAATTTTGAAGCCAATTTTAATCTGTATTAATGCCATTCTGCCTGAGAGTAAACTAACATGTTTCCTCAGTGTAGTAACATATGTGGTGGCTTCTTTACCTTTGATAAGGTAAAGGTAAAGGTTTCCCTTGACATTTTAGTCCAGTCGTGTCCAACTCTAGGGGGCAGTGCTCATCCCCATTTCCAAGCCATAGAGCCAGCGTTTGTCTGTACAGTGGACCCTCGACCTACGGAATTAATCTGTATTGGAACGGTGTCTGTAGGTCAAAAAGTCCCTAGGTCGAAAATGCATTTCCCATAGGAATGCATTGAACACCATTTAATCCGTAACTGGCCCAAGAAACCCCCCACGCACGGACAAAAATGAAAAAAAAAAAATTTAAAACTTACCTTTTCAAAGCCTTCCATGGGTCCCCCACTGCCGCCATCACCGCTGCCGGAGGACTCCGAGGGCTTCGGCGCCGCTGCCGGAGGACTCTCGGAGCTCCCTGCCCCTACCGACGCAGGCTTTCCCAGGGTGAACCAGGCCTAACAGGGAAAGGCTTCCCCCGGTAGGCCCGGTCTACTCCCCAGGCATTCCCGGGCAGTAGACTGGGCCTACTGGGGGAAGCGCTCCCCTGGTAGGCCCAGTTCGCCCTGGGAAACCTGCGTTGGCCGGGGGGGGAACCTCCGGAGGCCTTCCCCGCCGCCATGGGAGGCATCTCGGAGTTCGCTGCCGCCACCAATCATGCTTCGGAGACACAATCGGCGGTGGTGGGGGACTTCCGAGATGCTGCCCATGGCGGCAGAGAACCCCTGGAAGGCATCCGGAGGCAGATTGGTGGCCAGATTTTTTCGGCCTCCCTCTTCTGGTCTGTAGGTCAATTCTCCAGCCACAAGTCGATTGGAAATCTTGTGGCCGGAGAAGTCTGGGAGCTCACTCCGTCACGTGGATTTGATCTTATGACTGCTGGTCTTACAACCTTGCAGCATAGAGGCTTATGCGGTTTAACCTGCAGCGCCACCACATCCCATCTTTGATAGTATGGTGTAATATTAAGGCATAATCCAGGAGCCAGAGAAATCAGGGTTCAGATACGCTTGTCACTGGGATGCTAACTGCTCCCATCTCTCTCAGCTTCCCAGGACTGTGAGAGTAAAATGTGGGAGGGGAGTGCTAGGCCTCTCGGTTCTTGCTACATATTCCCTCCATGTTTTGTGCAGTCTTCACAACAGATGAAGGCAGTAAATGAATTTGCCAGCACTAAGAGCTACTGAGCTCTTCTCGTTGTAATGCAAAGTATTTTGGAATGATTTAGTCTTGAATGGCCAGTTGAGATCCATGAGATTTACAAATAAAAGCTACAGTCCTTTCAATCCAATTAATCCAACTTTTCAGTTGAATTACAAAACAGAGATCTTTCCTGAAATTTGGCCGAGATTGACCCTTATTGCATTACACCCGAAGAAAAATGCTGAAGCTTGTATTGACTTTAGAACAATAAGCTGAGATACCCATTTGTTTGTTGTTGTTTAGTCATTTAATCATGTCTGACTCTTTGTGACCCCCATGGACCAGAGAACACCAGACCCTCCTGTCTTCCACTGCCTCCCGGAGCTGGGTCAAATTCATGTTGGTAGCTTCGATGACACTGTCCAACCATCTCATCCTCTGTCGTCCCCTTCTCCTCTTGTCCTCACACTTTCCCAACATGAGGATCTTTTCCAAAGAGTCTTCTCATGAGATGGCCAAAGTATTGAAGCCTCAGCTTCAGGATCTGTCCTTCCAGTGAACACTCAGGGTTGATTTCCTTCAAAATGGATTTGTTTAAGGGGTTCTTTAAACATGGCAAATTTTATAGGAAGTACAAGGAAGGGGCAGAAGACATGTGGTTTGAAATCAGAGAATTTTGCATGAGGGAAGCATTATTCTGCTTATATGAGAAATGCCTGGACATGGACTTGTATGTATGCCTTACTGATTATGAGAACACCTTTGACAAAGTGCGAACACAGCAAGCTGGTGAAGTTGTCGGTTAAAAATGGTTGATTCTAAGAGATATTAATTTCATTTATAACCTCTGCTAGAAATAAAAAAACTGCAGTGAAAGTTGATAAGCAAATGACAGAGAACACAAACATGAATGGGAGTACATTAAAGATGTATGTTCTGCCCAATGGTTTTCAATTTTTATTATTTGTATACACACAGAGAGAGAGAGAGAGAGAGAGAAATTTGCTTATTCAAATAGCACTAACATAATCAATGGAGTAGCATCAGTCAACTAGCCACACCCAATATGAAGATAGCACAGTATTGCCAACCGACAGTTTAGGTGGTCTACAAAAGTTAGTGAATAAAGTTGGTGAGGTAAGTAATGTAGATGGCCTAAAAATGACTTTTTGAAAACAGGCAGCCAAAGAAATGCAGTTAAAATCCAAATGCAAAGTGTGTGGCATATTGGCTACATGCATTGTTAGACTAAATTTGGTCCTTGCCTGTAAGGTCTGTTATGATAAGCACATATATTTTGAAATGTACCACTTCAGTAGTATACATACTGTGGAAATATATAGTCCAGTATAGAAACAATAATTGGCTCCTTCACGCCTACTTACGACAGGTTTTTCTGGAGCCATTTGCGGGAAACACATGCACACACAGGTTTGTAATAGTTACTAATAAGAGCATTTAAGCAAAATGTTTTGGCTTCCACCTTGTTTTCAAGGTGACAAAATAAATACATAAATAAAAGAGTTTAAAAAAGAATTAAAAGGCATAAATTAAAAAAGCGGCACTTGACTTGACCTCGTGAGACTCCTGTTTGAATAAAATTTGGCAGCTGGCAAAACAACAGAGAGGGGATCAGCCTATCAGTGAATTTTCTAAGTTTCCCAACTGTTTTTCAGTATAAAGCAGACATACCTGCATTCCTTTTTATACATGCTGTTCTATTTGTTTTTACAGTTCGCAATTCGTCCTCTTGCCCTCTCTATGTCTGGATAAATGTTCATCTACTGAGGCTACCTTGTGCATCTGAAGAAATGGCTTGCAGTCCACAATGCCAAATAAAACCAGTTAAGATGGTTATTGTGGGGTTTTTTTGGGGCTCTTTGGCCATGTTCTGAACATGGCCAAAGAGCCCGAAAAACCCACAACGATCAGATCCCAGCCATGAAAGCCTTTGAGAATACATTAAAACCAGTTAAGCTTTAAAGTGTTTTTGCTGCAACAGACTTAACAGAACTAGCCCCTGGAAACATTTATGTTTCAAAGATATCAGTGCTGTCCAATTCTCACTCAAATTAGCAGTTGTCACTTTGGTGTGTCTGGGAATACCTTTAAATTGTCCCCTTAGTGTGAACCACTGAGTGAATGCTCTGACTCTTCTGATGTCTCCATTTGTAATAGCTTTAAAATGATGTCAAAACTCTCACATGACTGCAATTATCTATTGTTAGCTGATGACTTGTGCAGACTAACACATTTAATGGAATGTGCATACATGCACACCCTTCAATTCATCATGCTGTTACTTGTGACAGAATGCCCGTCAGAGAAAATAAACAACCCAGTGTCTTGTGCTTCTCAATTTAAGCATGCATAACAAAAATAAAAACAAAAGAATTGTGGTACCTTGAAGACTAACACATTTGTCTCAGTAAGAGCTTTTGGAGGGGGGTGGTTATAATACACTTTAGATGCAATAATTCAAGCAGCAGACTTCTCTGAGAAGCAGCTTCTGGTCCACCATATATGCACAGCTACAGTGCATAAGGCACTACTAGGTTGGAAACAACTCCTCCATTCCACTATATAAGGCTCCCAGGCTGTTGGGGTAAATGTTGTTATGTGCCACCAAGTTGGAACTGACTTGTAGCGACCCTGATTGGGCTTTCGAGGTAAGTGAGATATTTAGCAAGTGGATTGGTTTTTACCAGCTCCAGCTCCCCATTGAGTTTCCACGGCAGATGTAGAATTTGAACCAGGTCTTCTTAATCCTGGACCATTACTCTATCTAGTACACAACACTGGGTGTCCTATGTGGGGGTGAATAACTGCATATAAATAGACACTATTGCCCCATCTCTCCTAGGCTCCTTCTATTGCTTGTCTGTACTCCTCACCTCTTTGCTCCAGAACTCTTGGGCCAGATGGCATTCACCAAGATTGAGAATATTCTTTTTGGATTATAACACGTAGATATCCCAGCCCTCTGATGAGGGTGGTTGGGAAATTCTGGGAGTGGTAATTTGAAAAGAGACTTTTCTAACCTCAGACTGACAACCCTACAGTTGCACCATAGCCTGATGCAGAAATAAGGAACCTAAACACTTCCAGATACTGCACCTTTGGTTCTTACGAGAGAGGTTGTTGGGAGGTGGAGTTCAGAACATCTCTGGAGGGTCACACTGGGTCATTACTTCTACAGTGTTCTGTCTTCAGCTGTACAATGGCACTTCCTTCTGGTTGTGCTCTTAGGATGTGCTAAATGTTGTCAAGTCACATCCAACCCATAGAAATTCTAACAGTGTTTTTAAGGTGTGTGAAATGTTCTATCGCTTTTTAAACTACGAGCCCCTGTGATTTTCCATGTCTGAACAGTGATACAATCCACGTCTTCCGAGTCCTAGTTCAACACACTAATAGCTACATGACACTGGCTTACTGTTAGGTTATGTAGCTGCATTTACTTTGCAATGCAGTTGAGCCCTTGAAAAGACCTTACATCCAGTGGAGTCTCAGGTTGTTTGCTGTCTTTTTGCATTCTTTCCATTTTTGTCACACTTCACTATGCTTGTTCTGTCTGCTCTTGGGTACATTCTGCTGAGTTACAGGAGAACTCTACAGAATTATAGTTGTTCTGTTTTATTCCTTCTGTTCCATCCATTTGGTGACTGTTCCACAGTAAATTCCACATGGCAATTTGCATACAGGAGAAATAGATCTACTGATGATACTTTGTCCATTGTACTCCATACTGTATTGAGTCATTTAGAACAACAGGGAACTTACGTGAGGCTGTTGTTTGTGGATTATAGCTCTGCTTTTAATACCAGTCTACCCAATAGGTTGTTTTTTTAAATGATCAACCTGAGATTAACTCAGAAGATTTGTGTGTGGATAAAGGACTTTCTCACAGGCCACAGTCAGTAAGGATGGGATCTCACATTCTTCTACCCTAGTACTAAGTACAGGAGCTCCCCAGGGCTGTGTGCTAAGTCCCTTCCTCTATTCCCTGTACACACATGATTGCACCCCACTGTATAACACCAACACAATTATTAAATTTGTGGATGATACAACAGTTGTGGGGTTCATAAATAAGAACAATGAGTCTGCTTACAGAAAGGAAGTACAAGGGTTGATACTCTGGTGTAAAGAAAATAATCTTATACTTAACATAAAAAACTAAGTAACTCATAATTGATTTTAGGAGGAAGATAAATGTACATGTCCCACTGTACATAAATGGCAAGGAAGTGGAGAGAGTTCATAGTTTTAAATTTCTGGACACTTACATCTCAGAGGACGTCTAATAGACTATAAATGCCAACATGCTAGTGAAGAAGGCACAGAAGAGGCTGTACAGTATTTCCTGAGAATGCTCGGGAAGTTAAATTTATCTCAGCATTTACTTCTATCCTACTATCATAGCACCATTGAGAGTGTCCTAACTTATAGGCATTCTTGTATGGTTTGGGAATAGCTCTGTAGCAGACAAAAAAGCTCTACAGAGAACCATTAAAACTGCCCAGAATATCACTAGGCTCCAGCTATCAACCCTGGATGTCATCTTTACATCCTGCTGTCTGAGGAAGTCACACAACATCCTGAGAGGTTCTTCTCATCCTGCATACAACTTTTTTGAACTGTTACCGTCTGGTAGAAGATAAAGAACAATTAAGACTTGGAACACACATTTTCTGAATAGTTTTTAATCCCAGAGCTATTATTGCACTTAATAATTAGCTTAAAGACCACCAGTAGTGAACAGCTGGACAGTGTTATTTAGCCTGCAGTGTATATGTTTGTATTCTTAGTGGGGGATTTTTAGTGGGTGGGGAGTGTTTGGGGATTTTTTATGTGTGTGCATGTGGGTCTGGTCTCTTGGTGTCTGTGTGAATTTCATTGTATGAGTATACTGTGTATATACTTACAATGACAATAAATTGATTTGATTTGATTTGTTTAGAAAGACATTTCTCCCCTAAAAAAGCATGCAGAACTTGGTGTGTTCTGTAGAACTATAATCTTCCCTTTTGTATTTATAGCAGCTTTACTGCTAAAAGCATTTTGCCAAGAGTTCTGTGTAATAGATAATTATAAATAGCCAGTTTATAAATAATAGATTGACTTCTTGAACTGCCCTTAAATCCGAGCTGCTTCTAGTGTTTAGGCTTTGTGGGCAATTACAGTAGCTATATTTAGTTATCATTACCTGCTGTAAACATTTTAATTCTTCTAAACCCCTCAGCCCCTTCACGGATTGCTGCCTTGTCGTGGCGAAGGGGCTTGAGTAATTCAGAGAAGTTATGGGCTATGCCGTGCAGGGACTCCCAAGACGGACAGCTCACAGTGGAGAGTTCTGATTAAACACGATCCACCTGGAGCAGGAACTGGCAAGCCACTCCAGTACCTTTGCCAAGAAAACTCTATGGACAGAAACAAAAGCTTAAAACATGATGCTGGAAGATGATCCCCTCAGGTCGGAAGGCATCCAACATGCTACTGAGGAAGAGCGGAGGACAAGTACAAAACGAAGAGGGCGAAGACTCTTACGAAGAGTCGGAAATGACTTAACAACTAAACAACAACAAAATTCCCTCAGCTGTGTAGTTTTTTTCTCCTCTCCTTTTTTTTGACTCCCTACTTTGCATGACATCATTCTATCACTGCAAGAATAGCAGAAATATCATCATTTTATCTTAATCCAGATTGGTTGATCCTTTGGAAGGCTGTGATAAGAAAATGCACAAGAGAAAACCTTGTATTCTTCTTCATTGTGTCTGTGTTTCTCACATATGGGAAATTCCATACCTGCACAGAACACTGTCAGAACCTTCTAGACTTGAGGGCCTTTGGATGGGAGCCCTCCCTTCACTTTGCAAACTCAGCACCATTCCCACCGCATTTAATTCATTTTTCTTATCACATTTTTGGAACATTTCTCAAAGATTCATTTTCATTCTCTCAGAGCTGACATGCTGAGCTTGTGGAGATCAGTCTTCCTCCAAAAACGCACATAGGCCAATTTAAAGACAGTATATTAATTTTTGAAAAGCCAGATTTGCCCCAACCCTGAGTGAAGCAAGGGGTAGGAGCTAATTTTCTAAAAGAGTATTAATTCCTCTCCCTACATGTGGCTTATCTTTAGCTTTTGTTCTTCATCTGACTGATCATAGAAGTATAGAGTTGGAACGGTCTCGAAGGGCCATCAGGCCCAACATTCTGCTGAATCAAGAAATCCTTTGCTAAAGCACACCTGACAGGTGTCCATTTAACCTCTTTCCAGTGAAAGAGAGTCCACCACCCAGCAAGGCAGTCCACTCCACTGTTGAACAGCTCTTACTGTAAAGAAATTATTCATAATGTTCAGGCAAAATCTCCTTTCCTACTCGAATCTATTACTTCAGGTTCTAGCTTCTAGAGCTACAGAAGACAAGCTTTCTTCATTATCCACGTCGGCCCTTCTAATATTTGATCATGTAGCTTCTCAATCAAACATAGCCTTGCTACAGGTACAGTATCCATATTATTCCAACATCCAGATTGAATTAGATGTTAGAAAAAGAGCTGTCCTTGAAGGTTGTTTTTTTAAAAAAAAGCTAAAACACAAAAGGAACTGATAACATTCAACAAATCTGATTGTGAAGGAGAGACCAAAGTTTCAGATTATAAGAAAATATATCAAAAAATTATTTCAATCTAAAAATGGCCAACATGTTGGCCTGAATTTATGGCCTTCTTTGGAGCAAAGTAAAACAAAAAGGAAGGCAACACCATTGCATGTTTACATTGCAATGCATCTGAAACTTTAATTTACATAGTTTACAATGAGAATATTCATACTACATATGGATTACATTTAATTGACGAATGTAGCCATTATGTTTTATACATTGAAGTGCTATGACAATTTCATTTGGGCCATACAGTCATGGCCAAAAGGTGTTGGCACCCTTGCATTTCTGTCAGAAAATGCAACCCTTCTCTCAGAAAATTGTTGCAGTTGGAAATGTTTTGGTACTCACATGTTCATTTCTTTGGTTTGCGTTGAAGAATTCCTATTCCATTCCTTCTCCCACCCCCCAAAAGAGGGGGAGGGGGACCAACCTGGCTTTTCAGAACAGTGCAGGTCTTCCTTTTGGGTGATACATAACTTCCTACTACTCAGTCTACAAACACTAGGAGGCCTATGAGAATTGTATTCTCTCTTGGCCCTCGTTGTCTGCCCAGATTATTGGCATCTGTTTTATGGGCATCAGTGTAGCAATTCTTCAAATGTGCAGCAGCAAGGCAAGAAGTGTTCTCTCAGTCACCCCCATTTCCTAAGAGCAAACATCTCTGCCTCGGCAGCAGCCTGGAAGGATGCCCACCTGGAGCTTCCAGTAAACACCACCTGGGACCAAGCCTGGGCTGCTGACTTCTGGCACCATTTCTTCTACCGTTCCCAGGATGCTTTGCAGTGCTCCTTGCCTGGTGTTTCAGAATCCAAACGTGTAAACACAAAATCATGAGGACTGGCAAGAAATGTTCTAGGAGGGAGCAGGGGCAGTATAAACACACATGAACATGATTTAAAGCTAATGTTTTAAAACAGAGGTCAAAATGAGGTGGTGGAAACTTCATCTTTCCATGAAGTGTTAATTTCCAAGATGTCTTGACTCAAGTTGTCTTTGCCTAAACTGAATTAGGATGGAGCTAAATGCAACTAACTGTTTGTTTGTTTAGTATACCACTCATCTGGATACCAGGCCGCTCTGGGCGGTTCACAACAGAAAAAATAATCAACAACAATAAATTAAAATAAAGTAACACCAAGTTAATATAAAAGAATAAACATAGATTAAACATTATAAATAAGAAACAATATAAACTTAAAAATACAACATAACGCTTCCGTATGTGCATTCAATGGCTAGAATTATACAAGAAACAGTGGGATATCAAACTCCGGCTCCCAAAGTCTGCCCTTTTATTTTTCAGACAAAAAAGTAGTATATTGATACAACTGGATTCTTTTGGCAATAAAAATTTTCTGCTTTTGGCAGAGAGAACATTTTGGAAATAGGAACTGGAGACGTAGCAGGGTGCAAATCCTCAGTGCTAGGGGGTCCCAAGATGGACTGGACTTCCTTTAGATAAGGATAAAAAATACTTGATAATTTTTGAAGTATTATATAGTTTGACCATGAGATTGAGAAAAATATGGTGGGGGTATGCAAAGCATTTGCATTGGTTATGAAATACTGGGTAGAATCGGTACCAAATAAAATTTAAATGCAATGAACCATTTAAAAACAAGGGGAGCTCTAATGTGATATTCAGTAGGATGGTCTGGATCTTTAATAAGTGTCATATATGCATATTCATTTAATTGCAATATCAATGGATGCTGTGCACATCTAAATGGACTGCCACTGACAATGCTTCTGTAACTGCAATGATACTTCAAATAATCTCCACTTGCGCTATTACTGCAAGTTTCCTTGGGACAATAATTTTTCTGGAAGGGCCATTTAAAACCAGTTAAGGAAAATAAGTTAGTGGTTTTTGAGTATTTGTAGCTGTGGGATTAGGGTTTTGTTTTGTTATTTCCAGGAAATTGGATGTTTCCTGTGACCAGGGTGTTTGTTTGTTTGTTTTTTTGTGGTTTCTTTGGTTTTGTTTTGTTTTGTTATAGGTGTTTTGTTGTGAAAAGGGGGGAGATGATCTGTCACTGTGGCCAATGGGTTCCATTGGTTAGTCTTTTATGTGCAGTGATCACTGGTCCTTGTGGCTGGGTAGAGTTCAACAATCTTGTCCTCTGAAGATGCGGGCCATAGAGACTGGTAAAATGTTAGGAAGAGAAACCTCAAGAACACGGTCAAACAGCCCGAAAAACCCACAACAACCATTGGATCCCGGCTGTGAAAGCCTTCAAGAACAAAGTTAGTTAGTATTCATTATTTGCATCTATTACAGTGGACCCTCGACTTACAGACGGCTCGACTTACAGACTTTTCGAGTTACAGACTTCTCTGGCTGCAAAATTTAGATTCGACTTGCAGCCAGAGAATCGACTTACAGACCAGAAAAAAACCAAAATGGAATAAAAATAGAATAAAAACCACTGGTTATGGGATTAATCGGTTTTCAGTGCATTGTAGGTCAATGGAGATTCGAATTACAGACTTTTCAACTTGCAGCCACCATTCCAATACGGATTAATTCCTTAAGTAGAGGGTCCACTTTGTATTTGGCTGCCAGTCATTTGAAATCTGAATAATCTGTTGATGAGAAATCGAATGTTGCACAAGATATACGAGTTCCCCTTTAGTGGCTTTGCCATGGGTTTACCAATGATGGTCAATGCTTAGGATAAAAGCAATAAAGTTTACAGACATATTAAGGTTACTTTTTTAGGGCAAATGCAGGAGTAGGTGATACCTTTAATCAGCCATTAAGAATATAAAAAAATATATCAAGCATTCGAATGATAAATCTTCTTCAAAGCTGTGCATCAAGTTCTTGTGGGCAGTTCCAAACTTATTTGCTGCTTTTTAATGTCCCAAATTCACATGGCTCATGGTGTAGAGGCCAGACGAGCTTCTTAGATGGAAACAGCTGCAGAATGCATGTTGGTTTTAAACTCTTCTTCAGCTAGCAATTTGGAATTTATGGTCTGGCAGTATATCAAAGGTATTTTGACAATATATTTAAAATCTGCAGATAAAATTAGTCCCACATTCCTGATGGATTGCAAAAAAAGGCTCACTAAAGGTCCAGCTACCAGAGTTGGCACCTCAAAATCCAGATGGAGATGCTTCTTTCTTCAGTTGCCCCTGGATCAGGGCACCACCGGGCTGAAAGCCACTTGTGCAGAGTGTTTCTTTGTCACATAGACACAGAATCTCAATTATGAATCATAACTAAAAGGAAGAATTAATTATTCACATTCTTATTTGAGCAAGAGTTATCCTTTCAGGAAAGAACTATATGTTGCAGAGGAAATGGGAGATTTAACATGCTAGCCCCTTAGCGAAACCAGATTCCCTATCAATAGATTCTAGTCCAGTATGTCTCCTATGGCAACCAAGTGGTTGTTTCTGGGTTCTAGTTCACATCACTGGCTGTCACTAGCAGGAGCGAAGGCTGCCACTCACAGTCACAACAACAACAACAACAACAAAGAGGATGCAGAAGTGCCTAAAATTAAATAAAATTTATGTACAAATGCAAAATCAGCTCTTATTTTTAGAATATATACAGGGGGATAATGTAACCCACTGGTGTGGAAAGGACTTTGACCAAGTGACCTGCGTGTCAGCTGAGTCTCCTATCGGATGCTGCTAACAGTGGATAAGCAACTTTAAGGTGTCCTTTCCTGTGGTTCCTTACTTTTATATCAGACTTGAACTTCTAGAACATACTTCTCCCTACAAGTGCACAAGGAAAGGGAAAGCACATGATAAAGATCCAATTCTGATGAACTAGATGAAGCAGGATTGAAGGAACACTTGGCCTTCCAAATATTTGGGCCTCTAACTCCCAGAGTTGCTTTGTTTATGCTGAGGCAGGCTTCCCAGAATTGTCAGCTCACAGATCTGGAAGGCCAAAGCTTCCTTCCTCTTACATTACATTACATAGCGGAGGGGCAAACTCAAGAGGAGGGGGCCACTTGTGACAGCCACCTTGTGACCTTGGCAACATGCCATTGTACTCTGAAACTCAAAGTTTTCATTTGTAATACTGCGCTCGAGGACAAAAGCTAAATTAAGAGGTAAATAGTATTTTGGCTGTAACTAATGTGTTTTTAATTAAATTTAATTTTGGGCTATAGTCCTAAACATACCAGCTGGAGTAAGCCTTATGAACTCCTTGGGACTTAGTTCTCCGTAATCATACTTACAATTATTATTTTTACTTGCTAAGGAAAGCCTCTTTTGATGCTTTTTTCATTGTTTGAATAAACACAGTTTCTCTCAAACAGTGTTTATTGAAACAACATGGCCACTCTTCTGAAAAAGGGGATGGTATTTCTACTTTCAGGCTTTCTCTTCCCATGCCCTAACCCATCTTGTTAAAAGCCGTTGTGGAATGTGTCCGTTTTCTTATTTAAGGGGGGCTCTAAACTTCATCTGTAGTCTCTAATGCATTATTATCAACAAATTGACTTAATTCGTTGAATCACTTCAGCAAATTAAAAAAGAGTAAATGAAAGAACAGAACGAAAGGTGAGGAGAAGTCTTGTTTTGGTGTCCCCAGAAGAAAGCTAAAGTCACAGATTCTCAGATAAACAACACCTCCCTCTCATGGGATTCCTGACCTTTATTGCAGTTCTCCGAGGTTCAAGGTACTGGCAGTTCTCTTCAGGAATTACCAGGCATAAACACACAGCCTTTCTTTTGCCAAGAGTAGCCAAGCAAGTAAAGGAGATGAAAAGGGAGTTGAAGCAAGCCCATCCAAAAAGCAATAAAGTAATGCAGGGGAGAAGAATTTGTCGAATATCCTTAGTGCCCAAGAGATAATGTTTTTTGAAGCCAGCTTTCTCACGAGGCTTGGCTTCCATGGCAAACAGACATAGCATCACCGGGATGTGTCAGGTGCAAACTATTTGGCTGTACAGTACATCCGCATGCACTGGGTGCCCTGTGGTGCTGGTTTCAAATTTCTTTGGACAAATAACCAGAGCAGTTTTGGAAAAGGGAAATCCACAGACCTCTTCTTACCATGTTAAATTCATCAGTGAACATAAAGCATAGAAGCTAAAGTTGGAGCTAGACTCCTAAAGGCAAGAACATTCAGTCTATAGCTTAAAGCTTGGAAACAGTGCTGCTCTGGACTGCAAACCCAAGACCCTCCAACCAATATGGCCTATATGCTGTCTGGGGATTCTGGATGTTGTAGTACAACAAAGTAATGTTTCCAAGCTCTGACACAGATCAACCTCCTCTACACTAACTCAAAACGTAAGGACACTGATGAACACTTCCTGAGCTTGGAAAAGTTCCTTATTTGGATTTCAAGTCTACAATATCCTGGCCATCATGTTTTGGACTGCAGTTTCCATAGGCCAGAGTGGCTGAGGCTCCTGGGAACTGAAGGCCAAGAATCTGAAGACTCAAATGTTTTACTTGTTTGAACAATTGTGCCCAGAATCTATAATTTAGCGTGGCCACACTCCATGCTGGATGCAAGATTCCGGGAACTGGAGCTCCCATACAAGTATTTTTTTTCCATACTCTGATCTATTCTTTCTACCAGAAAGTATGCAACAATATATTGTTAAGTGTGGAAAAAATGCTGTGTGAAGTAAATACATTTGTCAGCATGACTTTACAGGCTGAATGAGACTGAGCTTTTTTCTCTTCCCTCCCACATCCCTTCAACACTTGTGGACAACTACACAGGACTGGTATCTGTCTTCCCCAGCAGACTTAGGAATGCAAATTAAACTACTGGATTGGGTGCCTGATATGTATCCAGCTGCAGAGCTACATGCTGTGAAAGCTGAGCAGTTTGGTTAGGCAATAGATGGAGAGCAAACCCAAGAACCTCCTGCAAACCTTTACGAAGAACTAGTACATGTAGAAAATTAACAGAACATGGCAGCTTGAGTGTTTCCAAGTACAGTAATAATAACATATAAGTCCTTTAGGATTCTAGCAAGTGCAGAAAGTTACCTTTGTTCCTAGAGATATATAATATATAGGCAAGATGACGACAACATTCAATCAGAGGATGGCAACAGTAGATGGAATCTGTTTTTGTTTTTGCTAGAAGATTAGAAATGGGAAGATTAATAATAAGCAAAATGATTATAATCATAATAAACTAATACTTAGGGTTTTGGTTGAAACTTGTATCTCTTATATAATGCCAGTCAAAGACTGTGTCTTGTATTTTCAAATCATCATCATCATCATCATCATCATCATCATCATCATCATCATCATAGTTTTGACAAACATTTGATAGATGTAGGAAGCTTATTTAAAAGTAGAATAGCCTGCCTTCAGTTGGTAGGTTTGTCTTTCTACATTTCTAGTGTGTCAGAAAACATCTGAAAGAAACAATGTTTTAAAAATGCATGTGAAACTGCTGGCATGTGTAGCTTCTTCTGTCATTATATGTCAGTGGTTAGAAAAGCAATGTCTGACAGAATTGGAACAATAAGGATAGGAAAGAATCTGGTTATAGCAAGAATCCTAGATTTTAAACGCTCCCAATAAACAGGTCTCCTCTCTTCTCCATCACTTCCCTAGGCTATTTATTCCTTTGCCCAACTGGATTATGGTTTAAAAGCATTTCCTGTTACTGCAGCTTGTGAGCTAGAGCAGTCGTCCCCAACCTTGGGCCCCCAGATATTTTTTGACTACAACTCCCAGAAGCCTTCACCACCAGCTCTGCTGGCCAGGATTTCTGGGAGTTGAAGTCCAAGAACATTTGGAGGCCCAAGAGAGAAAGAGTGAACCGTCCCCTCACACGTCTATATTGGAGGATAGAGACAGAAAGGATGGAGATAGGGAAGTAGAGAAGGTTACGGAGGAGTTGAAAGGGCTGAAGGCGGGAGAAAAGGGGAGGAGTTAGAGAAGACAAGAAAGAAGGGGGTAGATGTGTTCTTGAGGACGGAGGAGGGGGATAAATCAGGGGAGACAAGAAAGGTGGTGGTTTGGGAAGACGGGTGGCAGGAGGAGGAAGGAGGACCAAAAGTATTTAAAATACCACAGAAGAAAGAAATAAGAGATGAAAGGCATGAGAGTTTAGAGCCAGATAGGAAAGAGAGCAAAGTAAAAATACCAATAGAAGGATTAGGACCAGAACAATGGACCGTGCTGGTGTATCCTCGAGGCCGGGGTCCTTGGAGGAGGATAATCTGTCCGGGACCTCTCCAGCTGAATCAGAAGCCACTCGAGGGAGAAGCCCTGTTGCGGGACTATATGTGCAGTGAGGAGTGGATGTTTGAGAACACCAACTGATCAGGAGAGATTTGGACACTCTCCCTGTTGAGAAAAGAAAGCTACAGAGGAAGTTTACCACCACCATGGACAGATTTCCCTGTAGATTTTGGTCATGGTGACCCTACAGAAGTTGTTGTAGAGAAACCTAAAAGTTCTGTTAATAAAGATTTTGTTATGAAAGAAACATCTCTCTTGTCGTTTCCCGCCAAAACTGAGGACCTGCCAGATACTGACAACAAAGCCTATCACACAGCTGCATCTCCTTTCCTGCAAACTGGGTTCTTAGCTTTTGCATCTCTGTGGTTCTGGTTAGTAGGAACACAGGCAGTCGTCTTATTGAGGAGTTGAAATCAGATCATTTGTCCATCTAGTCCAGTACTGGTAGCCTCTGACTGACAGCAGCTCTCCACAGTTTCAGGTAGGACAATTTTCCAGCCCCACCTGGAGACACTAAGGGTTGAACTTGAGGTCTCCTGGATGGAAAGTATGTTATAAAAGGAAATACTTACATTCTGACAGGCCTACATACAAATGCTGACCCATTGTTACAACTTTGGTATGACACCAAGTACTTCCTAATCCTCATATAAATAGTATATCATGACAGTGCCTGTCTTTTAATTTACCTTTTCCCCTTCAGCCTCTGCACCACCTCATTCCGGAGAGCCCCAAAGTTCAATTTCCCTTTTGCTTCTCTCTCTAGTATTTCATGGTAATGACTAGGGGAGGTAATATTGCTACCTTAACAGGACAATCTTATAGATGATGTCTCTTCAGAAGAAAGACTAATTCCATATCATTGAACTTAAGGTAAGTGTGTGGAACTGGATTTCGCCTTTTGCCATGGAGGTTCTCAAGAAATGTGTTTAAGCATCTATCAAAGAGGAACAATCTCATGTTGGAGACAGACGGAGAACTGACACCATTATGGAAGCTGGACATTTATTTGGCAGACTCTGGTATAATTCACACAATCTAGGTAATTATTCTGTTATGGATCAATAATGAAAGGGCTTGTTTGCATGAGTGCTGATCCCAGTAAACTGCCTGGTCCAGCCTCTTTTGTGGGCTCCCAGATCCACTAGGGATGCTATGGTTTTTAACATAGAGGAACGTGCATTTTGTTCAGGTGATGTGGTAGACAGAGTCATGGCCTAAGATTCAGGAGGCCTGGAATCAAATTCTCACTCAGTCATGAAAACTCAGTGGGGGTAACGGGTAAAACTATTTCTTAAAAGCCTCATTTACCTTGAAGGCCCTCCTAGGGTTGCTATAACCTGGTTCTGACTGTCCTCCTGCTGCCCTCCTGCCAACCCTGTGAACGCCGCTGTTTTCTCTTTTAGCACAAGCAGAAGCTGCACAAATCTGCAAGGCACTTTCTCCTCTTCTTTCATAAGCATTTCTTGGAAGAGGAAAGACAGCCTCTTCTTTTGCTCTCCTTCCTTGGCATCCTTACAAGGAGGGAGGGAGTGGGAGACAGTATGGTTTCTGCACTTGACTTCTGTCCTCAGAAGACCTGCTTTGGAGGCAGGCCTCACTATTGGACTTCTGCCTTGGGGCATGAGTATAAACAGCTCTGGATGGCATATTTTGGGGGTATCGATCCATCTATTAAAAGAGCATACTTTGGTCCAAGGCTTCTTTTGAAGCACAGATGTTCACAACATTCAAATGAGAAGACATGATGTGATTGGGTCCTGAATAACCAAGAGAGGAAGTAACTTTTCTAATGTTCCGTGTCTTTATCTATTGCTATGGGCTGCATCCAATATTAGTCTTAAAATCAATGGGATTTACTAGTTATGACTACCAAGACTCATTAATTTCAATATGCAGCTCTAGACAGGATAACATGGGTTTAGTCGATTTTTGGGGAAATGCCGGCTTCGGTCATTAATCTACATTCTACAGTATTCTCCATATATAAATCCCCCTCTCCTTTGTTTAGACCAGTGGTGCAACAGGGGAAGGATTCAAAGCGTAAGAGTGTAGAGGGATTCAAAGGGCAAGTGAGGAAAGCTAGATTCCTCTTCCTTACCTGATCTGACAAGCAAAAGAGGAGGCCCATGCTCTCCTTCAGGCTGCAGGGCAGGGGTTCTTGCCAGAATAGAATAATCTATTTCTGTGGCCCTTACAGAGCCTGGCTGTGTCTGTCAGTATCATTTCTAGGTATCTAGGAGCTTTGGACAAGATGCTCTCAGAAGTCCCATTTATTGGCTCAGCCTTTCTGAAGTTAGCCCACAGACTGCCAGAGAGAAGGATGCTCTTCTCTCTCCTCTGTTGGTTGCTACTTGCATGTACACAGCAAGCAAGAGACAACTGCCAGCAACGCCAGAGTCAGGTACAGCCCAGGGTTATCAGTGGGGTCTGTATAGGGAAGCAACAATCCCATGGCCCCACCTCCGTCTCTTTGGGTTCCATGACATGGCAAGGGCCGGGACTCCATACCAAGAAGTCTATGCATATGTTTGCATTAGCACAGTGTGGCCATTTCTGGCTGGGGATTCTGGAGGCTGTACTCATAAAAGGAGTGTCTTCAAGCTTTTGTGTTATTAGTAAGTGCCATCAAGTTGTTTTTGACTAGTGGTAGCCAAAAGGAGGTCAAAACATCCAATTGTGGACAGCTCAGTTTTTCCAGGCTCAAGGCTGTGACTTCCTTCTTCGAATACATTCATCTGATGTGCAGATCTATTTTTGTTTTGCCTTCCAAAAAGTCACAATAAATGTGGCTAAGCTGGGAGTAAGTTCTAATTACCAGTAATGGCACGGGTAGTAGGTAGGTGCTGGTGTTGTTTGTGCAATCACTTTGCTAATTATTGCCACAGGCATGTTAATGGGGGAAAGAGAGAGAGGAAAATTACATGTTGATGGCTAGGCCAATTACATTTCTCCACAGTAATCAGAGGAGCAAACTACACCTCCTCCCTTGAGGGAAGCCTTCTAGTTTCTCTACAGCAACCATTTCCAACCTGGAATTCTCCACATACTGTATATCACAAGTCCTATCAGCTCCCACCAGCAGAACCATGGTCAGTGGGAATTTTGATCCTGAGATGGGAGGTATTCGTATTTATATACAAATATCCTTGTGCAGCTGGAGTTAATGAGGGTCCAGCCCCTGGGGCCGGACTGTCTACTCACATGTCCACTGGTGGTCCTTCTCTTCCTTCCAATCACCCGAGTGCCACTTGGTTAGCCACTTGGCAGCCTTGCAGGGAGACTTGTCCTCCCTCCCTCTGCCAGCAGTGGCTAGCTGACCCGGAAGAGAATGAAATCAGAAGCGATTGGAGGGATGTATGGGGCGACCAGCAGGTGTCTGAGTAGATGGTCCAGCCCCAGGGGAGAGAGGAGAAACTTTGGCAAGACTGCTAATGCCTCTCCCTTTCACGTGCAAGGGCTTTAAGATGGTCTTCAGCCCTGTTTTGTAGGGATTAGGCACTAGAACAAAGAGAGGGAGCATGTTTCAGGTTTGACACAACTGTGTTGTTTAGAACTTCAGTGACCAGGGCCATATGGAGGATGGTAGCTCTGGAGGATGGTAGCTCTTATATTTAGAATAGAAGCTACCATAGTGCACTAGTTAGGATGCCAAATAAGGATTTGGGAAACCTAAATTCAAAATCCTTACTCAGCCATGAAAACATGTGACAGCCCTCACGTCAGTCACACTCCTTCAGACTGACTGACCTTACAAAGATGCTATAAGGATGAAACAGAGAGCAGGAAAACAATGCAAAGTGCACAGAGTTTACCATGAGAAAGAGGTGGAAATAAGCACAATAAACTAAATAGAGCAAACATTAAGGCCTATTGTGGTGTGTTAAGCTTATGCACAGCCCAGGGACTTGACTTCATTACCAGAACTGAACTTATTTCAAAAGCCAACATTCAGGCTTTGTTTCCACACAGGGGTACTTTGTTAAAGCAGCCTGGTTTATGGGAAGGGAAGAAAGATGTGATTATTGTTAAACAGCTGGCAGTCAAAACTTCAGCAGACCCACTGTAAGTTACTGTGTGGTCTCCTAGTAAAGCTGTATCTATCTGCCTCAGGCTCACTCTTGCAGTAGAATACTCTGCTTGTGATCAGAGATCAAATACTGGAACGACAGGTAAGGAGCCCCAGTAGCCGTGCCTTCTGTTGTCAAATTTAAATCACAGCAACAGCAAAGACGTGGGGTTTTGAAAGAGGCAGCTGTTCCTGCAGTGTTGGGTGGAAGTGGAACATTGTTGCACAGCATAACATGATTGCAGCAGTTCTATAGCACAAAAGAAGCAACTGAAGAGTAAGCCAAGTACTTCCCAGATCACTCTGGTGGGTACAGAAGATCATGCAGCATTATAGACAGAGAGATCTTTATTTCAGAGGGTGGAAATTAGGGGGCAACATGTGTTTCCTGCCCATACCAATATTTTCAGTTGGTGTTGGAAAAGACTAGAAGGTGATCTTGATGCTGGGCCACCAATCCCAAGGAGATGAGCTTGCACCATCCAGCGCAGTGTGGCTTTTTTAACAGGTGCACCACAGAAACCCTGCTTATAAAGCAAGCAGTTTCAGATGGCCTGCATGAACCAGCCAATGGGTAAAGATAAACAGCTTCACTATGAAATCATTTCGATGTCAAACTTTGGAGACAGTAACATTAGTATTGCCAATTATTCATTATAAAGGTACTGCAATTTCTCTTTTTCTTTCTCCCTCTACATAGAAGGAATAGGCAAAGACTGTTAGCACTTTCTTTAGGGGAAAGACAACCAGGTTTCCCCATCTGATTGAACACTATATGTGAGTTTTATATATTTTTATGCACAAGAAATGCACAGTACAGTATATACAAACAGCAGCCAGATGTCAACCAATGGGCGCTTTTGCATGCCATCCCGAGCTTTGTTAATAAAACTACATCTGCATTGTTCTAGGGTGGCCACAGGACAGTTCTTAATCCATGTACAAAAACAGTATCTCCAGCATGTTATGTTGTGTGGGAGGCTGTACATTGACCAAAGGGCTATTAAATTAAGGTTGTAACCAAAAATTGCATCAGAGAGATATCTTGGAGCTTACTAATTATATAGGCATAAATGAGAGACCAACAGATCGAATAAGAAAAGAAACTATATTGTAATACAGGTAGTACCATATACACCCATTGCAGAAAGGTGCCTCAAGTTAGCAGTTCTGTAACAGTTCATCTCCCTAACTAGAAGGCACAATTGCATCAGTCTTGCAATACTCCCTGGCCTGCAGGGCACCTGCAAGGCCATGAGCAAACAATCTGGACACTGCTCTTCATGAAAGACAAAGTGTTCCTTACAATAAATACATCTTCAAGTTCCACATATAATAAAAGTAGTGCATTGTTAGTTCATTTACGACAAGTCTAAGGAAATTTGGCCCCCTAGGAGCCTACAGAAGGCAAGTTCATATTGCACTGAAAACCCCGGCATTCTCATGAATGTCAAGTCACCATAATAGAGGCTGGAGGCAGAGGCCCACTCATTTGACTCAAAAACACAATCAAACCCCACACATACACCAATATAGCTTTGCCAACTGATGAGGTAGGGCAAAGCTGGCAGAGTTAAAAACCAAGGCCTTGCTTTTGGTGGGTTAGTTTAAAAAGGGATGATGATGTATCTCCAGCCCTTCTCAATACTGCTTGGTTTGGACTTCTTAAAACCACTATGAGCAGTGCAACCTTTTGCACAAGTAAATGATATTGATTTCAATGAGACTCACACCAAGATAGGTGTGTATAGGGTTAGAGAGTGTCTTCCAACCAGCCTTGCAATCTGAAAGATGGCTGGTCAAGTGGCAGTGGCTCTCTCCAAAGACTCAAGACAATAATAAATAAGATCTGTTGCCAGCTGTTTAAGCAGCAGGTACTGTATGTAACAGGCTCTCTTCCATCCCCAATCCCAACCCTTTTGCCCCTTGGCTTTATTAACCTAACTTTAGTTGCACTAGATGTGTCTCTCTCATATTTGTTGTTCTTGGTTAAAAGAAGCCTGTGTGGCTTGTGGAGTCTCATTCATTCTATTAACAACTCCTCAACATGGTATAGACAGGGCAGGATGGAGATCAGAGCTGCCTCAATTGAGAACAAGTGTTCATCCTCCACCTGAGGGCAGCAGTAGCGCATGAAGTCCGCAAGTCGCAGCAAGTACTCGATATTGTGGCCAGCACAGCCACTGGAGACAATGATTTGTGCTGCAATGTCCTCTTCTGATGCTGGACCGAGATAGGAGGGATTCTGTGGGGTAGCAATGTAAACAAGTGCCCAGATTGGCTCCTCAGTCTCTTTTTCTTGGGGGTAGAACTTCACCAGCTTGGTGACATAGCCTCCAAGTACTGCTTCCCGCATATCGAGATACTTGAGTGAGGCAGCAATTTGATCTCCACGGAGCTCATAAGCAACACCCCATGTGCACCCCTGAAAGATGACAAATTACAGTATTACTTATCTGCATGGGTAGATAACATTGCTGTTTTAATGTAAACCCTTAAAAAACCAAAGCAGAAAAGAACTATAAAAACTACTGATAAATGTGGTGAAATATCTCAACAAGAATGATCCCTACATTTATGAAAATGCATCCTTTCGTGACACATATTTCCAATGACTTTTGCTATAATTTCACTATCTGCACTCTGAAACACCATACAGGGAAGTGGCCAACCTCTCCCCTCAACAAGGCATTTGATGAGAATCTTTGGGACAGGTAGGAGGGCCAAGGGGCATCTTGAAAGTGACATTTTTCCACCATTCACTCTTTTAGATTCATTGCTGATTTGCACAACAAAAACACCTTTTTTGAGCCATACTGTGTACACTTACTCTACATGTTTAAAGCATACAGAAAAGCAATGGCGGAAGTTGGCTACACAGCTTTCTCCATAAACTTGATCACCTGCCACTTTCCATAATAAATGTACTCTCCCATTTAATTTTTATGAAGTTTGAGGTGGGCAGGGGGCATTAAAGGGAAACAGTTATTTTTAATACTGATCATGCTTTCCATTCCAGTTTTACCTCTGGCCTGCCACTGGGTGATTAACACAATCAGCTTTTGCAGGAGTTCCTGGAGGGCTCTAGTAGTGATTCAACCACATGCCAAACCTCTTTTCAGCAACTATGTTTCCACTGTGGAGTGCATCCAAAGTTTTTGGAACCTAGAGATGTTACCTCTTTAAACTACAACTCCCAGAATCTCCCACTCAATATGGGGATTCTGGGAACTCTAGCGCAAGAACAAAAGGCAACACCTTCAAGCTCTTCTAAATTTCAGTTTTCTTTCATAACCAGAGCATCTGGCTACATTTAGCAGGCTGCCCTTATGCGAACAGCAATCAGCCATCCCAGCTGTCTGATTATCCAAAGGTCTGGGGCATTCCTCCTAGAGACAGTTACACATAGCAAGAGCTAAATTGGTTGAGGAATCTTTAATCACAGATATGCCACCTCCTCCTCCTCCACAGTGGGGATGAGGGTAAAATGCTCACGAAGAACTGTTCTGCATTTATCCCCACTCCTCTCTCAGAAAAGGACCCAGACTAAGCCATGCTGTAAAGCATGCAAATTTAACTGGATAAGGAGGGCAGGCAAGAGAGACTTACGTTGTAATCTTCTTGAAGGGTGACCACTCTTCCGGGCTAAACAGGAGAAGAACAAGAGGGAGAGAAGAGAGGAGTTTTAACATCAGATAGCCATGTGATATACAGTATCAGCACACGACCCAAGGAACTACTAAAGAAGCCCCACTAGCACCCCAGGGTGGACAGACCGATGAAGCCAAGGAGACCCAGTGAACATCGGCACTGCGGGACCTCCTTCCCAGCTCCCGCATGGGAAATGCCACAGGGAGGGCGATGGGGACCAGGTGGCTTTGGCCGAGCTCCAGAGGAGGGCCACTGGGGCGGCGGGCTGGATTGAAGCCCTTCTCCGAACCGGCTGGTCCTCTTCCTCCCCCCCCCCTCGCTTTCCACCAGGTTTCCCCAAGAGAGCCATCCTTTCCAAAACAGGCTGTCCGCGGGGTACCCTTCCCAACAGCCAGAAATAAGACGAGCCCCCCCCATCAATCAGCGGGCCTGCTTCCCGGCCCCGATCCCCCCCCTCCTCCTCCTCCCCCGATCCCCCCCCTCCTCCTCCTCCTCCCAGGGCGCCAGCCATGCCTCTCACCATCTTCTCGCTGCCCCGATGGAAGGTGTCGCCTTGCCAGAAGCGGCGGGTGTAGCCCCGGATGTAGCCCACTTTACTCGAGGTGAACTCGAAGTCCGGCCGCCACACGAGCGAGCCGTAGCCGAAGACCCAGAGCGGGGATTTCGGCGGCAATGCCTCTTCGGCGGTCGTCGTCTCCATCATCATCATCATCTCCTCCCTCCTTGGCGCCTGCTGCCCAGGGAGGGGCTCTCCTCTTCCGCTAGAAGGAGGCTGCGATACCGGGTCCCGCTTCATGGCTCCGTGGCGGCGCAGGAGGAGCCGGAGAAGCAGCCAAGATACTCGCGGATGCACGGTGGGATCGGAACGCCCGGGGTTGCCCCGGCGCTGAGAGGAACAGGCCGCTCGGCTCGATGCTCAGAGGCACCTCGAACCGCTGTGCTCTGAAACCACCGCAGAGCTCCCTAAATACGAGTGTGCCGGCACCCTCGCCCTGCGGCCATTGGTCAACCTCAGTTGGCGCTGGATATCCTCCAATTAACGTCGCTAGCGTCACGAGAGTTCCCAATCATCCCGCCTCCGAGGCATCTGGAATGGGCAGAGCGTAGTATTTGACGTAAACGGAAAGCGCCTGCTGATTGGTTACTTTGCTGCCGGCGGTGTCAAAGTGGGCTGATGCAACTTGCCCGGCTCCTTTGGAGTAAAAGAGAGTGATGATTGCATCAGGCGGTTCTTCGGGAGAAGCCTGACCGGGGGGGGGGTGGTGAGTGGGATCGGGGACAGTAGGGAGAAACGTGCCCTTATAGACTGGCCCTTACGAAATCGAGTCCTCTGCATCTGCTAGAGATAGCCTTGGGAGAGGTGATGGTTTGAGTGCTCCCTGGCTACAGGTCTCCAGGGTAACAGGCAGGATTCTAGCCAGCCCTACCTGCAGAACTCTGCTATCCCTTCATTTCTCTGTTTTCAGGTCAGTGAGGTGTAATACAGGAGGAAGAGGGCTCTGCACGCATTTGACAATCCAGTTTGAATGTCTGCGGAGCCTTCCTCCTCAATAACATTTCAAAATGCTATGCTGGCGGCAGAGTGTTAAGACCATTTGCTCATTACCACATATTCTCTCCTCCCTCCCCACCTATTTCTGCACTGTGTTGTGCGGTTAAGAATATCTGTGCAATCTCAAAAGCTGGCACACTCCACGCCCCCCCCCCCGGGGGGTTTTCATTACTGACCTAATAAAGGTGTTATCCCATTATGGGTTTGAGAATTTGTGATATGGTCAGTAATGTCTACCTCTGCTTTTTTTTTCCACTACAAAATGTTCCGGCCATGGTTTATAGAAGTAGTGAGGCAGCCCTTTTGCACAGGCTTACAATCTAACAAGTCACAGCAATAACAACAACAGCAAAAAGAGATTGTAAGGGAAGGAGAAAACACTGATCTCACTGGAAGAGCGATGGAGACCTCTAGCCCAGAGAGAGAGAGAGAGAGAGAGAGAGAGAGAGAGAGGTCTTATAAAAGTGGAATGATATTTCTTTCATTAGCAAAGTGGTGGAGAAGGTGGTGGCCGATCAGCTTCAGACTCATTTGAATGAAACAAATGCCCTGAATCCATTCCAGTTGGGTTTCAGGCCACGCCATGGTACAGAAACGGCATCAGCTGCCCGGCATGATGACCTACTGAGAGAGGCTGACAGGGCTAAAACATCCCTGTTGGTCCTCCTTGATATCTCGGCAGCCTTTGATACCATAGACCATGGTATCCTCCTGAGGAGGCTCTCCGAGTTAGGAATTGGTGGCCTGGCATCTGCCTGGCTCTGATCCTTCCTTGGGGACCATCCCCAGAGAGTACAGCTTGGTGAGAGGGTATCGGCCTCGTGGAGCCTCAATTGTGGGGTTCCGCAGGGCTCGATCATCTCCCCAATGCTGTTTAACATCTGGGTGGGGTCATCAGGGGGTGTGGGGCATTGTGCTATCAGTACGCTGATGACTCTCAGCTCTACACCTCCTTTTCACTAACTACAGGGGATGCCGTTCTGTCCCTTCAGCGCTACTTGGAGTCTGTGCTGCAGTGGATGCAGGAAAATGGGCTGAGCCTGAACCCGGACAAGACGGAGGTCCTGAAGGTGGGTGGCCTCACCATCAGTGGTCTGGGAAACTCTCTCACATTTGGGGGAGGTGACTATTACTGCAAAAAGTGAGGTTCGCGGCTTGGGGATCCACCTGGACCCGGCGCTCACCATGGAAACTCAGGTCGTGTCAATGGTCCATACTGCCTTTTTTCATCTTTGGCGGATAGCCCAGCTGCATCCCTATCTTGATGTTGGGGCACTCACTACTTTGGTACATGCGCTCGTAATCTTGAGATTAGACCACTGTAATGCACTCTGTGGGGATACCTTTGAGGCTGATGCGGAAACTCCAAATGGTGCAAAATGTGGCGGCCAGACTCCTTAGTGGAGTGAGAAAGTATCACCATATCTCTCCTACTCTGGCCGCGTTGCATTGGCTGCACATTCGGTTCTGCATTGACTTCGAAGTCTTAATGCTTACATACAAAGCCCTAAACGGTTTAGGGCCTCGATACTTGGCGGAATGCCTACTCCCACCAAAATCTACCCGTATCACTCAATCTAGTCAGGAGGTGAGGCTGGGGAGCCTGACGCTGAGGGAGGTCCGGAAGGAAAAAACAAGAAACTGGGCCTTCTAGGCGGTTGCTCCTCACCTCTGGAATAATCTTCCTCCTGAGTTCTGTGTGGCCCCCTTGCTGGGCATTTTTAAAAGCCAATTGAAAACCTGGATGTTTAGGCAGGCCTTCCCTCCAGTTATTATTTGATTTATTTCTTCTAATTTTTTCCATCTTGAATAATTTGATTATCAATGTTTATAATGTTGTTATTTTTACAATGTTTTATTATACATGTTGGAAGCCACCCAGAGTAGTCAGTTGACTAGATGGGCAGGGTATAAATGCAAATAAATAAATAAATAAATAAATAAATAAATAAATAAATAAATAAATAAATAAATAAATAAATAAATAAATAAACAAACAAACAAACAAACGTATGTATGTATGTATGTATGTATGTATGTATGTATGTATGTATGTATGTATGTATGTATGTATGTATGTATGTATGTATGTATGTATGTATGTAAGGATCCGATTATACAGTGGAACCACCAGAACATGAAAACATTCTTCTCTACTGTGCATCTTGCCTAGACACATGCAGAACTAGAGGAAAGGAAAGGAGCCCTGAGCAGCTGACAGAAAAGCTTTCCTCCCTAAGCTAGTTTCAATTAATTCAGGTATCTTCTATGATCTTTTACAATCCCTCTACTGCATAACATACTTATAAGCTGGAATCCTGTTGCTTAGCACAGTAAGTTGCAACTAGAGTAGGCCATTTCAATCAGTGGAGATTTGGTGAGCCCACTCCTTCATAAACACCATTGATTTATTGGGCCTACTCTAGTTGCGACTGTCTATGCTAACAGGATTTCAGTCGTAGTTTTATGCTGACAAACCCCTCACAGAGCAAGCCTGTGTGGCTGAACATTTAGCACATCTGAACCATGGGCATAATAACTGCTTATTTTGTCTATCCTGGCAGTACAAGGGGATGAGCACCTATTTACTTGCTCATCCTCACCCACTCTCTCTTTCTCTCTGGGGGATGTAGGGGATTGGGCCCCTTTGGCCCATCCCTTGCCATGTGATGACAAGAGAGAAAGAAGACAGTTGAACAAGCAAGAACCGGCGGGGGTTGATTTCTGCTGCAGTTAATGTCTCTCCACGTACCACTACCTCTGGAGGATGTAGTGAGCAAGATTAGGCTGGGGGTGGGCAATCAGATAAAAGGCTTGAAGGAGAGAAAAGAAGCATTTGCAGGAACAGCTGGCACTCCTTCATACTCTCCAGAGCCAGCCCTGCCATGGGACAGAGAGGGGAAGTCGCCTCAAGCGGCAGATGGTGGGAGGTGGCAACAAGATGTTGACAGGCTGTCCTGCTCCAAGCTCATTGTCTACCTATTGTCTACTTTCATGTGTGGTCAAAGATGCTGTCTGGTCACCAGTGTTGGAAACCAGTTCAGTATGATTCAGTCAAATGTCATGCTAGATATTTGTGTGGGGCATAGGATGTGCAGCAAGGCCCCAGTGACATTTTGCAGTAGGGCCCCAGTGACAAGCATCCAACCTTCCCCTGCCCCAGTTTTAGTGAAATCACAGTGCAAAATAGATAATCTTCCCCATGCCACTCTTGCAATTCAGAGGCTGAAAAAGTTACTTTTCTGAAGTGTAGTTCTCATAGTTCCCCAGCTAGTGTGGCTGTAAACATTGACTCAGAATTCTAGTTAATTATTATATACAAATACAACCCTCTGCATATGGTGAGAATTGCAGACGCTTTCCTCAGGGCACAGTGATTAGAAATAATTGGACGGAACATAATTTGTCTCTCTAAAGTGGCAAAGCTAAGAGAGCCGCTAAGTCTGAATCTGGAGCATCTCTATTCTTAAATCCAGCTGTGAAAATGTTGTTCTTAATACAATGCCTCACCAGGCTAGTCAGGGAATTTGTGCTAATTACTGTATGGTGGCAGAGTACATCAGGTTAGTAGGGTGAGTTTATGGCTGCAAACCAAGAGTAATTACTCAGGATAATAAAAGAGAGGGGAAAAAAAAGAAATAGTACATTGATCCAAAAAATCTATTCAGGATTTAAAAAGAGAGAAAATGTAGATTTGAGTATGGATGCTTCTAAGATGGCTTCTATGTGTGCAGGTGTGCTGTGGGCTGACTTGGAGGCACACTGATGTGGAAGATGGAGGGGAACAAAGTAACAGACTATTTCGAAGAAGAAGAAGAAGAAGAAGAAGAAGAAGAAGAAGAAGAAGAAGAAGAAGAAGAAGAAGAAGAAGAAGAAGAAGAAGAAGAAGAAGAAGAAGAAGAAGAAGAAGAAGGTGTTCTGAGGAAGAAGGTGACCCAAGGGCAAGAGCCCACCAGGGCAAAGGCAGGAAGTGACCTAAGGTCAATGGTCTACCAGTGGCCATTGAGAGAGAGGCTATCAGTCTGTTGCCATTCCTCCCCATTTCTTAAAGACAACTCTGCTGCATTTGTTTTAATAGCAAGTTTTTAGGACATTAATAGCAAAATGCTTCAAGTTAACGAATTATATTTTAGATCAAGTATGTTTGTTTGTTTGTTTGCTTGTTCTGTTTCTAGGGTCCCAAGGGACATTACAAATGGTTAAAAAAAACAAAGCAGCTTAAAATACAGTAAATCACGCTGTTTAAAAACAATTAAACTTAATAATTGAAAGTTTAGTAGTTTAAGAGCACCTTAAAAACTTTAAATGTCGATCTGCCTACAGAAAGAACAATAGATGTGCAGCATTCCAGCTTTCCTGTGTTGGAGTTAATCATTAAAAGCCTGCCTATAAACGGAGGTCTTTTTCCTGCAGCTAGAAAGAAGCCATTGCATAACCTAGGAGCACCTGCCGAAAAAGCTGTTCTTGCAAATGTGCTTGTGATGGCAATGGAACCAAGAGACGGATCTCCCTTAAGGCCTCAAAAGATGGACTAGCTCTTATGATCCTTCAGATAGCCCTGACCAAAACTGTAGAGGTCTCTGTAGGTCCTAACCAGCACTTTCAATTGGGCCTGGAAGCAGGTTGGCAATTGACAACATTGTTAGGAGCTTATTAGCATATCAGCAGTTTAGCTGTAATATTTTGAATCAGCTGAAATATCCTTCAAAGGCCATTCCAGGTAGAGCGGGTTAAATTAATCAAGATGGGATGTGTCACTGTAGCCAGATGAGACCTCTGAAGACCTCTGAACTGAGAACTCTTCAATTGAGAAATGTGAAGTTTTCTCTTTAAAAAAACTTTACCTTTAGAAGTGATGGGAGTGGACTGGTCTTATCAGTAAAAGGAGTGAACCAGCCTGTCCTCACAACAGGGCTAAATACCCATGTAGTCACCCTCATAGTCTGCTTTTGATTATTTGTAGCATATACAGTATCTAACTCATACAGTTGGACAGTGTCACCAAGGCTACCAACATGAATGTGACCCAACTCCGGGAGGCAGTAGAAGACAGGAGGGCCTGGCATGCTCTGGTCCATGGGGTCACGAAGAGTCAGACATGACTTAACAACTAACAGCAACAACATCATTATTATATGGCTGGCTTTCAACAGTCAATATTAAGGTAGTATATGTGAAAGACTGATGGTGGAGTTCTACCAGTGACATAAATAACACTTCCCGAGTGTTCTCAAGCATACCAGAATCTTGGTGCAATTTTGCCTGATAATTTCCAGGGGACTCAGCTCCACAAACTTTTTCTTGAAGGCTCATGTTCTCCAGCCCATGTCCCTGATTTGTTTGAACAAGAAGAACAAGATAGTAGTAAGGAAGTAGACTGAAGACTAGAGTTTTACAGCCAGAAATTCTACCCCATTTCTCAGGTGAATGATGTATGTGTACAAGTAGGGGTTAAGTTTCTTTGAGATGGTGATAAGTCTCTGACAAGCCAGAAGCCCAAATACAGAGTTTAGGCAACGCTTGAGGACAGGCTGTAACAAAAACAATTTCCTTCATTTCAGTTTCAGATATCTTGCATGTATAAACAAGCTGACGTTGCTGTTGTGCTGGAGGACAGCTCAGTGGGCAATTTAGAGACCACATTACTGTATAAAAAATAAATCAGGACCATGGCAGGGCTGTACTGTACAAGAGAGTGCTTACAACAGATAACAGCTGGGAATTCTGAGAAAGGGTCAGTGCGTTCGATTTGTGTCGGCCTCCTGTTTGACGTTCATGGGAACGATCTTGGGAACGATCCAGAGAAATACAGAGTTGAAAGTTACAGTACTTTCTATCTTAATGGTCCGGCTTCCTTGTGTATGGTTTGTTGGGAACTGCAGAAAGCTCTGTTGTGCAGGCTAATTCACAGGAAGATTTGATAGTTAAATAAAACAAAGCTAGCTTTTTTAAAAACAAACAACAAACAAACCTCAGCATTGCATGTCAAATCAATGCATTTTCACAGAGGATAGATGCTAGCTTTTTAAACAACTAGAGATTCAGGTTGCTATTTTTAAGAATCTTCATATGTTCCTCAGAAATGCTCATAGATCTCAGCATGTGTCTGCTGGGTGACTCTGCAGCCTTTTGAGCAGAATCCTTTGTTTGAGACCACAGGATGGTTGCCCCAAGTGGCCTAGAGGCATAAAGTAGAAGAGGAGACTCCCTGGATTTGCTTTAGTAGAAAAGAGGTACCAGTTCTCTGGGACCAGGCTTATCTGGAAGCCCTGTCTTCTAATCTGGAGACTATGACATATTTTCAGATTTGTAGGTGCTGGCTGCATGTAATTTATCAACAGTGAAGGAAAGGACTTTGTATATCTTTTGTTGGAAAAATATTTCTGCCCCTACCTTAGGAAGGCTTGCCCGTAGTCTTCTGATCCTTTTGCTTGTTTCCTCAACAACTCATATATTTTTCAAACTTTTTTTTAGTGTGCAGAGTATATATAGTTTTAATTTTCTTCTATTTATTTTTATAAACATTCAATAAGATCAGCTTTAAATAAATAAAGAAAAAATAACATAAAATATGATGCAACAGGATATACAGACACATAGTTGGAAATATAACAGTAAAGGAGCATTTGTGCATAAACTTAAAAAACAGATGACCAAATATCCAAATATAAATCCGTGTGGATGTGTTTTATTTGTTTGTCCTGCCTTAAAAAGGACCCAAGGCAGCTTACATCACTAAAAGACAATATTTAAAGTTAAAAAGAGTAAGAATACAAATACTAAAAAGGGTCAAATATCATACTACAACATGGTAAACAAAAACAACTCCAAAATACATTCAAAGCAGTAGGCTTGCTATTTCACTGAACCCCACTCAGGCAGCCAGTGAATGAGGGAAAGCTTAGCTGAAAAGTCTTCACTTGCTTGCGGAAGGACAGCAAAGATGAGTCCTGCTTGGCCTCTTGTGGGATGGAGTTCCAAAGTCTGGGAGCAGCAACAGAGAAGGCTGTCTTCTGTGTCCCCATCAAATGCACCTATGACAGTGACGGGACTGAGAGAAAGGCCTCTCCTGATTATCCTAACACCTGAGCAGGCCCATAAAGGAACATGCAGTCCTTGAGATAGCCTGGGCCCAAGCTATTTAGAGCTTTATAGGTTATAACCAGCACTTTAATTAATTCCCGGAAACAGATAGACAGACATTGGAGTTATTATAGCAGGAGGGCTATGTTATCCCTGTGACCAGTCCCAGTTAGACATTTGGCTGCTGCATTAGGACCCAATGAAGTTTTCAGACACTTTCCAAAGGCTGCCCCATGTAGAGTGTGTTTTAGTAAAACATCTAGGATTTAACTAAGGCATGTGTCGCCATGGTCAAATTAGACCTTTCCAGGAATGGGCACAGCTGGCCCACTAGTTTTAACTGTGTAAAGGCATTTCTGGCCAGTTCTGAAACCTGGCTATCCAGGCTCAGAGACGAATCCAGGAGCACCCCCAAGCAGCACACCTGTGTTCCCAGAGGGAGCATAACCCCATCCAGCACAGGCTGCATCCCTGTTCCTCAATCTGCCTTTTCTGGAGGAAGTTTCATTTTATTAACCCTTATCCACCCCATTATTGACATCAGACACATCTAGAGCTGAAACAGTTTCCCCGGATTTTGGTGGAAAGGAAAGGTAGAGCTGTGTGTCATCTGCATACTGATGACACCGAACTCCAAAACTCCGGACAACCTTTCCCAGCAATTTCATATAGATGTTAAAATAACATGGGAGAGAAACAGGACCCTGAGGGACCCCACAGGTCAGCAGCGAAAGGGTCAATCAGCACCACCTTCTGAGTCCTCTCTCCTCTAGGAAGAACCAGAGCCACTGTAGAACAGATCCTCCAAGTTCCTATCCCAGAGACACAGGTCAGAAGGATACCATGGTTGATGGTATTGAAAGCCACTGAGAGGTCCAACAGAACCATCAGGGACACACTCCCCCTGTCCAGTTCCCAGCGTAAGTCATCTCCTATACACCTTTGCCATGCATGGGTCATGTACCTCTTAGTCCCACCACTAAGTTCCACACATAAAAACTATGCTATGCACCTTGTATATATAAGCTGCTCAAAGTATGGAGATTTGGGGTGGTATTGGCTTTACTTCCTCCACTGCAGTTGATTTACAGGTGGAGAAATATTTCTCCAAGCATGCCTCATATGCAGAACATGGAAAAGTTATTTTGATGAGCACTAATTTGCAGAATTGTCCCAACCAACCTCGACAGTGGCCATGCTAGCTTAGGTAACTCTGGACATCGATACCAGTTCCACCAGCCAATCTGTGCCTATTCAACCTGTGTTGAAGGAATGGAAATAGACCATGGCTGTTGATTTTCCTCACCAGCTGGTAACTCTTTTCTCTATGCCACACCATAATTTCAGGCTCACGTGTCAAAAACTGATGGTGTGAAGTGACTGTATGACTTGTCATGGAAGATGAGAGTCACAACACAGACAGACAATATTCATAGCATTACATAATAGTCATCCCAAAATGTGTTGCCTGAGCATATGGGTGACTGGGCTGCTCAATGGGTATGGGTGACACTATAGTGTGAGGATTGCATCATGTTGCTGTGAGCCCTGACTGTTCTAGGGCCTTAAAGAAACCCTGGCCCTGAGCCAAGCATTAAACCCAGCTGAGTCAGCCTTCTGCTGTGGAGCTGCACTGCTCTTATACATACAGTACAGGTTTTTCCAGGACTCCACCTCCCAAGTTGATGATAATAGATATTTCGTGCTGCAGGCAGTTTTAGCTCAGATCCAGCCACATTTATTCATGAGAGGTCAGTGCTCATAAATACAGAGCTTGCAAAAGTTGCTTTTTGGACTACAACACCCAGAATCCTTCTACAACCAGCTTGTTCTCCAGCCAACATCCTCCCAGCTAAGCTGAGCGTGGGGGTCCTCTAACTTGATTATAGGCCAAGAAGAAAACCTTTTGCAGCTCTGGCTAGAGCTAAAGGAAGTTGCATGCAAACATATCGAGATCAATGCTTGATAAAGTTACCTTTCTGGACTGCAGGACCCAGAACCCCACTGCCTTACCAGCTAGAGGATTATGGAAAATGTAGCCCAGAAGGTAACTTTTCCAAGTTCTGATCTGGAAGGCCACATGTCCCCCACTTCTGGGCAAGGTGGATAAATAGCTTGACATAGTATATAGCATAGATAAATAGCTTCATTCAAGTCCCTGCTATTTTGTGGTGAATCAGTTGTTAAGTTGTAGAAATATGTATTTTTCCTACAGTGTCTGTAAGGAACAATCAGTCTGGTGGATATTGGTAACAAGAGCTTGATCAAGGCACACTGTGTGCTAAAAATGCTCTCAGGATTGCTCATCACAAGTGTCCCCATCCATATGTTTCTATTTATTTACTGCTACAAAAAAGCAAATGAGCAAATAACTAAGCAACCAGCGGTGGTGTGATTGAACAGCAAGATGGACACACAATCACAAACACAAGTCAGACCAGATATACTTGGAATGCTGAAGCTGTATTAAGTGGAATGCTAAAAGTTCAGTTCATAACAATGTTGAGAGATCAGTTTGGATCTGTTGTCCAAGCAATCCCTGGAATAAGAGTGAAGAACCTTTTGTTCTTCAGATGGACCTCTGTTCTTCCAGCCAGCATAGCCAGTGATTAGGGACTGTTGGTCCAAAATATCAGGAGAAACATCCCAACTCCAGAATGCTCCAGTAAGATGGGCAAGTATCATTATTGTAAAGCTATCAATAACGGGCCAAGAGGGGCTGGTTGGGGGAAAGGCTTACTTCAAGGATGCTCAGTGAATTCACAGCTGTGAATCCATTTTTAACCAAGGATTTGGTAGTTGGTAGATTTATTCCAACTCTCAGTTATAATCACAAGTTCACTTTCCCATTCTTACGTCTGAGGAAGTCGACTTGTCCACAAAAGGTCACATTAATACATAGCAGTTAGTCTTTAAGGTGTCACAATGTTTTTGTCTTCTTTATGTCTTACTTTTTATTCTTACAGTACTGTATTTTGTTTTTGCCTGATAGTTTCACTTTCAGTTCCTTTCTCCAGCAATTTGATGTACTCAAAAATTAACATTATGGCCAATACAGGTAAGGTAGGAGACATCATCAAGACTGAGAATCACCTGATTTTTTAAAAAAATAAATATTTTCTGACAAGGCATTCGAGTGTAAGGAATGCCTCATTTTCTTCTCAGGATGCTGAACCTAATAGAACAAATCCATCTCTTGCGATGTCTTGGAAAGGGTAAATTGTCTAAGGATTTCTTTTTCCCTGTGGATAACTGTAAGAATGTGTTAATGGGATTTTAGAGGAAAGGAAACTGAGTTGCTAAAAGACTGGAAGTCATAAAACAGTCCTGTTTAATCATTATGTAATTTTCACCGTAGGGGACATTCTTATAGGAAAAAAAGTATGACCCTGAGGCAGGAGAGCACATTTTTATTTACTGCTCACCTCAGAAATACTACCAGTGACATAAATAGCAAGAGAATAATTTTCAGGTGAAAGGAGGCCATTGCCTGGCAGGGAGACAGAGTACTGATCTGTGTCGGCTGATTCTCTGTTTGTTCTCTGGAGAGGCAAAATAGTCTGAACCAATGCCCAATATTATTAGAAGATATTGGGCAGCCAGTCTTTGGGTTAGGTATTGTGACCTTTGGCCTAGAACATCAGTAGTGACACATACATAATGTGAAAATCCAGAGAGACAGTCCCAAGTAAATAAGGGATGGCTATGCCTGTCACAAATATTGGAAGGCTGCCTGGCAGCCTTGGAACAGACGCAATCTTTCTGGCTGAGTTTCCAAACAGTTGGAAGAGACTTTGCATTCAGCCTTCTCCTCTCCAGCAAATGGTCCCAAATACAGTGGACCCTCTACTTACGGAATTAATCCGTATTGGAACGGTGACTGCAAGTCGAAAAGTCTGTAAGTTGAATCTCCATTGACCTACAATGCATTGAAAACCGATTAATCCCATAACTGGCCATTTTTGTTCTATTTTTGTTCCATTTTGGTTTTTTTCTGGTCTGTAGGTCGATTCTTTGGCTGCAAGTCGAATCTAAATTTTGCGGCCAGAGAAGTCTGTAACTCGAAAAGTCTGTAAGTTGAGCCATCTGTAAGTCGAGGGTCCACTGTATACTACCACCCTGTATGAGTGTTATGGGAAGCAGGGATATGCATTCAGATTTGTAAACATTTGGAGTTCACCACATAATGCCATATTCATATGTAATTATAATAATAAGTTATAATATTTGGAGCCCCATTTACTGTTATAGAAAGCAAAAGGCTAAGTTTCTGGTTGCTAGAGGAAGAATTGGAAGTAAAATGTATTTGTCAGGCATCTTGCAATGGTCTCTTGAGAAATGAAAAAGAAAGACACCCCAACATTAGTGGGGGCAGTGAACTCAATTTTCCCGGTGTAAGTTTGCCAAAGGTTTCCCAAGGGACGGGAGCTGGGGTGAGAGCAAAACCTGTAACTGATGTCTGTCTGAACCAATGAAATCTAGTTGCTATGAGTAACAGTAGTGTTCTTGTTTTTCTGTTCCCACTGGAATTTTTGTCCATTCTTTTGTGAACCCCTCTCCCCCATGAAAAATTGTATACATTTCCCTCCCAATGTATGCAGGCTTGTACAGATCTGTTAAATACATATATAAATTTGTATAATCTCCCCTCCCTCTTACGTTGGCAATTGCATATATATGTGCATTTTAAATTTTTTTTCATTTTTATCTCTGTGTGTGGTTTGTGATCATACTTTCTTCTGAAACATCTAAGGTGTTTTGCACGCAAACAGATATCCAAGTCAAGATGCATTTGGTTCTTCTGGCAGGTGTGAAACTGATGTTCCCTTCAAGAAATGCAAATCCAATAAATCTCCCATCCTGAATTTGCCAGCCAATGACATCAATGAGACGGGAGGGAAAGAGAGGCATCCACACCACAGCCTAGCTATTTCACTTTAAGAATTCAGTTTTAGTGCTACCGTTGCAATATGAGAAGAGCAGCTTCTTCTCTGTTTGGAAGGCCGCTAATAAACGTGACCAGCAAAGAGGTCAATTTGCAGGCGAAAATAGCCTGCTCTCATTCTTTTCCCAACTCATGTAGCCCTGGTTCATTCATGGTTCGAATGAATGACATCAGTACTGTACAGTTGACAGCGTCTTGTTCTGATACCTTGCTCAGGGCCAAACTGTTCCCAGGTCAGTTCCACATATATGCTTATTTATTCTGATCTTCCCAAAGTGTATGGGCAGGTTGAAAAGTAATTGGTTGTTGTGGGTTTTTCAGGCTCTTTGACCGTGTTCTGAAGGTTGTTCTTCCTAACATTTCGCCAGTCTCTGTGGCCGGCATCTTCAGAGGACAGCCTTCTGCATGATGTATTCTGCATATAATAAGCCAGGGGACAATATACAGCCTTGTTGTACTCCTTTCCCAATTTTGAACCAATCAGTTGTTCCATATCCAGTTCTAACTGTTGCTTCCTGTCCCACATATAGGTTTCTCAGGAGAAAAGTAATTATTAGAAAGCAACAATTCACAATTATAAAGTTCTGCTTCCATATCCAGAGTAGTTTCTGGAGATGAATTAGTTCCAATTCTATTTTATTAACATTCTTGCACCCAAAATTTATCCTCTTTGCTTTAGTGATATATAAGTGGCAAAACTACTGGGGGGCTTGCACATACTTTGCCTCAGAGAGCAAAATGCTTTCAGTGAGCTCTGACTGTGTGAACATTACATATCTACTTTTTACTGAAGTACCTTCAGTAAATACTACAATAAATGAGACAATAAGGGAAGCATTTATCAACCAAAACTTGGAATGTGTGTTCTCCAGCATAGCGTCATTGATGCCACTTGCTTGACGAGCCCTGGAGTATCAGTAAAAGTCTTGTGATGCAGTGGTTAAACTGCAGTATTGCAGTAAAAACTCTGTTCACAAACTGGATTCAGTCCCAACAGGCTCAAGTAGCCGGCTTGAGGTTGATTCAGCCTTCTGTCCTAAGGTTGGGAATCCTTCTGAAGTTGGGAAAGCCAGCTTGCAGGGGTGGGGGCAATGTGTAGCCTGCAAATTAAATTGTAAAATACCCAGGGAGTGCTTTAAGCAGAGGTGGGATTCAGCAGGTTCTCACCTATTCTATAGAACCGCTTCCTAAATGTACTATTGGTTCTTAGAACCGTTTGTTGGCCTGAGATGAATGAAGGAGGAGGGGCCAGGTGACCAGCGACGAGTGAGGGGGAGGGGCACAATTAACTGCCTCCCTTCCCACTCCACACTGAGCCATCTGAGGTGGGATATGGGTGAGAGAGATAAAGCCCTGGAAAGAGCAGAGGTGTCACTGGGGGGAAAGGGGGGAGGATGAGTCCTTGATGTCACTGGAGGAAAGCCCATGGCCTCGAGGCAGAGGGGGTGTATGATTGACAAGGCATGAGGGCAGGACACAGAGGGAAAAAGTTTTGGGGTGAGACCGCTTCAATCAAACAAACAACCGTCCTCGTTTTACTATGTTTTTTTCAAGTTAAAGGTACCACATAAGACTGTTGCTCTGCCTAGAAACAGTTTTTTTAAAAATCCCAGAGAATATCCAATGCATGAACCAGTGACAGTCTCACTGATCCATGCAAGCAAGGTATGCAATAGAAAAGTCACTCACACCACAAAGAGATGAAACCTGCAAGCCTCATTTAGAGTAACAAAGAACTCTTCCTCCTGCCCCAAAACTGACAATTTTGGGAGACAAATGGCACACAGAGATGGCCCACTCTGTTAGAAGGAGGAAGACAGCTATCAGTATTTTAACACTAGTAAGACTTACTATTCTTGAAGGCCATATATCCAGGGCCAAGAAAGGAAAACACATAAACATTTCAATAGATAAGGGGAATTGAAACTCTTCTCTCCAGACATTCAGACACATCTTGACCACAAGTCAACATGGGGGGTGGGTGGGGGCCGGAGGGACTCCGAGGGGGAGGGACCATCATGAGAAGGCAGCATTCTCCAGAAAAGACATACATGAGAGCATACTAATCAAGCATTTGTTGATATTGGCTGTTGTGGGTTTTTCGGGCTCTTTGGCAGTGCTCTGGACCAATTGAGGTGGTGGGGTTGAGGTGGAGTGGCAACAGATTGAAAAGAGACCATACCTTCCAAGCCAGAAGGAAGCGGGGGGGGGGAGAAGAACTCCTCAACAGGTGTGCAAAGGCAGCCTCCAGGTAACAACAAGCAGGGCTATCAGTCATTTCAGGAGCAGGAAAGGGGATGGAAGCAATTTTTACTGGTGAGCTATAGGATAAAATAGGAGGTAAAGGGAAGGAGAGATGTGTCAGTTCTCTGTCAAACCTGGTCATAGGCACCCACTGTGAGGTGTGTGTTTGTGTGTGTGTGTTTGGCACATGCCCATGGTGAGGTTAACAGCAGCAGCATGCCCAAACAGATACACTTATCCAGATATCTTAATCATGTGAGAAGTAGTTGTGATGATAGGCAGTAGGAAGACCACTGTAGAAGAAACTCTCATCGATCCCACTGTCCTGGGCATTTATTTATTTATTTATTTATTTATTTATTTATTTATTTATTTATTTATTTATTTATTTATTTATTTATTTATTTATTTATTTATTTATTTATTTTATTTGCCATTCGGGCATAGAACCTGTTGTTAATTTATTTGAATCCCACCACTGGCTTTAAGCACTGAGTGTGTGTGTATGTATAAGCAGCATACTTTGCTTTTTTGCTTTGCTTTAGTACTCCACTGATGCAGCAAAGGGGGAAAGCCAGGCTCCTCATATTTCAAACAGATCAGCTTATATCAGAAACACCATACATTCAGTGAATCACAGGGACAGAGATTACGCCCCACAACTTTCTTCCCGTTTGTGTTGGAAGTAGCAGCAAATGCAGTCCATGACTGCTTGCTAGACCGGGTGAGAGAGTGTCTGTACTGATCAGCAATGTCAAAAGGAGTGCAATATTCCTGTACTATTAACAGTTGCACAGACCGTGTACATTTCACCTGGTATGGTTTGCATGGTAAACGACACGTACTGAAATGTTCTCTTTTGTCTATGCAAGGCACAGGACCACTGACCTTTTTTTTCATGTAGCCACTCACATGTATGTGTGTTTGTGTTTAGGTAAAATATATCCCTTCTTGCATAACTAAAATTAGGCATACGTCCATATGAGTTGAAGTCTGTCACCATATTGTAATAAAAATACTGTAGAAGCAATTGAGTAATTGTTTCAGAACTGGAATACTGGCATCACAGAAGGAGCAAGCAATCCCTGTATGTATTAGGTAGCCATTAAAACACTGAATTAGTGGGAAGTGGTCATGTTACCAGATAGGCGGGATATAAATACAGTGGGGTCTTGATTTGAGAACTTAATCCGTATTGGAAGGCGGTTCTCAAGTCAAAAAGTCTGTAAGTCAAGTCTCCATTGACCTACAGTGCATTGAAAACCGATTAATCCCATAACAGGCCGTTTTTGTTCCGTTTTGGTTTTTTTCTGGTCTGTAAGTCAAATCTCAGTCTGCAAGTCAAACCTAAATTTTGTGGCCAGAGAAGTCTGTAACTCAAAAAGTCTGTAACTCAAGCCGTCTGGAAGTCGAGGGTCCACTGTAGAATAAATAAAAAAATAAAAAAAATCAAGTGTCCAGAGGGAAATAAAAGCACCTTGGTTATATTGTGCCAATAAGTCACAATGGCACAGATGGTAGCTGTGGTGAGGAAAAGGGCTGTCCCCCTCGTACCAGAGGTTTAGATGTAGGCAGTGGTGGGATTCAGCAGGTTCGCACCAGTTCTACAGAACCGGTAGCTAATGTATTATTGGTTCTGCAGAACCGTTTGTTGGCCTACTGAATCCCACCACTGATCCTGGCCAGTGGTGGGATTCAGCAGGTTCGCACCAGTTCTACAGAACCGGTTGCTAATGTATTATTGGTTCTGCAGAACCGTTTGTTGGCCTGCTGAATCCCATCACTGGATGTAGGCATTTCATACGGCTGAGTCAGCTTTCTGTCTGCATTCCTCCATTATGTCTTTTCCAGGGAGCTGCTGATTCAGATAGCAATCCCAGCTTCTTGTCTTCATGCAGAACTAGGTCCCGGGAGTACAGCTCTTTAGGCGGGGGGGGGGAATATCACATTATGATCCCACATGAGGCTTGATTACTCAGACACAGAGTCCCATTTTATTCATTGAGGCTTGATTGATTGGTCGATTGATTGCATGTCTATGCCACTTTTCTCCCAGCAATGCAACTCAGAGTGGCTCATAAATAATTAAAAGCGACAAGTATAAAAAAGCAATATACAAAAAGCGATTAAAATTATTAAACATGGAAATATTAAAATAAACATATAAAAACAAATTACGACATATAAAAGCATTTTGAAAACTTAAAGAAAAAGATACTGTATATTGGCAGGAAGCAAGGGCATTTAGTCATGTTAAAATTAGGTGTTAAACACTAAAAGTCTGTTGGAATAAAAATGTTTTCAGTTGTTGCTGAAGAGAGAGATAGAGGGGGGGCCAACCTAGCCTCATGGGCTTCTTCACAGATAAAGGTGCAAAGAAGTTACAGTTGAGCAAATCGTAGTTCTGGGCATGCCGAGTTGAAGATACATTTCAACTAAAATCACCAGAATATGCTCTACAAAAGATAAATGCCCTAAACTGTGCCCAACCAACAATAACAACTGCCCACATCACCCAGTGGCATACTGGCATAGTCAAAAAGTCCACTCCCTGCTAGGCAGGCCAGAAAAATAATCCAAGAAAGGAAGGGATTTAAGAAGGGGAATCCCCAAAGAAATTGAGGGGTGGGCCAAAAAGGTAATCCCAAGGAAGCAGGCTGGCACAGGCTGGCTGGCAGCCAGCAGCATAAATAATCTAAAGAAATGGGGCTGATCACTTCAAAAACCAAGGAAAGAAGGCAAAAAAGAAAAAAAAAATAAAGGATCCAAGATGGAGGCACAGCAGGCAGAAAGCAATCCAAGATCAATGGCACCAGGAGCTGAGCACACAAGTAAGCAAAAACAAAACAAAACAAAATACAAACAAACAAACAAAAAACACCCCACATTTTTTCACTGGGGCCAGTTTACAGATTTCCATTTCTGCCAGATGTTCAAATTAGCTGGCTGCTGATAGTCCTTGCAACCTCCATCAGAGACACATCTCATGAAATGGATAGGACTGTGTGGAAAAAGACAGCCCTTGCATTGGCCTTTGGTTGCTTTGTTAAAAATCCCCTGAAAAAATCCCCTAAGGGTCAAACTAGATCTTGAGAGGAATTTCTGTTTGATTTGATCAACTTGTTTCCTTGTACAGTAGATCCTCAACTTACAGACGGCTCAACTTACAGACTTTTCGACTTACAGACTTCTCTGGCCACAAAATTCTCGACTTGCAGCCTGAGAATTGACCTACAGACCAGAAAAACCCCAAAATGGAACAAAAATGGCTGGTTACGGGATTAATCAGTTTTCAATGCATTGTAGGTCAATGGAGACCCGACCTACAGACTTTTTGACCTGCAGCCACTGTTCCAATACGGATTAATTCCATAAGTAGAGGGTCCACTGGGGGTTTCCTGTGAGATGATGTGTTTCCATGTCTCAACAATCAGATTTTCTGTTTAATTTTCCAACAGCAATCACAAAACAAACACTGCTAAATGCAATACACAGAAGTAAGGAAAATCATGCACTATGACAAATATATTTGTCAACACTCTAAGGAGCACTACTTCTAAAATCTATTCTAAATCCTCAGTTTGACCTTGAAATACTGTAGGTTGTATTAATGCTTTTGAAGATGGCTTCAAATGAGAATAAGAAACCAGTGGGCATCCAGATGTTGCTGGATGAGAGCATTCTCCCACCTCTGACCTCTGGCTGTTGAGGGGCTGATGGGAGTTATGTTCAACAACGCCCAGAGAGCCAGAGATTCCCCAGCTGTTCTTTGAATTGTGAAAAATGACCCCCCCAACCCTTAATGTAGAGTCAGAAATGCACAAAGTCATGTCTACATCTGAGTGACCTTGACTAAACTTGCTTGCTGCTTTTAGCAGGTTCTGGCAGCATTGCAGGTGGAAATTTGAAACTGACGCTAAAGAGAATGAAGTTGTTGTGGCTGAACAAAAGACAAGACTTGGAGGACAGAGACAGAAGGAATGAAGGTGACAAGAGAGGGCAAAGGCACAGAGAGAGATGTTCGGCAGGGCCCTCATGCTTTGCCTCCTGCTGCTGAAAGAGCTTGTTTGATTCTGAGGGACTAATTTCCTCATTGTTGCACAGGACAGGAATGGCATACAAAAGGAATACACTCGTCTTGTGGGGCAGTGGAGCCTCGTGACACAGTAGTTAAGCTCCTGTATTGTGGCCCAAACTGTGCTCACGGTCCAGGATTCGATCCTAGGTAGCTGGCTTAAGGTTCACTCACCCATTCATCCTTTTGAGGTCAGCACATTGAGTACCCAGCTTGCTGTGGGGGGGAGGATTGTTTGTAGCCTGCATAATTCAATTGTAAACTGCCCATGTAAGCATGCGTTAAGCGCTGTGGGGTAGTATATAAGCAACACACTCCACTTTAAAAAACCCAACACCCATACATTCAATCTAGAAGTAAAAACTATGATACTTTAGGGAAAGCTTTCACAGAAAGAATAAGAAAATGACAACAAATGCATGACTCCTGGCTATATGCATTATACAAGAATGGCAGCTTTCTTCTCTTTTCCCACCGGTTTTGTAACATGCAAAGTCAGCCTAAATTATCTTGGTCCACAATATGTTATCTTATCTCCCTAGAGTGGGTCAGGGCTGCTACAATGGTCCCTATGCTAAGAAAACAGTTTTTAATGATGATTATGCTTCAGGAGAAGCAGGGCATGCTTCTTCCTGCTGAAACTGGAGATGATCAGCAATATGTGAATAATGAGTAATGAATACATTCCTTAATGTTTTCTGGCAGTGTAGTGTTGTCAGATTATGGCCCTGGTCACACAAAAGAAATGTTCTCTAGTTATCCCCAGTTAGTTTGTTGTCCCCTCCCTCCCCGGGTCACACCACAAAGAGTCAACACTGAAACATTTTCCAGGCCAACTGTGTGACTGTGGAATATTTCCCCCTCATTGTGAGGGTTGTGTTATTTTGTATTTCTGTTGTGCCAGTGAAATCCTTACCGGGATTGTCTATGTGGAACAGGGCTTGGTTTCTATAGGGCTGGAAACCAAGCCCTATGAGGAAAGACTGATGGTTAGCCTTGAGAAAAAACATATGAGGAAACATATGATAGCACTTTTCAAATATTTGAAAGGCTGTCATACAGAGGAGGGGCGGAAGCTGTTCTCAATCATCCAAGAATGCAGGACACGCAACAATGGGCTCAAGTTACAGGAAGCCAGACTTTGATTGAATAACAGGAAAAACTTCCTAACTGTTAGAGCAGTACAACAGTGGAACCAGTTACCTCGGGAGTGGGTGAGTGCTCCAACACTGGAGGCATTTGAGAGAAATCTAGACAACCACCTGACAGATATCTTTTGATTGGTATTCCTACACTGAGCAGGAGGTTGGACTCGAGGGCCTTATAGGCCCCTTCCAACTTCATTATTCTATGAGCCTTATTCTTTTCAGAGTTGAAGCCAGGAAGGTGGCCGCCATTCTTGTGGTTCGTGTACTGTACTGATTTTTTTTTTTTTTGTAGCCAGTACATCAACACGTTGGCAAAAGGATTTCGGAGGAGGGTACACCATTACATTACTGGCGGGTAATAATTTCTTTTTTATTTCTACGGAAGATATGTTGAACGGGTGGTATGCCAATGTCACTGGGAGGGGCTGCCATAGAGTTATATTTTTTTCACTGCCTGTGCATAGCTGCCTGTTTGTACTCATGTCTCGGCAGCAGCTGAGTGTGTGCCTTTCCGACCCCACCACCCGGCCACTGTCATACTAGCGGCACAGCCATAGATGGTGGTTCCGTGTCCATTGTTTGCAATACATTTCCTCAGGAGCAGCCACCAGAACACAGAACACTTTCCCAAACAGAAACCCCTTCCCAATATATTGATAGATAGATAGATACAGTAGATCTATCTAGCAGTTGATATGGCTCCCAGTGTGAAAACTGCCAACCTAAAGGCTTCTAGAAATGCAGAAAAGCCACCCCGTTGCTCTCTTTCTGTACCTTTCTCTGCATTTTTAAACTTAGGGAGCCCTGGGGTGGGCTTGAGGAGAACCACAAAAACGCACCTGGTGGGCCACGTGCAGCCCATGAGTCACATGATGCCCACCCCATTAAATGGACCAATGGGCCATTCCAGGAACAAAGCTAGGAAAAGTACTTTTTGTACTACAGCTCCAAGCATCCTCAAGCACTCACAGGCAGTACTGACAGGGATGGGAGATTTCTAGGTTTTATAGTCCTGTTGGGGGATTCTGGGCACTGTTGCCCAGGAAAAAAACATTTCCAAGCTCTTATACGGCAGATATACTTTAATACAAGTGTTATATACAACAATTGTTCTTAATTGAACAAAACAGCCCCACTTAAGAAACTGAAAAGGCAAGAAGACCAACACAAAATGATGTTGTCTTTGATCAAGCCTCAGTAAGCCTGGGGAATGCATTGCCACAGGATATTTCTGAGACGAGTGGCTTAGCAAGATTAAGCAGAAGAATATGTGTCAAAACAACTAGGTCAAACAGTTTCAGAGGTTAGCAGCTGTATTGCTCCTGGGCATGTGATGATTTCCTGAGGAACAATTTCCCGTTGTTATATATTTTTGGTTCCGGGTAGCAGGTGTATTATGAGGCCACTAGCATTCCTGTTAGTTATCAGATATTTTAAAAGCAGATGGGCATTTACCTCCTCTAGCCTCCTGTTGTTTTTAAAAAAAGCTCCCATGATAAGCATGTGCCGTCTTTAACAATACAGTACCCACCAGCTGTGCCTTTCTGACCACCAAAAAGAAAAAAAGAGAGAGAGAAGGAAAACAGTGAATAAGGCCCTTCTCCTTTCCAATAATAATTCCTCCCACAGGTCAGGCTGTTCCTAAGATCAACTTTGATGATATTGCATTGCGTCCCAGTTAACTGACACTGACATAAAAGCCTTTCCAAGGTAAAACTGAATAAAAAGTAAACTAGAATCATGATACTCTGATTGTTCAGTCTTTCCAGTGAGGTGGAACTCACAGTGCAACACCAAGCATTTTTGTTTCAGAACATGTCTACGTTCCATTGAGTTTAGTGTGGCTGATTTCTACATAATTCCTAGAGCGTGAAAGATTACTTTTAAAAAACTCAGCCTCCAGAATTTCTCAGCCATCTTAGGCACGGGACATATTGGCTAGCGGTGGAATTCTGTTCTAATTTGTAATTCTAATTGTAATTGCACGAGCCTCGTGGCGTAGTGGTTAAAACGCTGTATTGCAGCTAAAACTGTGCTCACGACCTGGGGTTCAAATTCCAGGTAGCCGGCTCAAGGTTGACTCAGCCTTCCATCTTTCCGAGGTCGGTAAAATGAGTACCCAGCTTGCTGGGGGGGCAATGTGTAGCCTGTATAATGAAACTGTAAACCGCCCGGAGAGTGCTTGTAGCACTATGGGGCGGTATATAAGTCCAAAAATAAATAAATAAATAAAATAAATTGAATATATCTCTTTTTTTCTCTGAGCGACCCAATCTTCAATCCTATGCATAATATATATATGTATTCAAATTCTAGTAAGTTATGCATAGGATTGAACACTGGGTCATTCACAGACAAAAGAGACCCCTTCACAAACAAGGAAGGGGAGGGTTTGTTTTTAATTTTTTTTAACTTATTTTATTTATTTATTAAATTTATACCCCGCCCATCTAGACACATGTCTGCTCTGGGCGGCTAACAATAAAAATATAATAAAAACAGTATAATAAAAAAGATCTTCTGTAAGATCTTTATTTGTTTTCTTGATTACTATTATTCTGGCCAAATTTCAGAAGGGGGGAGGTGTTGGATAACCATTCATAACTGATTTATACATGTTAATGAGGAAAGGTGATAGCTGATCAGCAAACATTTTTAGACACATCCACCAAAGTCATGCAAACCAGATGCCTTGTGTGGGTTTTACATTCTGAACTGATTTATGCAAATCCTCAAATGTAATTGGTTTAGACAGGAAACGTTCATGATCTTCAATAATTTTTTTAAAAATTTGCTTTGGCTATTAAATTATTAGGTTTAGTTTCCACAGGGTTTGATGTAGTGTACAGTGAATTTAAAAAATATTTTTAAAATTATTAATTTTAGCAACCTCATACATTTTCTCCCATTTGTTGTTTTTGATAGCTGCTATTTTCCGTTCAATAACTTTTTTTTCAAATATAGTTAGCAACTAATTTGGAAATTTTGTTGCCAAATTCATAATATTTTTAGATATTCTTAATCTCAAAAAGAAGTTGATTTCTAGTAGCTTGTGATACTCTTTTTAAGTTGCATGATTCAGCAATACATACACCCTATATTACAGCCGTCAAAGAATCCCATAGCATAGTAATAGGCAGTTCTGGTGCATTGTTCTCTGATATATTTCACAATTATCTTTTTAGATTTTTCTGTAGTTTCTTTTCTACACAGTAATGCTGGCTTCAATGACCATGCGATGGGATTAGACCTTGGTCCAAAAAAGGTGAAACATTGCTTGGAGGGGCACGTGATCAAAAGCTTTTGTGGATCCCATTTGTGCAGATCAACTGTCCCAGATGGACAAACAGTTAACTATAGAATTGTACTCAGAGGGTGATGGTTAATGTCTTCTTCTCAAACTGAGAGGAGATAACAAGTGGGGTACCCCAGGGCTCAGTCCTGGGCCCTGTGATCTTCAACATTTTTAGTAATTACTTGGATCAGGGGGTGCAGGGAATGCTAATCAAATTTGTGGATGACACAAAAGTGGGTGGAATAGTAAATCCCTGGAAGACAGAAACAAAATCCAAAATGATTTGGGTAGGCTTGAACACTGGGCTGAAAACAAGAGAATGAAATTTAACAGGGATAAGTGCAAAGTACTGCACCTAGGAAAAAGAAACCAAACAAGTAGTTACAAGATGGAGGACACCCGGCTCTGCAATACTAGAAGGATCTTGGAATTGTTGTAGATCACAAGATGAATGTGAGCCAACAGTGTGATGTGGCTACAAAAAAGTCAAATGCTATTTTAGGCTGCATTAACAGAAGTATATTTTCCAAATCCCATGAGGTACTAGTCCCCCTCTATTCAGCACTGGTTAGTTCTCATCTTGAGTAATGTGTCCAATTCTGGACATCGCACATCAAGATGGATACTGACAAATTGGAACAAGTTCAGAGGAGGGCAACAAGGATGATCAGGGGTCTGGAAACCCAGCTGGTCACCCGACTATAATAAATAAATTCATTCGTTCAAGTCCTATGCTGAAACATGCCTTTGGAACTGCAACAGAAGGTGTCTATCTCCGGATTAAATCAGACGGAAAGCTCTTTAATCTCTCTAGATTAAGAGCAAGGACCAAAGTCCAACTGAAATGCATATGGGACTTCCTCTTTGCAGATGATGTAGCCATTGTTGCCACACTCTGCTGAAGGCCTCCAACAACTCATGAATCATTTTAACAAAGCCTGTCAAGACTCTGGACTAACAATCAGCCTGAAGAAAACACAAGTCATGGGCCAGGGCGTGAACTCACCTCCCTCTATTACCGTCTCCACACAAGAACTGGAGGTTGTTCATGACTTTGTGTACCTTGGCTCAACGATCTCTGACACACTCTCTCTAGATGTCGAGCTGGATAAACGCATTGGCAAAGCAGCTTCCATGTTCTCTAGACTCACAAAGAGAGTATGGCTCAATAAGAAGCTGACGACATATACCAAGATCCAGGTCTGTAGAGCCTGTGTCCTGAGCACACTCCTGTACTGCAGTGAGTCCTGGACCATTTGTGCACGGCAGGAGAGGAAGCTGAACACCTTCCATATGCGTTGCCTCTGACAAATTTTTGGTATCACCTGGCAGGACAAAGTTCCAAATAGAGTAGTCCTAGAATGAGCTGGAATTTTTAGTGTGTATACGTTACTGAAACAGCAACATCTACATTGGCTTGGGCATATGATGAGAATGGCTGATGGTTGGATTCCAAAAGATCTCCTGTATGGAGAATTAGTGCAGGGAAATTGCCCCAGAGGGAGACCACAGCTGCGATACAAGGACATCTGCAAGCAGGACCTGACAGCCTTAGGAATGGACCTCAACAGATGAGAAACCCTGACATCTGAGCATTCAGCCTGGAGGCAGGCGGTGCATCATTGCCTCTCCCAATTTGAAGAGACCCTTGTCCAGCAGGCCAAGGCAAAGAGGAAGTCACAAAAGCAGCAAAATCAGGGAGCTGGACAGGGGAACGATTGGATTTGTCTTCAGTGTGGAAGGGATTGTCACTCTCATATTGGCCTTCTCAGCCATACTAGATGCTGTTCCAAGTCCATAGTCTTTCAAGACTGAAGGATGCCTAGTGTAATGTAAAGAGGAAAGACTGAAATAATTCGACATGTTTAGCTTTGAGAAAATAACACCAAGGAGAGAAATGATAGCACTTTTCAAATACTTGAAAGGCTGTTATTCAGAGGAGGGGTAGGATTTCTTCTCAATCATCCCAGAGTGCAGGACACACAACAATAGGCTCAAGTTACAGGGAGCCAGATTTTGGTTGAGTATCAGGAAAAACATCCTAACTGTTAGAGCAGTATAGCAATGGAATCAATTAGCTCAAGAGGTGGTGAGTGCTCCAACACTGGAGGCATTTGAGAAATTTAGACAACCACCTGACAGATATCCTCTGATTTGTATTCCTGTATTGAGCGGGGGGTTGGAATTGATGGCCTTATAGACCCAACTTCATGGTTCTATATCTTCCATGCATTAGAAACCAGGATGTAAACTGTCCTTGAGCAGGTTTCATGCCATTTGGAAAAGTAAAAGTTTTCCTTGTCATCCGGGTAAAGTTCTTTCCAGATAACTATCAAACTGAATTCACTGAAGAGCTGTTGCAACAAAGCATGATGAAGAGCTTAATTAGCACTTCTTCCTCATGATAGGACAGTCAGCTCCACCCGCTAGGCCTCTCTCTTTTGCAAGCAGTTTTTTTGCTCCAAAAATGAGTCTAATTAAGCTTCTTGGATTCCTGTAGTTTGTTGACTCATATCTTAATCAGTTATTTACTGTTAGACATCTCAATCATTCTCCTTTGTTCGTTTAATTATAAGTTTTTTGGTGCTGAGTCTCAGGTGATCAGACAAAAGCAGCTATTTTCAGAAGCAGACAATATCACATGTCTTGGCGACGTATCTGTATACATGGTGTGTCCCACAAATATTTAGTTATATGTTCTTGAATTCTAACTCTCACCCTGTCTGGAAAGCGCACATTCCCCATTTCGAGGTGTAAAATCGCAAGACAGAAGTGTTTCTTTCTCCCATCATGATTTGAGAAGTACAAAAATCACACTTGCTTTGAGGCAATTGAATCTGACAAGATTTTTTTCCCCTTCTTAGGTAACAGACAATAACTAACCCCCATCAACCTTCTCCTTATATCACTACACACTTCTTTAAACAACAAAACTGTGCCAGAGCCTAAGCCTATCTTGGGGCTCTCTCTAATGATTCCACTGCTGGAGGTACCCATCTGCTTATGCTCAATGGAGCTTTAAAACTGAAAAAATGGAGTATAGCTGAGATTTAATTAATTAAGAAGTTTCTGAAATGCTCTAGTTAGACAGAAGGGACAGTTCTGTGCTGTACTCCAGGGATAATGAGGTTTAATTTGTGGTTTAAAAATGAAAAGCTAATTTTTAATTCTCCCGGATTTAATGAGATAAGTCACTTTAAGAAACTCTGAAATTTTGAAAGTTCATTGGCTTAGCACTAAAAGACCCCTGCCTCTGTATTTCACCAAATAAGGAACTAACACAAGTTATATGTTGCTTTCCCCTGAAATTACCACATGAGTGCTCCTGCAAGACTAAAATACTTGCCTCAGGAAACAGAAAGACAACTGCATAACCAATAAAATTTCTGGATGGATAGCTGTGATGGAGAGACTGGTGTGATGTAGTGGATAAAATGGCAGACTAGGACTCATGAGACCTGCGTTCAAATTCTTGCTTGGCTGTGGAAATTCACTAGCCTTAATTGGAGCTTTCCCTCCTGCTTGCAGTAACCTCCAGTGGAAGTAGTAATTCACAAGCCAGATTGACTGCCCCGGCTATTCTACAGCAGTAAACAATAAAGCAACCTGTCCAATCTCTAAAAGAACTGATTTACAAGTGCCGCAACCAAGGAAGGTAGCAGGGATAGGTGGCTTACAATCGTGCAGTTTGAGGTTTGGCTGTGGGGGTGGAGTGGCTGGGTGGGTAGCGCTCTGCTCGTGCTCAGGGAAAGGTCTCCACATGCCAGTTGTGTTGGTTGACATCACTGTCATATATGATACCTTGAAAACCCTATAAGTCAGATGCAACTTGACAGCTCATAACAGCAACAAGCTGTGGCAGGATTTCACTAGACAAGATGTCAATTCTGTATTGAGAAGCAACACACCCTTAAGGAGAAAAAGGCTGTTTATTCTAACAGGAGATTGTGTGAATTGATATTAGGCAAATTAGCTTGCTTTTGCTTTGTAACTGGTCAGTTGGGAGACAGCACTCCGATGCCTTAGCCACTAACACTGAAAGATTTTCATTTGGCTGGCCTGGGTGAATAACAGTATAAGAAGAGGAGGCATTCATTTGCTTTCACCCTTAGGGGGCAACTACACCGAGAGAACAAAGAAAATGGATCCACTCTGAAGTTGTGCCCAGGAAGCTGAGTTTCCCCAGGCTGATTTGCTTCAGCTCACCAGGCAGGAGTCAGCAGACAAAGGAGGAAATTGCCAATCAGCACTTGTTAGCATCTTGTTAAGCGAGCTCTACTGCAGAAGGCACATCTACAGTAGAGGGGAACTGACACCCTCATGAGTGTCCCTTTGCTTTTTCTCTCACTACCTTGAACAAAGACACTGGGAGAGCTCAGGTGATCAGACTGCCTGAACCAATGGGGATGTATTGGATTTGAGGAAAAAGAAGTAGTCCCAGCAGCAGAGGGGGGAAAAGTACAAATGGGGAGAGGGAATCCAGGCTGATTCACATTGACTTGTATAGTCAACAGAAAACAATGTGATATGACTGTCCCCAACTTGGAGCATTTCCTGTATTGTTTGTCAATGTGGTTGCCCCCTGAGTCTGCTGTAACGAAACCAATAAGGAGTCTTATATCATCTAAAAGACTAACAAGTTTCACGTGTCACCAGCTTTTGTGTACTGCATGTGAAGAAGTGGGCTGCTGCTTGGAATCTTCTGAAGGGAGAAAGAAAGGGGTGTTGCATTAATGTCTTCTCTCTTTCTCTTTTAATCCTGTTCTTCACAATACTTTGGAGGTGTTTTGAAACCCACTTTCTCTTGATGCTGTTCAAAAGGGAGAATAAAAATGAAATCTAAGAACTGAGGGCAAGGGATATTCAGGAAAAATGGGAAAGGGGATGAGTGAGTAAAGGAGGGAAGGGAAATGGGGAGGAGGAGAGAAGGAAAGGTTGGGGGGGAAAGAAAAACAGAAACTGGATAAAGGAATTGAGAAGTGAAAATTAAAAAGAGAAGGAAAGGCTGCCAGTGATATATACCACCAGGTTGCACATTGACTAACACTTGGAAGTGACAGGAAAACAGCGATATATCACTTATTATTTGTTTTTAAAGGAAAATTTTAGGGCAGTCCAGAAACAGGATAGCAAATGAATAAGTTTTATATGAGATGGCATGTGTAGCCTTTGAAACTGGGGCAAATAGCAAGAAATGTACCGTTTGAACTGACAGCCCTGTGAACAGGCCTAGTGGTATACATGCCATGTGACTGCACATAAAACTGTATCAGTTCCTAAAAGAACAATTCTTTTGGCACATGTAATCAAGCCCTGACTTGTGGACCCCTAAGGTCCCTTCTTATCCATACTAAGGTCCAGGTGCATAGGATGTACACTCTTGGAGCTACTGCGAAGGAATAAGGACACATAATATATGCTTTTAAAATTAAAGATGACTTTTTGTCAGCTGAATTAGATGCATAAAATAAGAACAAGAACAAGAACATAGGCCATAAGATTTTTTTAAATGTAGTATCTTCATTAGACCATGCAAAAAGACACACAAATATATAGAGCAGAATCCAGCTGACTGTCAGTAGAATGTAATACTTGACCAGTATAGATCAACCGCCTGGACTTCGTTGTGCTAGAAAACTTTGATCATTTAAGTCAGTACTTATGCAAGGATGTCTAGAATAACTCCGTGTCCACGCCCTATAAATGTGATGATGTATTCACAACAGACCTTAGTGCAAGCAGGAAAAACAAATAGGAGTCTCCCCTTTAAGTGTTACCAATACTTCACCAAGGTTAGGGGTGGGGGTGAGATTTTACTAGACAGCAGGGCCAAAAGGGAATTAAAGGGAGAAAATACAGATAGTGATAGTCCCCATTGTTATTACTGGGCCCTGTCCAGCTCTGCAGTTCTAAGATGATAATGATAATTATATGTGGGAAGTAATTTTTTCCTTCAGACTTCTAGTGAGAAACTTCCTGATGAATTGTAACTCATCAGAAACTCTATTTGATGATTTGCACTGGTTTCATGTGATGTCAGTTTGGTGACTTGATTTCCCTTCTAATGTGCTTTCCAATTCAAGCCCCTGAAGGGAAAAAGTTATAATCATAGAACCATAGAATAATGGTGTTTGAAGAGATCTATGAGGCCGTCAGATCCCTGCTCAATGCAGGAATCCAAATCAAATATATCTGACAGATTGCTGTCTAATTTTCTATTGAATGGCTTGAGTGCTGGAGCACTCACCACCTCCCAGGGCAATGGGTTCCATTGGCTCTAGCATTTAGGAAGTTTTTCTCGATTTTCAGCCAAAATCTGGCTCCCTCTAACTTTGGCCATTATTATGTGTTCTGCACTCTGGGATGATTGGGAACAGATCCTGCAAAAAGTTACTTTTTTGGACTGAAATACCTGTAAAGTTTACTTTTCCCTAGTGATATTTATTGTATGGCATGCCTTGTAGCCTGCGACAAATCCATAGGTGTGCCTGGAGCGCCCTCTGTTGGTTTACACTTGCAAGAGTTATGCAAGTACTTTCCTTTTCCCGTCTTCGTTGCTGTTATTCAGCTTTGTAGTAACCGTGAAATTAGATCAACAGGAAGTCTGAAATTGTCCTGCATCCTTAGAGCACAGTATAACCTTTGCCCTCTCCAAAAGCAATGGAGAGAAGATTTCTTTGATAAGCAGTGAAATAAATACCATAGAAACAGAAGGAAACCAGAAGTAGCTGCTGCACTTCTTTGTCAGCGCCAAAATTAGACTGATGTGGGAGAGACATCTTGGAAATTATAAAGGTTTTTCTTTCTCTTCAGTTTCACCATGTTAAAATAGCTTTGGGGGGCATTCCTCAGAGTGGAGGAGGGCTCTGGCCCCGGGGGAAAGTGGTTAACCCCTGACCCACGTTCTTTTCCTGTTTAAAAGTCTTACCTGTTCCTGTTTTGCAACAGAGCAAATACAAAAACTTCCAGGAAAGTACTCATGTTAATCTATAGTCTGTTGCAATTTGCAGCCACAAAGTAAGAAAATTCTTCTGGTCCACTGGAGTAAAGTCTATGGAAACTTATGCTAGTTAAAACCTGTTAAAGTACTACACAACAGTGTCGTTCAGTGCAAACAGCAGCTTCGTGGACCCAGCTGTAGGTAGTAAAACAGCGCAAACGGAAAGGTTAACTTCCTTACCCAGTTTACTGGCTCCTATTCTCAGCAAGCTGGGGATGGGGGGGGGGGGAGTAAACCTACATGTGTGGGTCTGTGACCAGGCACACGATTGAGACATGCCCCAGGACCTAGCCATTAACTGCAACTAGTTGTAGCAAGTTATGTAAACCTTAAGCAAACACTGAGAAGATTTTGGCCAATGAGAAAGGAAGGCAGAGGGGGTGAGAAGGCCTTAAGAAAGGAAGACTGAAGGTTGGGTAGTGACAGGATGAAGCACAAGCTACAGTATACAAAAAAACCGCCAAACCCCAATAAATTTTCTTCTGAACCTGTGATCACCAAGCACTGGTGAGAATCTTACTTAACCCACATAGGAAGCTAGAAGGGTGGGGTAGGGGTGAAGGATAAATGCCACTACCTAATCCACATAGAATAAGCAGATCACTACTGAAATTAACAAGAAAGACAAAAAGAGGTTTAGGCCAGACTATTCACATTCACAACAGCAAATGTTTGGAAGTGAAGAAGCAGAGACCCAGGGTGCAATCAGATGGCATATCTGAGTCCCCTGTTATTCAACATCTTTATCAATGACTTGGATGAAGGAATAGAGAATATGCTGATTAAATTTGCAGATGATATTTATTTATTTATTTATTTTATTTATTATTCGATTTATACCCCGCACCGCTAGTCTGAGTCTACTCGGGGCAGCTTACAAAGAAGAATAAAACATTATAAAATACAATCAAATAAAAACCATCAGTATATGTAAATCAATGACATAATTATATCAACAAGTTAGAAGATCAAGATGGGAAAAAAATGAAAGAAAAAAGAAAATCAGGTGTTGACTGGAGGGAAGGCCTGCCTGAAGAGCCAGGTACTGTATTTAAATGACTCTTAAAAACACCCAGCGAGGGTGCCAGGGTGATTTCCGGCAGCAAGGTGTTCCATAGTCGAGGGGCCACTGCTAAGAAAGCCCAGTGTCTTGTTCTTTCTTTCTGGGCCTCTCTCGGCGTTAGGCCCCTCAACTGACCCTCCTGGCTAAAACGAGTGACTCGGGTAGATCTAGGTGGGAAAAGGCGCTCTGCCATGTATCGAGGTCCTAAACCCTTTAGGGCTTTATAAGTCATCATTAACACTTTGAAGTGGATGCGGAAACAAATGGGAAGCCAATGCAAGGCGGCCAGGATGGGAGAGATGTGCTGGTATTTTCTCGTCTCAGTGAGAAGCCTGGCCGCTGCATTTTGCACCATTTGAAGTTTCCGCAACAACTCCAAAGGTAGTCCCACGTAGAGTGCATTACAGTGGTCTAATCTCGAGATCACAAGCACATGGACCAGAGTGGTGAGCACCCCAATATCAAGATAGGGGCAATCCATCGCAGATGGAAATAGGCGGAGCAGACCACTTGATACCAAACTGAAAGGGGTTGCTAATTCCCCAGAGGACAGGATTAAAATTCAAAATGACCGTGACAGATTAGAGTCCTGGGCCAAAACTAACAAAATAAATTTCAACAGGGAGAAATGTAAGGTCCTACACCTAGACAGAAAAAAATGAACTGCACAGGTATAGGATGGAAGACACCTGGCTAGACAACAGTACCTGTGAAAGGGATCTAGGAGTCTTGGTAGACCATGAGTCAGCAGTACGATGTGGCTGCCAAGAAAGCCAATGCAATTCTTGGTTGCATCAATAGGAGTATAGTGTCTGTCTAGATCAAAGGACGTGATTTGTTGTTGTTTAGTCGTTAAGTCGTGTCCAGCTCTTCGTGACCCCATGGACCACAGCCCGTCAAGCCCTCCTGTCTTCCACTGCCTCCCGGAGATGGGTCAAATTCATGTTGGTAGCTTCGGTGACACTGTCCAACCATCTCGTCCTCTGATGTCCCCTTCTCCTCTTGCCTTCACACTTTCCCAACATCAGGGTCTTTTCCAGGGAGTCTTCTCTTCTCATGAGATGGCCAAAGTATTGGAGCCTCAGCTTCAGGATCTGACCTTCCAGTGAGCACTCTGGGTTGATATCCTTCAGAATGGACGCATTTTCCTTATACAGTGTTATTTTGCAGCATCTTGGAAACACATCCTCTGCTTTTTAAGAAAACGATGTCATTAACTAAATGAATCCAAGGAGAATTGGAAAATCCAGATCCTTTCTGGACCTGGTTTGGACCAATCTGATATAATGTGGAATGTATCTGAATTGGTTTGAAAGAGCTGAATTTCGTTTGAATGATTTGGCTCAATCGGATGGACAACCCCAGTCAAAATATTTGTTCTGAGGTTTTAGCAGGGATGGAAAATGTGTAGTCCTCTAAATACTTTGCACTATCCATTACCCAATGTGGTGGTGCTGCGTGTTAAACCGTAGAAGCCTCTGTGTTGCAAGGTCAGAAGACCAGCGGTCGTAAGACTGAATCCACACAATGGAGTGAGCTCCCATCGCTTGTCCTAGCTTCTGCCAACCTAGCAGTTCAAAAACATGTAAAAATGTGAGTAGATAAATAGGCACCATCTCGGTGGGAAGGTAACAACCTTCCGTGTCTAGTCACACTGGCCACATGACCACGGAAACTGTCTTCAGACAAAACGCTGGCTTGGAAATGGGGATGAGCACCGTGCCCTAGAGTCGGACACGACTGGACTAAGTGTCAAGGGGAACCTTTACCTATCTATTACCCATAGCTGGCATAGCCAGTGGAGAATGACTGCAATCCAACTATGTGTTGCTAGAGACTGGCTTACATAGATGCTACATGTCAACTTCAATGTAATTGTTATATCCTACAGTGTATCTTCCCAGGCAATATTCCCAAGTAGATTAACCAGTTGACTGGCCTGTGCAGTTTTTCCAGACACTAGGGATAAAAAAGGAAAAAACCCTCTGCAAACTATACTACGGGTATATTAAGGCAGACAAAAGAAGGACAGATATTTTCATGGATCAGAAGGACTAGAGCTTGACTTTCAGTTTTAAATCCAGGCAGTAAAAGCATAGTCACTCTATGTTATTGACATTGGAGGAATCATCAACGTTATTAAGAAGTAGAAGTCACCAAACTTATTGCAGGGATAACTTGTTTGAAATGGTCAGCTATTCATAGCAATGAGACTTCTTCATTCTTCACTCTCATCTTATTATGAAGTAGGTGGCTGTTCACCCCCTCCCCCATCTTGTTATAAAACCATGTTAAGCACCATCAAGTTGCACTTGATGTATGGTGACCCTAATAGGGTTTCCAAGGTTTAAGGAGTGGTTCTATGAGTGCCTCCACTCCTTGGTCAAGTGGGGATTCAAACCCAGGTTTCATGAATTGTAATCACTCTCTCCACTACACCACAGTGGTCCTCAGGAAAGAAAACAGGATATGCTTTGAATTCAAGCAGTTGAGAGTAAGTATAGGAGCCTCCCCCCCCCCCAAGTAGTACAATTAGCTGCTTATACATGCAGAAGTTTTGTTTCCACTATTGCTATACACCCAGGCAGTTTAAGTATAAATCAGAGATGTGGAAAGATACATTTTGGGACTACAACTTCCAGAATCCCCTCCTCATTTTCAGCCTAATCAATGATAAGAATTTTTCAAATTATTTTAAACCAATGGTTTCTCTGTGTCTCTGAAGAAATTCTGCTAGGGTTTGACTGCTGTGGTGGATGAAACAGAAGTGAGGATTTGCATGTAGATGGAGTTGGATTGAAATGACCACCAAACTCCTTCCCCATCCAGAAGGTAGCCAGATATTTGAAGTATCCATGGACTTTAAATTAAGACTGCTAGCTAGTAAAAAATCTGTATAGGGTACACAAATACAGGCTGGGCAGATGATACGACAGATCACAAGTCCACTAGTGGTTTCCTGTTCATGTGGGGTGATGGTCCTATTTCATGGGCTAGTCACAAACAAGATGTTGCAGTTTTGTCTTCTACAGAGTCCGAATTTGTTGCTGCAGCTAAGGCATGCAGAAAATTGCTATGGCTGGAGAAGCTGCTGAATGACTTTGGGATAAATGAAAAGATGCTGATCGAGGTGAGGGAAGACAACCAGAGCTCCATCAAGCTGTTGGAAAGTGAGAATTCATGCACCAAACACATTGGTGTGAAATACTACTTGGTGAGTGATCTGACTGAGAAAGGAGTCCTTGAGCTGATCTACTGTCACACTATAGAAATGACAGTAGACATCCTGAGCAAGTTTCTTCTGAGACACTGCTTTGAGAAACTTGTGTAGTAAGATGGGACTTTAAGAGGGTGGCTTCATGTGAGTTTAAAGGATGTTGAAGTTTTATTTGCAGCCTTACATGCTGTTTATAATGTGTAAGGGACTCTTCTGGGTTGAGGTGACTATTGAGCACTAACCACTCATTCCTTTCAACCTTTGAATTCAAAGAGAGCCCTGCCTCTCTTTTTCCTCTGTCTCATCTGTTAGAGGTGGTTATTTGTTTGCAGCTGATCTGTTCAGTTGGTTGCTAAGTATGTGCGCCATAAAGAAAGCAATATACACAAGTCAGTAATTTCAAGCAATTGTAAGTAAACAAATATTTTTATTCTTTTCCTACAAATGCCTCCGAGTGAGTTATTGAGACTTTAGGTACCAATTAATGAGAAAGGTGTGGACTCTGGGGAACTTGCAGCTGTTCTCCTCTGTGGGTCTCTGTACTTCTACTGTGTAGCAAAAGGAGAATTTTATCAGAAATTCAAAACTCTACAACATAAAACACAAGTTTGATCTCGAGAAGTTATTTTTAAAATGGTGGTAGTTAAAGTCCCAACAAAAAGCAAATACACGAGGTGTCTGAAAAAAATTAACATGTCTTTAATCATAAATAAAAATAAATGATTTAACAACATACATTTTAGTTGCCGTGCATTCTGGCAAAGGAACAGTTAAACAAGGGAGCTGTACTCAGTTCAGTCAGCACCCCAGTTACAGAGATATTTATTATGGTATTTTTGTTTAACAAGAAAGGGGGTGGGAGAGTGGGAAGTTGGTTAACGCTTGAGAAAAACAGTTGGCAAGGATATAATCAGACAGGAAACAGGAAATGATGTCATTAGGTAACAAACAGGAAGCAATGATTATAACACAATGAGATCTTGCTTTAAGGAAAAAAAATTCCCAACCATCAGAACAGCAAGAGCGGGCAAATTTTGTTCCTTTTCAATCAGCTTTGATTCCACCCCTTCTCCACTACTCCAGAAAGTAGACTTTACATTGTAAAAGTAGCTTGTTTAGTATGGTTGTTAATAAAAGGGAAAACAATTACAAGCCTAGATTAATAATAGTCAGGAATGTGGGGATATTGCTGACAAAAGGAGAGGTGTTCAAGAGCAACAGTTATGACATTTTATTCCATAATATATTTGTTAGCCTGAAAGTGCCATAAGACTCTTTGTTGGTTTGCAGAAATTGCGAGTGAACATTTCTTTGCCAGGTAGGCAAATAGAACTGCATTTCTGGGAAGCTTCCAGGAGTGACTTTCTGCTACCACCATTTCAACAGCAAATTTTTAGCAGCAACAGCAGCAGCAGCAGCGAAGTCGCACTTAAAATACTAATAAAATTTAATAACAAGGACTGTCCATAGAAAATTGGAAATCTTCGTAGTTCTGATATTACCAGAGTTTATGGAGCAGTCCCCAATTATGTTTTGTGTGTGGTGTATGCAATTGTGTTAGAAGCAGAAACAGACTACGTATTATTTTAGAAAACAAACCCCGATCCACACCCTGTAGAGTTTATACTGTAAGAGCAAAAACCAAAACAAAAAGCAGCAGTGCAAGTAGAGGTGGGGATGTGAATAACTTTCTTGGGAAGGTCACCGTGGGAGTCACCAAGGGATGAGGATGTGGGTTTCTTCGATCTGGAGAAGCAAATTTCTAAACACAGAGTGAACATGAAGAGATTCAGAAGTGGAGGGACAGCCCTTCTAAATCCTCTCCATCAATATGCATTGTTAAGGCTATAAAATTGCTGCCAAGAAATCAAAGAATATGGCAAGAGATAGAAATATATTCAAAAGTAAAATCTGACAAGGGCTTTAGGAGGGGGAAAAAACTTCAGAAAACCAATTTCTTTAGGTGCAAAGGAATTAGCAAAGTTTCTGTCATATAACGTTAACTTTAGATATTATACCTACTGGGTGTGGAAAATTACAAAACTTATTACTTCCTTTTATTTATGACCATGTATCACTCACCTGAACAGAAGTTATTACTATACCAAGTAATCCTGTATATTATTCTTTAGCTCCTTCAGAGGAGTCTGTGTGAATAGCTTTTCTACTACTCCTACCACCATTTTAACAGCAAATTCTTGTAATTTTATTTCTTAGGCACTTATTCACTAATTTATCAATCAATGTGTTTTATATTTAAGTAGAATAAGTCTCAGTTATGTTTCTTGATATGATTTTCTGTTTCTCCTTGAGATTCAAGATCCAGGTTTGGGTTTTAGTAGTGTTTGCTTAAGTTGTGAACAGAGTACGCAGCCACTTTTCTATTTGATTGTTTTATGTTTAAGCAGGATTCTGTGTTTGTGTGTATAATCCATGTGTTCAATTAAAAGAAGCATCTGTTAGATTTGTTTCACATTGCCAAGGAAGGGTTGCAAATCAGTAGCATCTGCTCAGCTTTTTGTCAATGGCTTGTTTTTCACACTTTGCTCTACAGGGCGCATGTTTGGGATAGGAGGGAACTCTTTATTTCTGTATTCCACGTTGATTATTGTTTGTCTCAAATGGTAGTCAAGGAGACTGACTAGGATTCTCAACTGATTTCACTAAGAAAAGAATCAAAGGGAAGCACACATGCAGTTTTAAAAAAAGGTAAACAATGTTGCATATCATTAAAAGCAATGGCAGATTAAGACTCCTTGCTTCTTTAAAAAAACTATGATTGTTCTTTGACAACTTCATAAAGGCTCCAGGCATGGACCTTCAAATTATTTTTGAAATATTTTGTTTCAGAAAAATAATGAACTGCAATCCACATACCACCAGAATATCTAGATTTAAGTTGATTTAGTTCCACTGCCTCCGTGGGCTTGTTTCTGAACATTCCAGCAAAATACAGTTGAATGTATTCTCAAAGGCTTTCACAGCCAGGATCCGATGGTTGTTGTAAGTTTTTGGGGCAGTCTGACTGTGTTCTTGAGGTTTTTCTTCCTAATGTTTCGCCAGTCTCTGTGGCTGGCATCTTCAGAGGACAGGAGTGAGAACTCTGCCTGTACTCTGGTCAGAGGCATGAAAGAATAGAGTTCTGACTCTTGTCCTTCTGAAGATGCCGGCCACAGAGACTGGCGAAACATTCAGAAGAAAAACCTCAAGAACACGCCAGACAGCCCAAAAAACCTACAACAACCATTAAAATACGGTTGAGTTCAAATTGACAAATTTAGCATTTGCCTTATTTTCCTTTTTAAAAAAAGAAGTACTGTAAAATATAATATGTTATGTCTTGTTTAAATTGGGAAACATCTGGATATATTATTATATATGATAAGCTGACAATGCTTTTGCCACTCATAATCAGCGGTTTAAATTTAATGGTGATTGAACTAGTAGCAAATACTGTAGACTAAAAAGCGGCCCAGAAACTATAGTACAACAGTAATAGCAGCCATAAAACCCACAGTACTTCTAACTACATAAACAAAGGCACTGCCTTTCTTGGGAGAAGCACTCTCAGGTATTCCAGAATTACACTAATCTAATAGTTAAGGAAATTAAATAAGCCATGGTGACTTGTATGTAATTTCATAACAGCAGACCTCACTATTAGAGTAAGCTTGTTTTGGGATGCTCACCGATACATTAGTATCTCTGATGATAGAACAGAAAGGAGAGAGATCTGCAAAGGCATTTTCAGAGTCTGGAAAGTTACTTCTAAAAAGCAATTAATTACAGCTATAGATCTACCAAAGCCCCTCAAAGTAGTTTATAGTAACTAATTATTTGTGAACAATTACTTCAATGCTTTAGAAACTTTATAGCTTGCTAACAAAGTATAGTTATGGTTATGGCTGGTTATCTCAGTTAGTTAGGTATCTGGCTGCGGAGTCAGAGGATGGGAGTTCCCCACTGTACATCCCAAAAGAGCCAGCCTGTGTGGCCTTGGAGAAGCTGCTTAGTCCCAGGACACCCCCATAAGAAGGGAATGGTAAAGTACTTCTGAGTAGTCTCTACCTAGAAAACCCTGAAAAGGCTCACCATGAGTCAGAACTGCCTTGAGAGCACACAGTTATTATTATTAACCAAGTACGAGATTCTCAATCATTAACCAAGTACAAGTTTCTCAATCTCGTATGAGATTGAGAAATGAGTTCCACAATTTTTTTGTTAGAATGAATGACAGCAACATTTCTATTACTGTCTCTTGGTTTTCTTTATAAGTAAAACATGCATTTTTTATCCTTTGTGTAGTATCTTCTTTAAAAATCTTGGCTCTTTTAAGATTGGAGGGTAATACCTTTAACAGATATATTAGCAACTCAAAAACTACACTGAATTAATTTAGCAAAAATGCTAATATGAACTTTGCTTAAGATTATCAACATGTTTCTATTACTTCAATGCTACATAACCTAAATAAGCTACACATTGTAGAATCATGAAATCAAAGTACTCAAATAAGAAACTACAGTAAACATTGTAGTAGCAGGAAGGTATTTTCATTATTTGGAAAAAAAATAAAATTCAAACTTTGTCATCACATAAAAACATTACATAAGTAATAAACATATTTACACTTCTGTTTTGGACTATAAATATACATTATATACAAAATAATGTTACAAAAACATAGAAATTTCAGTGCTTCTGATTTTTTTAAATTATTGAAATACTAGACTTCAAAATAAACTACAAACAGACACTAGTATAAACCATATTATTGATTTCTGAAGGTCACCTTCATAATGGTCTTGAATGGTCAGACCAGAAGGTTAATAGTGAACATTGCAAGCAAGCTCTTGCTTGTACAATCCAAAGGTCTGTAGATGGACTAGTTCAATGCTAGGATTTACAAGGTCAGGAACATTGCTCTTCCACCATAGAAAGTACAATTGCAGCTTCCTTGAATGAAAATTTACTTCCTCTCTCTGTTTCCGACTCATTCTCTTTCCCACAGTACTTGTTTATCGCTACAAACATCACAGTACTTCCTATTTGAAATGTCTACTATTATTGCTGTGAGTGTCTAAGACAGTCTGGGTGCACTGAGTTTTCCAGTTCAGAAATGCTCCTTTGGACTCAAAAGCATAATTTTACTCTATGAAGGAATGAAAATGCAGGAGAAATCAAGAGATTATTATTTCTCTGCTAGTGTATATCTCTCAATAGTCCCCTTTCTAGCTTAGTCTTTGAGTTAGATACGGACATTAGGAAAAGTGATTGATTATAGGGAGTGGTGGTTGTCCTGCAGGAAGGAGAAAACAGGGCTTACAAACAGTTCTCTATCTGCAAAAAAACACTTTAGGCTTGAAATTACTTAGAATTGAAATGGTGGCACCAAACTTGGATAACTAACACAAAATCCAAGTTCTTCCTATGCATATGAAGTAGAAGAAACACACTTCTCTTCAAGGTGACCAGTAGTGCAAAGGGCAGGAAAGTATCTGATTGATTTTAAACGCATTTATAAGGCTTTCAGTGAACACTGGGATTAAGTTTCTCATAATAAGGAGAAGAAGACAGGATCCTGCTTTTCTTCCATTTAAGTCCATAGATGTTCCTGTGGTCCAGCAATAACAAACAATTCCAACTTACTGCTCTGTTCACTAAAGCATTACCATCATCCACCATTGTACAGATGAAATGTCAGTTCAGTAGCCATCTTTCCTTACTTTGGCTGTGAGCAAAACATGGAAAGGAAAAGTGGATGTAAAACAGAGGAGCTGCTCCTCCCCAATACTGTTGAGTATTGCAGGGAAGGTGAGGAAAGGCAAGTGTGTCTTGATTTGAGATCTCTAATCTCAAACACACTTTAGGCACTTTCAATTAAAAAAATGGTGGTGTCATTTATTCTGTATCCATTTTCTGCATAGAAAATTATGTTTCTTCATTTCTTCTTCTCTCACTATTGTTAAAAGGTTCTGTGAAAATGGCTGGGTGCCTTTTGCACCAGCTGGCACCTTCTAAGGACTGAAGTTCCGGAAAGTCACACAACTGTCCATGAGCAACTGGCAGCAATGTAATTTCAAAGCTTAGTAAGAGACATAATTTCTGTCTCTCTTGTCCCTGTAGTCAGTTACATTCCTCCTATTAGACTTCAGAATAAGGGAATGGGGACAAAGGTCTATTGCATCTTTTAAATTCACAGTCTGTCCAGTTCACCCACATCCGTCTTCTCTTCCTCCTCCTGAGAGCAGCAAATTGCATATCATTAAAAATACAAGTCCAATCCAATTCTGAATTGTAAACAATATAGTAGGAATGTCCACTGTGTGGCATCTCCAAAACTGAGGTGCAGACAAAGCAGTGTTCATCATTATACCTGTTCATAAACAAAGTTTAAAAATGAATGAGAGACAAGAATACAATATTGTTCAGTGTACTTTTAAGATTAAATTAAGGCAAATACCCTAAAGCCAGAGTTTTGACTAATTCCCTCTTCCTGCTCCCTTCCTCTTCCTTCCAGCAGATCCTATGTCATTTTGGAGATTTTCCAAACCACAGGAGCAATGTTTTAGGAAGCAATGGATGCTGCAGTGGGTAGGAAAAACTCAGCAGGCCCTATTCCATGAGCAAAATGCTGTTCATAGAAAGACAAGATCCAAACCAGAGTCTAAATACATCCAAGATTTATCCACAATTTAGAAAAGTTACTTTAAAAACAACCAATAATCATATAACCTCCAAGCCAGTAGTACAGGATATATGGCTACAGAATTCTGGGGCTTTTAGCCACAAAAGTAACTTTTTCCAAGCTCTGGATTTACCTCATTGATTTTTCTGTTTTCTATATTTTCTGTTTGCTGAAAGATCTCAAATAGCAATAACAGTTTATTTTTTTAATTTATATTATTTACATGCCACTTTTCTAACTTAGGGGACATAAGATGGCTCACAACAATTAAAACTATAAAACAATCAACAGTTTTAAATACCATATAAATAATATATTTAAAAACAATTAAGCATATATTAAGATTAAAACTAAGATTAAAAGCAATTTTAAATAGTAAAATCTTTTTAAAATATATAAGTTAATAAACAAAGTATTCCTCAGACACTTAAAAGACTGACTGAAGAGGAAGGTCTTTGCCCGACAATAGAAGGACCAGGGGGAGGGATCAACCTTGCCTCCTTAGGGCAGCCTGGGAGCAGCTACTGAGAAGGCCCTTTCTCATTTCCTCACCAGGCAAGCTTGGGAAGGTGGTGGAATCCAGAAAAATGCCTCCCCAGAAGATCTTAAGAACCAAGAAGGCTCAGATGGCATGATATGATCCTTCAAATTCCCTTTTCTATGTACAATTGGATGTTTAAATTGAAAATGCAAGCAAATGATACCTAAAAGCTTTATACTCCACTTTCTTTTTTATTTTCACCATGAAAGAGGGACATTATATATAAATGACTGTAGAGATGGCATCTGGGTAGGCAATGTACATACCTCTGTGGCTATAACACACTCATTTCGTTCCTCTGTTATCACAAAGACAGACTGATACATAGAATCTCTTGGAGAGCATATTGTTGATATTCTACATTCTGGCTTTTCACTGTAGAAAAAAAGAAATAAATACTTGGTAAAAGGATAGGAGGGCCTGGCGTGCTCTGGTCCATGGGGTCACGAAGAGTCGGACACGACTAAACGACTGAACAAACAAACAAACAAAAAATATTCTGTGTTCATGTATTACATAGTGTAAAATCTTTGACAATAGCTGTGGCTGAAGAAGAACTTATGTCATGTAGATATACAGTATAGAAATGCCAGTTCCTGATATCTTCTAACTTCACCTGTAACCATATCACTAAACAGAGGAGTCCAGGGTAGAATTGTGAATATGTAGGGGGTAGCTTAGTTTCCTCCAATAACATTATATTATTTTGGACCAAGGAAACCTTATGCAATCTGGGACAGATACAAAAAGGGGGAAATCTGCCTTCCTTTCAAAATAATTCAGTCTCAAGGAGCAGGAGGTTGTTTTAGTTAGTTAGTCAGACAGGATCCTAAAATCTGCTTTTACTTTCTTATGTATTTATTAATCACAGTTATTCTCTCTCATTAGAAAACAATGCTCTGCATTTTTATACAATGTTAGTGTCAGAAAACTATCCTTATACAAGGCAGCCTGCTCTCAGATTCCTGGGACCCTGATCAGAATGGTACATTTTTTTCTCTTAGCAGAATAAAGAATTATGAATTGTGCTCCTGCAATGGTATTTACCATGTAGAAGCATACATGCACATTTATTGGAACTGAATGCAAACAGGGATCTTATTGGAGATGGGCATGAACTGCTGCTTCAGTGGTTTGTGCTGGTTTAGTGGTTTGTACTGGTTTGTTCTTCAGCTGAACAGTGTTCAGTGGTTCCCAGCCCCACCTTCTCTGGTGGGTGCCCACTCAGATGCACCATCCCGGCTTCCCACGGGAGGAGTCAGGGCTGGGAACCACTTAATGCCTGTTTGGTCAAAAACCAAACCCACTCGAACTGCGGTACCAGCCATTTTTGCCCATCTCTAGTCATTACCAGGTGTGAAATGCCCTACAACGAACTTGTGCCCAGTAAGCAGGCTCTTTATTTTGGGGCCATATATAAATATATAAATATTTGCCATGTAAACTCACTCTTACGTCTGAGGAAGTGGACTTGATCCACGAAAGCTAACATTAAAATATAACAGTCTTTAAGTTAGCGCAATGTTTCTGTCTTAGTTTTTTATATTTGTTATTTGCTTCTGTTTTTTTTTTTTTTTGCCTGATATACTTGCACAGACGATCACAGCTACTTCTAAAACTGCATTTATTGGTTGTTATCACTTGTCATTCATGTTTATTAACTTTGGGAATAGGCCACTATTAGTCCCACTTTTAAAAAGGGGAATAAGATTGAAAAAAGAGATTCCTAAAACCACTGTTATTCCTTAGCATATTAGGCATCTGAACACAGTAAATGTGCCAAAGACAAATATCTTTAAAACATTCTAAGCAAACTAAGACACAATTGTGAATTATCTTGCTACACTTTATCATTCTTCTTTGTTTCATTCCTGCTCCAAAATATGGAAGACCAATTAAATCTGGTGAGTAAGTGATATATGATTAAATTCTTGAACTCAGGGTGCCTGAAATGAGTCCCTGTGCGATACAAATATCTCAGGGAGAAAGAAGCTTGTAACAACCTTAATCAGACTATGGCATGGCCACAGTATTGAGGCAACTTGTGATCTAGTTTACACCTGGGGTGTGACTCAACCTAACTGGGTCATAATAGGGCTACTCCTATTCTCCTTTATTTTTGGAAGTTTAGTAAAATGGCAAAAACCCAAAGTATATGACTGAGAGACAGAAAAATAAAATGATAGTGCAGTCAGAGTGCTGCAAAGGTACCCTCCTAATCGCACTGGAAAGGGATGTTCTGTCTACCAGGTAGTCATTCTAGTCAAGCCCTCAAAAGCTGAAGACCTACAGCTGAACCAAAGAGGTCCAGCTTGGGCATGGAGCAGGGTTGGACTGGAACACATTTTCCTGTACTTCATATGATTGCTGGGAAACAGATTGAATTAAACAGATCCACAAATGATCCAAATTGCAATCTATTTCCCCATGTGACCCTGAGAACCACAATGAGAGATTGGTGTATAGGATATTTTTAAATAGATACCATATTGCAGCACAGGATTAAAAATGGTTCCCAGATTTGAAAATAGAAGTGTGTTGACAATAAAAATTACTGCATGCTCATATTGTTTCTTTCTTGTCACTTGAAGGCAGATTTTTATCTATCTGCAACCATTTTTGTTGCAACATACAGATTATGCATTGCTAATTATTTTGTCTTGCTTAGTTTGTTATGCTCAGATTCAGTCATTTCTTATTGCTCTAACTGGGAAGGTAAAGTGGAGCCAGAATCTGAATGACAATGATAACCAATTCTTCTCTTTTATTCATGAAAGAAATGATTTAAAGAAGAGAAAAATGTAAAATTCCCAACTGCTATACTTTAAACAGTAACATTCATTTCTGCCATGTACCCTTCTCAGGTTTTTGCACATACATGAAATTCTCTTGTTCACCTTTTTCATCTGTGCAGAAAAATGAGGCTTCATAAGGAAGGATTCATACCTGCGTAACCAGAAGGGCGATTTTTCTCCTATACACTTTTCACTTTTATGGTATTTATCTTCTTGAACTCCTCTTGTCAGCTCTTTCACCAGATTATAATCCAATGCATGGTTTTTTAGTTTGTAGTTTGATTTCTCCAGCACACAGTCTACATCAAGGTCTTTATTTTTATTGGTATTCTTAAGCTGAGAAGCAGGGATGAGATTTTCCTTCTGGAAGTCAGACAAGTTGTTCATGGTTTCTGAATTCCGTTCTGGCTGCCTCTGCATTTGCCGGATAACTATAGCTATCATGCAGCACAATATGAGTAGAGCCACTAGCCCAACGCCCATGGATATAGCCACCCATGGAACTGGTTTAGGAAGTTCTGGCGGTACTAAAAATTCACAATGGCTGCCTGTGAAGCCAGAGGGACAGTGGCAGGCAAAGCTGGTAACATAAAGCGTAATGTAGCAGGTCCCCCCATTCTGGCAGGGCCCAGAAGCACATCCATCTCTAGTTCTTATATCACAATTTCTGCCAGTGAAGCCTGGCAAGCAAGTACATGTATAATCATGTGTAGCCACAAGGTCATGACAAGATCCTCCATTGGAACATGGATTTCTTGAACACTTGCTGATATTTATCTCACATCTCTGTCCAGAGTAGCCAGGGCGGCAAATGCACACATGTTGCTGGCCCAAAACAAAACACTGCCCACCTGAAGAGAAAAAAAATGCATTTAAAAGCTCAGTTATTTAGTAACCATATGTATTGCAAAGACTATAGAAGTGGCACTGTTTCTATGGGAGGAGATAACAGTCTATAATTAAAATCAATAGAACAAGCTGAAGATATAATCTGATACAGAATCATTAAGCAGAGTGTCACGCAATGTACTCTGTGCTACATGTTCTGTGATTACTAGACATGGGGATGAATAAAAAATGGATTGTGATATTCATCTAAAATCACTGATTTGTTAAATATTTGTTTCTTCATATCCGTGGTTCCAGAGACCCCCATGAATATGAAGGGATGAATATTTCCCCATTTTTATTTGTCCTCCATACGGGGAAAAAAGCCATCCTATGGCTTTTCCATTCTGCCTATTGGCCCGCCGATCAGCTAATCGGCAGGCCGATAGGCAGCCACCTAACCCCACAGCCAACCCCCTTCTTCTCCCTGCCTTAACCCCCGCCCGTGCCAACAGCCCTTTACTATAATCGTCACCACCGCTGCCAAGGTCTCTATCAGGCCTCCACAGGCACACCCTATAGAAAGGGAAACTGGCTGCCCTTTGCAAAGATGGCGGCTGTAGCTTCATTTAGGGTAGGGAAGCTGCAGCTGCTATCTTTGCAAAGGGCAGCCTGGATTCCCTTAAGGTAGGCTAAGGCAGTGGTTCTTAACCTTTGTTACTCAGATGCTTTTGAACTGCAACTCCCAGAAACCCCAGTCAGCACAGCGGGTGGTGAAGGCTTCTGGGAGTTGCAGTCCAAAACTCCTGAGTAACCCAAGGTTAAGAACCAGTGGGCTAAGGGAATCCAGGCTGCTCTTTGCAAATATGGCGGTTGCGGCTTCCTTACCTAAATGAAGCCGCAGCCGCCATCTTTGCAAAGGGCAGCCAGTTTCCCTTTCTACATGCTGTGGCTGCAGAGGCCTGATAGAGAAATTGGCAATGGTGGCAATGATTATGGTAAGGGGGTGTCAGCGGGGGGGCGGTGTCAGCAGGGGGGAGGGGGCAGGGTGTATTTTTTTTTAGTAACCGCCACGAGTTGATGAATAAATTCATTATTTGTTGGTTCATGGGGGCAACTTTGTGCTTCGTGAGTTGTCCCCATCTCTAGCCGAGTACCCAAGAAAAACACAGGTGCAAGAAGTCGAGGAATGGTTTAAACAATTAAAAGTATAGTAAAAGGCAGAAAGCTTAATGACCCCAGTTTCTGAAACTGATTTATAAAACTAAGAAGAAGTATTTGATTGGACTATTTCCTCCCCCAAATGTAGATGCATTACTTTTCAAACAAATATGTTAGTGTTATTCTAAAAAGCAATTCTAAAGAGCAATTCATTGACATTAAATATCTACTTTTAAAAATTTAATAGATAGAATCTACTTGCATAAGCATATCGTCCTGTGTCCATCACATAAATTTCAGCAACAAATTTCCCTAGCTGAGAAGTTAGTATTTGCATTTATTGTCATGTGCCAAGTCATGTGAGTACAACTGCCAAATTCTAACTAGCTGCAATTCACCACTGAAATGTACCAATGGATGTATGCTGGAAGGTATAAGTATTAGAACCTTGGCCAACATATCCCACTACTTTTTAAAATACTTCAATGTGTTTATTTTGTATGAATTAAAGCTAGAAATTTTTTCCAAAACCTCTCCAAAGATGTTAAAGTAACAATTAATGTTATTAAGAACATTAGTATTATTGACTGAAATCTTGTTGGTAATTTATACATGCATAAGTGAAATCATGTAAGTTGCAGTGGGAAGTGGAGCTAATTAATGAGATGCCAATTGCCTTCGTGGCTGCATGCTTGTTGTACATCCAGACATAGGATCAGAAATGCAACCAGCACCTCGTTCATTAGTGGCAGTTCACAATAGCAACTTACACAATTTCATTAATAGATGCATAAATCTTCAATAGGATCCTGGGCAATATCATTATAATGTTTAAAGAGATAATGTTGACACCTGTTGCTAAAAAAAAGGTAACAACATTACATGTAGCAAGTTACTTCCAAGCTCTGCTCCTTACCCCTTGCATGCCAGACTCAGACCCATTATTCAATTCACTGTCTGACCCAGTGTAAACTGACACTAAACATTTCAAATGGGACAGGAACTTCTGATTTAAAGAAAACAGGATTAAGGTAATGAAGCTGCTATGTGAAGAGAGAAAGGGTAAGGCTTTATGGTTCTAAAATTTAGCAAGCCAGGATTGCTATTTTTGAAAAGATCCAAAAGCAGTAAAACTTTAGAAGCAATCACTGTGAGTACTATGAATTAAGAAACTGAATCCAAAATCCAACATTGATCCAGCATAGAAATCAATGAGATATACCCACAGAACACTTACTATTTTCTTGTTTCTCTATAAAATATATGACCTATTTAAAATATATACAGTATTTAAAATATATGACCTTTACAAAAATAATTCCAAAGTGATGAGAGATTACCCCATCTCAATGAAATACATACCGTAAATAAAACAATAAAAGCATTTGAAAGGTCATACATAATAGCACTTTAAAAAGTGCAGCAAAGTGCAGATTCAACCAAAATCTTAGGTCTATAAATAAACTTTCAGTTGATGATTGTAAAATTCAGAGCAAGCCATCGTATCTTATCTGGACAGGTATACATGGGAGAAGGGAGATCAAGAAAGACTCACAAAATCAGATTAATGTTGCTTGGATTATTATTGTTAATTGATGAAATCCTTATTTTGAAAGGACCTACCATTAGCACACGGGTTCTTGGTACATCTGTCTTCCTTTTTTTCACAGTTGGATCCTGTAAAACCCATAGGGCAAAGGCAAGCATAGGTGGCTCCTTTCTCTCTTTCCAGGCATGTGCCACCATTGAAACATGGAGAGTCAACACACGTCAAGGCACTGTGCTCACAGTTAACACCATCATATCCGGGAGGGCAGGTACATTTGTAGTCTTCCCCCAGATCCTAAAAAAAAAAAAAAAGGGGGGGGGGAAGACATTTCAGATGGAGTTATAAAACTACATTTGCTTTTAGGCATGTTCTCTGAGTGAAATGAATTTAACATATGAATGCAAAAGAAATATCAAAGGAAAGGAATAATGTAAATCCCATTGATTTCAGTGATCTACTTTGACTATGAATACATCTGGACAGAATCCAATTATTAGAAGGCCTTACAAGTGGGGAAACTAAACAAATACCACAAAATTGAATGAGAATACTCACAAACTGTATTCATACCAGCAACACATTTCTGATCTATACTGAAAACAGCACTAAAATACCTTACACTTATTCTATACTTGATAAGTTCAAACATATTTAATAGCAAGCATGACAGCAAGAGAGTGAACCACTGTACAGTACTGAAGATGGAAAGGAAAGGAGAGGAGACATCAGAGTTGTTAGCTAGAAAGAGGAAGAGTACAAGATAAGTGACAAGACAGAAAGATTCATATATAGCACATTTAACTTCTCCAGGACCAAACTCCAATTTTAAAATTGATCCTTGCCTTGCTTTGCAGCTGTTGTCAGGGAATCAATTAGTTGCAATTTTGCCAGGTCTGTTGTATATGTGTGCAGTTGCCATGGCAGCTTCAACAGTGCCCTATGCCACAGCACATATATTACCATCTTTGCACTGGCTGTATCCACACAGTTCTAAAAACCAATTAAGCCAGAGTGCCTCTTCTCTATCTGCAATGTGCAGGAAGAATGTACAAGATGTTATCTACCACTAAGTCATTATTTCTTAGTTTAACCTTCCAGATACACTTGTTGTGAATATAAGTAAAATAATCTCATGCATTCAGCCCTCAGCACTTTGGAAGAATGCAGGATAATTAAAATGTTTTGGAAAACTGCATTGTTTCTCTTTTCACAAATCAGATTCTTGTACAGAATTATCCCTTACCGTGCAACTGCCTCCATTTTTGCAGGGGTTACTATCACATTCACTGATATTCCGTTCACAGTCAACGCCTGTAAAACCCTCTTTGCAGGAACATGTATAACTTCCCTGGCCTGTGTTCATGCAAGTGGCTCCATTTTTGCAGGGTCTGTGATGGGTACAGTAGTTCAGATCTACATAATAGAAGAGAGAAACTTTTAGTCAATGAAATGTTTATGTTTTAACAAATAATAGCACTAGTGATAGCAAAACATAATGCTGTTTATTTGAAAGAATACCACCAAATCCCACATGAGCTTCAGACACATTCTTAGGAAATAAAAGTACAAGTTGTTGCAGAGTAGAACTTTGTCTTGAAGTATAACCACCTGCCTTGAAAAACTGGAAAAGAGAGGGATGGTACAGATCATCGGGGGGGGGGGGGCTGTAATCCATTTGGAGAGCACCCAGGGGTTTGAGAAGAGACAAGGTTGCTAAGAAATGAGGGAGGTGTTTTGCTTGCTGTGTAGAAGGGGTACTTGCTGTTTTGTTGTTATGTTTTATACATGCTAGATCTTTTGTTTATTTCTTGACAAAGTGTAGTGTGGATTTTGCATGGGACAATGTATATGTGTTTTACCTGGAGTGGAGATACGTGAAAATGGATGGTTCTTTATCATTAGTTTGCCTTCTGTGGTGTGGTTATTTTGTTGTGTTTTTTGGGGCAAATGTGTGATTTGATATTTGAAACACAGTTCCACCTCTGCCTTGTACTTGAATTTCTGTGTAAACTATCTTTCCTTCAGCCTTACCAATATAACGTCTGGGAAACGGGTATTTTGTGCCCCCCCACACTCACCACTGCAGACATAACATGAATAGACAGGCATGCAGTCACTGCCCCCACCCTCAATGAGAACCCCAGGTGGCTCTTCCTTTTTTCCTAGGATCACAGCTTAATATATTAAAGGGACAAGGAATGAGATAGTCTCATGGGTTTATAATAGTTTTTAATGTAATCCCCATAAGTAAGGTAGGATGGCAAGGTATAATGCATTTAATAAAAGAACACCAATGTGCCATCACATTAAAATTAAAGTATTATTGTCCTAAGCATATCAATTAACCTTTCTTAACTATATCAACTAACCTTGATCACAGAAGAGGCCTCCCCAGCCTTCATCACATATGCACTTGCCTGGTTTGGTACAAGTCCCATGGCGACAACCCACATGAGGAATACATTCATCACAATAACGTCCTCTCCAACCACTACGGCAGCTAGGAAGAAATTAATTGAAATATGGAAAGAACTATCAGAAGACTTGGGGCCTGCTGAATTTAAAAGAATTCCACCAATGATGACAATAAAATGCAGAAAATGAAAGCAGAAGAGAAGTTTTGCTGCACTAACTGCAATGTAATATAATGACTACTTACATGCACTCTCCTGGATTTCTGCAAAAACCACTTTTCTCTGAACATCCAGCTAGACAAATAGCTGTTTAAAACAAAAACAAAACTGGTATTCAAAACTTTGTCCAAAAAGGAATCAAATGCATTTCAAAACATTGTTTATCACATTTGCTTCTTGCCCTTCCTTCACATACTCAAGACAATATTTCCACCCACCCATCATTTTACCTTCATGGCAATCCTGAGAGGTGGTGAGTGGGTTAGTTTAAACAAAGACTGAACAAACCAGAAGTCACTCGTGTCTAAGAGAACTCTTTATATTTTTGACAAGAAAGAAAGTACATTCTGTTCGAAAGTTTTTCATATGTTTTTGTCAGAATGATGTAAATCAATGTAAAGTATGCAGATCCTTCTGTTTTGCATTAAATTACATAAACTATATGCAAGATTGTGACTCCAACATTTTTAAAAAGGTAAACAGAAGGAAAACTAAAGCACCAACATTGCTTGCAAATACTGTTTTCCTGTAGACCAAGATTTTGTTTTGTTTTCACAACAAATATAGATCTGGTTTACTAAAACCAAGGAGAACATGGCTATAATTTTTAAAAATGCTGTTGCTGTACCACCTCGTTTTATCAGTTTTCATAATAACAAAAAGTATATACACACAGCTTTGAGCAATGATGCAACTCTAATCCACCTAACAAATGTACTCAAACTCATAGTTTAAAATTGTTATCATAAATACAATAGTTCTAAGAAGCTGTTTTTGACTGGAAGCATTTAGAGATGTAATGCCATCTAATTAGACCTGAAAATCCTTCTATCTCTTCTAGAAGGATTTCTACTAACGGTAATTAATGTATTAACCTGAAACCCAGAAAGCAACTTTCCCAACATCTAATCTGCAGCTACAGTGAACAGTAGCATTTATGGTTAAAACAAAAGATAATTTTGAGAAACACTGGTGCAGAGCCCATGAGATTGCCAAAGACCTTGTGAATACAGCAAATGAACCCAAACCAGGTGACACAAACTGTTAAGAACTGTTAGGCCAGTGTCTTCTATAAACTGATCTCTGACACATGAACAGTTTTTGTGGTTTTTTCCATTTTAATGAATGAAACACTCAAGGCTATGTATTATAGCACATTTTCCCCATCATGTACAAAACATTTTATCTACTGCATGTATCTTTAAAGGTAATGTATCAAGGAGATAGGCTTCACTCTAGGTTCTTGCTATGTACAGGAATATGAATTTCGTTGTATGGTATACTATGTATATACTTACAATGACAATAAATTATATTATTATTATTATTATATCTGAAGTGCCATGCAAAATCATATCAAAGCCTGTCATATCAGGCATTTTGCTTGCAACAGCTAATCAGATGGCCCTGTAGGAAACTCATAAGCAGGACATAAGCACCATAGCATTGTCACAGTCACACAAACTGCATGTGGCATGAGGTGAATACGTAATGATGAATATGTGTTGATTTATGTTGTTCTGCAGATAGGAAACTAGAACTATATTTGACCAGTACTTGCTGCTGCAGAGATGTAACATAAAGAGACAACATCACATTAGCATGCAATATGGTATACACAAGACGCTAGATTGACTAGAACTTCTTGGCTTATCTCTGCTGCAGCAGTTTGGAACCATGGAGCTGTCCTTCATTCTTTAATGGGTTTTTACCAGGAAATGGTGATGCAGAGAGGCATAAAATGTGAATCAACTACCCAACAGGGAGGTTGATGCTACTTATGCTGCTTCGGGCAGACTACGGCAGTTAATTCCCCCAGCTTTTAATTTTTTTCAAGAAGGGTCCATAATTTCGTTTGTGCAACTGAACATGTACAGTGGTGCCTCGCTAGACAGTTACCCCGCATGACAGTTTTTTCGCTAGACATTGACTTTTTGCGATCGCTATAGTGATTCGCAAAACAGTGATTCCTATGGGGGAATTTCGCTGGACAATGTTTGGTCCCTGCTTCGCAAACCGATTTTCGTTAGATGACGATTTTGACAGCTCCCTCCGCGCTCACATAACAGGTGTTTTCGGGACCTAAGCTTCGCAAATCAGCGATTTAAACAGCTGATTGGTGGTTCGCAAAGCGGCTTTCCTATGGCCAATCTTCTCTAGACAACGATGATTCTTCCCCATTGGAACGCATTAAACAGGTTTCAATGCATTCCAATGGGGAAATGCTTTTCACTAGACAATTTCGCTAAACAGCCATTTCAGTGGAACGGATTATCATCGTCTAGCGAGGCACCACTGTATTTGAGAAAAGTAAGAAAGAAGCTGGGACATGGTGGCGCTGTAGGTTAAACCGCAAAAGCCTCTGTGCTACAAGGTTGGAAGACCAGCAGTCATAAGATCAAATCCACGCAACAGAGTGAGCTCCTGTCGCTTGTCCCAGCTTCTGCCAACCTAGCAGTTTGAAATGCGAATAGATAAATAGGTACCACTTTGGTGGGAAGGTCACAGTGTTCCGTGTCTAGTCATGATGACCATGGAAACTGTCTACAGACAAACACTGGCTCTACCGCTTTGAGATGGGGATGAGCGCTGCATCCTAGAGTCGGATATGACTGGACGAAATGTCAAGGGGAACCTTTATCTTTAAGAAAGAAGCAACCTATCATTGGGCAGTGGTTTTTTGGACCAGTCTACTAAAAAAAACCCACAACGGATTTCTTTTGTAAAAATAAAGGCTGAGGATGACTGACAGGGGTGAAAAGTTCATGAAGCTTTGAGAAGGCCTATTTTGAGCCTAGTTGAGATAAACTTTCCATTGAGCAGAGTTTCCTCACATGTAGGTACCACTGGGAGTCGCCCACCACCCCCCAGGCAGCGCTCCTCCTGAAGGGACAGGAAGAAAGGCATTCGTGCCAAGGGGGCCACGTCTAGTTTCTCAGCTGAACATGAGGGTTCAACAGTCTGTGCCTCACTGAATATAACTTCTGGTCCGGCATACGGCAGGGTAGGAAAAAGATTAAAGAATTTGTTCACACACTTTCTAGCATGTAGCCCAACCAACTCCTTTCACGGTCAGGCAGCGCCTCCAACCCGTCCCCTAAAGCCTCGCGCACGCGCGGTGCCGCTGCGACCTCGGCCGCGCGACCCTCTCGCAGACGCCGCTTCGTATTTTTATCTGCATCGGCCAACGGACGCCCTTTGTTTGCGGTTAAAAGGCCTGGGGGACGACAGGGGGCGCTGTCTGCCTTGCCTTGCCCTTGTGGCTGATTTCTTTCCGGTCGCCGCCAGGCGTTTCCCGCTCTCCGTTCACTCTGAGGGGATTGGCGGGCAGGAGAGAAGAAGGTCACTCACCTTCGGTGCAGTAGTTCCCCGTCCAGCCGGGCATACAAGCGACGCTGCCGTCCGACTCACAGATGTAATGCCCGAAGTGGTCGTCACGGCCCCTGCAAAGGCGGGAACAGTTGTCGCCGTAGTAGTGCTCGTTACACACTACTCGGTAGGAGTAGCGCAGCTTGGCCCGCTCGTTGCTCTGCTCGTCCTGGAACCAGTCTTCGCCCACCGCCAGCGAGCGCTGGATGGCCATTTGGCTGATGAGCCAGTCCTGGGGTGGGGTTTGGGAACCTGCCACAGGAGGGAGGGAAGACAGGACCTTGGGGTTAGGACTGAGGAAGCTTCTCTTCCCCTGAATTGGCTGCGTCTCGACCTTCCCCTCACAGAGGAACCAAATCCCTTCCCACTGCTCCTGAGTGCAGACCGTGGCGTCTGGCCACACAGTGCCCTAAACAATAATCCCAACCTTTCTTTAGTTTGTGTCAGCCCCGTCCACAGAATCTGGAATCTATGAAGGAATCCGAAAGAAAATGCCTCTGGGCCTAAGCAGAAAGCTACTCGGTCTTGGTGGCCACAGCCCTGAGAGGCTTGTGAAAAGCCACTGTGCTCCAAAGCTGATGACTTCCAGGCTGGAGTCTAAACTTCTCTGTTTTTCAAAATGAAGCACGTGTGTTCTCCAAAGACTTTTTATATACTGCTAGGCGCCACCATCTCCCGCAGTTTCCTAGTTTCAGTTCTACATGTGCTCTTTTCCAGGCTTATTACTGCATCCCTTTTCCACACCAGTTCCCACATAACGATGGCATATGCACTTTCCCACAGTGGCCTCCACATCCTCAAAGACTGGTTGCTGCCTTCCTTCCCCCCACCTCTTTATTTTGGGGGCCTGCTGGAGTGTCTGTGTTTAACAATTTAAGAGGCAAAAATTCAACGTGGATCCCCTTGTATAAGCTACAGGGGCCCTATGAAAAACTAGCAACTTACAGACTGATAACCCTAAATATCATTGCTCAGGTTAACATGGCTACCTGTTCTACAACTGCTTGGCTGCTTATTCGACAAGTCTGCTGGGCACCCAACTGTGCGCCTTTGTACCAATAAAGCTTGGCTAGTTGAAATGGAGTAGCCACATAGTATCATGCCAGCTCATACCAGTGTGCCTACTGCTACCACATACTATGTTATCAAAACCTTCCTCACTTTACCCTCTAACTTGAAGTTCACCTTTAGGGTCACGTTAATCAGCAATGGCATCTAGCATCAATCCTCTACTGTAATACCCAATAGGAAAGTCCACTAGATTTCCATCAGCCAGTGTGTTCAGTTAAAAAACCCCATGCAATGTAATTTGTGGGATGCTTAAAATAATTCAAAATAGTAAAGAATTTGAAAATAAATTAACGTGATCGGAAATCTAATGATTTTATGTAAAGCAAGCAAGCAAGATATAAATGGCAACTGTCACAATGTATTGCCATTGAATTTAAACTGCACAGGAATCTTGCATTATTCAACACAAATAGTGTGCTAAATAATATTAATTAAAGCAGGGATACAGAGTGATACTTGGGCTTTTTGAAATACAGTGAATCCTCTGTACTAATATAAAAACAACGGGTTGTTTTTCCTCCTCTTTTAGTGTCCATTATTGTTAACCAGCCATGGCCCTGAGAAGTTGTGCAGACAGCGTTTCAAAGTAAAAGCTCTGCTGCTGTTGAAATATCCTTTTCCTTTATGTGAGAAAAACATCCCAAAGCCATTATTCCTTTTCCAAAGGGTGGAATTTGAAAAAGGTGTAAAATACAGGAAAAGGCAGTCAGGACTTTTTGGCAGCCTTGGCGTTTTCTCACCAAAGAGCTCCTTTCTTTCCCACGCCAAAAATAAACGGGAGGAAACGCAATTGTGTGGAGATTAAGTAAGGGACAAAATCAAAGCACAACCGATGGAAATGTAGGGAACTGATTTGGCTTGCAAAGTTAATCAAGCACGGAAAATATATTCTAAAGAACTACGAGTCGTCAAATTTATTTATTTTGCTGTTTGATACAGATGCTAACAAATTTAGTAATTCTCTGTCGAAACTAATACAGTACAAACATAAAGGAAGTTTTGGAAAGCTGTCGCCCTCTAGTGACTACAGCGTGAAATGTCATATTCACCTGCTGGCTGGTAACCTTCGGGAGCGTGCCAAGCTTCAATGATCAATGAAAAAGTTCCCTGTGGATGAAAAGAAGGCATGAGCGGGTGGTACAGAATTTAAAATAAGCGTGGAGCGATAGTGAAAAGTGATCGGAAAGGGGCCATGGGCCTCGGAGTTTAAAACAATCAGGTGAAACCAGAAAACCTCTACCTGGTCGTGCTGGCAGATATACATTTCAATTAATCTAATTGCAGATAGCATTACTTTGTCCGAGTCAATGAAATGGAGCTTCCTAAGTCAGGACTGTTTTCATCTCCTGGGAAAACGTTGCTCACAGGAGCGGAATTTTCTCTCTTCTCTCTCTCCCTCCTTTCCTCCCACCAGCAGTTGCCTCAACCCCCTCGATGAATTTTGCTGAATGCACGTTCCCCAGGTCACAACCATTTACATTTCACACAGTTCTCCTTTTTTTGTGTGTGCAATCCGTTGTAGCTTTTTACACGACAGGAAGTAATGGAAAGAAATGTTAAACGGACGTGTTTATGGTGTGGCTGTCCTCTGCTTTAACCTCCCTCCCCTTCCAAACCTCTTGAAGGTGAGTGCTCACCGGCCATGTGAAGTTAAAAGGGAGATTTATAGGGCTGCCGAATCTCTCCGTCTCCTTGACGGTGAAAGAGTTGGTTCCTAGGATTGGGGTGATGATGCTTCCAAAGGTGCAGGAACCCGGGGAGATCACGGCCTGAAAATGCTTCAAGCAAACGCGAAAGAAGGTCCTGCAGCCGGTCCCGCAGGACTCCCCGTTAGCCAGGGAGCCCCGGCCGTTGACAAACTCCCGCAGCTCCAGCTGGAAGACACCCGAGCCGGAGGCCCTCTGCACAAAGAGGAGATATACACAAAAGAGCCACATCAGAGCTTACCCAAGCCTGGTACCTTTCGGGGCCAGGCTTTCCAAAGAAGAACCCCCGGGGGCCGGGGGCTGTGCCATTACCTGCAGCATAATTGCTAAGGCAAACGTCAAGCCAAAGAGGCGCAAGGCGGCCATCCTCCTGGGATAAGTAGCTCAAGGCTTCAAACTCCTCCCGGGGTTGGTTTCCAACGAGCCCTTTATTCCTCAGGTGGGCCAAGGATGCGCTCCTGTCTGGAGAGCTCCCAAGTCGTCGCACGCAGGCACTGCGACGAGGTCTGCGGGCAAGGCTCCCCCGCCAAAGGCTCCCCAGCCGGCACAGGAAAGTATAATCCAGGTGCTTTAAACCATCCGCCTCGTGGGATTAATCCTGCCCTCGCCGAGGAAACTTCTCGCCTTGGCCGCCTTTGTAAACTCCAGAGAGGCGCGCGGGCGCGGGCGGGTGTGTGTGGCGCGGCGCGGCGCGGCGCTGAGCTGCTCCTCCTCCCGCCGGGCTGGCCGCGCTCGCTCAGTGAGTGGAAAACTTGCTGCCCTTCGAGCTGTTTATATAGTTGCCTCTTGTCCCCGCGAGCTCATTATGTAAACTGTCAGTCAGACTCAGGAGATCCCTCCCTCCCCGTTTTTTTTTTCATCTTTCTGGAAGAGGAACCAAATGTTGCCGAGAGTCGTCAGATCCAGAATTAATACCCTGCTGCTACTGCTGCTTGTAAACTGACCACCAAGGAGTCGAGCTGATTATTAACAAGCAGGGCATCTGTTGAGATATTTACAGCTCTCGCCACTGAGATGCTTCCCCTGGAAATCAGACGCAGTGTTCCTAGAGAGAAGGAAACTCTACCACTGGCAGCGCTCAGAGATGAAAAAGGTGTCCTTTTAAAAACCACCGTGTTCATTCATCTAACTTCTACATGGACAGCCATCTCACGTTAAAAAAAACCCTGATAAAATCCGAAGCACGAGTTCACGTGTGTACGTGTACACACGGATATAGACACCTACACGCTCTTGGTAGCAGGTAGAAATGAGACGTCAGTCTGCTTGTTGAGAAACCGAAATACTGTACCTATTTCTTTGCGGATTTCCCCGCCCCTTCTAAACATCTACATGCTGCTTGTTTGGCAGGTCACTCTGATTAACTCGCCTCCAGCGTGAGGCGCACGTGCGGAAAGACCCTCGGTGTCTCACTAATTGTTGTGGGCATTTCTACCAACACCAATTAGAGCAGTTGAACATTCAAGAAAGGAGGAGGCACAAGCTCTCGACATTTGTTCGGCCTCCCCCTCCCCCAATGCAGTTTAATGAATCATTGCCCCCCCTTCCCACGTTAGTATATTTCCCCCGTACTGTACTTGTAAAGAATCATGTGCAGTTTAGTGAAGAAATGTATCGTGCAATTAATTTTCCTTCAAAAACGCCGCCGGCTGTTTCACGGAATAAAACTCTCACACCCCCTAAGAAGATAAACGCGCTTCTTCAGTGAGACGAGGAAAGGAGAGAGTGAGGTCCAAGAGAAGAAACTCAGAATACCGCCCCCACCACCTCTGGCCCTTCTTGAGATGGAAGAAGACCCGGCTCTGTCGGAGAGCACCCTTCTCCTTAGCGTTCACCGCACAAGATCGCCGTCGGGGTGCCTCACCTTTCTCTAACTTGTGCAAAACAGAAATCTTATAGGCTCACATGGTCTCCTGGCGGTGGGCTGGTGGGTGTGCCAGTAAACCCCTTGGTCTGACTGCAATGTGTGCTCATTGTTGGGTCGCGTGTCCCTCATTAAAGCCAAGCACAGAGAAGGCCTTTCATGTGGCTTTTATTTCAGCTTGTTAAAAGGGAGGGAGGGGGGGAGCAGCAGGGAGAAGATAAACCTTCAGCTGTATGATAATGAGGTCTTGCCACCTTTATGCCAGCCCCTGTCCAGAAGGTTTGTGCTGCCCTTCACCTGTAAAAAACCCATACAAACCCTAAAATAACAAATTGCTGCCGTATTTTAGAGAACAAACTGGTGAAGCTTTTTTTTTTTTTTACTAATTCCCAAACAAACTTTAGAGTGTGTTCTATGCTATTTCGCTTTCCTTAGAGAAAATGTAAACAGAGAAATGTGAATGTTTGTCTAAGCCAAAGAGATTCCTGTCATCAATTCTTCCAAAAGAGTCATGAAAGGAACTTCTGTGTAAAACGATCACAACTGCATTCCTACTCTTATCAGAACCAAAAGCAAAAAAAATGATGATTTAGATAAGCAATACCAACAAGGATAAGCAAAGCTGGAGCATGCCAGATGGCTGCTGGTGGGTGGGAGGGGAAATCACTTGCTTCCAAATGTATGTAAACTTCAGATGATCTTATATGACCCCGGATAAAGTTTGCACTTTTTAATTTCTTGTTTTTAAAACTGTGACTATAAATTGCTGGACACCTACTGATTTAATATTCAAATCCGGTGGTCATGTTCACCTTATTAGAATGCTTCTACTTCCTGCAAAGATCAAGGATTTCTGTGATGCCTTCCACAGATCCAGTGACACCACACACGTGGTTGGTCACCCATTCTTTTTAAAATCCATAATAGAGAAGTGTATATATATAAAAGCATTTTCTCTTAAAAAAAGAGAACCCATGTTCTTGCTCTTTATCTTAGTTTAAATCCTTTGTAACCTGCACATTAGTACTTTGATGTAATAGATGAAGGAAGGGTTTGTTTGTTTGTTTTTTAAAATTAAAGATGCCAAGTCAAGGAGTGCCTAACATTTGCTCTAAAGCATTTTAAGAAAGCATTTTATGTGTGTCTCAAACACCAGCTCTCACTGACATTTCCTTGGATGGAAAAGTAGTCCTATAGAGTTAGTGAAGCTTTCTTCCCAGTATAGAACATTCATCTGCCCTGAGTGAAGAAGGCATAAAGTTAAACAAGTTTGGGAAGAAAGCATGCCATGCTTAGGGCAAAAGATCCAGGAGCTGCTCCTCATCTTCTCTGCCCATCCAGGGTATCTGCTTCAGCATCAACTGTCAACATCAAATCTGATCCTAATAGCTTTGGTACTAAATAAAATGGGAGGCCAGATAATATCAGTGCTTGATAAATGGTAATGAGTGCCTAACCTAGGGGGAACAGAAGGGCGGTGGGGCTTTTTAATTCACTATTGAAAGGCTAGCTGGGTACTGCGGGCTCTAGCAGATGTTAGTATGTGTGTGTTTTGATTTTTGACTTGTATTGGAGGTTTATTAGGCTAACCAGAGCCACCCCACGCATGGCCACTTGGCCTAGGCACCATCTGGCACAAGCCGGGCTGTGTGTAGGAGCAGGGCATCACATTGGTGCTGGAGATCCACAGGCAGCATCTACCATATGGACTCGCTCTATTCTTCCCAGCTAATGTAGGTTAAAGCAAGACAAGCAGCACTCCTTTCTTCTTTTCACGATTCCGCCAAAGCTGGCTGCAATTCTCCCAACATGCACCTTCAGAGATAGAATTTTATGCTTTAATCTGCATGCTGTGGGTATCAACTTTTCTTCCTTGTTCAAAATATTATGATGGTTGGGTAGTGAAAGGCCCAGTCCCCAGGAAACCTAGTCTCTTTCTTTTCAGCTTGCCACTACTTCTCTTCTCAAAACACTTCTCCTGCCATGGAATGATTATTTTAGTGGCATATACACTGCCCAGCAAAATCTCTCCTCTTTCTGGTGGTACAAAACAGATGTGAAACCTTTTCAAACATGAAGGGTATTATATTGTTGTAGCTATTAAGGAGCATGTAGTAAAATAATAGATATGAAATATAATACACCACCTGTTTTTTGTTTACAGAGAGGTTAGATAAAATGTTGCCATAACTAACAGAAGGTGGCTGGATCTAAAAGTTAGCAGAGAGTAAGTTTGGAGTATAGTCTTTTATGGTTATATTGATTCTTTGCCTCTATTGTACCAACCATATGGGAGTACTCAAGATAGGACCTGCGTGGGCCTCAGCTGTTTATATGTTTACTTGCTTGCTTGCCACAACCTAAGATCATATTCTTAGATGTCACATGAATTAATCCAGAATGAACTCTTGCTGCTGGATTCTACAGCCACAATCTGTACCAGATACTGGAACTAGAAATGCTGCCCAACTATAAATGTATTTAGCAGGACCATTCTATAGGAGTATAATCAGAAGTAAGCGCCACTGAGTTTGATGTGGCCTACTCCCAAGTAAGTGGATACAGCATTATAGCCTGAGTGGATGAACTGTATGACTTTTAATTGATGTATTAGTCAATTAGATCTGTATATAGGTAGGATAATATTATGAAGGGGAAAAAACCCTCTGTTTTTTGGATAATGCATATGCATGTCAGAACCAGCAACATCTGAGATGGTTGCAACAAAAGAATATGGAGCCTTCTGGCACCTTAAAGACTAGCAAGTTTGTTTGACATAAACATCTGTGGATTGTAGGCCACTTCATATGCATGAAGAATATATATGAAGGAGTGGGTTACTATCATTGGATGCTTATGGTAAATATAACCAGCTAGTTTTAAAGCTACCCCAAGAATCATTGTCATCTTTGAAGACACATAATCTTCTTCATTAGTGTGTCTGTCACATGCATTTTTGTTCCCAATTAATGGTATTTCTGTAGATTTTAAAGCAATAAAATAAGTTGACTCAATTTGCCATCTGGCTCTGACAGTCATTCCTAGAATTCTCATAAAGATGTACAGCACACTCTGCACATGTCTACTTGGGAGAAAAAGTTCATTTGACTCCGCTGGGTGTTACTCTGAGTATAGGATTGCTACCTCAATGAAAGCAGAAAGCTTTTGACTGCCCTGAGTATGACAAGATACATACATGCTGGCAAAAAGTAACTGATCTGTGCCAAGTGATATTTAGTGTTATTTCAGAGACCCTTTTTTGAGGAATGTTTAATCTGGTCTAGGTGTCTCATTTTCTGGGTTTTTTCCCCCTTGTAAATACCACACAACTGCATTCTATAGGGCACTTACAATGATTTGACCAGGAGCTGATTTGACAGGGAGTTTAGTTTCTTATAGACCTCCAATTTGAATCTATTTGCAATTTCAAGATCCTAGCATGTGCTTATTTCTGAAGAAATAATAGTACCCAAAATTGTTTTACTCAATTAAACATATAGCTTGATTTGTTGGCACTATACCTTTAGTGCTATAAATACTGGGAATGCTGCTTTTGTAAACTCTGATCCTGGACACAAGTTACTTGGAGGACATGTCCTGTTAATGTCACTGAAAATTCTACAGGTTCAGGATGGTGCTGCTAATGGTTTATTTTACTCACACAATATATTTAAGCAGGCTGATTTATACCCTCTTAAGGATTTAATCATTGATTTATGCTGTGATCCAGCTCAGAGTTTAGTTCACTTGCCCTGTGCAGAGAAAGCCTGTCTTCTTAAAAGTTTCTTATTTCTGAGGAAGAGGACTTGTCTATGAAAGCTCACATTAAAATGTAGCAGTTAGCCTTTAAGGTGCCACAATGTTTTTGTCTTCTTTATTTTTTTAAATATTTCTTTTGTTTTTGGCCTGATATCATTTGTCTTATGTTTAATTGAAATAAACAGAACCCCCCCTTTTTTTTGCAAAATCAAAGGACAAGACAGTCAATGGAGGACTCAAAATGATAGCCTAACCCAGGGCAATGTACTGGCTCCTAATTTGTTTAATAACTACACCAACAACCAATCACTTCCTCAAGGTACCAACATTTTATTTGTGCTTATGATCTTGTACTTGCTGCTTAGTTGGGCAGCTTTCAGATGACAGAACATCTTCTGATGGATGAATTAGAAAAATATTATGATAGGAACTATATTATGATATTATTGTGGCATAAATCAACTTAAGTCCAATCCTACCTAGATTGGAATACTGTATGTGCCTTCCATATAAGAAATAGGCAAGTATAATGGAAACTTTAAGTTACGTGGAAGGGTGTCAAGCTAAATTATTGTTTTATTCCCAAATACCTAGGTGTTACATTGAATTGCATGCTCTTAGAAATGCTACCAAAATATAAAGCAAAAAGTCTTTGGAAGGAAACCAATTGGGGCACACAGCCACAACCACTAAGAATTACAGCCTTGGCCCTGTGCTGCTCTGGGGGCAAATATGTGAGCCTGGTGAGGTACAGGTCAGCCCATACAAAAAAGGTAGGCATAGCATACCATGAAATCTCTAGAATAATTGCTGGATGCCTGAAGCTAACTGTTGTTGATAAGATGAATTACCTAAGAGGCGCTGCAAGAGAGGTAGCAGTTGACAGTGAAAAAGACCCAAAGCATCTACATCAAATGCACATCCACTTTTCTGCTAGCATTCTGCCTTTTCCAGACTAAAATCAAGAAATGTTTTTTTTTTTTTTGCAGAACTTTTGTGAATCTTGAAAGAGTAGCAGAGAATGCCAGAACATATAATGTGGAAAAAACGATCCACTTCTTAAAATGGGCAGAGCCAATCTTAATGAACTTGGAAATCACGTAATAAATTACAGAGTGGAGTTTGCAGAACCAAAATAAACACAAGAAAACAGTTGTGTTTTTTTTTCCTTTTGCACTGATACAATCCTTTGCAAATGCAAAAAAAAAAAAAAAAAAAAAAGGCAACTTCACACCTCTGTCAGTGTACTCTATGCTCCTCAATATGTAGCATGGGCGATTTGCTGCTAGCTGCCCCAAATGCTTTCGATGTTGAAAATTGTTGGGTGAAAATTATCTGATACGTTTCTTAATAGTACTGTGCTGCTTCTGACATGAACAAAGAAAGAAAGATTGAAGTAAATAAATGGAATGTAATTCTTTTATTTCTGTTTATTTCTTTATTAGAGTCATTGACTTCATTGTTTGATTAACCTGTTAAATCATTCTGGATTGCAGCTATAAGAGGTTCAAAGGCTATGTAAATGTCTGAAGTTGCCTTAAGGTGAGTCAGACTATTGGTCAGCAAAGGCCACAAGAGAGCATATAACTTCCTTCCTATAATGATGTCACAGACGACATGCTTTTTCTGGATGTAATTCAAAGTGCTGGTGATGACCTCCAAAGCCTTTATATGATTTGGATCCAGGCTGTCTGAAGGATCACATTCTCCCATACAAGCCTACCCTGGCTTTCAGATCTTCTGGGGAGGTTCCCTTTCTAGTCACACTACTTTGTGAGCTGCACCTTCTACAGGAACAAGAAAGATCTTTCTATGTGGCCCCTCCCATACTCTAGAATTCCCTATTGAGGAAGGCTAAGTGGTTGCCTCCATGTTAGATTTCCACCAGAAGGCAAAAAGCTTTTTATTCAGGCAGGCCTTGGGCCACTGACCTTATTTGCTGTATTTCTTCTTTTATTGTTTGTGAAGATTCTCAGTCAGCCAGGTGTGGTTATTTGGAAGTTGAGTCATGGCAACTGGACTTCTTTCTTGTTAGGTTGAAATGTTTCACTACCCATCCAAGTGGCTTCTTAGAAGCTAACTGGATGAGTAATGAAATGTTTCAACCTAAGAAGAAAGAAGTCCAGTTGCCATGGCACAAATTCCAGATTCTTTTATTGTTGTTGTTTAGTCATTAAGTCGTGTCCAACTCTTCGTGACCCCATGGACCAGAGCACGCCAGGCCCTCCTGTCTTCCACTGCCTCCCGGAGTTTGGTCAAATTCATGTTCATTTCTTCAATTCTTTTATAGTTATGTCTAGACTGCATTTTAACTTTTAATGTTTTTATTCTCATTATGATTTGTACTGTATTACTTATATAACTTTATTGTGAGCTATCTTGAGTCCCATGCATGGGAGGAAAGGAACTATACATCAAATAAATAACTATTTCTGACTGGCAGCAGACTTTCAAAGGTTCAGGCTGAGGTGTTAAGATGGAAGTAATGGTAGTGTAAAGCTGCTGAAAAGTGGACATGATCTTGGGCAGTTTGGCATGCATATAATTGCAGTTGTGTAGTGCTGCTGTATTTTGATGTACACCTTGGTAAATGAAATGGGACTTTACTAGTTACTAGCATTGTTTAAAACTACTGTTATACTGAACTTCAGCACAAGTCAACTGGTATTTGCACAGCCAGCTGAAAGAATAAAGAAATACTGTATGGCTTTCCCTAAGATCAAGTAATAAGGGCTTTTTTAAAAAAAATCTGGAGATGTTTTTGGGCTCAATCAATCAATCAATCAATCAATCAATCAATCAATCAATCAATCAATCAATCAGTCAGTCAGTCAGTCAGTCAGTCAGTCAGTCAATCAATCAATCAATCAATCAAACAAACAATCAAACAAGGAAACAAAAAATTAAAGTTTTTTAAAAATCCCAGCTAGAAAGATAAGCTTTGGCCATGAATCTCTCCTGAGAATGGACTATTACACCATTTCACAAAGCATGGCTGGAAAGACTTCTGAGTTGCCATGTGGCAAGGGAAGCTTTTGTACAAGAAACACAACTTCATAATTAATGTTCTGTGCCATGGTCATGAATAGAGATGAAAATGACGTAGGAAAAATTAAAACAATAGGTTAAGATTCTGAATAATAGGAAATATTTTATGTTTAATCATGCTATTATAAAACACATATTACTGTCTTGGGTACATCTGCTGTGTACTCAGGACTTTGGGAAGAAAGAGGGTGTCAGACAATAGGAGATCATATGTGGTGTGTTCTAGATGTTTTGAATTATTACTCTCACTATCCCCAACCACTGGCTATGCTGGCTAGACTGATGGGATTTGTAATCCAAAGGATCTGGAAAGCAATGTATTGGACAACATTACCAATTAGGCCACAAAATCAGACAACTCTAAGGGTAACCTGTTTTAGTGGGATTGTTCTGGATTGCAGGTTTAAAGGTTTAAAGTTTATATAAATATCTAAATCTTTGTTATATTGAGTTAAACTATGGGTTAAATAGCAAGTAGAGCCTTAAGATAATAAAGGTGCTTCCAAATGGAGTTTCAGTGTGTATGTCAGACTGTGGTACATAGACTCAGTTGCCTGAGATGTGCAGGGGATTGTTTAATCTTCGTGCTGGTCACAACTAGTCTGGACTGGAATCTTCAAGTCCCTGTATAGAAACTGATTTCAGCATCTAACTCCCCTTCCTATCTTCTCTCACCACTAGCCCTCCTTTAAATCCTTCTGTTTCCACATTCTAGTTTGATGCTGTGCTTGTCTGGGGAAGCCGCACTCTGAAACCAACTGTTCAAGGACTCTCTCCTCCAGACTGACAAAGGTCTCTGACTGATCTTGCTCTTTGCTATTTCTTTTACCCTGTACAGGTAATCTGCAAGGGACTCTTTGGTCATGGTTTTTTTTCTTCTAGTGCTGATTTCTGGCTCAATCCTTGCCTGCCATGCAAAAGGCTCTGATTTCATCCCTTGCACCTCCGGGTATCAAGTAACAAGGCTGGAATGCGAAGACGTATTGAGAAGTGCTTGCTAATTGGAGTAGACCCTCTGATACAATTGCTCTTCTTAGTAAATCTCTGCTTCATATAGCCAGTCCCCCGCCCCCTCCAGTGACAGCATCATCCCCTCCACCCCATAGCTTGTCTAACTATCCATCCAAAATGCGGGTACCTGTAGTCAAGAGTTGCAGAGGTCAGCTCCAACCAGATTGGTACTTCAGTCCCATTGCCTTTTTGTGCAGCTCTCCTGAATTGGACAACTGGGATTTACAGCTTTAAAACATGTGTAATCTACAGCCTCACAGCTCCCGGTGTAGTTTTTCAGAGAGGTACCCATTTCATTTCCTCGTGATGTTAGATCTCCCAAAGCGACAAAGGGTTCTCCATCCAACAGTCGTTCCTTTCTTCGCAGGCAGCTCGCAAAGATCTGGCCGAAGATGGAGGAGGGGTACGCGTGTGCGTCTTCTGGATACAGGTACTTTTCAAAGCAGGTCCGTGTTTCTGTGCCGTCAAATCGGGACCGATTTACAGCGGCTGTAACAGCGCTTTCAAGGTAAGTGCGACATTTAAAGTTTCATCCGATCACCCTTATCGTGTGTTTCCATGGCCAAGCGAGGATTTGAACTCAGATCTCCCAAGTCCTAGTCCATCACTCTCTCCACTACCTCACACTAGGCAGTTTCTCAGTGCAAGTTATATGTACATTTCTTGCCTCGATCTCCTTTTTCTATTACTTTTGCTTTCCTGTTTTTTTCGATGGCCAGTACCGTACAACAATCCTGGATATAGGATCTGTTCTGTAAATTACGTTAGCGAGGTAGCTAATTGGGTTGAGGTGGTGGTGGGATCACAAGCATATGCGAGTGTGTAATCAGAGTCCTGGTCTTTTGGTTGGAGAACTGGGTCTGGGGAATCTGGGGTTAGGTTTCACTTCTGCCACCAACTGAATAGGTGCCACCAACTGAATAGGTGGCCTTGGAGATGTCCCCCACTTTTTCTTTCAGATTTTCCCGCGGAAATTTGGAGAACAAGGAGGCCCGCGGCCAGCGAGTGGCAACGCACGCATCTCCGGAAAGCAGTGTTCACTCCGTTCCTGGGATTCAGACTATCTTAAATTGGTGGCTTCCAAAGGTGTTGAACTGCAGCTCCCATAAGTCCTAAAGGGCGGTCTTGGTTGGAGGACAATCGAACGGACGTGTGTGTGTGTGTGGTGTGTGTGTGTGTGTGTGTGTGTGTGTGTGTGTGAGGCTGGTTGCACATGTGAGGACTCTGCCTGTCCAATAAATTACTGTACGATACCCTGATCGATGCATTAGCTCTCCAGCCAGTTTTTCTCTTCCTGTGATACCTGTTCCGATGTAATGCTGTAAGCTTCACTCCACAGAGTCCGGAATAACAACACCTCCCTCCCCGCCCCCCCAAAACAAAACAAAAAAACACACACAGACACAAACCAGCACTGATAAGGAATACCTGCTAGACTAAACCCTTCAACCTGGTTTGGTCTCAGCCTGCTCTTCTCACAAAGTTAAGAGCTCTCTCGGGCAGTGCTGCGATTGGAGCCAGTCTTGTTTTGAGATCAAAGTTCCCTCTAAAGGGCTGAAAGGGGCAGCAACGCCAAAAAAGATAACCTTGGTTTTAAACCCCACACCTGTAATTTGGCATTGCTGGTTTGCAAATAACGAAAGGGAAGAAGAGCGAAGGCCCCTCCGATCCCCCCCCCCCCAAAATGCGTCCTTCTCCTTCCCAGTTTGCCTGTTTTTGTCTCTGCTGAGAGCCTCCCCACCCCCGTCCCAGTCCGGGCGCGGCGAGGGGGTGTTAATGTGGTCGATTTGGGAGACAAGTGCTTGGAAATGTTTCCCGAGGAGCACAGAAGGCGGGGAGATTTGCAAACTGTTGCTGCCACATGGCTCCATTCACATTGTAATGAGGCCGGCGCGTGCCTCATCTGCTCCAGGGGAGCTGCCACGAGCCAGCCAAGCGCGCCACGTGCCAACTGGGACGAAGACCGCGGCGGCGGCGGCGGCGGCGGCGGCCACAACACGAAGGCCTGGGCCGGCCCAGCCCAGCCCAGCCCAGCCGGCAGACACCCGGGGCCGCCGCCGCCACCAGGAGCGCGCCACAAAGGACACCTGCCGCAGGCCGTCCCTCCGCCCCCCCCCTCCGGCAGCTGCTGCGAGCAACCTGGGCAAAGCGGCTTTTGCGGAGAGAAAGCTTCCCTCGGACCCAGCACGGGCGGCCGCTCGACCTGGCCTCGGGCAAGCAAGCAGGCTGCCCACTCGCCCGCTTGCCCGCCCGCCCGCCGGGGTCGCCCTTGGGGCTCTGAGGCGGGCGGCTCTGTAGGCGAGGGAGTAGGAGGAGGAGGCCTGCCTCATGCCTCATGGCGGGGCGGAACTCGACGCTGCTGTGCGACGGGGCGGGAGGCGAAGACTCGCCCATCGCCGCCGCCGCCGCCGGCGCCCCCCCCCTCCGCCCGGAGGCTTAAACCAGGGCGTTTGGCGCGGCGCGTCTGACGGCGCGGACCGCTCGGGCCGCCACTTGGCGGGCCCTCGGTGGTTTTGTAGGACCTGTTGGGGATGATGATGATGATGACAGGAAGCAGTTCCTCTGCTGGCTTAGTGAGAACGGGGCTCTCCTGTTCCAACGAGACCTACCCTAATTTCCTGCAGCCTTCGTGCGCTACAGGGCTTCACTGTGTACTTTTTTTAACTAGACTTCGTTGTTTTTGGCGCCCGGGCCCTTAAATAGGTAGTTCTCTCGGGCTCCCATTTTACAGATTGCCAACTGAGGTTGAGCGAGTTAATCTTGCCCGGGGACACAACGTGAGCCTGTGGGTGTGGGTGTTTGCAACTCTTGGGTGTTAATCTTCTGTCAAATAAATACTCTTGTTATTTGCCCTCTTCTGTAAAGACAGAACGCGCAAGAAAAAAATGCCAGCCGCCAGGCGTGCGCCAGGGGCTCTACAGGGGAGTCTAAGCGCAGGGGAAGGACCTGATTTCGTCGCACTCGAAAATTCAAGTTAAAACGCGGTCAGACCTTCACCAATCCGAAATGCACTTCCTTCCAGGCATGTCCCATTGGCCTCAAAGGAGCATACATCCGAGCCATCCGCCCAGAATGTGGAGTTCCTTCTGATCTCACTGTTCCGCCTCTCCGCCCCCCCCCGCCCCAGTTCAAGGGGCTGTTGGCAAAACTTATAAGGAGCACCGCTCATGACCCAAAGGTCTGTAATGCACTCCGGGCAATTCTGGAGCGGTCACTGCCAGACATTCCCCCCCCCCCGCCCCCCATCCGCCCAGGAGCCCATATCCAAGCAACTCTTGGAGCGGCACCTTGGCAGCGTGTTAACCAACCGGCTTTCTTTTGCTCGCCGGGTGTTGAATTTGGTTGGACAGGGCTCAGTTACGCTCCGTAAATGCCAGCCTCTCTTTCTCTTGTCATTCAGAGGTTTAAGCCATAAAACCAGTCCTTTTCTCTGCAATGGAATAACGATTACTATGGACTCGTTCTTGCCAAATCGATGGCTTCCTTTCCATACGAATAAATGCCTGTTTATGCCTTCAAGTTCTCTCCATCTGTCTGGCGGCGAACACCTGCCATTCAATAAATCGATTTTCCAATTTAATGTAACAGCTTCGCGGGACATTCTTTCCCTCCCTCCCTCTGTTTTCTTTCTTTCTTCCTTTCTTCCCAAGCCAGATGCCACAGCAGCTCCAGATCTTCCCTTCTCCCCCTCCAAGCTAAATCAGGCGGGGGCCCGACTACCCAATCGCTTCTTCAAAAACAGAACCAGAACACGAGTCAATCTGCCCGGTTTGCGCCCAGCAGAAAACTTACAGTAAAGCAGAGGGCGAAGGGTCTCCTGACAAAAGTACCATTGCCAGTCACCGCTCCCGGAGCTAATTCCAGCTGCTCGTCCCGACTAGTTGACCTGTGGAATCAATGAGACTTAACATAAATGTTGGCTTAACATTGCCCCTTAATTCAATGGCTCTAATGCTTGGTACGAACAATTTGGTTTTGACGTCTTCTACCCACTGCTTTTATTCTTTTTTCTTTTTCTTTTGGACAGCTACTCAGGGCCTCCGACTTCTGTAGCAAACTAGTTTTTAAAAGGCATCCGAATGCTTCCTTGGAAAATAAGAAGCCCCGATTGTGCTATCGCATAATCGATCATGATGATGAAAAGATACTCTGTACATGTACAGATGATTCTTTTGTTGCTGTTTGTTTGTTTTCTGCTTGCTCTGTTTCAGGGCGTTCCAAAAGATTCTGGGATTACGCCTAAAGTCGTCTCCCTTCGGTGAGTGGATCAATCGGTGTGGGCGGAGCGGCGCAGAGTGATCTCTGTTTGCAGAACCTAGGCAGGACTTCAACGCGTTTCTCGATTTTCAGGACGGAGAAGCAGGATCCTACTGCCAGCAAGACAGCCAGGGCAACAAACAGCATTCCGCAGAGATGGAAGAGGGGCACGAAAGAGCCCTGGTGGATGAGAGACCATTCAGTCCCGCATTCTCTTCCGACGGTGACCATCAGCGGGATTTCAGATGCCTCGACCTGAGTGCAGAAGCACCTTCCAGCTCACCATCTCCAACCAAGATTATGGAGGGACAAGCGACCTCTCATATACTGGATGGAATAGAATGAAAGACGACACCCAGTGGGATCTACTCAGAAGACAGACGTCTTAAATTGGGACCTGAGATTCCAGTTAAACCTTTCAGCCTCAGTTCCTCATCTGCCAAACGGGAATACTGAGTAGCTGTTGCTATCATCGGCATATAATTTTGTAAGGGCACATACATTCAAGACTGCAAGGAGTTATTCGAAAACTAGGAAAACTTTTGTAGAAAGGGGGGACAAAAATATAAATTAATAAAATGGAGCAAAAGTAAGAATATTATTTCTATCATCTGCAGCTCTTAATCGCCTTGAATTTTGTGTGCCTTCACTGCTGATTAACATCAGCAATTTGGCTCCGCCCGTTCTCTCTTTGGCCACGCCCACAAATGGCATGCGCCCTCCTCGACTTTTGCCATACAGTATTAGAGTCTGACTCTTGATCCCTGTTTTAAATATTTTTGTAAGGTTTGGATCGTGTCCAGCCCAATGAAATGCTAAACAAACGAACAACCAACTATTTTCTATTAATGAAGTTACTTATTAAACCTTTACAAGCCGCCAGACTTCTTAGGGGAGAAAACCTAACTCCAGAGTCTGTTCCCTAGCACTGGCCCAGGAGCTGACGAGCAGGAGCTACAGGCGCCCGGTAGCCATCCTTGAGTGCCGGGAAGAGCGCCGTTTTGCTGGCTTCTTTGAAGAAGCATCCTGATGGATCGAACCGGCATTCCGCTCGCTCAGCGGCCAACCGGTTGCCGATGGGAGGACCGACACGAGTCCAGTGCCTGAACTCTCCCTCCCTCGCGTCCTGCCTAGCAATTAGCGCTCAGAGTGGGCTGCCTCCCGGGCTGGCCGCGCGCGAGAGCCATCCTGACTAGGAGCCGCTGAGGAATTAATCTGATTCATTCTCTTTCCAGGTAGTCCAAGCTGGCAGCCACCAAGATCTTGTGGCAGGTAATTCCGCGGTCCTTCTAGGCGCTCTGTGCAGAACTTCCGCGCGGTCTGCCCCACCCCGCCCCACCCCACCTCTTATCCTTCGCTCCCCTAAGCCTTCTCCTCTAGACCTGGCTGCGCATCCCTGCTGAGATCTCCTGCGAGCCAGGGTCAGAGCCTTCTGGGCGCACCTGTTTTGAGCGATGTTTCCCCCTCAGTAGGAGCCAGAAGCAATCTCCCCGCCGAGCCCTCCCGGTTCTCATCCCTCGTGAGCGCCCTTCTGCCTTCCCTTGCGCTCTCTCTCTCTCTCTCTCTCTCTCTCTCTCTCTCTCTCTCTCTCTCTCTCTCACACACACACACACACACACACACACACACACACACACACACACACACACACACACACACACACACACACACACACACACACACACACACACACACACACACACGCCCCCGTTCTTTATCTGGAGAAGGAAAGAGTCAGCGACAACACGCAGGAACAGACGAAGGATCGGGCGAGGGGTTGAATGGTCGTCAAGGCCGCGGCGAGGTGGGGTGGGGGCTGAAGAGGCTCCTTGGCCTCCCCGGAGGGGGGCCCTTTCCTCGGAGGGAAGCTGCCGCGACCGTGAGCAGAAGAAGAGGTGGGAGAAGTTCGTTTCTCTGGACTTCCAGGATCTCCTAGGCTTCTGGCTGTGCGGTGCTGGGAGTTGTCGCCTCCCTCCTCCGGAGCCAGTGGGACGAAGTGGTTAGAGTGTGTGACAGTGGGACTCGGAAAGCCAGACAGGATTCAAGTCCACACTGGGGCATGGAGAGTCAATGGGGATGGGGCAGCAATGGTAACCAGGCTTCATGACGTGAATTCACGGCCCAGAAAAACAACAGCAATTGTACTTTGCTCAGATCTGACTGAGAGACAGGCTTATAGCAGAAGTCTATCTGGGCTACATTGAAATACAGCAGTTAGTCTTTAAGATACCACAAGGTTTTGTCTTTAATTTTAATTTTAATTTTCTTCTTTGTGACACTGTTTGCATCCGTCATGTCTTGTGGTACTCCACCTTCCCTCCATCAAAGAGGAAAGATTTCATACAGCTCAGTGGTGATGATCTCTTTACAGCATTTCAGTACTTCAACAGGAATGTTATCCTTCCCTGGTGCCTTGCCAGCCACCAGGCGTGCGCCAGGGGCTCTACAGGGGCATCCAAAGCCACTTTTATTTCTGCTAAAGTTGGTTCACTGTCCAACTCTTCAGAGACAGACAGGCACTCAATGTTATTTAATACCCCTTCAGTTACTACATTCTCTCTGAATATAGATCCGAGTAGTGCTGCATCCAGCATTCCATCTGCTGTGCTCTGTCCTGGATTATCACACCTGTAGCAGTCTTCGAAGGAGCAGATTTCTTCTGTATTGGACCTAAAACCTACTTGATACCATCATACATTCCCTTGATGTTACCTGTGTCCACTGCTATCTGTATCTGAGAGCAGAGCTCAAGCCAGTAATCATTGGAATGTCTCCTGGCAGCCTGTTGGACTTTGCTGCGAGCAAGAACCTGCAAGTTGTACTCAGTACGGCAGGCTTTTTTTTTGCTGCCAGAGCTCTCTTCTTTTTCTCAATGGCTGGTGTCAATTCCTCTGAATGAGCTTCAAACCAGTCTACCATCTTTTTGGTCTTCTTGCCAAATGTGGACAAGGTGGTGTTATAAACAGCATTCTTGAAATGTTCCTATCGTTCAGGTGCATTTGCATCAGCTGGGCCTGGAAGAGTTTCCTCAAGCGCTTGGGCAAATTCCTCCACTTTTCCCTGATCGTGAGTCTTGCTGATGTCAATACGTGGTCTACCTTCCTTTCTCGTGGGATACAATCTCTTTATTTGCAGTTTTACTCTGCTACACACCAGGGAGTGATCAGTATCGCAATCAGCACCCTGATAACTGTGTGTGATCATAATACTAGGAAGGCTAGAGTGTCTAGTGAGGATCAAATTGAGATGATGCCAATACTTTGATCTTGGATGTCTCCTAAAAACTCTGTGTTGAAGCTTCGTATTGAAGAACGTGTCGCTGACACAAAGACCATAATAACAGCAAAATTCCAGCAAGTGTCGGCCATTTTCGTTCATCTTTCCAATGCCAAAACGGCCTAGACAAGTGGGCCAAGAATTGTGATCAGCACGAACTGTAGCGTTAAAGTCTCCAAGAATGAACAGTGGCTCTCTCTCTTGAGGAATTTTTTTTTGGTAGCTGCCAGATCGTCATAGAATTTGCCTTTGACTTCTGTTGTGGATGACAATGTTGGTGCATATGCACTAATGAGGGTGACCAGTCCTGCTGATGAGTGGCGCTGCAGAGATAGAACTCTTTCACTCCCCACAGTAGGTGGATCTCAGCAGACTATTTCTAACCCCAAAACCAACACCATATTCCGTGGTCTCATTCAATGGTTTTCCCTGCCAGAAGAATGAGAATTCTATTTCTTTGACAAATCCTGAGTCTGACAATCTCATCTCTTGCAGGGCAACAATGTCCATCTGCAGCCTACTCAGTTCCATGTCGATGACAGGTATCTTGCAAATGTCATCTATTTTCTGCAGATTGTCAGAAAAGCCAGGGGTCATTGTCCAAACATTCCAGGTGCCCAACGTTAGGGCAGATGTTTTCTTATAATTATTGCATGGTGCAGGGTTATTGATCTGCTTGTCAGCATTCACCCTAAACCCCACGCACCTCATGAGGTTAACAGACTGGTGAGGCAGCACCTTATTGGCTGGGTGCTGCCCAACTTAAGGTAGCTACCTAGTGAGGTGCAATAACCTCTCCCTCTGTCGGAAGTAGCCCCTAGCATAACTTTCTACACCAATTGAGCAGAGACCTATAACCAGTAACTGCTACTTCCTGTTTTACTTAGACGCTGTTTGCAAAGCTGGAGTGCCGTCTCCAGAGCACAAAGCCTGGGTAAAATAATATGGAGGATAGGCTGTTACCCAAGCAGCAAATCCCCCCTCTCCACGTCACTGATATAGTCCAGTGGAAAGGCAAGAGCCAATACAACTGGTTCCAGCAACATTGCAGGAGTTGCCAAAACATCACAAACTGCCTTTGGGACCCCGGCTCCAGATTTTGCCTCAAGGTTAACTCCTGAAGCCGTTTCCATCTGTGGATATAGCCACAAGGCAGTGGAGGTTTGAAGTTTTCCTTCTCCTAGATGGGCTGCCTTCCAAGGCTAATGAGCCCCACCTACCCAGGTGCATAGATTACCATGCTTTTGAGGCTGAGAAAGGAGTATAAAAGGGGCGGAAAAGTAAAGGGGGGTGGAAATGAGTTTAGAAGGGGTGGAGAATGAAAGGGGGAGAAAAGGAGTTTAGATAAAGTGGAAAAGGAAAGGGGAAAGGACTTTGGAAGGGATGGAAAAGGAAAGGACACAGGACATGAAGGATGCAAACAAAGGAGACAGAGGCGACTGCAATAACTACGGTGGCATCTCTCTTCTCAGCGTTTTAGGGAAGCTGCTTGCCTGTGTTGTGCTGAAGAGACTCCACTTGCAGACAGAGTCTATCCAGAATCACAGTGTGGATTTCGAGCTAATAGATCCACCATTGACATGGTATTTTCCCTTGACAGCTGCAAGAGAAATGTAGGGAACAATGACAGCCACTCTTTGTGGCCTTTGTAGATCTTACAAAGGCCTTTGATTTGGTTAGCAGAAATGGCCTTTTTAAACTACATCCCAAGACTGGATGTTCACCTTGACTTCTTAACATCATCAAGTCCTTAACATCATAAAGAAATGAAGGGCACTGTAGTTTTTGATGGCTCAACATCAGATCCCTTTGACATCCGAAGTGGAGTGAAACAGGGCTGTGTCCTCAAGCCAATTCTGTTTGGGATATATTTGCTGTCATGCTGAAGCACATTTTTGGAACTGCAACAGAAGGTGTCTATCTCCAGACTAGATCAGACAGAAAGCTCTTTAATCTCCCTAGATTGAGAGCGAAGACCAAAGTCCAGCTGAAATGCATGCAGGACTTCCTCTTCACCGATGATGCAGCCATTGTTGTCCGCTCTGCTGAAGACCTCCAACAACGTATGAATCATTTTAGTAAGACATGCTAAGATTTTGGATTAACAATCAGCCTGATGTAAACAGAAGTCATTGGCCAGGGCGTGGATTCACCTCCCTCTACAGTATTACTATCTCTACACAAGAATTGGAGGTTGTTCATGATTTTGCGTACCTTGGCTCAATGATCTCTGACACTCTCTCCTTAGATGTCGATCTGGACAAACACATTTGCAAAGCAGCTACCATGGTCTCTAGACTCACAAAGAGAGCATGGCTTAATAAGAAGCTGACAGCATATACCAAGATCCAGATCTACTGTATAGAGCCTGTGTCCTGAGCACACTCCTGTACTGCAGTGAGTCCTGGACCCTTTGTGCACAGCAGGAGAGGAAGCTGAACACCTTCCATATGTGTTGTCAGTTTTGGTATCACCTGGCAGGAGAAAGTTCCAAATAGAGTAGTCCTAGAATGAGCTGGACTTCAACAGGTGGGAAACCCTGACATCTGAGCATTCAGCCTGGAGGCAGGCAGTGCAGCATGGCCTCTCCAATTTCGAAGAGGCCCTTGTCCAGCAGGCCGAGGCAAAGAGTCAATCCCGAAACCAGGAAAACCAGGGAGCTGGACAAGGGACAGATGTCCTCGGTGTGGAAGGGATTGTCACTCTTAAATTGGCCTTCTCAGCCACACTAGACACTGTTCCAAGACCTATATTCAGAGCACATTAGCATAGTCTCTCGAGACAGAAGTATACCTACAGTGATTTTCTTCTTTGACCTGATATGCTAGTGCAGACTAGCACAGCTAACTCCTAAAACCTGTCATTGACAAACTCTTACCACATGCCACTGCCTGAACTTGGACATTATTCTATCTGTCAGCTGTAGAAACTCATGACTTCATCCAGTAAGCCCTGTCAGAAACTGAGCGGCTGTAAAGGTATTATTTTGCGTATGATGAAATGTTCATCTGGGTGTTTCCTCATGAACATAGATTAGCAGGGAAGTCCTAACTGTAGTTTATAAGTATGCTGGGTATTTCATTGATACAGATAAGATAGGAACCTGAAGCAGAAGGCTACAGTGTGGACTATTCAAATAGGATTCTAATGACTCTGTCCCCTCCCCCCTCCCCAATCAACAAATATTCCATTACCACTGAACATGCTCATTAGCCACTTTTGTGGGTGGGGAAGGCAGCCTTTTGAATGTTTTTATTTTTTCCCCTTAATTTTTTTTTAAAATCTGCACACTTTGGCATGCCACTGAGTGGGAGGAGACTCTTACCATTTGAGGTTGTGTTATCTATTTTAGAGCACACTTAAACACTTGAGCTTGGAAATAGAGGGCATTATTCCTAGCCTCCCCTCATTCTGCCTCTATAATTACAGTTCCATTTCAGTAGGTGACTAGGACAACCATGACTGGTCCAGAGTCACTCAGTGAGTTGCACTGCGATTTGAATCCAGGTCTACTGAGTTCTAACCCAGCACTCTAACCAGCGTCCTATGCTTATGTATACATCATGCTGATGAATAGCAGCTGCAGATGATTTTATGTGGAAATACAGCTGAGTTTCCCCTCATTCTGCCTCTATAATTACAGTTCCATTTCAGTAGGTGAGGGAATAACTATCAATCTACTTTAGTTATGACAAGAACATGAAAACATAAGAGCCCTGCTGGATCAGGCCAAGGGCCCATCTAGTCCAGCTTCCTGTAGCTCACAGTGGCCCCACCAGATGCCTCTGGGAGTGCACGAGATGACTAGATACCTGTCTCCTGATACCCCTCCCTTCCATCTGGCATTTTGAGGTACCTTCCTTTGAAGCCTGGAGATTATACATCTCCATCATGGCTTGTAACCTGTGATAGACTTTTCCTCCAGGAACCTGTCCAATCCCCTTTTAAAGGCATCTAGGCCAGATGCCATTACCACATCCTGTGGCAAGGAGTTCCACAGACTAACAACACGCTGGATAAATAAATGTTTTCTTTTGTCTGTTCTCACTCTCCCAACACTCAATTGGAATGGATGTCCCCTGGTTCTGGTATTATGTGAGAGGGAAAAGAGCTTCCCTTTATCCACTTCATCCCTCGCCTGCATAATTTTATATGTCTCAATCATGTCCGCCCTCAGGCTTCTTTTCACTAAACTAAAGAGCCCCAAACACTGTAGCCTTTCCTCATAAGGGAGGTGCCCCAGCCCAGTTATCATTTTTGTTGCTCTCTTCTGCACCTTTTCCAGTTCCATGATGTCTTTTTTGTGGTGTGGCACCTGTACGCAATCAGGTGTGGCCTCACCATCATTTTGTACAATGGCATTATAATGTTGCATTATGTCCAATGCTGGCACACCACACTTAAGTTCTGTAACACAACTCCATGGTTATGAATGCAGAATGGATGGAGCGCAGCTCAGAACCTGTGGCGGAAGGGAGAGTGCATGGAAATGTATGTGCTACTGACAGCCATAGTGTGCTGCCCGGCTGAACTGATACATAAAAATGGCCACACTCTATGAGGCTATATTATCTAGTGCTCTGTTGGGCAAGAGGATATTAGCCCTTCTGTACTGTTTGTCTACAGTATCTGGCAAGCAGTGACATGGAAGTTTCGGTTCTAGCTAGTATCATTTCCAGCCATCAGCTGTGTAAAGAGGTGGTTCCTTTAAGCTGCCTGAGGACCTGTTGCCTACTGATGCCATTGTTTAGCCCAGAGTTCTAGTGCATCAAGAGAGAGCAGTGCTTCTCGACAGTGTTGGGTTTCTAGGTGTGGCAATACATGCTTTTTTATTGCACCCCTTTTTATGGCTAGTAATCAATATCAGAGGGTGGAACAGCTGTTGCTGCAAAGGCATCAAGTCTTCCTTAATACTGAAATGTAGAGGGCAGATTTATGCCTGGCACAAGGAGCTGCAGCTCTGTTCACATGAAGTTATACTGGTTAATGCAAATGTATTTATTCATTATTTATCTAAACTATTTTTATTCTGCGTTTCTCCTTAAAAGGACCCAAGGTGGCTTACATAATTAAAAAGACAATATTTAAAGGCGAAAACCAGTAAGTACACAAATATTAAAAAAATAATTAGACAAGTATTATGTTAAAAATAGTAAATAAAATCAATACTTAAAACACATTTAAATCTACAGAGCAGAACTATTCATTAAAAAAAACACCCTCTCAGGCCATCAGTCATTGAGGAAAAGCCTGCCTGAAGAGAAAGGTCTTTGCCTGCTTGTGGAAGGATAGGAAAGATGAGGCCAGCCTAGCTATGATTTTATTTATTGGAAATAGTAAATAAAGCACTTTAAAAAACAACAGAGTAACAATCCATTTTTAAAAATGCCTCTCAGACCACCAGTCACAAATGGAAAATCTGGAAATTTAGTAGGTTGGTACTTGCTGTGCGTGGATACTTCTCAGTGGCTTTGTGCATTTTTATGTGGCTGCACTTGTTAAAAACTTTGCTATTGCAGAGAACTATTCGTGGATTGGAAGACAAGGGCAAGAAAGAGAGAGTGAGAGAAAGAAAGAAAAAAAAATGAAAGGGGATTCGTCTTTGTATCCATGTATTTGTAGTAGTAATAATAATTGTGTGCTGTCAAGTCAATTCTGACATATGACAGCCCTTTTCAAAGTTTTCCAGGTAGGGCGTGCTCAGAAGTGGTTTACCATTCCCTTCTTCTGGGGGTGCCCTGGGGCTGTGCAGCTTCCCCAAGGCAACACAGGCTAAGCTCTATTTGCAGGAGGCACAGTGGGGAATTGAACTGCTAACCGCTGTCTCCACAGACAGATGCCTAAACTACTGAGCTATCCAGTAGCATTCATATATTTATATGTTTGTGTGCATGTGTATGTGCAAATTCTTCTTTCTGTGTGCTCATGTGTGTATATGTATACAGGACACACACACGAGAGTCAGTGTGGTGTAATGGACAGTGTGTCAGACTCAAATTCTGGAGACCTGGTGTCAAGTATTCATTTGGTCATGGAAACACACTGGGATGGCATTGGTAAGTCATTCAAACATTTCACATCTCTGGAAAACCATGTTAGGATCACTGTGTGTCAAAAACAATGGCTCATGACAACATACACAATGCCTAAATCCAGTTCATAGTCCCAGCTAGAGTAGACTTATTGAGTCAGTTGTCCAATAATGACTGATGAAAATCCTACTGTTTTAATGAGTCTATTGCAGTTGGACTAAATACTGGCTCATAAGTTCCCAAATTGACATGACTTTCAGAAGCACTGCATATTGGCTATGATGCCTAGGGTTTGTTAGAGCTGTAGTCGATGAACATCTGGGGTCCCTAATTTAGGAACCAATAAAATGGATCTAAGTCACACACAAGCATATCCCCATATCACATACACACATGCACACACACATGTACAAATGTAGGTGCACAAATGTACACGCACACATTTTTCAGATTTGATAGCAATAAAAAATACATCTTATTGTACATGTAACCTTTATGGAAAGCCACACTCACAGATCAGAGTATTCTCTATTTACTACTGTTACAATATTATTCTGTTTCTGGTACTAGTGAGGTAGTTTGTAAAATTCATCATGGGTGAGAGGATATATTGTACTGTATCGTTTGCCTGCTTCCCCAACTACAGGTATGCAGGACAGCCTTGTGAGAAAACAAGGATACCTTTGCATAAACACCTTACCCATATGAGTGGCGTCCCTTTGGGTGTATTATATACAATCCCCATATTGTTCTTTTCCATGTTTGAATTGGTAGAACTGTTGTTACAATTCTGGATTACAACATAGGCTTAAATTAAGCCAACTGAACATGTCTCTGAAACATGTAAGATGTGATTACCTTGCCACAGTTCATCACGTTCTTCTTCTTCTTTTTGGTTTACAGTTCCTAGCACTCTGGCCAGTCATGTAAGTAGATCCAGAGGTCACAAGGTTGAAGACCAGGATGTGCTGAGTAGCAGGAATTATGTCATCATCCACCATACCCATAGTCTTTCTTTGTTTTCTCTGTTATGAGGTGCAATCCTCATAACAGTTGAGAGAGAGCATCGCTTTGCTCTGGAACAATATACTCTTGCAAGCAGTCCCTGTGGAAATGCAATGTATGTATGTATGTATGTATGTATGTATGTATGTATGTATGTATGTATGTATGTATGTATGTATGTATGTATGTATGTATGTATGTATGTATGTATGTATGTATGTGTGTGTGTGTGTGTGTGTATGTATGTATGTATGTATGTATGTATGTGCGTGCGTGCGTGCGTGCGTGCGTGCGTATGTACTGTACTGTACTGTACTGTACTGTACTGTACTGTACGTGTTTGTTTGTTTGTTTGTTTGTTTAACTTATATGCCGCCCACACTACCCAAAGGTCTCTGGGTGGCTTACAACAATTTAAATGCAATAAAAAAATAAAACAATTAAAATACAATTAAAAATGTAGTTTGAGTGTGGTTTGTTCTGGAGTGAGCGATTAAGAAACATTGACTTCACAAAAGATATGGATTGATCCAGCAGTCTTCATTTGGACTCCCCAGAATCTCATGACAAACACCTACACTTTCAAATTTACCATTACACCCTTGAACCAGGCCAACATACTTAATGGTGAGGAATTATGAAGTTGAAGTAAGAACAAGCAACAGCTGAGGGGAGCCACAACTGACCTCCTGTTGTAAAGTATTAAAAAAAAGAGGAATGGCTCTGACTACCTACAGAACATTATTTGCATCAATTCTCTTTTTAGAAATTAACTGAAGAATAAAAGTCAGGCTTTGGAGTGCCAGAATTAATAATAACAACAGCCTTAGAACTGTGGGGCTGGAAGGGGCCCTATGGATTAATTGAGTCTAGCCCCTGTCAAGGACGCACACTTGGTTCCTTCTTCTGGCTCTACAGCCAGATGTCCAAACTGCTGAGAATTCATACAGCTATCATATTTCTTCTCACTTAGATGAACCAATTCAGTTTGTTTGTTTTTCAAGGGCAGAAAACTCCAAAAAAGGAAAAAACAATGGAAATGGCATACAACAGAGTCATTTCTTAAATACTGCCTCTTTGTCCTGAGTATAAAGAAGAATGGTGAGTATTGTATTCTGGTTCACTGAGGTTTTCCCAGTTTCTGAATTTCTATTCTAAAATTCGAAGGGATGAAAGAATAGGTCAAGAACTGGCCAAAGTGAACAGAAATTAAATAGACACGGTAATCTCTAATACGTAGCTTACCATCTGTCTCCAGTGCCTGACACTGAATTACTATTCATTATTCATTGCAGTAATAAATAATAAATAATGAAACCTATATGCCACTATATGCATTCACTTCTGCTATACTGTACACTCATTATGACATTATATCATTTCTCTTTTTCTTTTTAGTCTGGAGATTTTTTGGGTGGTACCAGGTGTGAATGACATATTTAAAGTAGCAAAGGTTCAACACATTGGTTCTCAAAGGCTTTCATGGCCGGGATCCGATGGTTGTTGTGGGTCTTTCGGGCTGTTTGGCCGTGTTCCTCCATCATTATACAGTGGCATTGTCAAATTTGCAGAAGCAGGAGGGAAAGGCAAAAGGACAGCAACAGGGTCCTTGTGACCTGCTTGGGCCCACCCTAGTCCACAGGGCCATGTGGGTCACTGTCAGTTGGTATCTTTCAGTTGCACATTGCCATGATCTTATTAGATGACCTTGGGCAAGACAACATTATATATATGGATTGATCCAGCAGTCTGGATCATATATATGGATTGATCCAGCACTTTGGATAGCTCATGTAAATTGCAGACTAAAACCCAGAGCAGACCTATGGTGCTGCAGAATCCAAGTCCTAAACCTCCATTGTGCAGAGAGAGTCAGGGCCCTGCCTGTGTTCTCTGTCTTGTAAACTCTCAGCCTCGCACTCCTTGTAGGTATGTGTAGGTGAGGGGCTGGCATTGCAGAAAACGGAATCAGCAGCAGGTAGGAGCATTTCTAATTTGGGAGAAGGCATATTTTCTCTGCTTCTCTGTGTGTATATGCCTGCCTGCCTCTGTGGGTGTGTATAAATCAACACATGCTTGCCTGTGTGTGTATGTCTATTTGTTTGAAAAACAACGTTTGCTTTCCATCCCACCAACCGCAATGGACACTAAAGGCCACTGCTAAAATGTAATTTACTGAAGGTGGTTGACATCCCACCCACCAGTTTGAAAATGGTAAAGAATAAAAAGCAGGACAGAGACTATTTTAAGATTGAAACGGCATTAATGCCAACCGTGAGAGGCTGGGCGGGGGTGATCTTCAAGTGGAGAGAAAACTCAGTGGCAATTTCACCTTCTTGGAGAAAGCTGTAGGACAGAGATGCTGCAACCTTTTTACAGACAGACACACCTGCACCACTGATCTGAAACTGAACAAATGCAGGAGTAGGTGATACCTTTAATCGACCATTAAGAACATAAAACAAAAACAAATAACAAATAACGAGCTTTCAATGATAAATCATCATCTTCAAGGTTGTGCATCAAGTTCTTGTGGGCAGTTCCAAACTTATATGCTGTTTTTACTGTCCCAAATTCACATGGCTGGTGGTGTAGAGGCCAGGCAAGCTTCTTAGATGGAAACAGCTGCAGCATGTATGTTGGTTCCAAGCTCTTTCTTCTCTTAAAACAGAGGGCAGTCACGGGCAATCTGGGGCTCCCCTTCTTCTCCCTTTCTTTCTTTTTGCAACTCAAAGAGTTTCTCTTTAGCTGGGGGAAGGAAGGCTGCCCAGTTAACATGGCCTGCCATTAATAGAGATGGGATTCGGAATTTAGTTAAACCACCAGGAACAGCCAACTTAAGCCAAATTAAAGTGAAATAAATCATTTTACCTGGTGGATGCTCTCTTTAGCATGCAGTACTGCTTGTTTGATGTCAAGAGTCCATGATGTCCAACAACTCACTTTGGTCTTCTGTTGATGCCCTGATCGGCCATTTTATGGTATCTTACAGTTCAGGAAAAATCAGGATTATGCCAGTGCTAACCTTCTCTCCTTCTAACATGACTTCTTCTGAAGAGTTGCAATTGTATGAGGATGTGTAGCCCCCCTTTAATGTTTGTGGCTTGTTAATTGTACTTCCATCTCGCCATTCCTCCAAAAAAGCTCCAAGCCACACCTTTGTTAAAAATTGCTGAACACTCCCTAGAACAGCAATTCCTAGACTTCCTTGGTGAGAAGCCATAGCAGATACATAGGTCTGAGCCAGATTTCAGACTGAGGCACAGGATTGGTCCCACACTGTCTTCAAAAATTTCAGTATATCATGTATTTGTAAAAGCATATAACTGTGTAAAATAAATTGTTGCAGCATTACATATCTGGGACAAGTTTTGTTCAATGGTCTATATGACTGTTGGCACATCTTTATGTTGGGTCTAAGATGTCAAGTCCACTGTTTATACACCACACAGTCATCAGCCTGCATGTAAGTAAACCATGATCCAGTAGTTTCCTTCTTCTAACTTTGTGGCTAAATGTTGCCTTTACTGTGCCAAGAGAAAGAAGCTTGGTTGTGGGGTTTTTTTTCTCCTTCAATGTGGTAAAAGGCATGTAAATACTAAGTCTACATTGCATCTTCCTGACAGCAGCTGACTTGGAGGATTTAAAAATATCTGCTTTGGCAGTAGCCTAGTTTTGTATTCATTGAGAAGGAAAAACTTGGCCTATATCCCATTTGCAATCATATTCTGCCATCATCACCTCCCTCCCTCTTCCCTCAAATTAACCAGAACTTGTAGGACTGTTTCCAGAAGAGAACTCAGGAAGTGGCATGTATAAATAAAACAAAGTCACTAACCCAAAGGTGCTACTAAATGTCTTGTCTTCTTTTGCTTCCGTGTTAATGTAATTTTGGTCCAGATGTTCATTGTATACCTTCTCCCTGCTTTTCTATCATCCACTTGGATCATCATAGTACTTAGCCATTGTATTCTCCATCTTCTAAGCTTTCCTGGGATCTTTTTCTCCTTTTTATGAATTAATCCTTGCTGTGCACTGTATCTTCCCATTTTCATTTTTACATGCCTACATTCTTCGTTTCTTCATGGTGTGCTCTGCCTCTACCTGCCTTGTGTTCAAAGAGAGTCCACCACATGGGATTCTATTATGGACAGCATAGCAACATAAGACTTGTAAAGGAAAAGAACATCCAGTTTAGATTTTTCTCTGGACGGCACTTATAGATTGACCAATGATGGGAACCACTAAGGAGTCAGAAGTTGAAGTTTTGTGGCTGACTGATGTGAAGTACACTGTTGGTTTTGTACTTCTAATCAGAGATGGAAAAGTTCATAAAAAAGAATCCGTGGTTAAATTAACTGTTAATGAGCCCTGTTTGAATCAATGGAACTTATGGAGGAGGTGACTCACCATAAGGGCCTACTCTAAGCAACAGGATTTTGGCCATTTTTAAAAATTCAACTCTGAGTGTACTTCAAGTTATATTACACATTGAAGATTGTGGCTGGGCTTGATCATGCCATATGTTTGTTGCCTTAAAGGTGATTCATAAATTATTATTTTTTCTACTTGAACACATTTCCACATAGGAAAATACTCTTGCAAAGCATTCACTTTGTTTCATATGACGCTTATGGCACCCCCACGGACAGGTTTATATCTGTGTGGGATTAGAGGAGGAACCCAAGACTAGTTACAGCTTCCAGTTGCAATACACAGAGAAAAGAAAAGAAAAAGAAAAAACAGAGAGGGATGATTTTGCCAGTTCTGAAACTATAAGGTCTAGTGATTGGAAAAGTTACTTTCTGAATTACAGTTCCTAGACTCTTTGTCCAAGTTCTGTCCAACTCCAATAGATTCAATATTCAAGTGGAAAAAATCATAGAGTGTGGAAATCCTGTGAACCTTCTTCCACGGAAACTCGTGGAAACCCTCTGCTCATGAGAGCAGAGTCAAGCACATGTGTAAAAATGGAGCACAACCGAGGGCCTGTAAGAATATAACCCTGCCATTTCAAGGTTATACATTAAATAGACTTCCTCTCTAGCTGCTTACAGATGGGGGAAATGCTGGAATTAGTCTACGTGAAAGATGGAATTTCTGGCAGAGATAGAGCTCTCTGTGGGTTTTTTGAAACAGCAAATAACAAGTAAGGGAAAACAAGGGGTGTGAATTAGCTGGTGCTCAGTGGAGTCTTTCCCCCCTCTGAGCTAAAGGAAAGTGTAAGGAGTATTTCCTGAGAAGGAAGAATATCATACTTAAAATGTCCTTTTTAAAAAAAAGTGGATACAAACCTCCCGTGAAGATTTCCGGCTTTGAAAGTGCCTGTTGCTCACCAGAGGGACTGACTGATTACTGCCTTTGGAGCACGTACATCAGCTGCGATGGGCACTTTTGTACATGCAAGGCTCACAGCTGCAGAAATATATGTAACACCAGCAAATGTGGATTGCCAGGGTTGTGTTTGAGGAATAAAGAAAAGGTCATTGGGATTTGCAGCATACAATCTCCCCCCCCCCCCATTTTTCTGTAAGATGTTCTCTTTGGTGCCCCACAGCTCTCTGTTAGTGGGTTCCATTTTGTGTGCTTACCTATCTGTGGGAGCTCTGCCTGTAGGACTGTTGCCTTTTTGAATTTCTGACAATGCCCAAGTATTTTGCTGTATTGGGGGCACTGTGGGAATAGAAAAGTGTGCCTGCATCCAAATTCCATCATTGCTCAGAGGGATATACCAGGGGAAAAGTTGTGAGGATAGGCAGGGGAAGTTGTGGCATTAATAGCGGGCACTGCAAAGCCCTCGTTGCTTCCTGGAGACTCTGGGAACTTGGTATTGACTTTGGCTTTTTTTCCACCCAGGCTCTGAGACCTGCAGAAGTAAAATAGTTGAGTGGACAGTTGAGCAAAAAAGCAGCGGATAGGGAAGGGTCAAACACCCTGTCCTGCTCACTGCTTCTCCCATGTGCCTCCCATGCACATTACAAGGCCAGCGAAAGTTTGTTTGAAGACAGTGTTCGTGGGTGAAACATGTAGTTCAGCTCAGGCTCATGGTCAAGGTGAACTTGCAGGGGTGAGTTTTCTCGATGTTAAAATCCAACTGTCTTTTTAAATATTGCAGATTTTTCAAATCTGAAAAATCATTAACGAAGTAATTTGCTTTGATATATATATAAACTCTACCTTATCCAGTTGGCACAGTGACTGGCGATGCCTCTATATGGATCTCAATCAGCACCAGGATTTTTATAAGGCTCATTTGTTGACGTCAAGGCATAGCTTTCTCTGTTCCAACCAGGAGGCCAAACCCAGGGAAGCCAAGAGACAAGCAGGGAGAGCTTTTATGGCCTGTTCTCCCATGTTTCATAAATAACAAAAGAAACTTCCTTTCAGTTCTAGGAAATAAATAGCTGTCATGACTCCTCCTGTCTTCCACTAGTTTTTCCAGTCCCCATTCAAAGCTATCAAAGTTGGAGAGCATCATATATATCACATATACAAGACATAGAACCTAACAATTTTATAGGTGCTATGTGTGAAAAAGTGTTTCCTTTTTCTCTGTCCTGTATCTTACACCTTATTTATGTTCCTGTGACGAAAGCAGGATTTCAACTTAGATCTTCTTGTCTGAAACCCAGCACCTTAGCTGTTCCACTAAATTGACAGAATCAGATCTATGGTTATGATAATTTATGGTTATGATTCTATGGAATTCCATTCCACAATACCTTCGTGTGGAACCAGAGATGGACAAATTCAAACAAGACTTTAAAACCTACTTGTTCAACCTGGAACCATAGGGGTTGACCATGGAAATAGGCAATTATTGGGATATAATTACTGTAGTTTAATTATTATATTGTTATTATAGCTATTTTGATTATTGCATTATTTCGATAATTGCTTACTGTATGTTTGTATCATTGTAATTATGCTATGGTTGTATTTTAACTGTTTTTGACTACTGGAACGCGCTCTGGTACAGAGCGCAATATATATTTATAACAATAACAATCACAGCAGCAGCAGCAATAACAACAACAACAACAGCAGCAGCAGCAGCAGCAGCAGCAGCAGCAACAACAACAACAACAACAACAACAACAACAACAACAACAACAATAACAATAATAATAATAATAATAATAATAATAATAATAATAATAATAATAATAATAATAATAATAATAATAATAATAATAATACAAGGACTACAATTTATTGGTAGAAAAATAATGCAACCATTCACATTCTTAATACACAAAAAGCAAAGCAAAGCAAGGTGTGCAGTATTCTCGAGGGGGAAGCTTACAATTTAATTATGCAGGTTACATACTCTCCCAACCTGGCCTCAGAAGAATGGAAGGCTGAGTCCATGTTGAATCAGCTACCTGAAGCCATCAGAAATGAAGTCAGATTGAGAGCAGAGTCTTGACTACAGTGCTGCAATTGAACCACTGGGCCATGCAGTGTCTACATAGACTCCTTGTATGCATTTTACCAACTGGAATATTGGAGCCCTATCCACACTACACACTGAAGATATGCAGATTCTTATGTTTAGATGAAAACTCCCTTAGTTTCCTGGGGAATTCTAAAGGTTGTTGTCCAAAATCAAATGTATGCACTTCTGCTACGGAATTTTTTTAATCACAGCTTGTAAAAGCAACGTTTCCAGGCTGTGAATTTTATACTCCTCTACATGTTACATTTTAGATTATCACTGTGCAATGAAGACACAGCCCGGGACTGAGCATAAGATTCCCCAGCATCCTAGGGGCGAGCACCAAGGAGTGTCTTCAGCTCCCCTGCCTAGCTCTGAGCTTAAAGTTTTCATGAAACAATATTTACAGTACTTAAAGTGTTTATGGTATTTGTGGTGCTTAAGTGATTGGTCAAGTTGGCTCAAAGTGTGTTTTCTTGATTTTTATCTCCTCTGAATGACACCAGAATGAAATGGAACAAGAAATACACTTTAAAGCTAATTGGTAGGAATTCATTTTTGCAGTTTATAATCTTTAAAAATTATTTTTTTTTAAAAAAAGGTTAAAGACTGCTATTCCATTGTTCAGTCCAGCTCACTGCAGTTAGTGCATTCAACAAGTTTGTTGAGCTCAGCTCGATGGCCCCTTTGGCTTGGCTGTTGCTCAGCTCACTCATCCCTAAGGCTAGCCTAGACTCTGCTTACCATGCCTTGCCCTCCACAAAGTGCAAGTGAGCGGATGGCAGGCTCATGTTCAGCACAGTGGCCCAAATCCAAGTGAATATTTATACCTGCAGAAGTGCATTGGAGTAACTTGGAGAAACAAATAGCTGCTAGTAAAGAAGTCCCAGATCAAATTCCTACTTGCGTGTCATGTCATTTCACTGTTGCACTATTGGAATTCAACTGGGGATTTGTTAATTAACACCTAGTTACCATTTCAAATTCTACCAATACAATTATGTGGGCTTAAATATTCCCTCGGACTCTGGCCTCTGAAATAGATCCTAATACGTACTGATTCTCTTCTAAACTAAGGTGGGCAATATTTGACCTGTGGGCTATATGAGGTCCTCTTGTTAGTTTTGTCTCCCTGCCTCCCATCACTGAATGTTAGTTTTACAGTGATGGCAAAAAGCTGTACTTTTATTTCAAAACAAGGTGAATGGGAGCACCCACCTGGTTTTAAAGGAGAACCACACTCCTGAAAATGCAATTCTCTTCAGAACAAGATGACTGCTCCTCTCATATCTTGTTTTCAGAGGAAGAAATAATTTATTTTACTGCTGCCATGTCACCAAAATCTGGTAGCATGGTTGCATATTAAGTGACACAATAGCAGTATGGTGCAAATATAGTATGTGGATGTGTGTGAGATGTCCAGTGCAGGTAGCATATAAAGTTGCCTACTATTGTTTTAAATCACAATGGTCCTACCCTCATTAAAACACAAGTCGCTATGGAATGTGAACACTGAAACATGATAGTCTTAGGCCCTTGTACTGGAATGGACATGATGCAAAAACTGAACAATCTTTGTCCTCATGAAATGCAGCATCCAAACTATATGGTCAAAATTCTGTTGCTTACCATAATAAATCATGCTGGAGAAGGCCCATTGAATCAATAGGGATATATCTCACGCAAGTTTCATTGATTCAAAATTATCCATCCTAACTGTGACTTACTTTGCTACAGCAGTTGAAGCTAGAGTAGCCCACTGAATCAATGGAACATATAGAGTTGACTGACCAAATCCCCTTCGATTCAATGGGCCTACTCAGGTGCAATTTATTTTCTAAGCAACAGATTTTTGGCCTGTATCACAGCTGTCATTAGCAGAGGGAATTCCTTAAATGCTATTAATGTTTAGCTGTCACATCCAGGAGCTTTCCTCATTTTCCATAATTTGCAAATTAGTTTACTGTATGCTTTATGATTGGTATTCAGCACATAAGCACATTCCTCATTTGCAAATCCAGTTTTTCAGACAATTCAACTACAACTCTTGAACACTAATGTGAACATTTATCAAAATTAGACTCATTTAACTCTTATGTTCAATTGTCTGTAATGTATAGTTGAGCTTCTACCAGATCCTCAGACTACAGTGACTGTAACTGAGTGACAGGAAATTCCCACCATTACAGGGTTTGCTGATCTCACTTTCTGCAGAAACTGGCAACTACCAATCAGAATATGGCAATGTATATGATGACCAAACCACATATGATATAAATTACCTGACACTCATTTGTTTCATGAAAAGTATTGTTCCTCTTTCGTTCAATGACCTTTTTGTTCTTTCTGCATCCTGGACCAATCAAATGTCAGGGCTGTAGCTGAGCCTGGAGTGCAGACAATAGCTTATTCCGTCTATTCTGTTCGCAGGGCTGTAAGAATGGCCAGTCACTTTGTCATGCAGAGACTGGAGGTTGTTTAAAGCAACTTTTCCCACCATTTAGAAAGAGGCTGACTCCTGAGAGGAAAATCCTGTCATAATAATAATTCAGATCCCATTGAAGTTTTTTTTTCTCTCCAGCGTTTTGATTTGGGTGGGGTAGGAATGCAATGTGCTCACTAGCATTTACACTGTTGAAACAGGGAACCATAGTAGATCCTGGGGCCTTTATTTACATACCATGGGAAATGAAATGCTTTTTGTGGTAAGGTTCCTGAAACTAGGAGTGTTGCTGTACTGCATATCATGACTTGAAAAATTGGCATGTCCTGATAATGAAAGAATGGATTTGATATATGCATGACAGAAAGTTGAGATTCAGAGGTAGCTGTGGTGTTTGGGACTATAACCAAAAAGGAGCTGCTTGCCCCTGCATAAAACAGCTGCATAAAACAGAGACGGTGTCAATAGAACCCTCTGTATCTTTTTCAGATTTTGAAAAAGTTACCTTTTTTGACCACAGTTCTCAGAATTCACAGTTAGAAAGGCCACTAGCCATGTCGTTTGGGAGAGTCTCCAAACTGGAGTCCAAAAATTTTGTTTCAAATGTTGAGTTCTTTTTCTAGGGTACATTGACTTAGTCTGTGTATTTGTGTTTTTGGCCATCCATACAGTACATTAGACCTGGATTATAAGGTTTAACATTGACTCTGTGTGTGAGAGAGAGGGGGGAAGGGGGATAGAAAACTTACTATGTTTTGGTGACATTTGTAATTTCCTTGCTGTTTATCAATTAAATAATGGAATCTTAGAGAGAAGATGGTTTCTAAAATGTGATTCTTTAATGTCAAAATTCAGTTGTTGCTACATTGACATTTAGAAATCAACAACACCGGTTGGTATCAAAATGAAAAAAGTGCAGAAGTACTTCTGAAAACAAATATCCATCCATCCATCCATCCATCCATCCATCCATCCATCCATCCATCCATCCATCCATCCATCCATCCATCCATCCATCCATCCATCCATCCATCCATCCATCCATCCATCCATCCATCCATCCATCCATCCAGTCAAGTGAAAAAGAAAGTACACCCTCTTTGAATTCTATAATTTTCCATATAATAAACATAATCTGGTCCTTAGCAGGTCTACAAATTTGGTAAATACAATTTCAAATGAACAACTGCACATGACATATTACACTGTGCCATGATTTATTCAACAAAAATAAAGTCAAAATGGAGAAACCATGCATGAAAAATTAACTACACCCTTACTGCTTCCATAGGAATTAGGAGGTTAAGTAGCAGCCAGGGGCTGCTAACCAAATGTCTTTGGGTAATTGATAATCAGCAAATGTGACCATCTCTATAAAAGCTGAAGTTTTAGCAGTTTGCAGTGCTCAGAAAAATGGCCAAAACCCCAAGAATTTCATCTCAGACTCTACAGGACTTAGCATGTTAAATGTTAATGAAAGTACAGTATAATTAGAAAAAGATTGAACAAGTATGGTTTGTTCTGAAGAGTTGCTAGGAGAAAGCCTCTTCTCTAAAAATAACATGGCAGCACTGCTTAAGTTTGCCAAGTATCATCTGGACAAATCACAAAACTCCTTTGGACAGAGGAGACCAAATGTACAGTGCCACATTTGGCGAAAACCAAACACAACATATCAGTACAAACACCTCATGCTGACTGTCAAGCACGGTGGTAGAGAGGTGATGATTTGGGCTTGTTTTGCAACCATAAGACCTGGGCACCATGCAGTCATTGAGTTGACCATAAACTCCTCTGTATACAAATGTTATCAGTCAAATGGGACGCCATCTGTTCGACAGTTAAAGCTTGGGCGAAATTGGGTCATGCAATAGGTCAAGGATCCCAAGCACACCAGAAAATCTAGAACAGAATTGCTGAAAAAGAAAAGAATTAAGGTGTTGCAATGACCCAGTCAAAATTCAGACCTCAACCCAATTGAAATGCTATGGGAGGACATTAAGAGAGCTGTGCATAATGTCCTCAAACCTCAATTAACTGAAGCAAGATTGTAAAGAAAAGTGGTCCAAAATTCCTCCAAAACAATGTGAGAGACTGATAAAGTCATACAGAAAATGATTACTTTGAGTTATTGCTACTAAAGGTAATTCTACAAGTCATTGAATCATAAGGTGTACTTAATTTTTCACACACAGATTCTCCATTTTGGCTTTATTTTTGTGAAATCATGACACCGGGTAACATGTCCTGTGTTGTTGTTCATCTGAGGTTGTATTTACCTAAATTTCAGACCTGCTAGGAACCAGGTGATTTTTGTTATGTCCTGATACATAGAACCATAGAATTCAAAGAGGGCGCACTTTTTCCCCATGACTGTATATACGTATCCCACACTCAGCATGGCCAGGCCATTCTTCATTTCATAGAATTGAAAGCATCCGTATAAATGTGGGAGTTGCAGCCCAAACACCACTTCACAAAGCTTTGCTTCAAGAACTCCTTAGTGAACACATGGCACGGATTGTAGATTAATGTGGTCAGCTCCAGAACAGTGATGCAATAAAAAGTGGCATATTCTTAGCATCCAAGTAAGTGGCAGGGGCATTCTTGGATTCCTGTCATTATCCATTTAGTTTGGTGAGCCGGGTCATGGGCAGGATGAGAACAATGGGAGACTAAACCCACAAGGCCGCTTATACTGGAACATAAAGTAAGAGAACAAAGTGGGAGGTGAGGTCAGCTCCACAGTGCATTGGGAGGGTAGGAAGTGAGACAGGAAGGTGACTTCACCAGAGGATATGAGTGAAATGGTCATGGAGGGCCAGTATTAGAGGGTGGCATGGTAGGGCACCTGCTGAGGCACATGTCCCAGCAGGTGGCACATTGCCAGCCCCTGGAGGCTTCTGATTGGTACTCCTTATATATCTTGCTTCCCTGATGCTCATACACCTGTCAGAAATAAGCTTTTTGGACTGCGCCTACCAGAATCCCTCAGCCATGCTGGGGGCTTCTGGGAACTGTAAAGTGAAAAGATATTTGAGAAGACAAGAAGCGGGAGGAGCAAGTTGAAAGAATTACAATCTCCAATTACATTTGGGCAAGCTATACATAGCAAAGAATCAATAATAATTATGTGCTGTCAAGTGGGTCCCCACTTATGGTGAAATGTGCCAGGATTTCCTATAAAGCAGGGCGCTCCAACCTTTTACACCCCGCGGACCGACTGGGGAAGGTGGGGCACCCCCGCACTTGTGTGCATGCATGAACAAATGCATGTGCACACGCAAACAACAGTGCAGCGCTTGTGCAGATGTGCTCGCGTGCATGCGCAACCGGCAGCGCGGCGTTCACAGGGGTGTGCTGGAGCACGCATGCATGCACGAATCAGCTGTGCGGGGGTGAGTGCATGCAGGAGATGGGGCAGGAGGTCTGTCTTCACAGCCCAGTCCGGCTCAGGCCATGGACCGGCACTGGGCCACAGACTGGGGATTGAGGACCTCTGCTATCAAGCACTCAGAAGTGATTTACCAGTCCCTTCTTCCAGTGCCAGTTTGGGACTGTGCAGCTTGCCTGAGGCGACACAGGCTGGCTCTTTTTTATGGGTGCCACAAGGAACTCTCAGCTTCTGGCACCTTAGCCAGGTACTGTATTCAACTCACCAAGCTAACCAGCCAACTTTGTCATTATATATGGAAATCTGCCAGTTGTCCAGAGATGTAATTCAGATGGATCTTCATGTCTGATGAATCAGATTTGCAAATGAACCTTTTACTTATGTTCTGAGAACCAATCACAAAAGAAAACAATCTTTGCAAACTATGGAAACTATGAAAAGCCCCTGCTGTGAAAATTATTGGTAGATTGTGAAAATTGATGGCTTAAAACTTCCAGCTACATAGCAGAAAAGAAAATCCAGACAGGGGCCTATAGATTATAATAATTGCAAGTCTCCCTCCAATATACCACCCCTTGTAGACCCCTTGCAATTCCTCCCAGGATCAACACTTTATCACTTACTCAGTCTGTTGCATCAGAAATGCAGTGATGTGTGCCTTTTTCATACGTGATGAGAGGAACCCTTTGAAATAACTGAGAATTAATTATCTTCTAGAGAAGAGGATGATACCCAAAAATTAACTGTGTAAGATTATCATGGAAAAACCATTGTGTTTATTGGGAACCCTTTAAGCAGCATAGCAAAATGGCAGTTTGAACTAAATTTAGGGGCAGTGGTTTTAACCATTAAAACTCAAAATGGTGTGAGTTGAGTCCAGGATATGTGAAGAAATGATAAATATATTTTCTCATTAGAATTACCTGGGACATGGAGTTTATATAATCTTTTTTGTTATTTATACTTACTGTTAACTACTTTGGACAAAGCCTGGGGAATTACTTTTAAAAAGTAATTTGTTTCAGTTAATGTAACCAAGGCTCGAAAAACAATTCCATTATCAATACATCAACTGTTTTTTTTTAAAAGGTAGCTGCACTGTTGTCCCAAGATGCTGTAACTACATTGGTTGTTTCAGTAACTTTTAAAAAGCACATTAGAATGCTAAAAGCCCTGAACCTGTTGCACAATAACATCGAAGCAGGGAGGCCATCTGTAACTACAAGTTAGTGAAAACAATTACAATACAATTGCAAAAAGAGTGATGTTATCCCCATGCTTTGAAACATTGCTTTAAAAAACCAAAAACCTACAACCCTCAGAATCCTGCAGTCAGCATAGCTAGTGGCCATGGTGGATTCTAGAAGTTGTAGTCAAACTAGGGGACTGTGGAAACTTTAGTCCAAAAAGGTAATGTTGCCTAGCTCTATTTTTCTTCCTCGTTAAATTACAATTGTAATGTAGTTATGCCTCTATTATTTAAAATTCATTTATTACAAACAGCTGGTTATTTGTGACAAATTACTTTCCAACTCCGGCTTCCAGGACCATGAGTCAAAATTAAAAAAAAAAGAGTTGGAGGAACACTTTAACATTATCCTTATTCCTGTACAAGTTGGATCTTCAAAAGTTGGCATGCCCCATTCACGAGTGTTTATCTTACATCGTTTACAACGGATGTCGGCATGTTTTCCTCCTTATTTGTGCTTCACCTTTTTCTCATAGTCAAGTCATGGATGACATCATTAGCCTTTCCTTCTGAGCCTGAGACACAGTGTTTCTGGACCTAACCACTTCCTGAACCTAGATTTTAAACTCAGGATAGTGATGGGGTGGGGGTGGGGTGCTGGTGACAAGGAGAATTTGTTTCATGCAGAAGCACTAAATGAGAAACGCAGCCATGGAAAGAGGAAAAAAACACACTCTTACATAGCAACCACCAGCACCAAGGTTATGGTAATTAATTTCAAATCTGTTTAGAAAAGGTTTCTTTTATGTTGGGCTGGGGCTTTAAGTGGCTCAAGAAGTACAGAAAAACAGGAAATCAAACAGCCTCATTAGGAATTGACTCTGCTCCATAATTAGTGGCTAGGAAAGAAAACAAGGAAAAGCAGGTGGTGAGTGAACTGAAGACGGCCATGTAGCCTGGGCTAGAAACGCTCATTAGGATAACAAAATGATGTTGAAGCAGGAGAAGTGTTTGTGGGGGTGGGGGTGGGGGTGGGGTGGAGAACTTTCTTCCAAGATCACAAGAACTGAGTAGAATTATTACTTGCTTAGCAATAAAAATAGATTCCCTTAGAGACTGTTAGATGTTACCAGAAGCGGATTTAATGAATAATAACGCTGTGGACCAAAATATTTTAAAAGACATCTTTTTCTGTTGAGTCCAGGTTCCTTTTAGTGAAATCATGTTAAAAGTAATTAGGGAGCAAGGCTGTATTTTGCCAGGACATCCAGAAGAGATGACACCAGTCATTGATATCAATTACATTTCATTAGGCTACACCAAATTGGGTTGCTAATGCAAGACGGTATTTTCAACTGGGACAAGCAGATGCAAAGGAAAGGCGAGATTGGGTAGAAGATGGGTTTTTAACAGGGGCAGGAAATCAGTTCCAGTGGAAACAAGTCTCTGAAAGGCATACCGCTGTTCAAGGCAAAGAAAAAATGGCACCCACTTCTGCTTCCACCTCCAGGGTGGTGTCATGGTTAGAGTGCTAGAGTGGAAATTAGGAGATCCAGGTTCAACCTCTTTTCTTAACCTTAAAACTCCCTGAGTGGCCTTGGGTCAGACACTGTTTCCAATTTGGTCTACCTTCCAGATGTGTCATGAGGATAGAAGAGGGAGGAGGAGAGCTATTTATACTGGCCGGAGGAAAGACAGGAGATAAATGTCACAAATGGGTAAATAAATTCAAAAACTGGCAGCTGAATCCTACTTCAGGATGGGACAACAGCATCCTGATGTCAGCTTGGCTAGTGTGGGGCAGGTGACATCACAAACATACCTCCAAAATCTGGCCACTGCTCCCTTTTTTGCTTTCCAGCATCTTCCACCTATGACATCCGCCTCATGGTGCATAGTGACAGGGCTGTTCATGTGCCAAACCATCATTCCTGTACAGCTACTGTATTCTGAATCTGATCTCACAACTGGCAACTGTTTAGTGGAAATATTTAGACATGGTGCTGAAAAGTGACTTCATAATTTGTGTAATTGTATGAAAGGATCATGGCTACATCTGCATCTTCAAGGTTCTAATTTACATGTGCATCCATCTCTGGGCATCTGCAATCCCCAGCCTGTATATGGCAGGATGCTTGAATTTACTGTCCTTCACTGACTAAAGCTATGTGGTAGAATTATCAGGGCTTCTCTGACCAATCAAAATAAAATGTGCCATGATTTTCTGGTGCCATCAGTAGCTGTGCCTTTAACCATGGCTTCATTCATAACAATTGCCAAATGGTTGTTGTGGTTTTTTTGGGTTCTTTGGCTGTGTTCTGAAGGTTGTTCTTCCTGACGTTTCACCAGTCTCTGTGGCTGGCATCTTCAGAGGACTGGAGTAGGAACTCTGTCCATGCTCTGTGTTCCTACTCCAGTCCTTTGAAGATGCTGGCCACAGAGATTGGCGAAACGTCAGGAAGAACAACCTTCAGAACACGGCCAAAGAACCTGAAAAACCCACAACAAGATCCCGGCCATGAAAGCCTTCGAGAATCAATTGTCAAATGGTTTCACTAATCACAACAAACAACAGTTCAAGGTAGAGCTGCAGAGGCTGGTTGAAAAAGTGGCAATGCTAGGTAATTTGTCTGTACAGATTTAGGTAGGGGATACTGCTCTTCTTACATGTTGCTGCTCTCCCTTCTTGCACATTTTCCCCACTGCTGCTGTTCAGAAGCTCAACCACTGACATTTCTGTAGCTGTTCATGCCTTTCCCTCAACAATATTGATCTATTTAGATTTGCAAACATTCATAATGTGGGTTGCCAAATGACCAAAGAATAGTCTGGCCTCTTCTGGTGCCTTTGATAACTGCTTGATGTGGACAAAATATCAGGAGAAGCTTTGCATTGCACAGATACATGATCATCCTACACACCCAATATGTAGCTATGAGAATCAGAAATACAGTGAATAGCAAAAAAGTGGGCAGCCCAGCATATGTACACACACTGGGGCACATTGCACAATTAAAAAAAAGAATATACTGTATAGTGTATATGCTACAGCATTACAGGACAACAGACGATAGAAGAAACAAGAGAAGAAGGCATCTTCTCAGTGAGTAGGTTCAGAAATTTGGATCTGATATTCAGATTTGCTGGATGTGTCTCAGAACCGTTGCAGATGTTAATGTTTTTATAGGCGTTTCTCCCATGCATTTACATGGCAGTAGCAGAACAGTCAGAAATGAAGCATGGTGGTGCTTTTACCACAACTTCTTATACAGTCCAGAAGATGCTTTACTTTTCAGAGACCTGCATGCTACTCTGTTTTACACACACACACACACACACACACATACACACACACACACACACACACATTTATATGCTCTCTCTCTCTCTCTCTCTCTCTCTCTCTCTCTCTCTCTCTGTGTTTAAATAAAAGTAGAAAAAACACAACTCTTTAATGAGAAAAGTGATCTTGTTCACGGATATCCCCTGGGTAGATAAAGAGACTAAAATGGTTGTATATTTTTTCCCTGGAAATTTCTTTTGCGCATCACCAGTAATAACAAATAATATCTGACTGTAGAGTATGATTATTTACATGCTATGTATTGTCACGTATCCTCTCAGGATACTGGGGCTTTTGGTAAACAAATTTCTTGATTCATTCTGAGGTGAGTGGCCTTGCAAGACACAAAGGACAATCAGGGGCAGCTCACAGGCAATGATACGAATGCTGCAGAAAGCAGCTTCACCTCTGCCACTGTTCCATGGCATGGTATCCTGAGCTTACACTAACGTCAGCGGGAACCTGCTTTGTGTTTATGTCATGGATGGCTCCCATTTTGAAAAGACTTTGGAAAAAAAACACCTTTTTAGGCAACAGCTCCTCCAGAATCCCTCAGACAATACTGGGTTTTCTAGGAATCATAGTCTTTAAAAAGTAAGTTTCCCAAGCTTTGGTAATTCTCAGAGAACCACAGAATCATAGTGTTGGAAGGAATGCCCAAGAGTCATCTAGTCTAGTCCAACCCTGTCCCAGTGCAGGAATCCACAGTTGAAGCATCACCAACAGATAGACAACCTTGGTTTTGTAATCTCCAACCAAGGCACTACCTTCCAAGCTGCAGGGGCTGATGACTACAATTTCAGAGGTGCTTTGAAACCAGGCTGTCTTTTAATCTGCACTTTACAGAAGTTCCTTGAAGAGCTGGACCCTATCCTCAAAATAGATTCAGTAGCTTGGATAAAGTACAGACTGAAATCTGGAGTGGATTCACATCTTCAGAACTGGAGTTACCAGCGGCCACTGCTTCTGAGGTAGTCCATCCCACTGTCAAAGAGCTGTTACTTTCAGGTGCTCCTTCCAATGTTTAGTCAGAATCTCCTTGTAATTTGAATCCATTGGTTGACCTCCTGCTATCTGTAGTAGCAGTAAAAAGCTTGTTCCATCTTCTGTGTGACAATTCCTCAGATACATAAAAACTGTTATCATACCATCTTTCAAACATCTCCTCTATAGGCTAAATATGCTCAGCTCCCTAAACCGTTCTTCCTAGGGCTTAGTTTTACCTGCTGAAGTATTTTAAAAGTTGGAGCATATTTAGTGGAGACTGGATAAGATTATAAAGTTTACCACCCTGGTTGCCCTCTTTTGATACATCCACTTCTGAAAGATTAACAGCATCTTCTGTCATGATTATACATGGAGGTTCATTCACTACAAAATCACCCAGAATTTAAAACTAGCTAAGCAAGCAGTGCTTATGGTCCTGTGGAGCAGTGTGACCTGTGGGGTTACCACGCAAGACAGCACCTTCTTCATGGTAGCACCCTAGTTATACAACAATCAAATGAATTATTTTCTCTTTTTCAATGAATGGAATAATGTTTAAGTCAAAGTTTTATTCGCTCAGAATACCAGGAGTTGTGCAATATTAAGAGTTCTCTTAATAATCTTCACAATTAAAGATATTAATTGTAATAATAATTTCCAAATAATTATTGCAGGAATTATTTCTTTGCACACCCTCCCCAACAATACAGTATAGGGAAAAACCTCAGGCTTATGACCACAATCTACTGCGGCATGTTGACTGTATATTGTCTTCTACACCAGCCTGCTTGAGCTAAGTCTTCTCTGTATCACTGTAGAAATGTTCCTCTCTTTACCCCTAGATGCTAGGACTACAACTCCTATCATCTAATAGGCAACTATGCTGGGTGTGGGGCTATGAGAGCTGTAGTACAACACATCTCAAGGACATCAAGCAGAAGAAGCCTGGATTAGATTCTAGCTTTTCTTGAAGTTTCGAGTCTGTTGCTACCAGTTATGCAATTGCACCTCCTGACGTTGCTAATGGCATAATGGGGTCCCCTTGAGAAACACAAAGAAGTCTCATGTTCTTTTTAAGTCTGGGAAAAGAGAGCTGTAAAACATTTCAAGGTTAAAAACAAACCACCCCTCCTTCCCCCCCACCTCTTTCCCAAGCTTGCATGTTTCTTCCGCCTTGTGTTCCTGAAACCAGAAAAAACCTGGAGAAAACTGGAAGGATCCCTGTGCTTACTGTGCATGCTTAAAAAAAATCTTGCTACATGAAACATTCAATTTCAGGAAGTCTCTTGATGCCCTTTGCTTGATTTTGTTTTGTTTGTTATCGGGACAACTAGTATTTTTTCCTGTTAGGGGAGAAAAAGATTTTCCCAAGCAGATTAAAGCTGTTTTTTAAAAGTGCATGAATGGTGACATGCTTCACTTTCATTGCTCTGTTTATTTTTAAGAATGGGGGAGGGGGGGAGACCATTTAGATTTATTGTAACATTATGAGACGTTCATCCTGAGCAAAACATGAACTGAATTCAGCGGTCCTTCCTTGTTATTGACTTGATTGTGGATTCTTATCTAGTACATAATTCTACAAGTCAGGGGAGGAGGAAGAGTATGTGATCAATTTGTGCTACGACATGCATTGGTGGCTAGAAAGAGGAAACAATGTTGGTCATGGAGAAAAAAATCTGTTAAATTGTGATAATTGAGACAACTATATGTTTGCAAGAAAAGCTGAGCCAGTCACCCAGAGGCGTGGTATGTCCTAGGTCTAATGTAACAGAACCTTGAAAATGTGTCTTTTCTATCACTGTCCTGATTCTGTGTCAATTTATTGATTTACTGATTTTTATACTCATCAACTATAAATGGTAACCATTAAGATTTTATGTCTTCAGCAAAGCAATCAGCTAGGTAAGATCTTGTCCTGAAGAAAAGAGTTAGCTCAGCACTTTCCAGCAGGGTGCCATCATCCTAGCCCTGAAACACAGAACTGAGGATCTACATTGCTAAGAATAAATTATTAAGAAATATTCAATAAAAATGTCGGTAGGGACTGCAGGGTTCAAATGTTCAAAATCCCACTCAGGCAGGGAGCCCAGTTACAGTATCTCAACCTGATTTACCTCACAGGATTTTTTGTGATAATAAAACAGGAGAAGAAAGAAAGGTGGAAAGCACACAGGACACTTAAATGAAATACAGTGGACCCTCTACTTACAGAATTAATCCGTATTGGAACAGTGGCTGCAGGTCGAAAAGTCTGTAGGTCGAGTCTCCATTGACCTACAATGCATTGAAAACCGATTAATCCCATAACCGGCCGTTTTTGTTCCTTTTTGGTTCCATTTTGTTTTTTTTCTGGTCTGTAAGTCGATTCTCCGGCTGCAAGTCGAACCTAAATTTTGCGACCAGATAAGTCTGTAACTTGAAAAGTCTGTAAGTCCAGCCGTCTGTAAGTCGAGGGTCCACTGTAATAAATCACTCTGACTTCCAAGCTTTAGGCCCAGAAATGTCAAAGCCCATCACTATTTGCTTCCCATACGTGTGCTCTATCTAAAAAGGAAAGACTAGATATATTAATATGGTAGAACAGTGCTAGCGGTATCTGACTGACTACTTGTTCTCTGACAGAATGCAACCTTGGGCCTCCATATGTTTTTGGACTACAACTCCCAGAAGCCATCAGCACCACCTCTGATCACCAGGATTTATATATACAGTATATAAAATTGTTTTATATATACTGTATATTTATTGTACTATTTTATGTTGTTAGCTGCCTAGAGTGGTCCTGAACCGACCAGATAGGCGGGATATTAAATAAATAAATAAATAAATAAATAAATAAATAAATAAATAAATAAATAAATAAATAAATAAATAATGGGAGTTGAAGTGCAAAAACATATGGAGGCGCAAGGTTGGGGACCACTGCCCTATGGGGTACAGCAAGGAGGACCTTTTTGTTAGATGTATGTTGCTACTGCCCCATGTGCTAAACAGCTAAACTGCAGCTGGCATCTTAATAAGGATCTCCATCTACCAGAAGTCCAAAGACCACCCAAGGTCGGGTATTTTACATGACAGAGACGTCCCTCCATTCTGGTAAACTACTGTGCCCTTGGCTAGTCTTTGGATCCTGACTTTTGGCTTTCTTCTTGCTCCTGTTTCTTGATTTCCCTTTTGACCTGACTAACCTGGGACTGGTATCATGACTTTTTGACTTGCTCCAGCTTACTGCTGATGGCTAGAACGGCACATTTTAATATCTGAACATTTGGTTGTGTTGTCTTAAGAAATGATCTTTCAGGAAAGTTTGCTCTAAATGCAAGGCTGGTTGCTAAGTTCCTAGCACATTTCTCAATGTTTCGTTAATGTTCTGTGTCTTCTGGGTTTGTTTTTGTTATGTGCCTCCAAATGACATCTGACTTGTAGCAACCTTTATAGGGTTTTTTAAAGTATGTGAGATATTTGAGAAGAGGTTTCACCATTTTCATCACCCCCCACCGTGGCTGAATAGAGATGGGCATGAAATGCCAGTTTGGTGGTTTCTGCTGATTTGTCCTTCGGACTTTGGTACTTCCCAGCCCAGCCTCCTCTGGCAGATGCTCACTCATAAGCAGTGCCCAGAGGAGGCAGGGCAAGGAAAGAGGGGTGCTGCCTCTGAGTGACTGCCCACCAGAGGAGGTGGGGCTGAGAACTGCCATACACCTGTTGGCATGAAGGCTGAACCGTACTCATCCGGAGACTTGAACACAGATCTTTTCTGTCATAATCTGACACTCTGCCTACTACACCACAGTGGCCCTCAAACCCAGTACTCTCTTTTGGCTTTTGGAAAAGTAAATCCAAGCATCCTTCCTTCTTATTTTTGTCTTTTTTCTTAGAGCTGTACTGAGGAGTCCTTGTGAGGACTGTTTTATTAATCTTTTCATGATCCATGTTGAATCTCAGCTCTGGGGGGAAAACCAGAGTGTAAAGAAAATAAAACAGAAAATAAAATAAATGTGCTGTACATATAATATCTAACACAGTGTTCCCTAACATGGCACTTTCTAGTTGTTTTGGACTATGAACATTGTGGTCCCCAGATCTTGGGAATGGTGAGAGTTGTAGTCTATCTAATGTTCAGTGCCGGTTGGAAAAGCAATGAATTGTGCCATGAAAGGCAAATGTATTTCAGTTTTTCTTCCTTCTACCATGCAAGTATGATAATTCCATCAATCCTGTTTTAATGATAATGTCTTAATTGATTGTAATTTTATACATGGATTTTTACTTGTTGTGTGCCGTCTTGTGCTCCTTTATTGGAGGAAAGCTGGAGAGTAAATAAAGAAATACTTCTCCTACCCCTAATCTCTCTCTCTCTCTTTTTAATGTTCCATGTTTCTCCTTCTTTTTCCTTCTACTGACCCATACTTTTGAAATGTTTGACCTACCACATAATATTTAGCCATAGCTTGAGCCAAACAGAGTTGGATATGAGACAGCAAACGATCCCTCTTCTCTGTTCACCAACTAGTGGAGAGGAAATGACTGGGGTTGTCCTGCCTTGCTGACACTGTGGATGAAGCTACATAGAGATATTTTTCTTGGCACCAACTTCTGCATCCAAGAAACTTGCACGTGCCACCTGCTCCCTCTTAACTGTTTCATCAGTGGACATAGAACATACTTCCTCTTCTTCTGAAGCAAAGTCTGAATCAGTGGGTCTTCTGGGACAGCTTGGATTGTAGTTTCTTGTTTTCTCAAAGAGAAAGAGATCAAGGTTCTGTTAACCTAAATGTTTTCCCCATCCTATGGCTTTGCCTAGAAACATGCTGCAGCGAGAGCAATGGGAATTCTTATTTCTCTCTGCCTGTAAATGCTGTAAACTTGATGCTGTAATTGAGGGTCATTAAGTCACTGTATAAAATACTGTATGGTAATTGCTCCGTCCCTTATGGTCTAAAGCTAAACAAGCAAGGGAAAAAACAGAAATAAGGGTAAAATCTCCTAGAAATCTAATATCAAGGAAAAAATAAAATAGAATAAAAAGGAAATGAAAAAAGAATGAAGATAAAAACATTGTGACACCTTAAAGACTTACTGCTATATTTTAATGTGAGTTTTTGTGGACACGTCCACTTCCTCTCATATCCGAAACAACTTATTACCATATATTTCTGTCTATATCAAAAGTTAAGTCTTTTGGTTGTAAGTTCTGTATTATTGCACTGTCCCAGGGTTGTGTGGTAGGTAGACTATCCTTCCCCTCACCTCAGATTGTTAGTGTGAGCCGTGCCAAGCCCCAACTGTATCAGTGGGGCGTCTTGAATCCACACACTATTTATTTATTTATTTATTTATTTATTTATTTATTTATTTATTTATTTATTTATTTATTTATTTATTTATTTATTTATTTATTTATTTATTTATTTATTTACCACCCCATTAGTGCACTGCACTATTCTGGGCAGTTTATAGCAATTTAGACTGGTGATTGGAAACAACAGGGTGTACTGAACTTGGGAGAAGTTAACAATAGGTGATTCAGAGTTCAGTCCTGCTTCTTTGGGCATAATGAACCTCTTTGGCCCAAGATCTATTTACAAAGTCTCTGATCTTCTGGTTCCACTCACTGAAGAAGACAGAGGCGGGGTGGATAGCGCAGTTCTCTCACCATTACATTGCTACCTCTAAAGTCTGTGAAGTCTCATGACTCCAGATTGCTCCTAACAATGAAATATGCCCACAGTGGGGGGTAATTGGGGGAGAACGTCCTCTCTGGTAAACATGCTGGATCTGGCTCCCTAGGTTTTCTTCTTCTGCCTTCTGCTGGCACTGATGCTCCTGTTGCCTTCCCCATCCCTACCAGCATCATGTTCCCCCCAGTAGTATGGTTGAAGTGCTCATGCTTCCCCTCTCCCCTTTGGGGACCTGCCGTTGCACTAGAACCTTGCTCTATAGAGCCTAAAGGGCAGCAAGACTACAACTCTCAGAAAGCACTGTGGTAGCCCCTGTTTTTAAACATTAACAACAGGAAGTACAAGCTTGAGAGAGGCATGGAATTTGTTAGAGGCCCTGCTTCAGGTGAGTGAAAGATAGATACCTAGGCAGATGTCTGTAGGTATGGGTCTGTGGATTGGAAATTCCAGGATTCTGCCTGGGGAATTCCTGGAGAATTCTGAGAGTTAGTATCAAAATCCTGAATTGTCCATCTGTAGTATTGTCAGAGGAGGACATATATCATATTAGAAGATGAACAAGCGCATAATATTGTGTGTGATATTGTTGAGAACTGTAATGGTGGTTCCAGAGTAGATATAAAGCCGTAGATAACATCTAGGTTTGTTTAAAGGATCTTGTTCTTGTATCTGTTTCTATACTGTGTATCAATAGTTTAAGATCACACAAGGATCACCTTAAAATTTGGTACAACACAGTGGTGCTAAAGTTAAAGGCACAGGCAGATGCTGCAAGCCTTCAAAAACTGGCAAGATTAAGAGCTAGAACTGCAGCATAACATCAAAATATGTTATCATCCATAGTTTATGGTTGTTTTTATATGCCATCAATTCACCCCAGAATTATGTTGACCCCATGAGTGAACTGTCTACAAAACGTCTTGTCCTCAATAGCTCTGCTCAGCTCTTGCAAACGCAAGCCTGTGGTTGTTGTGGGTTTTTTGGGCTCTTTGGCCGTGTTCTGAAGGTTGTTCTTCCTAACGTTTCGCTAGTCTCTGTGGCCGGCATCTTCAAAGGACAGCACTCTGTGCTCTGGTGCAGTTTGTTTGTGAGTTGGGTATTTATGGCTGTGAGATCAGCTTTTGTCCTTTTCAGGAAATGGGTGATTATTGTGTCTTGTTGTGGTTGTATTGTTGTGAGAAGGAGGAGAGTTTATCTGTCACTGTGATTGATGGGTGTCATTAGCTGGTTTTTTGTGTATAGTGATCCCCCGGTCCTTGTGGCTGGGTAGAGTTTGTTGACCTTTTGCACATTGCATTTTTCGGAGCTGGGAGCCAAGTTTTGTTGAGTTTCAAACTTTCCTTTTTTGTTGAAGTTCTGTTGATGTTTATGGATTTCAGTGGCTTCCCTGTGCAAGCCTGTGGCTTCTTTAGGGAATTCTTCTTTTCCTGCTGCCTTCCACATTTCCCAATATTATTGTCTTTTCCAAAGAATCCTGCCTCATGATGTGCTCATAGTAGGACAGTTATATGGAGGCTAGAGCTATTGTATAACTTAAGAGCATATCAATGAAAGAGTATATCAATGAAAAAAGTACAATATCCAGCTATTAAATACCTCCTCCTCAGTCAGCTATCAAAAGTCTATGTTAATAAAAAGATTGTTACTGCTGGCAGGGGGACAATAAGGAGTCAACCAGCTTAGCCTTCCATGAAAGAGAGTTGCATAGCTTGGGAGCAGCCACCAAGAAAATCCCCTGTTGTGTTCCCACCAAATTCACCGAGGATGGCAAGACTGAAATCCGGTTGTTCCCTGAAGATCTCAAAGCCCAAGCTGCCCAAGATCTTCAGATTTGTGCCTGTTCTACATGTTAGGCATTTTTGAATAATACAATCTGTAGTTTTTATCAGCACTTATACTTTAAAAAAATCTCTCACACACACTGCTGCACAAGTAATTTTAATGGGGCAATCTAACTGATTGAAAATAGCAACTTTACTTTTATATTTCTCTGTTTTCCAAGGTTCTGTCAAAACTCAACCTCACACCTGAGAAGAGCTCAAGAAAGCAGGTCCATTAGAATTTGGTTTTATTAAAGAGGAAGACCTCACAAAGGTGGGCAATGTGAATCTGTGACAAATCATAATGTTTAAAAGTGCCTTAGAAGATTCTAGCACTGGGCTGGCAGGAGCACTTTGCACTGTGCTCATGGCTACATGGGCCTGGAATTGTTCTGGTGGATCTTGGAAAAGCTGCTGTATCGCTATCTGAATTTAAAGAAAAACAAAGAAGGCTGTGGAGGCATTGCCCTGTTTTTTTCAGGATGCTCATAATACCCTGCCCCAGTGAAGTGAAACCCTGACCTCCACCATTGTGCAGCAATTAGAAGAAGATGACATGACTGTATTTGAATAAATGTAAATTGTCGTACATGAAAAAAAAACATCCCCTGAAAATAAGGCATAATGCAAACATTAATATAAGACACTGTCTTATTTTCAGGGAAACACAGTACTTAAAATGAACACAGAGACAAAAAGTCTTTCTTTACCACATATTCCACCCATAAAACAAACAGCAGTTCAGTAGCTGGAAAGCAGACTGAACGTGTTCTTCAACAAAAGATTCATTGATTTAAAATCTAGGGAAACCCTCTGTAGGTGAGGCAATGGAATGATCACCAGTTTAGGCACATAAAGGCCCTGGTTCACTGTTAGGAAATAAGGAACCATTCCAGTATAGAGGCTGACAGGCTAGTCCTCAGGTATCAAGGATGACATTATGATTATTAGTTGTGCTGGCCTAGAAGTGAGAGGATTAAAATATACACTTGGGCATGAAACTTATTGAATAACCTTGGGCCAATTATTATCTCTTAGCCTAACTCATCTACTTCATTTTTAAAAAGTATTATTTTTTACCCAGCCTTTCTTCTTAAAAAGGACCCAAGGCTTACATAATTAACAGGCTATATTTAATAGTCCAGATTGTGTTTTTAATCTATTATTAATTTATTTATGCTTTGTTTATGTTATTTTGTTATCTGCGTGAATCACCTAGAATAGCATAAACAAACAAACAAACAAATAAGGCTAAAACCAGTAAGTATATAAATATAAGAGGAATCAAACAAATACTACACTAAAAGGTGGTAAACAAAGTACAGTGGTACCTTGCTTAACGATTGCCTCATTAAACGATGAAACCGCTATATGATGACTGTTTTCCGATCGCTTTTGCGATCGCAAAACGATGTTTTAATAGGCAAAATTCACTTCCCAACGATCGGTTCCCAGATTTGGGAACCGATTCTTCGCTAGACCACGTTTTTAAAACAGCTGATCGGCGGCTTCAAAATGGCCGCCCGCTGTGTAAAATGGCTCCCCGCTGTGTTTTTGGACGGATTCCTCGCTTTACTGGCACTGAAAATGGCCGCCCCTATGGAAGATCTTCGCTGGATGGTGAGTTATTCAGCCCATTGGAACGCATTGAACGGGTTTTCAATGCGTTTCAATGGGATTTTTTATTTCACTTAACGAGGATTTCGCTCTACAGCAATTTTGCTGGAACAGATTATCCTCGTTAAGTGAGGCACCACTGTAACACCAAAAGCACATTCAAAGCAGTAAGGTAGGGGTCCCCTTGGAAGGACATGACTGCTGGGACATATGAGCAGTGAGCAGAAAGTGAACAGTGAGTGAAGCTCCGCCTCCTGTCAGCGGGTTCCTAATAGGTTCTAACGCCGCTGCTGATCTGACAGGAGGCGGAGCTTCGGTCCCCGCTCCCCGCCTGCTGCAGCTAGATCAGCTGTGCCCATCGCATTAGAATCTAATAGGAGCCTCCGCTGCTGATCTAACAGGAGATGGAGCTTCAATTGCAGCTCACCTCCTCCTTCTGCTCGCCACAAGCATACACACACACACTCCTTCGGAGAATAGTCTTCAACTAAACTGGTCCCTGGTGTAAAAAAGATTGGGGCCCACTGAATAAGGCACAACCATCCATTTAAAAGCCTACTCAGGCAGCCAGGCATTAAGGAAAAGCTTGTGTGAAGAGAAAAGTCTGCTTGCAGAATGACAGCAAAGATGGGGCCAGCCTGGCCTTCTGTGGGAGGGTGTTCCAAAGTGAGAGCAGTGACAGGGAAGGCCCTCTCATGTGTCCCCACAAAGTGCACCTGTGATGATGGTGGGACTAAGAGAAAGGCCTCCCCTGATGGTTTTAACACCCTGATGGTTTTAACAGGGCCTTCCCTGTCACTTACAGGGAGATGTGATCCTTGAGAAAGCTTGGATCCACCCTTTTTAGGGCTTTATAGGTTAGGAACAGAACTTTGAATTATGCCCAGAAACAGACTGGCAGCCAGTGGCGCTGCTATAATGGGCGTTATGTGATCCACACAATCAGCCCCAGTTAGCAATCAGGTGGCTGCTTTTTGGACCCACCAAAGTTTCCGAACACTCTCCAGAGGCAGCCCTACATAGACTATATTACAGTACTAAGACGTGACTAAAGCATGTGTCACTGTGGCCAGCTCAGACCTCTCCAGGAATGGGCATGGCTGGTGTGTAGTGGTTTTAACAGTGCAAAGGCAAGCCTGGCTACTGCCAAAACATGGCTCAGAGATGAATGTAGGAACACCCCCAAGCTGCATGCCTCTGTTTTCAGACAGTATAACCCCATCCAGAACAGGCTGCTTCCCTATTCCCTGATCAGCCTTTCAACTGAACAGGAGCACCTCTGTCTTGTCTGGAGTAAGTTTCAGTTTATTCACCCTTATCCAGTCCATTACTGACATCAGAGACTGATCTAGGGTTTGTTGTGAAGATCGAAAGTGGTGATCAGAAGAAGAATCATGAGCACATACAAATATAATAATGAAAATGAAACCAAATAAACAACAGACATTTTGAACTTAGTTGCCAGGTTTTGATGCCCACAGAGGTTCAACTGCCAATCTGTTTGCTGCTCTGCAGTGGACTGGCTTCATGAGAAGTGGGAAGTGCAGTAGGGCCTTTAACTCAGTGTTAAACAGATGCCTGAGATGTAGAAGATTGCAGGATCTCCCATATATCTAGATACAGCTAAGGATCAATCCTGTCTAAAATGCCGGAGAGCCAGTGTAAGTCAGTGTCCCCAAAATGGGCTGGATGGACCAAAGTCCAATATAAAGCAGCTTCCTATTCTTCTCAGCCTCATTCATCCATTCTGAGTTAGATAGCGTTATCCTGCAAGTGCAGCTGGATCAAGGACATTTATCATTTATGCCTTCTCCTATACATTGGCCAGCCCTGGAGCTTACTACCAAGGATTTAGAGGAATACAATATGTCAGGCTCTTTCAGGTGCATCTCCAAACAATTCAGCCTGCTGCAACTGGTGGCTTCCAAAAGTGTCAGATTATGACTTGCATCACCTTTGGTCTGGCTGGAGATGATACGTCTTATAGTCCTGCACACCTAAACAGCACCGGATTGGAGAAGGCTGTTGCAGACAAAGGCACTGCTCTTTCACTTTGGAAAATGATGGAATGATAGAGTTTAATTAAGCGCTTCAGGCGCTTTTAGACGAAACCAATGCTCTAGACCCATTTCAGTCGGGCTTCAGGCCGCGCTATGGTACAGAGACGGCACTGGTCGCACTGCTGGATGACCTGTTGAGGGAGGCCGACGGGGGCAATGTGTCCTTGTTGGTCCTCCTCGACATCTCAGCTGCCTTTGATACCGTCGACCACGGTATCCTCCTGGGGAGGCTCTCCGAGCCGGGAGTCGGCGGCCTGGCACTTGCCTGGCTCCACTCCTTCCTGGAGGACTGCCCTCAGAGAGTGCAGATTGGGGAGAATGTCTCGGCCCCGTGGAGTCTCAATTGTGGGGTTCCACAGGGGTCGATCATCTCCCCAATGCTATTTAACATCTTCATGAGGCCGCTGGGCGGGGTCATCAGAGGGTGTGGGGCATCGTGTCACCAGTACGCTGATGACACACAGATCTACATCTCTTTTACTCCAACTTCAGTGGATGCCGTCCAGTCCCTTCAGCGCTGCCTGGACACCGTACTGGAATGAATGCAGTCAAATGGATTGAGGCTGAACCCGGACAAGACGGAGGTCTTGAGGGTGGGTGGCCCTCCCGTCAGCGGCATAGGTGACTCCCTTTCTTTTGGAGGGACGACCCTTGCCACAAAGAGTGAGGTCCGCAGCTTGGGGATACATCTGGACCCGGCGCTAACCATGGAAACCCAGGTGGCGTCCGTGGTCCGTTCTGCCTATTTTCATCTATGGCGGATTGCCCAGCTGCGGCCATATCTTGATCGGGGAGCCCTCACTACTCTAGTCCACGCGCTCGTAATCTCGAGACTAGACCATTGTAACGCACTCTACGTGGGGCTGCCTTTGAGGCTCATGCGGAAACTCCAGATGGTTCAGAATGCAGCAGCCAGGCTTATTAGTGGGGTGAGAAAATATCAGCACATCTCCCCCACTCTGGCTGCGCTGCACTGGTTACCTATTCGTTTCCGCATTGACTTCAAAGTATTAATGATTACATATAAAGCCCTAAATGGTTTGGGACCTCAATATTTGGCAGATCGCCTCCTCCCACCCAGATCTACCCGAGTCACCCGACATAGCCAGCAGGGACGGCTGAGGGGACTGACGCCGAGGGAGGCCCGGAAGGAGAAAACAAGAAACCGGGACTTCTCGGCAGTTGCCCCTCGGCTGTGGAACACACTTCCCACTGAAATTCGGCTGGCACTCTCGCTGGTTGTGTTCAAAAACCAACTAAAAACATGGTTATTCAGACAGGCCTTCCCCCCAGTCACCTAAGTTCTTTTCCCCCTTTTTTCTGGTTCTTAATGTTGCCATCTTGGATAATATTAATTATAATAATTTCATTATGTTAGTTATTGTTCTACATTGTTTTAATGTGTTTTAATTTTTGTAAGCCACCCTGAGTAGACGTTGTCTAGGGGGGCGGGGTAAAAATTAAATAAATAAATAAATAAATAAATAAATAAATAAATAAATAAATAAATAAATAAATAAATAAATAAATAAATAAATAAATAAATAATAAGCAAGAGAGGAAGATACGGTACACATTATTTAAACATTTGTAACAACCAGTCTTCACAACATGCAATTTATTGCACAGAATTGTCTCTCAGAACAGACCCCTCCACACATGAACTATGGTATGATTTCACACGAGATATATTAGATGACACAACTGTCAGATGTTTCTGTTCATGTGCAGCTGGGCCTTGCACGTGCAAATAAACACGTGAAGTTTCCTTACCCTGTAGCAGACCTTTGCAAGCTTACTGCTATTTGCTCTGTCTCAACCCAGGGTCTTATTCCTAATCTCTGAAATATTTTCCATCAGAGGTGGCAAGGATTGAGCCCCTGACCTTTCTGCCAAGTATGTGCTCCGTTGTAGAACCAAACCCCCTCTTGTTTTTCAAACCATAACTTTAGGGTATTGCTTGTGATTATAACACTCAGCTAACCAAATGTTTGTTTGTTTAATTGGTATTCCACTCCCATTGGTGTTCCAGCACTACTCTTGGTGGGTTACAACACATATAATAAAAAACAAAAATAAAAATAGAAACATTAAAAGCAGCAACAATAACCCTAAGGAAAGAGATGGCATCAACTAGTCATATAAACCCAGAGTGGATGAAGGAAAGGGGGGGGGGAGAAGAGGAGGGGAAAGAAATATGGGGGGGGGAAGCTGGCCAAGTGGGGTCAGTGTGGAAAGCTTCCCTGACAAGCAATGTCTTTAATTGCTTCCTAAATATCAACAGAGTGGGGGCTAGGCAGAGCTCCTCTGGCAGCTGTTTCCATAAAGTTGGAGCCACTGTGAAGAAGGCCCTACTTCTTGTTGAGGATTTATGGGGCTCCCTTGGGCTGGCCACCTGGGGCAGCCTCAACTGGGATGATCTAGTGGGTCAGGCAGATGACACTAAGGAAAGACGCTCGGACAACTAGCATGGGGTCAAACTGTGGAGGGCTTTGTAGGTGAGTGTCAGAACCTTGAACCTGATCCAGGATGCCATGGGCAACCAGTGGAGGAGGCGGGGCAGAAGTGGAGTGATGTGAATACCCAATTGAGAAAGAAATTAGTCAATGTGGAATGGATTGCCTTGGAGGGTTCTGGTCTCTCTTTCATTGGAAGTTCTTAAACAGAGGTTAAATGGCTACCTGTTAAGAATGTTTTTGCTGTAGATTTCCTGTATAGGCAGGAAGTTGAACTAGATGGCCTTTGATATCCCTTCCAGCTCTATAGTCCTAAGGTTCTATGAAACATGACAATAGGATTAATGTCTGCACAATAATGCATATCAGATTGTCCTGTATTCTGGAACAAAGTGAAATTCAAAATTAATGCCCAGTTAAATCCACAAGTGTAAAATCCATTCCCCCAGATTCCCCACCAACCCCTTACCAGGAAAAGTGGATGCAAGAAAAGAAAACACCTGCAGAAAATCCCAGAAGGCTTTGCTATGCTCCTGGTACATGTTCTCTTGTCTCTGGCAGAAGTGGGCAACTTAGCCACAAAGGATGGGAGGTGAGAGAAAACCTTTGTAGTCCCCTTCCCTGAAAAAAATATACACAAATGTGCCAGATCCCAAGGCCTCTGTCCACAGAACGTCAAGCACTTTGTATGATACTCCCCTGGCATCTCTCCTTGTTGGCAGGCATGCTTTTGCAGCTGCTGTGAGAAAACCAGGCATGGTGGAGGAAAGAATAGGGAGTAATCATTAAAACAACAACCTCAGCCCCAGCCCTGTCATGTGTGGGTTGTTTTGAAAGGATGGCATAACTGCTTTGCCAGGCAACAGCAGCAGGACTTGTAAGGCAACTTGAGAGCAAGCAGGTGACCTGGTCTGGGCAAAACCAAAATGAAACTATACCCCCTCCCAAAAACCCCTCTACAAACCACTCCCTCAAAAAACCATCTGCCTCTACGTGTATGTGAGTGAGTGAGCATGTGTGTTTGCACACATGTGCCCATGTGCTTCTGTGTATGTATGTGTTGAGATCATGATGCTGTTTACAATAAACGGAGACCAGCCATTCAGGGGAAGGGGAGGGGGAGAGGGAGGAAAGGAGCAGCTGGAATCTCCATGGAGACATTTAACCTGCTGCAATGGATGCCTTTGGGGGATTGGCACTGACCGGGGCCCTTAGGAAGAAAACCTGGCACAAGACCTGTAGGAGCCTCATTAATCCCCACAGGGTTCCAGCTGAAAAGGTTGCTGTTGATTTGGCACACGAAGCGACCAACAGAGCTGGCAGCACAATATTAAGCTTAGATGACCAAACCTTTCGAAGATATACCGCGGTCATCATATATAGAGGCGGGGGAGGTACACAACAAAAAAAGAGAGTCACACACTGAGCTTGGGGAAGTTCCATTTGGGGACTACAACTCCCAGAATCCACCAAAGGACAAAAACCTCCCAGAGCCCCCCAGCCAGTCAAAAAGAAAAAAGAAAAAGAAAAACCAGAATATTATAATGGAATACAATGATATTAGTGAGAAGAACCATAAAGAGATCTGCCATGTCTGTATGTGTGTGTCTGTGTTCCTGGATGTGATGGAGGCCTTTGTTTTCGATGTTTTTTGCGCTTGCTGGAAGGATTCTGGAAAGGTTCTTCTGGGAAGGAAAGCAAAATAATGGCTAGCAGCAGCAATTATGTCTGTTACCTTGATATAAACTAGCAGTTTCTGTCATTTCCATTCTACTAATGGGAAACAGAGAGTGAGATTTAGTTAATTCCTAAATGAGAGACTGAATTTGGGAGAGATTAAAGCAAGTGGCTAATTTGTGCATGCATTATTGTCACAGGTCCTTGTTCATTCATATTCTCTATTGTCAGGCAGAGAACAACACATCCTCCCTCACACAAGAGAAGGACAGTGGTCGCAGAGCCCCTGTCACCCCTCTCTTGCATGCCCATCCTATTTCTGTGGTGTCTTCCACAATATCTTGGGCAGGGAACATCTACAGTATAACACGGGGTGACTAGTTAGCAGCAAAATGTCCTCTGTCTCTGTGCGTATTGATTAGTTTTTGTATTTCGCCATATAATGATATGAAAAGAGGAAACAGATTGAAGAGCAAAAAAAAAAGGGGGGGAGAGAAGGAACAGGGCAGCCACTACATCAGCCATTTGGAACCTTTTTTGGCCACAGACATAAACACAATATGAAAAAAACAGGCTGAGTCATTCATGACTGTATAAGTTGTATAATGAACCTTATAAGGTGATCTGTGAAAAATTGTTTCCAGTCTGTGGCCCCCTTTAAATGTGCCAGGGCCCCCATTGAGAACAGCTGCACTAAATGGTATATCACACAGTATAAAAACTTGAGCATGAATTTGGAGTTTACTGCAGCTTGTTTGCATAACCAAGATTCAGATTATGCTGTTATTTCACAAGATGCAACTTGTCTGCAAGGAATCTGAGGATGTCTGAGCCACAACACATTCTTGTTCATTCTGCTGAGATAATCAAAGCCACTTTGTTATTTATTTATTTATTTATTTATTTATTTATTTAGTTAGTTAGTTAGTTAGTTAGTTAGTTAGTTAGTTAGTTAGTTAGTTGCTGGCTTTCTTCCCGTAGTGGATCTAAGGCAGCTCACAACAGATAAAACAACAGATTTAAAAACAATATAAAATATCTCTTCAGGAAAATGAAATAAATCAAAGGGAAATTAAAGTCTAGACTAGGAATGCTGAATGACCAGCAGGGATACACACTATTTGACCAGTAGAAAATAAAGACAAGGTGGAAACAGTATACAGTATACTGTGCAGAAGGGATAAAAGGATGACAGGTTCCTTTGAAGAGGAAGCCTGTAGGCATAGAAAGTGAAGTCAGTAACTCTGATTTGTCCTCATAATATTGTTATGATTTTGACAGATTCAGTCTCTGTGGCTCCAAAGCTCATCAGTAGTTGTCTACCCCCCTAGTGATTTATTTCTTCCTAGTACTTTTAGAGCAGCTTTCACTTCGCTTTCTAGAATTGCAGGTTCTTCATCATATGATTCCTCTTTAAAGGAATCTGTCATCCCTTATATTTGCAATGGCCCTTATAATAGTTATTTTAGTCTCTAAGTGACAGTCATTGAAAAGCTGTATTTAAGATCTTGACTCTACTTTGCTCACCTCTTACTTTTGCTTCACACCTGTCCTTCATAATTTTAAACGTTTCTTTCATCATTCATCTGGAAGTTTATTTTCCTTTAACTACATGAATTCTCTTTTTGCATTTGTCTCTAATAATATTACTGGTTTCAATCTGCAGTTCTTCTGGCTTACAGTCACTTAAGTTTAATAATGAAAATCTCTTTTTTATTTGGACTTGAATTTCATTAGTAATGTTGTTTAAATTATAGTCTGGCATTAGGGTCATTTTAGTTCATTTCTCCAGCATTATCCTTATATTTGATATTAACAGCTCATGATCAGTACCGCAATCTATCCTAAGCTTTGTTTTGGCAGAGAGAATACAACTTCTCCATCTTCTGGTTCCAATTGTGTAGTCTCTTGTGTAGTCACATCTGGTGATGTCAACGTGTACAGTAATCTGTTCGGTTTCTTGAAGCACATATTTGCAATAAACAGGTTGTTGGCTTCACAGAATTCTACGAGTCATTCTCTTGCCTTGTTTTGGTCCCCTAGACCAAATTTTCCAATGATACTCGGTTCTGCTTTGTTTCCTACTTTTGCCTTTCGGTCACCTATGATGACAAGCATGACTTGAATGGTTGCATAAAAGCTTTACCTTTTATCTTCTTCCACATCTGCAGTTGGAACATAGACTTGAATGATGGCTATATTCATAGGTTTTCCCAGAAGGCAGATGGATATTATTCAGTGAGATCTTGCATTATAGCCCCCACCTGCCAGTGCTACATTTTGCCTCAGTATTAGAGCCATTAGAGTCATTTTCACAGTAAAATACTTTGTTATTGTTTGACTGAAAATGTCTCATTCCAGTAAACTTTAGTTCACTGACACCAAGCACTATACTAATAATAACCAATTAATATTAATAATCTTAGAACTATATATGTCCTTTTGTCTTTAGTCTAACTGCAGTATTAGTGATAGTGCTATTTCAAGATAAGAAAGGTTCAGCAGTGGCTTACCATTGCTGCCTTCCGTGTAGTTCTAAACCAAAGTAAGCCTAAGTGTGACTGCTGTTGTTTGTGAATGATCCACCACCAGTGTCACCTTCAACTAATGCTGCTACCCTCCAGAAGTTTCTTTGACCCCATAACCATTGGAATTGTCCATTCTCTTCTGCTGACGCGGCCATGGATGCAGGAGAACGGGTTGGGGTTGAACCAGGATAAGACAGAGGTCCTGAGGGTGGGCACCCCTTCCATCAGTGGTTTGGGAAGCTCACTCTCTTTTTGGGGGGCAACTCTCACTATGAAGAGTGTGGTCCGCAGCTTGGGGGTTCATCTTGACCCAGCGCTTACCTTGGAGTCCCAGGTGGCATCTGTGGTCTGCTCCACACACTTACATCTTAGGCGAATTACCCAGCTGTGCTCGTATCTTGATGTCGGGCGCTCACCACTCTGGTCCATGTGCTCATAGTCTTGAGATTTGACTACTGCAGTGTGCTCTATGTGGGGCTGCCTTTGAGACTGATGCAGAAGCTACAAATGGTCTGGAACATGGCCACCAGATTGTTAACACCAACATATTTCCCCCACTTTGGCGGCCTTACACTGGGTACCCATTCGTTTCCACATTGATTTCAAGGTACTAATGCTTACATATAAAACCCTAAACGGTTTAGGGCTTCGATACCTGGCAGAGCGCCTGTCCCCACCTAGCTCTACTTGGGTCACTTGATCAAGCCAGACCAGAAGGTTAAGGGGCTTAACCCCGAGAGAGACCTGGAAGGAGAGAACAAGAAACCAGGCCTTCTCGGCGGTAGCACCTCATCTTTGGAACACCTTACCTTTGGAGATTCGACTGGCACCCTCGCTGGGAATTTTTAAAAACAAATTGAAGACTCGGTTCTTCCAGCAGACTTCCCCCCCCCCCCCATTACATAGCTGCTTTATCCCATCTTGGATCTTGTTTTCTTTTTTGATCTTTCTGCTCTTATGATCAAAGTTATTTTAATACTGTTTTTATCTTTATATTTTGTAAGCCACTCAGAGTAGATTCCTGATGGGCGGGGTAAAAATGGAACAAACAAACAAACAAACAAACAAACAAACAAACAAACAAACAAACAAACAAACAAACAAACAAACAAACAAACAAACAAACAAATACTCCTGTAGAAGGTGGAGGCATCTTAGTCTGGTGCCTCAGCACTGAACATTTCATATTGGGTGGTCATGCCAGGAGTCCAGATTTGTAATGGAGTCTAGCTTCCTGATGGCATCGTCCTTGGTTTCTCTGACATCCTCAAACTCCCTCACTATGTTTAGGTGTGCATCCAAGAAGGAAACAATGGCTCTAAAGAATGACAAACAGGAGTGATTTCCAACCCTACCTGGAGATATTCAGCATTGAATTTGGATCATGTTGGTCAAATGATGTCTTGCCAATGGGTAGTGCCACACTTGCCATGACTGATGGAATTATTGGAATCTGTTGTGCGTTAGAGGCATATCCGATTCAGCTTGAACTGCATCTTCCACTTGGATCGCCACTTACACATATCTAACAAAGAGGAAATATATGAAAACTCCCCCAAGACAAAAGAAAGGAGATTTACATGAAACATGCTAATTTATTTGCACAGCATCAGATTTTGAAATACTTACTGTAATTTACATCAAAATACAGTACATTTCACCACAGCAATGAAGACAGTGATCAAGTGACTGATGTGTCTATTTTGTTTGTTGTCCAGTTTCTAACTATGAGTAATTTCAAGACTCCTACTTTTGCTTCTTATGGCTCTTTATCTTTGAGACTGTTCTTGGTAAGGCTGGACATGAGACCACCTCTAAACTAGTCACTGGGTTTTGCTATTCAGGTTTTTGGGATGCCAACTTTTGTTGTTGTTCTTTAGGAGGTCTTTTATAGTCCATAAAGGGCAACAAGAGTATCACTCCCAGGAAGCACTGCAACTGGAAATGAAGGCTGAGAAGGGGGGCTTTGAAGGAGGCCTTGTCCTTTTATCCAGGTGAATGAAATGAAGGTCTTGGCAGGTATGTGTTTGTAGGCTCAAACTCCCGGAATTCTGCCTTAGGAATTATTGGATAATTCTGTGCGTTGAAATTTAAAACCTTTTTAAAGAAAAGAATGTCACACTCCTATTACACATTGCACAAAATTTATATAATTTAATGTACCATATTTAAGTTGTTCCTTTTAAAATCTCAGCCTTTCCTGTAAGCTGTCTGTCTTATGAAAATCCCCCTGAATGTGCTCGTTGTTACAAGAGGGAAGCTACTATTGGTGACAATAAGACACTGCATTGAAAAATGAAAATATCCCAAATGAAATGCAGGTCAGACATCCTGACACCTGGACTACAGTAATCCTCCTCATGAAACTGTAACACACATTACACTTGAGGAGTGAACTCTGTGTCACATGTGCATGGAAATCACCGAGTCCACCTACAGTAAACAAAGGAAATGAGGAAGTGACTTACTGTAAAATTATGTGAACTACTACATATGTCTTACAAGAAAAGAAATTCCGGTAGGTGTAAAGAGTAACACAGCAGGACAGAAGGAAGGTATAACCAAACACAGACAGGTTTCAGATTTGGATTGCACAGCCCGGCTCTGCAGTCATTCGCTTACCTAAGGAGGAAGGTTCTGCAACAACAGCAAAAATAATGGCAAAAGAGTGTCTTATCATTTGTGAACTGACTCTAGACCTGCATTTTTGTTGCAAGATAATTTTGAGACTTTTAGTATCTCTTGACAGTTAATAAATAAGTTGCTAATTCTGATAACAAAATAATAAAACTTTATTAAAGTTTCCTGGCAGATTTACCATCATTGCAGTTGAGTGTGACTTGGATCTTACAGAACTTGGAATGGAAGATAGAGATTAGTTTCTAAAGTATGGCAGCTTATGGACCAAGGGGAGACTCATCCCCTAATTTCAGGAGGTGCTTCTCTGTTCTGTCCATGAATTGCTGATGTTCAAAAGCATCAGCATATAACCTGGAGAAAGAATTCAGATTCTGGAACATACAGCAAGGGAGGAGGAGCTTTCTAAATATTTCGAACATCAACTCTCAGAGGTCTCAGTCAGCATGGCCAATGGCAGGGAATTATGGAATAAAAGTTCAGAACATCTAGTAGATTTCCCACTCCCTCTGTAGAACACAGTCAGAGCAAAACAACAGTACCAGACTTATGCTTAAGGTTGCTTTTAATGGGTAGGGAATGGCCTTTGAGCATGGTTATCAAGATTGTTTATTTCTTTTTTACTTAATTAATTCCTGCCTTTCTCCCAATAAAGGGACACAAAGCAGCATACAACAACTAAAAATACATAGATGAGAAGAAAGAGAAGAATAGGAACAAATGGTTAGTATCCTGTTGGGTGCCTGCACAATAAGAGTGACATCAAATTGCTGCTAATTAAAGAGTTCTCTTTTTTAATTTTTGGAAATGTATGACTCATGTGCAAAGATAAGAAACTGCATACATTCAAAAATCAAAAAAGGAACATGGTGATTAGCAGCAATCTGCTGCTGTAGGTGATATCACTCTCTTTGTGTGGGTGGAGTTTTATAATAACAGGCTGGCCTGTGAGGTGGAAATAGCATTTTCCTTCATTGTCAGATGTGTTATGTTGGTTTAATAAATTTGGGTTTTAACTGGTGATGCTTTTAACACTCTGTTGATTTTAATTGTATTTAATGTTAATTGTATTTTAATGTTAATGTGATTTTAAACAGATAGATGTTTTAGTTGTTGTAGCTGCCTTATATCCTTTAATTGAGAGCAAGGTAGGATATAAACAAAGTGAATAAATAAGTTACAAATAAATAAGTTTAGACTCCTTTTTATTCGGGAGTAAGCCCAACTGAACTCAAGGAAGCTTACTTTTAAGTAGACATATAGGATTATGCTATTGGGGTGCAGTCCTCTGTATTATTTCTTAGAAGTAAGCCCCACTGAGCATGGCAAAATGTCCATCTGCATAAGCATGCATGCAGTTGCATCATGTATTATTTGGATGGCTGAATCTTTTTAATTTAGAATGTAGAATGGCAGAAATATGAAATGAATAAATTAGCAAAAGTGGGCAACTCATGCATTTAAGAAAGCATCACAAAAGACCACAATGAGGGTATATTTGTATAGGCATAATTTATTGCTCCCTTTCTTCTGAATAGGAAGCTTCTATCGCTGAGTGCTCCACAAAGCTGAACTTTGTGCCTTCAAAACTTCCTTCCTGCTCTGTGACCCAAATTGTGCTGCTTAACAGATGGATGTTGGTAACCCCTTTTCTGTAGGTTTCCTCACTGTAGAACTGAACACAAGCCTTCAAATAAGTGGATGCATTTTAGGTACATATTACTGGAAGACAAATAAGTTGTCATGTTTTTAAAACGGCATCATCCAACTCAAGGACTTGTTATGCATATCAGACATTGGCTTCCAGCATACTGTCCCAAAAAAGCTGTTCTTGAAAATGGCATTTTGAAGGGCAGCAACTTTCCACTTTGCCTTGGAGGGAAAGGAAGCAAAGATCTCTTCTGTGATACAGTACTCTGTACAATGGTGCCTGTGAACATGGTGTTTTTCCTACTGTTTTCCCCCCTCTTCTCACTATTCCAGAGTGTATCATACATTCCTTCATGCCTGGGCCCCTTTGCTGCTCAAATTAGTAAGGAAGAGATATTGGAAGGAAAGGAACAGAAGGGAGTGGAAACTGAATTGACAATGACATAGCATTTCCTTACATTTTTGTTTTATATTTTATTGATTGATTGATTTAATAGGACTTGTATCCCACCCTTCCTCACAGGAACCCGGAGTAGTTGCCAGTCTACTTAGAATCAACTTAAAATCACAACTCTAAAACCATGTAATAAAATGTAATAAAACCATGTAATAAAATACAATGGAATGACAATAAAAACAACCAGCAAAACAAACAAAATTTTGAATACACTTGTTATTATGTACCATCAGGTCACCTCCGATTCATGACAATCCTTATGAATGAATGATCTCCAAAATGTCCTGTCCTCAATCAACCTGCTCAGCTCTTGTCAACTCAAGACTATGGCTTCTTTTAGGAGTCAATCCACCTCTTATTTAGTCTTCCTGTTTTACTGCTGCCTTTCATCTTTTCCAGCATTATTGTCCTTTCCAGAGAATCCTGCCTTGTGCCCAAAGTAAGACAGTCTCGGTTTCAACATTTTTGCCTCCAGAGATGGTTCAGGTTTAATTTCACCTAGGACCCCTTTGTTTATCTTTCCATCAGCCCAAGGTATCCACAAAACTCTCCTCCAGCACCATTGTATTTCAAATGAATCTCTTCCCCCCCACCCCCGTTAGCTTTCTTCACTGTCCAGTTTTCACACCCAGGCATGGTGACTGGAAAGACAAGAGTGTGGACAATCTTGGCCTTGGTCTCCAGTGATACTTGATTATCTTTTCTAATTCCTTCCTTGCTGCCCTTCCTAGTCTCAGCCTCCTTCTGATTTCTTAGCTGCAGTTTCCACTTGGATTGATGATGGAAACAAAGTATACAAAACCTCTAACTATTTTAATTTCTTCATTGTCAACACTAAAGTTGTGAAGTTCACTGAAAGCATATGGAGTTAAATATACTGTACTTTTAGCTGGTACCTGAAGGGCAACAACAATGGGGATAATCTCCAATGGAAGAGAAAATTTTGTGGGTGTAATGTGGCCATAGAAAAGGGCCAAACCCTGTGGGCTCACCCAAGGGTGCTCCAGGGCTCCATAAATATATTCAAGAGAATAAGGAAAAGTTACAAGAAAGAACTTGTATTGTCTGTGTAAACCAATGAGTTGGTGAAGATTTGGTGTTAATTTATTTCATCAGAAGAGCCACTTCTCACAGCTAGTGTGTTGTGGGAAATATTCTTGTAGCAGAGTGGGATTTTCCACAATGCTCTAAGGAATATAATGAGTAGAACCCTGGACCATCATGTTTTATTGTAATCAACTGTGGCCATAGTTGGCTTGCATTTTTAGGAGACAGCCCTGTGTATTTCTAGCAGAAATGTATGCTTTTCTTGTAATACGACTTACGAATAAATATTTGCTTGCTAGAGGAGCATTTGGAGGAGGAACAGGCTTTGTCTGCCAAGAAAGAACACAGACATTCAAGTGCATTCCCAGAAATGAAATGCCTGTTCTGGTGAGTTTGGGGGAAAAACATGCATTGGCTTCTAGTCATTCCCAGGGTGTTTCCCATTGATCACTATATAGCTTCAATAAAAGCCACACAAACACACAGGAAGAAGTGACAAAGCTGAACGGACATCATCATACACTGAAGGATGAGGCATACAGAAGCTGGTAGGCAAATAAGACATAAGACATAAGACATAAGACATAAGAAATTTATTTGTCATTGCGCTCACAAGTGGGTGCAACGAAATGAGGTGCTCTTCCCCAAGGTAAAACTGGACAACACTACAAAAAAAAAGTTAAAATATACACAACTTATATACACAAATATACACAAATAACGAAGGACCCATTGAATTTGGAACCCTTCTTCTCCTACAGAATTAATCTACAGTAACCTATGGGTGAGGGCAAATAATTCCTTTGGTTAAAGAATGTGATTATAAACACTCTTGAAAGAAGCCTTGAATGAATGTTGCAGAATAGTCCCTTTAGCAGAATACATACTTTCCATTTACAAGGTCCAAGGCTTAAGCCTTGGCAATTTCAGATAGGGCTGGGAAAGAAATGAAGCAAGGTGGGCTAGGAAAGATAAACAGTCCAAAACTCTACTGTCACTGTCAGATAGCTTCAGTAATACTGAGCTGGCAAGACCAATTGTTTGAGCTGATACAAGCCAGCTTTTTAGGTTCATGACTGAGGCGCCATAGGAGTCCTCTTGCTATCCCCCAACATAAAACTTCACCACAAGATTGTGCCTAATATGTACACAAAGGTCTAGTCAGGATGATTCTGCATTATTGGATAATTTGTTACTTGTGTTGGCATTTCAGCAGAAATACTGGGTGTCCACAGAAGGCAAAATTAATTATAACTCGGTAAGATCATTTGCAACAATAGCTTAACAATTCCACAAGAACAGCCATATTAGTCTGTTGTAGTAAAAATTACTAAAAATCATGTGGCAGTTTAAAGACTAACAAATTAGTCACAATATTTGTGTGCTTCCAGACAGATGGTTCCTGTTGTTACCAGCAAATAACATCATGCAGCTATTCAATCTTTTCCTCCTTAATGGTTTTTTTGTGTGTGTATTAAGAAAAAATGATGGAATATTCACATTTGAGGCTGAGCAATTACATGATAAAAGTCTAATCTGGAAGCACCATTAAGTCTTTAACAGATCAAAAGATTCTGTTGTCAATGCTATAAAAAGTGTTTCTTCCTTCCTACTTGGGGCAGGAAATTAATTTTAAAAAAACAAATCTTTGTTTCCTCTCAGTCCAGAGTTTTGGTGTTTTCTTATGTAAATTTTCCTCTCTCTTTTCTCCTCCAAAAAGACAGCTTGTGACCAGAAAGGGGGAGAGGTGCCCCACTTTGAATTTTGAGGAGAAAAAATGATTCCTTGCTCAGACCACAGTTTACCCTCACCCCTGAAAGTAATTTCAGCATGATATAAGAAATGGTAGTAAAAACCCAGACATTAACAAGTATTGCAGGATGCAACAGAATTTTGCCTTCAGCCTATCACAAGGAGACAACTAATAGATGACTGATAGCCTTAATCAGAAGACAGACATTAATGACTGAGTAAACATTAAATTAAGCTTGCACTTAATGGCCTCCTCCATGGCCAATTACAAAACAAAGAAGGCCACACTATTACAGTTTAAAAAAATTCTTGCTGTGACTATGAAATGTTCCCAGCACTTAAGGCATTCTCTTTTCTAATTAACACTCAAGTTGTTACTGTCAGGAACCCTCTTAGCCTCATACACCATAGGACAAGCACATCTTCTTAAACATATAGATAAAAGGTATGCTTTGGTAACTCATATTTTAGAGATTGAGGTATGAGACTAAGAGGTAGTAATTTGCCCGAGGCCACTCCCCAAAATATGTAGTTCAACCATTTCCTGGTTCAACAGCACTAATGTCCATGATCTGTGAAATACTCTGGGTAAACGAACGGCTACCCTGTCATGAGGGATTTGGATTTTGGGACAATGGGATAAGCTTGGTCTAGGCTGAACCAATTCCCTAACATACAAAACAATTTATTTAAAAGAGATTGCTCTCTGCAAAGCAATTTTTTTCAGTGCAATCAGGTGGGTGCCCTTCCCACCATCTGCTTGCACCCTAACTTTTGTATCCTATTGGCAAATTGTTGCAAGTAATCCATAACTCTGTGCTAGAGAGGGGACTGATAAGAGACACTTCAGATTTCCTCCCTCCCTTCTTCCTTTCTTTATAAAACCATTTTGATTAGTTTTCAAGATGTACTGTATATACTAACAGGTGAATACAACTGGATGCATGGGAGGGGAAGAAAAAAAAGGGAAAGTGTGTTGAGAAGTGTAACAAAAAAGGGAAGGAGAAAGAAACCATATGAGTATGGAAGACAAGGAAAGAAAAAGGATATAGTGTTAGCCCCAATGAACCAACACTCCCTCGAATCAACAATGCCTTGTGTATATAGATCCATATATGCATCCTAAAGAACCTTGCACACAGCAAATCTTAGAATATGAAGGTACAATGGTCTTTCAAAAGTTGCAAGAAGAGTTAATTTTTCTGACTATGCATTAATTGAAGGAATGGATTTTGATCTCCATCCCTATAAGATGAGGCACTTGGCAATCAGAAGACCTCAGAAAGTCCATCTGTGTTGTCCAACACAGGGCTTCCAGGATGTCGGAAGGTAGTTCAACAGGGCCTGAATATCCCATCTCTCAAATGAGGTGCCCAGTACAAAATTAATTCTGCTTACTACAGCTGCCCAATGGGAAGCTATCACTGCACATGACCCTATCGTACAAAGCAGCGAAGCCCTCTTCCTTCCTTTCCTTTCCTTCCTTTCTTCCAACTCCCCTTTTTATCAATTTACATAAAAAAAATGATTTTGTAAACTATACTGTGGCACTTTAGCCAACAAGGCTGACCTTCCTATTTTTTTTGTTGACTCTGTGTTCCTCCCTGCATTCAACTATGTCTTCTTGCCACATAGAATTCTCAAGTAAAAATATTCCGTATGCAACATCTGTTGGCATTAATTCATATAGGATTTAGTCATTTAGTGTGTTGCATTTCCTTTGAGACCCTGCCTACATAATAAAGATTTTAAAACAGTTATAATCCATTCTTGATTAAGTATACACATTCATTTGAGGCTTCACACACCATGATGAGACAGTCCTAAGGATAGTTTGGACAGATCACAGATGGACAGTGGCAACTTTTCAGTTTGAGAATTTGACAACTTCCAGCCCACACAGTGCCTGTATAATCAAGTGGGTGCCTGTTCTGTCAGGCAGTTTGTGCATACACAATGAGACTGACAAATTTAAAAGGTAGCTAACAGGTAAATGGAAACAGTACTTTCATTTTGCTCGAAATCAATGGAGCAAATGAGTCATATGTATAAACTATATTACATATCAATAAGATGTCTAATTAATCTTGATCATATTTACTAAAAAATCAGAACAACTGAGTTCAAGATTTTCTCCTTGGTAGTCATGCTTAGGATTGCAGCATATTTCATGGCTAACTATAGCTAGAGTGGGGCAGCAAGATTAAAGACACACATTGTAGAGTATGGGTTCCTCTCTTCTACTTCAGCTCTCCATTCCGGAAAAAAAATGAGTGCTCTGTATCTCAGCTCACCTCAGTGGGTTGCCGTTTGATATCTAGTATAAATGTCCAGATGTTTCTTTGAGTGATCCATCAGTTACACCGAAGAATTATAAGGGAGTTGGAAGGGGCCATCATATCCAAACCCCTGCTCAATGCAGGAATCCCATTCAAAGTATTTCTGGCAGATGACTGTCTGATTTTCTGTTGAATGCCTCCAGCATTGGAGCATTCAACATATTCTGAAGTAATTGGTTCAGTTGTTGCGTTGCTCTAATAATTACAAAGTTTTTCCTGATATTCAACAGAAATCTGGCTTCCTGTAACTTGAACCCAAGGGATGATTGAGACCTTTTAACCTTTTTTTTTCTGTCCTCCACCTTTTTTCTGGTTGAAATTGTTTTTAGTTCCATCTTTAGAATTTCCTTTTTAAGAAACTCCCACTCCTCTTGGACTCCTTTTTCTGTTAGGATCTCCTGCCATAGGACCCTACTTATCATTGTCTTGAGTTTATTAAAATTGGCTTTCCTAAAATGCGACATATACATGCAGATACGCTCTGCTTTTGTTTCCTTTGAAATCAAAGGATGGACCAGCATCAATTGTGTATGATGAAAAGGGGGGAAATTGTGGAAAGAAATACTAATTGTGGTGTGGCATTTTCACATCTTTGTTCTCCATTTATTTGGATATTACATTAAATCATCTTAAGGTATCTGTGGAATGGCACTTAACACCAGAGAAATTGTCTACCACAACAGTCGAAAGAGATATTATTTTTTGTGCAAATCCTTGAGATATTATCTTTCCCTCATATGTGACAGTTGCAGAAACAAATCAGGAGATTTATTTATTTATTTATTTATTTATTGGACTTATATACCGCCCCATAGTGCTACAAGCACTCTCCGGGCGGTTTACAATTTTAATTATACAGGCTACACATTGCCCCCCCCAGCAAGCTGGGTACTCATTTTACCGACCTCGGAAGGATGGAAGGCTGAGTCAACCTTGAGCCGGCTACCTGGGATTTGAACCCCAGGTCGTGAGCACAGTTTTAGCTGCAATACAGCGTTTTAACCACTGCGCCACGAGGCTCTTCATGTTGGATGTTGACATCCTGCCCTTTCACCTTGTTGGTTCCACTTTTGGCTGGCAGCTGCCCCTGTAAATGTCACATATCAACAAAGTTTGCATGGCACATTTTTAAATTTTTTTAGCTGTGGCCTCATTGGCATTTGCAAAACATGAGAAAGAGATCTGCTTTATCTAAGAAAAATCTATAAAGGACAGAGAAACTGGGAATGTTCTACAGTACTTTGGTTAAGCTTCCAGCTTAATTCAATGCAGGCTGCACAAGCAGTTTAGTGTTAGAAATGACTAATGAAGGTGGATGACTAAGATAATAGAACCAATTACAAGCCCCTTCTTGATTGGTTGATTCCATTTATATTTACACAGAAAAGTAAAATTTCATATTCATTTTCTGTTTACAGCTTTTAAGTTTCTGACACCTCTTGCCAGTAACATAAGTCCGTGGATGCCCTCCCCCCCAAAAAGGCACATAAGAAACTGGGGGAAAGTGGCTTTAAAATGAAAGTAAATACTTGCAGAATTGTAGGCAGTGTAGCTCTGCTAAGAGGAACAGAAACTTACTGTTGGTTGTAAACTTTGGGCATTGGTATTTCCTTCTTGGAATCCTGTAATGTGAATTCCTCACTTTCTTTTTATTTCCCTCCAGAAAGGAAACTATATTTTTGACCAGGCACCCTTGTTAAACTGTGGGTTTTCTAAGACTTAAGTCAACATCAGATATAACGGTGATCCCAGTTTCTAATTATGATTAAGATTATTATGATTATGATAAGATGGGCAGGGCCTGGTAATGGAAACTTAAAAGAAAGGACAGCCAGTCCTGTGCTGCTTCCTACTGTGAAAGAGAGCTAGTGGGCAGGAAAGAGAGAGAGAGAGAGAGAGCGGCTGATGTGGTTCCAATGGGTGAGGCTTCCAAGCCTTCTGTCAGAAGAATCTTTTCTTTGACCAAGCTGTGCTAGTAGGGTAGTACAGTTTGAGAGCCTTGGAGATGGGCTAGGCAGGCTGTGCATGGGGTCGATGTGGCCCCAGGTAGCTGCACAACTCTGGCCAGGCAAAAACCTTCTCAGCTTGGCATTCTTTCCCACTCTTTAGGGGACAACCTTTCATACCTCTTCCTTTTCTGAATTCATCCTGAATTTCATAGGTAACAAGTTTTTGTTGCAAAATTTTGAGCACACTTTGCTTGCATAGGAGATTAATTAGACAGTATTTGCTGCAATCTTTCGACATTTTCTTTCTTTGAGATGGGGATGTTTACTGAATGTTTCCAGGCCATGGGTCAATGTTTCATTGGATATATTTGTTAGCCCTTTTTTTGGTTAATATTTTGATAGAGGCAGTCGCTGTAGCTTGAAATAGTTCTGACGATATTGCATCACTTTCTGGCATTTTATTTCTTCCAACTGATATTGCACATCCAGTTTATAGTGTGAAATAGTATGTTCTTTCTCAAAGATTCTTCTTTGAAAGGTCCTTTTCCTAATATCTCTCATGTATTGTTCTTGAGTGTACTGTTTCCATCTCTTTATTTTATCCTAATTAGATAGGATCTTTCAGCATCCATAAACTTGATTTCCCCATTTATTTAAATTGCATTTCTTTTAGATATGCATCTTCAGCTCAAGTCTTTCTTGATTGTAATAGATGTGGGTTAAAGAAGCAACATAGTAATAAGTTTGGCAAGATCTTTCCTTCATCATCAGAGCTTTGGACTGCCAAATGAACTTTGCAGCAGAGCTCGGCAGAAAGCAAAGACTTACTACAACTCTAAGCTATATTATGATTCTGAGAAGATTGAAATTATTCTCAATTCTGGAGTGTCTCATAAGCAAATCCTTTTATCTAGATAACAAAATATGTGAATTTGTTAACTAAAATGGTTTATTATAAGGTATGCACGCAGAAAAAGTACAATTTTTTTTAGCCTTGTCTACTTAAGCAGCTATAGATCAATATGTCCCCAAATTGCTCTGCCATCATCAGTTTAAGGAGAGCCTGAGGAGTTCATAAACTAAGCATGTATCTTATAATATTGTTGTAAGTTGGCTTACAACTAGATAATGTGTGTGAGACACTCAAATTGCTTAAAAGTGGTAAACTGATGTGGTGTGCAGCATTTTTACAAAAGACAGTAGGACAGACTATTGCTATTGTGTAGCATGGCCACCTTGATATAAACCAGCAAAGTGAACTAAAGATAAAGTGCCAATGAATCCCTCTCCCTCCCCCCCCCCCCCTGTGTGTGTATGAGAGTGAAAGAGAGAGTACTTAGAGAAAGAATGAAAATAATAATGAGTCCAGCTTGTGGTAACAATGTACAGTAAACTAAAATATGGGGATACACTGATAATGGACGCACTGTCCCACTAGCCAGAATGAGCAGCTGATACATCAAGGTGGGAAACGTCCTAACAATATGGATAAATGCCTTTTAGGTTTCGTGGGAAAAAGATTCAACCCTAGCCAACAAGCTGGTGCAATATTGTTCCATCTTTATAAACTTGGAAAGTATATGGGCAAAAAAGTCCACTAATTGATAAAGAGAACTAGAGAAATGAGCATTAGACAGAAAAACCCAACAAACACCTGTGAATATAATAATATTTAATTAAATGATACGTTATTACTGAAATTGAAATTTTGTTGTTAGACATGCTGGAGCATTAAGATTACAGGTAAGAACACTTTTGTGTGGTATACAACTAGATTAATTTTTCCCCTGGTATCAAGTAAAGATGCTGTTTACTGCTACTAAGACACTTGATAAATTTCTTTTTAAAATGTGAAGTCAGATTCATTGATAAAACAGTTTTTAAGTGTTGTTGTTTTAAAGCAGTGGTTCTTAACCTTTGTTACTCGGATGTTTTTGAACTGCAACTCCCAGAAACCCCAGCCAGCACAGTTGGTGGTGAAGGCTTCTGGGAGTTGCAGTCCAAAACTCCTAAGTAACCCAAGGTTAAGAACCAGTGTTTTAAAGCACAACAAAATGCTGAAGAACATGTTAGAGCAGTTATGATACTGTATAATTAACAGAAAACCTGCACACTTCCAAAAATTAAAGAATTGGAGAATTGGCGCGCACCCCAAGGTTTATCCGGTTCAGTTCCTGTCTGTGCAAGAAATGTACAACTAAAGCATCCATGATATAAAAGCCATCTCTGTTTAAAAAATTCCAACAAAGGAGAGTCCACCACATTCTAGGATAATCTGCCCCACACACCACTGAGTGGTACAACATTCCAGAGAAGTGTTGCAAGATTAACTAGTTGCCTTAAGAAAGTAAATTCTAGAGAATAGCAGTATTTCTGTGATATAGCTATTGATATTAATAGTCTACAGGTAGGATAGGTGAGAAGAAAGCTGATCTCTAAGTAGGTAATGCTGGTCCCAAAAAAGCTTCAACCTGGTTCCCCAGGTCTTTAAAAGCCAGAGACATCTTACTAAAGTCATTAGTAAGCTATTGTTCTTCAGCAACTGGCAAGCCACTGAACAACCATGAAAAAGAAAGTTGTCTTGTTAACTTAGTAGAAACAAGATTAAAACGATAGAACGGCATTCTCTTTTCCTGGGTTTAGCTTTGATACTGAGCATGATTCAATATTTAAATTGGCGTCTCTCTTATTTTCTACTACCAACTTGCTCCCTACCATCACCCACAGATTTTACCATGCTGCCTGTAAAATTGATCAGTATAACTTCCATGACTTCCTGCATCATGAAGACCTAGGAGTTCATTGTGTAAATTAAGCTCTCTCTCTCTCTCTCTCTCTCTCTCTCTCTCTCTCTCTCTCTCTCTCTCTCTCTCTCTCTCTCTCTCTCTCTCTCACACACACACACACACACACACACACACACACACACACACACACACACACACACACACACACACACACACACACACACACACACACACACCCCAATATGGAAACACCACTGCTTTTCCATATGGCTTTGGCAAACCTGACGCCTGCTTTGCAACTCAAATTCAATTTCCCTAATTGAATTTGTGTCCACTTTATCAGCTGCTGCTTTGCAGTATTTTGTGAACCCTCCCAGGGGCTCAAGCCATGCTTCCACCCAGCCTCTCATTTATCATTGTGACAGTACACAGCAACAAAGGGTAAAAGAGTCAGGTGGATGGTGAATACCTCGCCACTTGAAAGAATCTCTCCACCACCTCCAGGCATCTTAACGTCAAGAAAGTCTGTTCTGTACTGAACCAAGACTAATAGAAGGATGCATGCTGTCTGTCTGTCTGTCTGTCTGTCTGTCTGTCTGTCTGTCTGTCTGTCTGTCTATCTATCTATCTATCTATCTATCTATCTATCTATCTATCTATCTATCTATCTATCTATCTATCTATCTATCTATCTATCTCCTTGAGACCAAAGAGATGGGACTAGGCGAGTTGCAGATGCATGTTGAACAGGCAAGCCTGCAAGCCAGCCAGGATATCCAATCTGATTTCAGGTTCCATATGCTGAAGGATTAATATCTGCACGCCTGGGGCCCAGGGGATAGCACAATCCCTTTTGGCCAGCAGGCTGAGGGGAAGCTGCCGGGAGGAAGGCTTGCCTGCATCTGGCAGCTGAGCGTGATGCGTGCCCTCTGCCTTTGTCCTCTTGAAGGATTTACAATTGTTGCATCTCCAGTTCCTTTGGTGCTGACATTCTGGGGCATCATAGCATCAGAGTCTGCAGCTGCTGGAGGAGGTTCTCCAGACAGCTTGACAGCAGGTGTGTTTTTTTCCACCGCAGGGAAGTGCAAGCATTTTTATGTGTCCCTTGTTGTGAGAGAAGCTCAACTTTGAGCTTCTCTCACAACTGTCTGTCTTGAAGTATCTACAGATATTCATCTTTTCTTTCTCCAACATGTTCTTGTTGAGATACAGAGAACTTTTTGGTTAGGATTTTACCCTCCTATCTGTACATTAATATCTGTAGAAACAGTGCTCTCTCTCCTGCTACCACTACCGGCCACTAAAAACAAGCCTCGAAAGCCAGGCTTAGCTCATAGTGGCAGCAGGTTTACAGGGGGCAATCAGGTATTATTAAATAGTTGTCACTGGAAGATGTGCACGTTGCGTATCTCATGTTCTTCTGGAAGATTTGCAGCCTTACACTACAACGCTATTGGCCAGAATTTTGTTGGATTTACTCAGCCCAGATACACAATGGCACACACAAGCTACCTGAGCTACTGTACAGCTGTTGTGCTCTTCTGTTGTTGCTTTTGTTGTTTGTTTGTTTGTTTGTTTCGGTTAAGAGAAGCAGTTGTGTAGGCAGTCACATACTTTGTTGCATGATAGACGGCAAGCCACAAAGGAAGAAATGCTGTATAGCTGTCTTTGTGCACATTTTTTTTCTGAACAGGTTTTTGCCATTGTGTAGCCACTTTTTGTACACAAAATGTTTTGTTTTAGTTTTTGAAAAGAAGAAGAAAGCAGTAGGGGGAAAACACAGCAGAGTAACAAGTGTGCAACTATGCCTGTTACACGTCCCAGTAAATTCCATGAATAAGACTGAGTGACTGTGCAGTAATAGCCTAGTCATCGTGATTCTTTACCAATTTCCCTTCCAGTTTTCTAGATGAGGTCTTTATTAGAATGAGGGAGACAAGGCTGTACAGTAGTCTTATTGCAGTTTACGCTAGTTATATGCCATCGCAGATCTACTCTGAAGCACTTATGTCTTATTGCGTTCCTGTAACAGTTTAAAACAAAGTATATGTAGCCTTACACACACACACAGTTTAATATTAAAGGAAGAATAAATTTCCTAGAGTGGAAAAGATATTGTTTCACAATAAATAGTAAAATAGTAGACATACCAAATTGAAAACAAAGCATTCATTGATTTTTGGTACAAAAACTTTCCAAAAGATACGTGACTGAATTAGAGCTATTTATAACTCCCAAGGCTTAATTTATATACTTAAAAACCCCTGGAACTGAGTTTAGAACAAAGGAGGCAAAGAGGAACAGTCCACCAAAGATACTAGAAGGGTCAGATGCCAGGAATTCCTACATTGTACAATGCTGGATTTCTGTCATTATTAATGGGTAAATTCCCCAACAAATATTAGCAGTTAGATGAATCCTCAAAGTGTTTCATTACACAGCAGAAACTTACAGAAAAGCTGTTGTTGAGTTATTGTTGTTGCTCCTGGCATTCCCTTCATTATTCTGCTTTGGAACACATTATTCGAGATGGATATTGTAAGAATGTAGAGATAGCCAAAATCTAAATGATTTTATGGAATGGGGAATTAAGCTCTTCGTGCAGTGAACAGTATATTGCAAGATTGACTGAATGGTATGCTGCAGAAATGGTGGAGGTGGTAGCAGCAATGAAGAACAATTGTTTTTCCAGTTTGCATAGTGTTCACAGCCATATACTGTACAGCCATTCCAGTGTTATTCCTCCAATAGAAACAATAGGTATTAATATTTTTTCACAACTACTCTATTTCTCAGTGGGAATGACAAAACATACAAATGATTTTCCTGAGCGAGGGTGACCTTACATACACTTACAGCTGTTTCATGTTGTTGTCGCTGCTGTTTTTAAGATAAGAGAAAATGAGATTTTGAAAGAAAAGATATCATGGGATGTCTTACGGTAGTTTCCCCAATAATAAGGCCACAAAGACTAGTTTACATGCTGTGAACAGGTTTGTGTAAATGTATTTCTCTTGAAATATAGCACCACCACAGAAGGTGTGAAATATCCTGTGGTCATCTCATGTCCTTTATGTATTCACATTTAGCAGTATGGTAAATTATTTTGTTTAGGCTGTTATCTCTGAGTTCCTAAAAAAAAAAAAAACACCAAACACCACTTTTTTCATTATGTTGAAGATCAGACATTTTAAAAGCAACATCACCAGCCTTCAACAATAAAAGACAAATACTATTCTTGTGAAACAGGTTTTAATGGATTTGCTGTAAAGACTCCTCACCTGGAAACAGAGTTTAAAGGTGAGGCACTGTTAAGTTAAATTGAAACATCATGTCATAATAACCACTTCTATTGTAAAGATACTTGTGGGAAGAGTTCTGGCAGCGAACTAGCCTGCTCTATTTTCTTCTTTTTTAAAATTTTAAATATTTGTACTTCAGGTAGACAAGTGCATTATTATTGCTCAGAGGGCTGCTTATTTGCCCTGCAAAAGGAGTCAGCTTCTGGGATTTTCCCTTGCGTGGTTTCACTTTGTGAATGGTACTGCTCACAAGAGGGGATCCTGCAGACCATTGTGTCCTCAACTGCCCTGCTCAGCTCTTGTAAATTCAAGCCTTTATTAAGTTTACTGGTATTTTTATTGTACATTGCCCAAGGTGCCTGATGGCCAAAGGACAAGGTTTGTGTTCCTTCATTCAGTCCACCCATCCAAAATCTGACAAGCTAGTGTGCTTGTGCAGAACCTCGTCTGTCCGTAGAACTACAGCAGTTTTTGCTGTTACCTCCCATGTGTGGGATTGTGCTCATAGTGCCAAGATCATCCCGACCATGTGTGGCTGGTAGGGTAACATGCTTTGCCCACCTGAGTGGCCTTAGGGAGACTGAAGAATCCTAAAGTGCCACGAAAAAGAGAGGCTAGTACTGTATACTGCATCTGAGTATTTTATACCTAGGAAATCCTTGGGAGGGCCAACAAGTTGGAATTGACTTGATAAAACATAATGAATACTTAAGCACAGCATATACTTTAAAGCCAAATGTGATTAAGAAAAATATATCATACCACTGTCAGGCTTCATTCACCCAAAGTTAAGCACTGGCAAGCAATGGCACTATAAGACACAGCTTTAGACAATATGCCCTCTGAATGCCGCCCATACTGTCCCAGTGTTCAGTCCCTCAGCTTTCTAGATCCTCCGCTCCACCATCATTGCCATAAGGATCACCTGGTTTCTTCTCTCCTTCTCCTTACCAAGTAGTGGAAACAAAGATAACAAAGGGACAGATTCTTTCTCCTTGCCTTTAGAGCCACTGTCTGCAGTTTTTTGTTTGTTGAGTAGCCTGAGGATCTCTACACAAGGGCAAATATATTACTGCACCCATATCACCTTGTTGCTGTCTTTCCCCACCCCCATTAACTAGGTTTTAGTGGCATAAAGTAGTCCCATCTTTCTTCTCTCCTTCAAACACACACACACACACACACACACACACACACACACACACACACACACACACACACACACACACACACACACACACACACACACACACACACACACACTTTACTGCTGATGCATTATGAAGTTAAGCTTGAGTCACTCTGGGTCAGTGTTTGGGGAAGCACTGTAGGGAAGCACTGTAGTAGGGAAGCACAATTATGACATACCAAATAATGTTACACTCCTCCTGTCCTGTCTTGTCCTGCTCTGGGATTCTCCGTGTGGTGCAGTGGATAAAGTGATAGAACAGCAATTTACTCAGTCATGGAAACTCAGTAGGGGAGTGGAAATGGTAAAACCACTCCTTAAATATCTTACTTACCTTAAAAACCCTAATAGCTGTAAGTTGGTTTCAACTTGACAGCACAGAACACACAGATACTGGTTATCCTCATTCATTGAGTGAACAGACTTGGAAGGGTAAAAGAGGGTAAAAGAAGATGAAAAGTGGTTTAAAAAAAGAAAGAAGGCAAAAAGAGTCAAGGAAGGACGCAAGTGCCATCATTTGCCATCCCTGCCATTCAGAGGCATTTAAAGTTAACAGGACCCTGAAGGATTTGTTCAACCTTAGTCATGCCTGTGCTTCTTAGGCAACAATCCAAGGCATCCTTAATCTGCACTGCTGTGCCAGCTGACTTGAGATGCACACTGCATATTGCCTTACTTTTTGTGGAACAGATGAAATACCAGGCTTTGTTCTTCCTTTTCAAACAAACAAGGCTTATAGGTAGGTGTGCTTCACCTTCCCTCCATCGCTCTCTTCTGGCAGGGATATCTCAAGCTGATTTAAAAGCACAAAATGATTTCTGTCTAACATTTTGACCTAATAGTGTGATATAGGTACGTATATCAACAGATGAGCAATTTTAAACTTTGCTTAGCAAGTATTCAACCTTTCCCTTTGCTTCTTCTTGGACAGAAGAAATGTTGCAGTATCTTTCATTGCACAAGCTGTTTACAAAACACCCCCACCCCCAAACTGACAGCATAAGCCACAGACCACTTCTAGCATGATTGCATGATTCAACTCAGCCAATATATCACCCCATAAAACTTTCCTATGGTGACCAACAACTTACAGTAGAGCAGAACAAGAGATTAGGCTTAAAATTTAGGAACATATTGAATCATATGAAAGAAGCTATAAAACAACAGAGCAAGACAGTTCACATGCAGAGAACTGGAGTAGCATAAAAGACAGCCAATGATCTAGTAGAAGCTATTGTGAGATACAATATGTGAAGTACAAAGGGCTACCTTACACTGTTTCAGATCATTGATCCAAATAGTGTTGACTTGGAACAGCAAAGTTTTTCTAGCACAGCTGTTGTATTTTATTTTCTCTCTGTGTGTGCACATGCATGTGCATGCACACACACGGCACATTAAAGTCTCGGAGAACCACATTAATGTCTAAGAGAATAAATCCAATATTTACTTGGATTAGCACAAGTTTTCTAAGATCTCAGCTGGATGTCCTGCCCAGCCGTGCCACCCAAACCTTTCTCAAGTGGAGGTGGCTGGATTGAACCTAGGGCATAGTAGATGTTAGGCCTGAAGTCAACCATTTTAATTTTTAGTTTTCTCTAAGATGATTATGCGCGGTACCAAGCAGTGGCGGAGCTGAGACATTTTGCAGCCTGTAAATGTTGCCCCTTCTTCATCTTAGTGAAGATATACAGAACAGAATCCTCCTGAGAGAAACTACATGTCAAAAGGTAATAATGCAGGTGGTTTCGCATTATGTTGGGGTGTATTAATTGGGCTACCAGTCATGTGATGGAGATTCTGCCAAAATAAGTGAGGGGAGCTGCTTGCACAGTTATTCTGCTGTGTGCAGTTCTGGCCATTGTACCCAAGACCAGGAAAGTAATTTATGCAGAGCTTAGATTTTTTTAAAAGAGACTTGAACACATTAGCTTTTACTCTGAAAACTTCCCAATATGTTACTTGTGCTTGTTATGTTTTACTTTATATGCAACATGTTAGCAATGTCTTTTTCCTTTTTTTTCCTAATTTTTCTTCTTCACTACCACAGAAAAATAGACCTAAATCCCTCAAAAAGGAGGGAAGAAACAAGTAAATAAAGACCATAACATGGCTGTGTTAATGGTAGAATGACCAAAACCAAACTTCATTACCCAATAAAGTACATGACTTTGGAAGCAACTTGGTAAGTTCCATCCTCTGATTTTACCTCATGCAACAGACAATCCTCATCTTTGATCTTGCCGCCTGTCATCTACCTCCTTTATCTTTACTCTATCCAAAGAAGTAGTCATCACACCCAAGTCTTCTAATAAAATTGGTTTATTGTTTAACATAGCTTCATCAATTTGTGAGTCTTGTTTATCATTGTCCAACAACAAATCATAAGTCTTAACATTATTAAAAATGGGTATCTCTTCACGATACGACAACGGGGAATAACCGTTAACTTTGTGGGACCATTTGAGTCTGTGAGTCATCAACTCAGGCGTTTTCTCTGCCCACTTCAAGTTTGTGGATTGGATGTTGAACTTTCCTGGTGTTCCCCTTTTATTGAACCATGAACTGTTCTCCGTTGGGGTCTGAAGGGGCTGGGCCCATGGGATTTCTCTGGATTCACTGTACATCTCTGTCTTTCTCTCCTCTGTTCTTTCCCCTTTACCCACGCTTTGTACTCCTTTGCTTTCGCTCCTCAGTCTCCACCAAGTAAGATGGCTTTCTATACATCCATCATCTCCATTCCCTTTCAACGTAGTCACGGAGCATGAATTCTACCCACTCTCCTGTCCAACGGTCTTCGTGGATCAATTCTACAAGTTCTTCCGCCCCCCCTCCTTTCTCTTCTCTTCCCCAACATGCTTCTGCCTCCACCCCTCCTCCTCCCTCCTAATTATCCTCTTCCTTCCCCGCCTGATTTGCACCCCCTTCAGTCTCTTCTTTTATTTCTAGTTTACTTAATTCTATCACTACTGTCTCTTGTGCTTCTGTCTTTATTTGAGAGTCGGACGGTACACTCTCCTGATCATGGGCGAGTTGGTTCTTCACCTCACTTCATCCCTGGCTAAATAATAAATAAAAAATTAAACAAATGATTGTTGTAGGTTTTTCGGGCTGTTTGTCCGTGTTCTGTAGGTTTTTCTTCCTAACGTTTTGCCAGTCTCTGTGGCCGGCATCTTCAGAGGACAGGAGTCAGAACTCTTGTCTGTGACAGACAACCCAAGAGATCCTGGCAAAGTCAGAAATGAGCTTCTGGTGGCAAATGCTTTTACTCTTATATAACGAGGGTTATGTCACAGTGGATGTTCTCTTAGCAAATGAAAACAGCATTCGATGTGAAAGACATTGGGGTCTCAGTGGAAGAGTCTCATATTTTGTGATGTTGCTTAACTCAGTGTCTTCGATAGGCATATTCTGGAGCCTCAGGCAATGCTTCTGGCCAGAGTTGCTAGTAGTGTCTCTGAAGACTTATGCTGAGGAAGAGAAAAGGGAATGCTCACACCATAAGGCAGCATCCCCTCTCCCCCTCCTAACAATGGCGCCTTTTCTTTATCAGAAACGGGGAGGAGGAGGAGGAAGAGGATGTTCTACTTTTCACCCCAGAAATCTGCTTTGACTTTATGTAGAAGCAAATAGGAAGCTGCCTCACAGATGCTTGTCCCACTGGCTCACTGAAGCCAGTCTTATTGAGTTGTCCAGGGTTTCAGGTGGGTCTTTCTCAGTTTGACCTTGAGATGCCCATATTAAAACTGGGGATCTTCTGAATGCCAAGCACGCGCTCTGCCACTGAGGTACGGTAGCTTCTGAAATGTAAAATAAGAAATAGCATTTCATTAAATTCTAATTCTTAATAATGACACCTCAGTCCAGTGTTTTCAGTGTTATACTTACCAAGCTCTGTATGGATGATCCATATTGCTATTTATACGAATTTTTTTTAATTTGTTAGAGTTGGGCAAGAGGCACCACTTTGACAGTTTGTGCTGGTTTGTTTATTGGCCAAATAGGTATCCAGTGCCTCAAAGCCTCCTCTGGCAGGCACCCACTTGGAGACAACATCCTGGCTTCCCTGCCTCATTTCCAGGTGCTGCCCCTGAGTGGGTTAACTTCAGGAAGAGGCGGAGCTTGGAAGCCCCAAACACTTGTTAGGCTGATAAATGAACTGGTAGGTAAAGGTTCCCCTTAACATTTAGTCCAGTCATATCCAACTCTAGGGGGCGGTGCTCATCCCCGTTTCCAAGCCATAGAGCCAGCATTTGTCCGAAGACAGTTTCCATGGTCACGTGGCCAACACGACTAGACACAGAACGCCATTACCTTCCCACCAAGGTGGTACCTCTTTATCTATTCACATTTTTAACATGCTTTCGAACTGCTAGTTTGGCAGGAGCTGGAACAAGCGACGGGAGCTCACTCCGTCGCGTAGATTCGATCTTATGACTGCTGGTCTTCTGACCTTGCAGCATAGAGGCTTCGGTGGTTTAACCCGCAGTGCCACCAGGTCCCTCCAAATGAACTGGTAGGAACCGCCAAACTGGTGGTTTGTACCCATCTCTAAGCCATATACAATGGTGCCCTGCTTGATGCTTACCCCGCATGATGTCGAAATCACTTTATGATGATTTTGTTGCGATCGCTATTGCGATCACAAAACGATGGTTCCAATGGGGTTTTTTTGCTTGATGTCGATTAGGGGCCTGCTTCGCGAACCGTTTGTTCGCTTAACCACAATTTTTTCAGCTCTGCAAAATGGCTTCCCTCCCTTTGCAAAATGGTGGTTTTCCGGATGGAAGCTTCACATTGCAGGAAATTAGAACAGCTGAGTGGCGGGTCTCTATGGGCAATCTTCACTGGACGATGAGGTATTTCCTCCATTGGAACGCATTGACCGGTTTTCAATGCATTTCAATGGGGTTTTTACTTTCGCTTGACGACGATTTCGCTTAACAGCGATTTTAACGCTGTACTTAAAATCTTTTGTCCTTTTTTCATGATCCATTTCCAATTGTCATTCTTCTTTGTGTAAATAACCACTTTATATTTGAAGTGCAAACTTCCTCCATTGGAAAGCATTGTGTAGGAGGTGAGATGAGATAATTTTGGATGGAAATCTAGATGACTTGGTTCATCATCACACAGTTAATGCAAAGGAAAAAGAGTGTCAGTGTGATAGGATACTATTTTGGCTTGCTGAGTTTGGAGAGCTTTCCAGTATTTCTGAAGCTAGATTTATATTTTACTTTACTTTTATTGGACTTATACCCCGCCCCCCCCTAGACAAAGTCTACTCGGGGCGGCTTACATAGATAAAACATAACAATAGACATACATAATAAAATCCTACAAATTATTTCTATATACATTACCAAGATGGGGTAGATTAAACAAACAGAAAAAGAATTAATTGACTGGAGGGAAGGCCTGCCTAAAGAGCCAGGTTTTAAAATGGCTTTTAAAAACACCCAGCGAGGGAGCCAGATGGCCCGGTTTCTTGTTCTTTCCTTTTGGGCCTCTCTCAGCATCAGGCCCTTCAGCGGTCCTTGCTGGCTGTGATGAATGATTTGGGTAGACCTGGGTGGGAGAAGGCGATCTGCCAGGTATCGAGGTCCCAAACTGTTTAGGGCTTTATACGTCATCATTAATACTTTGAAATCAATGTGGAAACGAATGGGCAACCAGTGCAGAGCAGCCAGGGTGGGGGAGATATGCTGATATTTTTTCATCCCACTCAGAAGCCTGGCTGCCACATTTTGCACCATTTGAAGTTTCTGCATCAATCTCAAAGGCAGCCCCACATAAAGTGCATTACAATGGTCTAGTCTCGAGATTACGAGCGTGTGGACAAGAGCAGTGAGGGTCCCTCCCCATCAAGATATGGTCGCAGCTGGGCAATCCACCATAGGTGAAAATAGGTGGAACGGACCACGGACGCCACCTGGGTTTCCATGGTACGTGCCGGGTCCAGATGTATCCTCAAGCTGTGAACCTCACTCTTTGTGGTGAGGGTCGACCCCCCCAAAAGAAAGGGAGTCACCCAGACCGCTGATGGAGGGACCACCCAGTCTCAAGACCTCCGTCTTGTCCATTTAGAGAAATATATATATGGACAATCCTTGTGATGCTGTCTCGTCATTTTGAAACACCCCAATGGCATGTAAGTAAAGGTAAAGGCAGAGGTTCCCCTTGACAATTTGTCCAGCCGTGTTCGACTCCAGGGGGCGATGCTCATCCCCGTTTCCAAGCCATAGAGCCAGCGTTTGTCCGAAGACAATCCTCCGCGACTTAGACACAGAACAATGGCATGTAGAACCTTGCAAATGGTGACATGCAAGTGAAAGGCAGGTAGGAACAAGTGATTGTGGGAAAAACAAAACTGAAGGGGGGACCACTAAGGAAAGGGTAGAGGGCACTGGGTGCAGGGCCGCAGGTCTGCGAATCATTCATTGCCCCTTTCCTATTAAAAAGGGAGGGCCGTGACAGGTTTTTAGTAGACCTTTCTCCTCTTTGAGTCCCCAGTTATGCTCATGCTGTCCATCGGTAGTGCACTGCCCCTCCACCCCATTTATTGCTTGTTGCTAATAATTAAAGTATCTCAAAAGCTTTTCCAATGAATGCTGTGGAGGTCAAGAGCATCTTAATGATCTCTCTCCTCCACCAGTGCCCTCCCCAGCTTGCTGTTGCCCAGCAACCTCCTCCGAGTGTACCACAAGTGCATAGTTCTCTGCTCTAAAGCTTCTATTTTGCTTAGGACAGGTGCATTGTGGCTTCTCTGTTTACCCTGTGGAAAACATTTTAAAGAGAGTGTGGGTCAGATTTCTTTAATTTAGATGCGGCTTGGGGAGTCGTTGTGGGAGAGATGGAGCTGCAACAAGCCTACTGGATTCAATCCTGGGTTATGTGGCCCTGTGACCAATTCAGGAGAGCTTGTCTGCAAGTCTCTTCGGCGATGGGAAAGGAGATTTCCACAGCACCCACAGCTCACCTGCTCCGTTTCTGTGTGTCAGGGTGCTAATAAAGGCACATATGTAAAGCTGGGCAATGGGTATAGGTGGCTTTGGACAGAAAGTTTAGAAATATTGCTTTTTGGGGGACTATAGCTCTTTGGATCTTAAATGACTTGAGTCCAGGCTATTTGAGGGACTATCTCCCTGTATCAGCTTCCCCAAGCTTTACTATCTTCAAGGAATGTCTTTCTGTCAGTCCCACCACCTGCTCAATCCCACCACCTGCACACTAGGTGCAAACACAGGGGAAGGCTTTTTCTTTGGAGGCTATGGGACTCCCATCCATGAAAAACCAGACTGGCCCCTTCTCTCCTGTCCTTCCACCAGCAAGCAAAGACCTTCTTTTTTAAGTAGGCTTTTAAAATGTAAAGCTTGCAAACCAGTTTGCAAGCTTTAGGGAAGCTTGGGAAGAATGGTTCTTTTATCTTTTAAAGATGTGTATTTTGAATTGGTTCTAACAATAGTTTTTATGTTCTGGCTTTAAACGATAAATACGTCAAATCATTTTAAAAATAATGGGTTTTTTATTTTGTAAATTTTAAAATATTTGTTTTTTTTTAAACCATTTGAAAGCTGTCTTGAGTTCCTTTACAAGTAGAAAGGCAGAAGTGAAATGAAATAAACTCTTCAGATGGTCATGTTGGCCAGAGGTAGGAGTGGGGATTTTGTAAGGTAGAACTGGGGGAAATAAAAGGTAAATTTCTAAGCTCTGGTTGGATTCTGTACTTCAGTTTGGACATAGTTTAAGTAGCATTGCTTTGAAGATGGGCAAATATTCTATCTGTGATCTTAGAACGGCAGAGTTGGAAAGGACCCTTTGGATCATCAAGTCCAGTCCTGTCAAGGATGCACAGTGGGAAGCTGAACTCCCAACCTCTGGGTCTGTAGCCAAATACCTAAACCACTGAACTATTCACTGATGCCAAATGCATGTTTCAAAATAGAAATCATAGTTCAGAGTTTGTCCACCGGCGGAGGACTGAGTTTGGAAACTTCTCCATGCAACCATATGCTCCAACACCAAGTTGCAGCTCTTCCCCAAGTTATTTTTGCTGAACTGGTTTGTATGCGTGCCCTCTTTAGCTTTTCCTGCTACTTCCTTATTCTTTTTTTTTTTAATTCTATTTTTAAAGAACTAGTATGGTGTAGTAGTGGCTAAATGTGTGAGATGTCAAGTCCCAGGCTTATGAACTCACTAGGGAACCCATCACCGTAGGGATGTAACTGTTGCTTAAGCCTCAATTCCTTCTGTTGTTCATAGGAAGAAAATATTGGCGTCTCACATGGGACCGATGTAAGAACCATAGGGTTATGTACAGTACAATTTTTTGAAGTTGCCAAAAAGACTTTAAAAGTGCTTTCTAAATTCTGATGCTGTTATTGCTATTGTTATCGTTACTGTTGTTATTCCACCTGGCATTAAAAGCAATTGCAAAAGAAGATGAGCTCCCGCTATTCTGTGGCATGGAAATGTAATTAAATAAATTTCCGAAAGAGATGCAGTAGGTAGATATATGAGAGAGGTATCTCTCCCACTTCCCAGTTCTAGACTCATTTGGTGCCAAACTTGTGAAAGTCAGCCAGCTGAGTATGTTTCTAATCTCTGCTGGGTTTTCAGTTTTAAAAGCTTTTAGTCCTTTGCACAAATGGTACTTGTTTTTAGATCAACCCTATTTTTATGTGATAGTTTTATTCTGTTTTAGACATCATGTATCTGTTTTCTTCCTATGGCAGAGTGGAGAATCTCAGCCCTACTTCAGATTTGAAGGTTTCAGATTTGTCTAGATTTCCTCACATGGCAAACCGTGTATCTCTGTTTCACAATTAATTGAAGTATGTCTCCTAAAGTTTAGTTAGTCATAGTAACAGCTTTAAGCTGAAATGACCAGAATCTTATTGGAGATTTATGTTGACATAATTATGTTATGGGATGTCAAGTCGTAACCAACTTATAGCTACCCTAATAGGGCTTTCAAAGTAAGTGAGATATTTAAGGAGTGTTATGTATGTATGTATGTATGTATGTATGTATGTATGTATGTATGTATGTATGTATGTATGTATGTATGTATGTATGTATGTATGTATGTATTTATTTATTTATTTATTTATTTATTTATTTATTTATTGATACATACATACATACATACATACATACATACATACATACATACATACATACATACATACATACATACAGTTATTTTACCACCCTCTCTGGGCAGTTTACAGTCCATTAAATCACACGTCATATATACTACAAAAACAACACAACAAACACCATAAAAATAGAAAAAGCATTGCCACTAACTAAACCTATCTTTGAATGAAAATAAACAAATTAAAACAGATCTGACTATCTCAGGTAGTAAAGGCACTAATAAAACATAATTTTAAATAATACAGCTGTTACTCATTTCTTAAGAACTCAGAGGGATGGCACTTGACAAACCTCTGTTGGAAGATTGTTCCAGAACGGAGGGACCATGACCGAAAAAGGGTGATTCTTAGTGTTAACTCTTAGGTGTCACCATGGTCTGCAAGGAGTGGGTGGAATGGGTAGCTGTTTTGTGGGATAGACATTTGAACAAAGAATGAGGTCTTAAATCATTCAGTGCTTTGTCAGTCATGACCAAGCACATTGACTTGGGCATGGAAACAAACAGGACTGGGGATGTGTGGGGACCCACAAGAGTTGATTATCTCCCCAATGCTTTTTAACATCTATGTGAAGCCACTAGGAGAAGTCATGTGGAGATCTGGTGTTCACTTTCACCAGTACACTGATGACACACAGCTCCATCTCTCTTTTGTTTCACCTGCAGAGGATGATGTTTGGTTCCTGGAGCTCTGCTTAGTGTTGGTAATGGACTGGACAAAGACCAATAAGTTGAAACTGAATGTGGATAAGGCAGATCTTGCTGTTAGGAAGCTTGCTGGACTGCTTAGGGGGAAATTTACTCACCTGGGTGGGGTTACACTTCCTCTGAAGGAGTCTTAGGGATACTCCTTGACCTGGCATTTTCTATGGAAGCTCAAAAATCAGCTGTGGCCAGGAATGCCTTTTTATCAACTTCAGTTGATTGCCCAGTTGCACCCCTATCTGGATTCAAAATGCCTCATAGCAGTGGTTCATACACTGGTCATATCAACAATAGGCTACTACAATGCTCTCTACATAGGCCTGCCCTTGAAAAAAGTATGGAAACTTCAGCAGGCCCAAAATATGATGGCCAAACTGATTTCTAGGGCTAGCAAATTCAATCAGGTATCTCTAATAGGTTCTGCCTACATTGGTTCCCTGCCAGTTTCTGTGCTCAATTCAAAGTGTTGATTATAAAGCCGTTAACAGTTTAGGGTTCAATACTTGTTAGAACATATCTCCCAGAAAACAGCTACTCATGTCACATGCTCCTCCCGATTCACATTGTTAAAAGTGGCCACATCAGGGGAGGCTAAAAAGGTGACAACAAGGAAATAGGCCTTCTCAGTGGTGGTCTCTATTCTACAGAACAAGCTTCCAACTGAGGTATGCCAGGCTTTGCCCCTCCTGATATTTAACACTTTGGTTAAGACAGAACTATATAAGGCAGGTTTTGAGGACACATCCTCAAATGCTGTTAACACTATTTTTTAAATTTAGGTTTCTTCTTTTTTACTAATTATGTTTGGATTGGTATATTGCCATACTGGCTGTGTTGTTATATGGGGGAGGAACTATAAGAGATTGGGGTTTTGTGTGTTTTATTCTGTAAACTGGCTAGAATAGTGTGTGTTTACTAATGGGATTGTATACACATTAAACAAACAAAAGAATGAATAAACAAATAAACAAATGAATGAATGAATGAATGATGAATGAAATAAAATAAAGTAAAGTAAAATATCTGTTGGTAACGGTGATCAGTCCGGCTGCCGCATTTCAGACCTGCTGAAGTTTCCACACTAACTTCAAGGGCAACTCTATGAAAAGAACATTACAGTAGTCTCTTTTAGAGACGCCCAACATGTGAACCACTGTTGTTAGGCATTTCTTCTCTGGGCAGAGGTTTTGAAACTGCTGGGCAGTTGAAACTGCTGAAAGGCTTTCTTGGCCACAGTAGATATTTGTGCCTCCATAGAGAGGGCTGAGTCCAATAGTTCCCCCAAACTATGGACCTGATCCTTCAGGGGGAGTGTAACTGAGGCCAGGTAAGTTTCCTTCTTATTGGTCTGTTGATCCTCCCAAAAATAAGATCTCCATCTTATCTGGATTCAGTTTTAATTTATTGGCCCTTGTCCAGTCCATTATTGATGCTAGACAGTGCTCGTGTTTAACCAGTTCCACACTCCAGTGAGTTTTCACGGCAGAGCAGTTATTTGAACTCAGGCCTCTGGAGTCCTAGCTGATACAGTACAATTGAATCCGTCAATGTGCACAAAGTTGTGCAACTGGCATGCAATAAGGAATGCAAGCAACAACTTGTTGATTACTGGCTATTTGCTGCCATGTTTACACAATTACATTTAGGCTGGTTTAAATTCCCAATTAGATTCAGGCCAACATTTTTTTAAAAAATTGTCCCATTATTCTGCATTGACTTTCACTCATCGTTAGAATTCACTCCCTCCTTTCTGCAGCTCAATCCAGCTCTCAGGGTTTTAGATTCGCAGATTCTGGGTGTCATTTTATAGTAAACTGCACAGAGAATTTTAGTTATTGGGCAGCATATAACCATTTAGAGAAGATAGGGCACCCCCAGGATAAAGAAATGGCAAATAGTTTCTGAATGTTCTCTATGTGGACAACCCTGAAAAAGGGTCACCATAAGTCAGAATTGAATTGATGGGACATGATTATCATTGTAGCTATTTAAATAAATAAATGTATTTGTGTCATTTCCCTCCAAGGCCTGAGATACAATTATTATCATCTTGAATTCTGAGACAGCATGAAGTTGTAGCCAAGGCAGCTGGTAAGTGCTCAAAGCCTTCCATTTTAAAAAGCCCCTATATTGATCCTGGCAGGTTCAATCAGTCACAATGAATGAGTGCTGAAGAACAACTAGAGCTGGGAGGAAACAATGATTTAATCAGAAGTTCATAAAGTTGGTCCTGTAATTCATTGAGAAATGGCTCAATGAAACGTCTTCTGCCACAGTCATGGTTCTCCAAGTTATTTGTCTCATTCTCCAGTAAATTTATTTGGCAGTAAATTCTGTTAATCTTAACTTTCAATTAGAAATTCAAAAGATGGTCTTGTTAATCTCTGGTTCTCTTTCCCCACCCTTTGCAAAATGATATGCTATGCCTTCAAAATCTTTGGTTTGGTTTTATCTCTAAACCCTTGACTTCAAATAGACTGTGCCTTCAGTTAGAGGTCGGTCCTTTATCTAGTAAAATGCATGGCCACTCTAAAAGAAAAGTACTGATCTGAATCCCACTAGGGAGGCCATTTCATAACTGTGTGGGAACAGTCTTTGTGATGGGCTTCACCTCCTTTGATGTAGGAACATGGTGCTAGAAATACTATGGGATGGTGCACAACCATAACAAGTGAGGGCTAGGCTTGTATTGGATGGGGAGGCAGTCTCAGCACTATGTAGGTCTCAGACTATTTTTTGTTCCATCTGACAATTGCTCATCCATTTCAGGAAATTATTTGATGGCCCCAGTCCAGTTGCTATTGGATGCAACTAATTGCAAACAGCATGTGGGACTTTGGACTCCTTCCACTGGCATTCTGTGCAAAAGTGTTAGCGAGAGCTGTTAATGTGTATCCAACATGTGCTCTGCCACAAAACGCAAAATAAAATGATAGAAGAGGACAGGCCTTTGGCCTGGTTGTGCACTGCTATCGGCTGAACTTTTCCCCCTGAAGAAAGTGTTAGTCACCAGATGCATTGACTCCAGATGCCTTGATTCTGTGAAGCATCATGGATACTCATTCAGACAACCTGAGTTCTGATCCTGTTTCCTTTAATAATTTCTCTCTTCCGTGGGATTGTCTTCTTACTTTCTTCTGCTGGTAGGAGCCTTGAGTTTCTGTTTCTTCATAATGCCGCTCATACTGCACAAAATTTTAGTATCTTTCTGGTATCCCCAGCCTTTACTGATTGGTGCACGGCAGACTAGAGGTGAGAAATTATTGCTGGTTGCATGTCATTTGCAAACTAGAAGGCAGCATTGCTTAATTGCTGAGAACACTGGTTGTCCTAACAGGAGTTTTTACATTTCACATACTTTGCAAATTAGCTTGCTTTGTTTCGCTCTTGGTGAATGGGAGGGAAGCAAGAGCTACATTTGCAAGCATGATTGTTAATCACAAAAGCCTGCCTGCATCACATCTCTGCAACACTAACAGATGTTGACTTCTAATGACAGACTAGCTGTACCGTGGAACTTTTTTATCCATCCATCCATCCATCCATCCATCCATCCATCCATCCATCCATCCATCCATCCATCCATCCATTTATTTATTTATTTATTTATTTATTTATTTATTTATTTATTTATTTATTTATTTATTAGATGCAGTGGCTGGAAAAGTCTGGGAGCTGTAGTACAAAAAAAGGGTAACTTTCCCAAACTCTGTCAGAGTCTGCCTGTAGGTCATTGAGCCCATTAGCTTCCACTCTGCAAACATGTACTTGATGTTGAAAGCCCCGTGAAAGTGCTTATTTCTAACCAACAGGAGCAAATGCTCACCCCTTACTTCAAGGGTGCAAAGTGGCGCCTGTTCTTGTTGACGGATCTCAGTGTGTTAAATTGGGGATCATGTTCTTGGAGCCCTCTGGGTTTGTTTTCATTTGACTCATTAATCTAACTGAAGCTTTGCTTGCCTCAGATAATACAAGGATTAACTGGACAGCAAAACAAACACAAGCCTGAATAACTGCCCAGGTTATCGCTTTTCCCTTCCACCAATAAAATTGAGGGGAAGATTAATAAAGGGGTATACTATATCTTACTCTTTCTGTCTGGTTGCTTTATCGCTAAAATTCCTTGTAGGATTTCATTGTCCAGTATATTGATCAGACTGTCAGAAAACAAATACAAATGATCACAAATCATTATCCCAATACTGATCTCTTATTTGTTGTTTTTAACTGTGGGTTTCACAATTTTCCATTTAGATAAATTGGTGAAGGTTTTGAAGATAACACACAGGGGTGAATTGCACTGTGAACAGTGTGGAAGCAATGAAGAATTCTTAGAAGCCTTACAGGTTTCATTTTTAATCATCCAAATATGTAATTTCTATAGTCTGGCAAGGTCATATTGAGTTAATTGTGAGCTTTACATGTCCTCATAGTTGTAAAGTCTTTTCAAACTGTCTTGGATACTTGAAACATCATCAGGAGAATTCAGGGCTAGTCCAGCTGGAGCATGTGTTCTGTACTGTGCCCTGATAATACTGGTATTTGTTCCCCAGCATTCTAGATGGCACAAGGCTTAAACTACTATCAGCTATAGCAAAGTATGTAAAAAAGTCCTGTTTCCCTATAGATGAAAAGCCATTTCTTGTAGGGGGTGGTGGTATTTCAGTTTGGACCTGTTGTTTTTAAAGCTTTTTTTTTTTTTTTGCTTCCATTGAAAGTTTTCTGTTTAGTGCTAAATTACTAAAGTAGAGGAGAAAAAAAGTGTAGTAAACAAGATCATTTTGAAGGGGTTTAACGATTTTTAAAGTACTGCATCCTGATTGTGAAGGCTTTTGGGATGCCACCGGAATAAGCATGGATATTTTTAGACTGTGGGAACCTTTTAAGCTGGGGAATCTTTATCTTTCTAGATGTTTGGTGTTCAACTTCCAGAAGCCCCAGGAAATATGGCCACTGATGTAATGGCAGAGAGAGAGAGAGAGAGAGAGAGAGCATGCATCCTGCAAAGTTATTGACAAGTTAATGCGTTCTCGACAAAAAATATATATTGCAAAGTTTGTAAAGGTTACTTGCGTGGTCTACAATACTCAGAATCCCCAGCCAGCATTCTGTTATTTGTAAATTGTTCCATTTTCCTGAGAACCTCTTCTGGTTTTGTTTGTTTTGTTGACTAATAAATATGTTCGAACACCTCCAATAAATTTTTGAGAATGACCTAAGTCACCATCTTTGTTGACTGTTCCCACCTGGGCCACAAATAACATATGAGGAAATGCAGTGGGGAAGTCATCAGCATTTCATTGTTGCTGAAGCTGGGAAAGTTTAGCATTGTAGGCACATTCCTATGGTTGGCAATTGCATCCGATTGCCAATTCAAGGTCCTATGAATTCAAGGGCAAGATGAGGAAAAGTTGGAAGGGAAGCAGGCAGAGGCCAAAAGAAACCTGCACTTCACCAAGAATTGCCCCCATTTAGCTAATTCTCACTATGGGATTAAATCTGAATTAGGGCTTTACCATTGCAGATGAGAGCTCACAATGAGGACTGAATTGCTCAGATCAACCTACAAGCCTCACCTGCCAAGGGGAACCACTTCGGCAGTTCTGGCTGCGGGGATTTTTGGCTGTTATCCCTGCAATTTCTTCATTCAGCCTGAACTACTTAGTTTTACACAGGGGAAACTGTTAGGGCTGCCTGGTATTTATTCTTGCACAGTGCAAGGCTTTGGATTGTTGAAAAGGAATAACCACTATGGGGACCAGCAGTAAAGCAAAAAGAAATACTTCCTGTTTATTGTGTAGGAAATCAACTTAGAGATAGTACAAGAGGGGGGGATGATCTTTGAACCTTGTTACTGAAGCTCTTAGAGCTAAGTATTCATACCATGTTTTCCTTTAGCCAAGATGGAAGCACAAAAAACAGGAACATGTCTCAGAGAGAAAAGAAAGGAAGCCTAAGAGCACCAATCTTCATGCTGATCTAGAAAAGACAAGAGAGCAAAACCAAGCTCGGGTCATTTGTCTTCACTTACTGTGCCCTCCTCCACTGATTCAAATAACACACTACATGCACTGATGCTCTATTGCAGCAGATATCTCTTAGATCACCAGGCTGAAATTCTGGCTCTGATACTCATTTCTGAATGGCATGGGGATGTCATATTAACACTGGAATCATATGCAGGAATTTGAGTTCCATTGAAAAAAAAGGCATGTAAAAGCCTTGCTTATGGAGGTGCATAGAGTTGCTTAGGCCTCTTGCTTCCCCAGTTGGTATGGCCAAGGAAGCTATGCACCCACATCTTACAGCTAATTATTGGCTGCTTTGGGTTAGTGAGGAAATATGTTTGGCTACTCTTAGACCCTTCATAGCTGTTGCCTCTCCATGTAGACCGTGAAGGACAGTCCTCTATTTGCAAATACCCCTTGTTGCTTTGAGCGGATTTGGTGGTTTGGTTCCAGGGACAATTCTCCAGAATCCCTCACCCCCTGCTCTGGCACTAAACATCCCCCCCCATTTCTGTTTTGGCACCAGCTGCAAAAAAGATAGCAAACACCCGTAATATTGGCTGCGCAATTTTCCACCAAAATCTAGCAGCCCCAGTTCCTGGGAGGAAAGGAGCTGCAAGCCAACCTGGGGCTGCATGTAGTCTATAGCAGTGGTCCCCAACCTTGGGCCTCCAGATGTTCTTGGACCGCAACTCCCAGAAGCCTTCACCAGCACCTCTGTTGGCCAGGATTTCTGGGAGTTGAAGTCCAAGAACCTCTGGAGGCCCCAGGTTGGGGACCACTGGTCTATAGGCTACTTGTAGCCCTGCCCTTCTCTGTTGGGAGGGCTGTCCAATCTAAGCAGGACCATGGAAGGAGAAAGCAAGGACATCCAAGTTGCCTGTCAGCAGTTAGTATCTGGAGAACAGAGCAAGCAGAGACATAGGTCACTTGGGCCCAGTCTCCCCCACTATGATGAGATGTACAGTGTTGTATTTCTATTTATAGTATTTGTCCTTTTTTATGAATTTCCTCTTTTTTGGTGATCATATTTTATCCTCTTTCAATAATCTATTTGCTTTTGGGCAGGGATGTAAATCCTAGCTTCACTCATTTTCGTGTATGGGAAACAACAAACCAGTTTTCTGTCTTGCCTCAAAAACAGTGAAATCTTTGAATAAATGTTTCTTGCATAGTAATGTTTTAAGCCACCCAGAGAGCACTCTAGCACTATGTGGCAATATATAAGTTGAAATGATGATGATGAGAAGAAGAAGAAGAAGAAGAAGAAGAAGAAGAAGAAGAAGAAAGAAGGAAAGAAAGAAAGAAAGAAAGAAAGAAAGAAAGAAAGAAAGAAAGAAAGAAAGAAAGAAAGAAAGAAAGAAAGAAAGAAAGAAAGAAAGAAAGAAAGAAACCAAAGGCTTAATTTTTGCTGCAGAAGAACAAGCACTCCAAACTAATATGATGAAAGATAAGATTCAAGAAATTAATGCTAACAGCAAATGTTGACTTTGCCAAGAAAAAGATGAAACTGTGTCACACCTCATCTGTGAACGTCCAAAGATTGCACAGATTACAAAATTAGACATGACAGAGTAGCAAAATTAGTGCACTGGTCATTATGCAAAAAAATATAACTTGCCAGTCTCCAAAAACCCACGGGAACATCAGGTAAAGATGGTGTCAGAAAATGAGGAAGTCAAGATCTTGTGGGATTTCCAGATCCAAACTGATAGACACTTTGAACATGACACACCAGACATAGTAACAATAGAATGAAAAAATGTTTGGTTTGGATCATTGACATTGCAATTCCAGGAGATGCCAGAGTTGAAAATAAAGAATTGGAAAAACTAATGAAGTACAAAGACTGGGCAATTGAAACATTGCATTTGTGGATGAAACACACTTCAGTGGTCCCTGTAGTCATTGGGGCTTTGGGAACAATAAAAGATTTCACACAATATTATAAGTAGTTGCAGATTCTAGAAATAACATCATCAGAGCTACAAAAAATACTAGACAATATAGTACTAGGAACAGCATATATACTACGTTGATATTTAACAGATACTTTGGTTTTTGGTTAAAGCTTGTATCTATATAAAACCAGTCAATGTTTTTATAATTTTGATTGACTATGCCTGGTATTTTTGATAAGTAATAATAATATTCACATTTGCAAGAATGAGTTTTGCTCAACAGCACAACTGTAGAATATTACAATAGCTGCTGCCTTGTATGGTCTTGGATGGGTAACTTGCATTTTTAAATCAGTGAACTAGCCCTTATGGTGCTCCCTGACTGTTTGTGCTGTGTTTCAGAAAAGGAAAAAAACTAGCTTTTGGCGTAGACATTTTCTGAAAATTGTGTAAACCTTGATGGGGAAATACTGTTCTGTCTCATTCTCACATTGAAGGCAAGAAGTCTTGTAGAGGCTGCCACATAAAAAATGAATAATTTTGCAAATATTTTTCACATCCCTACTCCTAGGTGTGTTCCAAATTATACTGGAAGAAGTTGTGAATACCTTCTCATACTGAATCTAACATGATATCGCAAAGCTTGTGGCTTTATTACTCTTATCTTACTTTAGATTATTACTGCACAAATGTTACTACGTTCTCATAGTATTTTTGAACTTCCACTTCTGGTGCTAGATGAAATCAGGAAGTTCTACACAAGTGGAAATGTATAAATCCTGCATCCTTGAAGATGAGATCTACAGAATAGGGGCATCTGTCTGAAAGTGGATTGTTTAATGACCTTAGTGAGCAGTGTCACTCAAGCTATTCCCAGAGCTTGCATTCAGTTTTTCAGTAGCTTTACAAGTGATGGTCAAGGAAGTAAACAAAAGGAACTCATGGGGGCTTTTGGCTCTAGAAAAAAAACAGAGAGGAAAAATGCGAAGTTTGCCAAGTGGAAAAGGATGAGGGAAGGAAGCTTTATTGTCGAATGTTCAACAGGAACATTACAAACAACGCAGATATGTGAAAAACAAAACTGGACAACAAGCCTAAGCAAGAAATCAGTATACTTCTAACAGTGCAACTTAACTGATATTTATTTATTCTGGTACTACTATTTATTTTAATCTTACATTTTTTAATCTGTCTTTTTTCCCAAGGAGCGTACATGACTCTCTTCCTCCTTGCTTTACCTTCATAACATGTATTTGTATTTCAGGTATTTCAAATGAGACAAGAGTAACTGCCTCAAGGTTACCCACTTAATTTAATGACTCTGTAGCATTTAGAACTTGGATCTCCCAGGTTCTCGTCCCACTCTAACCACTGTACGACACTGGCTGTCTTAATATCTTAACAGCATGCAGTACTTGCTTGTACAACCAAAGAGGATCAGTAAAACTGTCTCTTGCTAATATTACTCTGATATGTAAAGTTTTCTCTAGTGGCATCATGTCACTAGTTCCTGTTGTTGTTTTCTGGAGTATCCCAGTATCCATGTCAGGGCCACTTCATCTGAATCACCTCAGGGTCAATGACACCTATGTAACTAGATACAGTTTTCTCCACTGGACGAAAGGGTGTGATCTGGCACTGGGGGAATTTTATATCTGTTCCCTTGTCACAGCTGGGCCATTTCCTGTTGCTTTCAGTAGCTGCAAGGTAAAGAGAAGTAAAGTCTTAAGATGTTTGCCCTTGGAGGCCAATGGATTCCAACACATCCCAGGGCGCTCTGAGGAGTTTCTGAATAAGTATAACTGGCACTCTGGTTAAAGTCCTGATTGGTCTATAAAACACTGAGATGACCTGAGCAGCTGACCTGGTTGCTCCTGACCACCTTCTCCTACATGGCAGAGCCTGGTCAGCAACGTTGTTTACATCTGAGAGGAATGAAAAAAACAATGACTCAGGAAGAATCATTAGGGGAACCTACCTCCTCTTGACTATGATCAAACCAGAGCCAGGCAGAAACATTTTGCTGCCTGAGGCAAGATAGTCACTCCACACAGATGCTGAAAAAAAGGAAAATTTGAATCTTCCTTTGACAATGCTGATGGGAACAGTGCTGACAGGATCAAGAGTGAGAACAGACAAAAGAAAATATTTCTTTACCCAATGTGTTGTTATACTGTGGAAATCCTTGCCACAGGATGTGGTGATGGCATCTGGCCTGGATGCCTTTAAAAGGGGATTGGACAGATTTCTGGAGGAAAAGTCCATCTCAGGTTACAAACCATCATGGGAATATATAATCTCCAGGTTTAAAAGGAAGGTACGTCAAACTGCTAGATGCAGGGGAGTAGTAACTGGAGACAGGTATCTAGTTGCCTCTTGTGCTATCTGGTGGGATCATTGTGATACAGGAAGCTGGACTAGATGGCCCCTTGGCCTGATCCAGCAGGGCTCTTCTTATGTTGTTGTGTAAGCTAGTTTAGGTGCTCCAAGGAAATTCTGTTCTCCTGGGCACTTCTGGTTAAGTTTGGAAACTCAGCTGTATTTCCACATAAAATCACCTGCAGATGCTATTCATCAGCATGATGTATGCTGGTTAGAGTGCTGGGTTAGAACTCAGTAGACCTGGATTCAAATCCCTGTTTGGCAATGCAACTCTCTGAGTAACTCTGGACCAGTCATGCTTGTCCTAGTTCACAGGGTAGTTTTGAGGATAAAGTGGGGGAGACTCATGTACATCATCTTAAGCTTATGATAGGAAAAGTGGGTTATAAATGTACCGAACAAAATTTTGATTCCATACATGATCTAGATCAGGAGTGCAAGCATGCTTTATTCTGCCCCAAGGTTAATGTAATACTGTATGCAATCTGATCAATGTAATATGCGGTCTGGATGTAACTGTTATTCACCCCAACCTCTGAGGAATAATCTAAATGTTCTTTTGTGTAAGATAAATCCATTTTATTATTTTTATACTGAGGTTCTGCAAACCCCTCATATCCTAACTCATTTTCCAGGCCTGAGGCACGCTCATTTTACAAGCTCACCATGAATCTCATTCCCATTGTTGCAAAACCACAGCTCCCCCTGGAACAATAATGTAGGGGGGAAGCAGGGGAGGGTTGGGGTGGGACAGGGAAGATTGCTGGCATCACAAGTTTCAAACTACAAACAGGAAACACTCTACATGTCTTCAAAGCATTTTGTAAACACTGGAAGTAGAACAGAATGGAGGACAGCCACTGTGCCAGCCCAAGTGCGCCTGTCCCAAAGCTGCATAAGCTGTCGCAGGAGCAGAAATGTGCAAGGCAGTCCTCGTCTTTGCACAAAAGCACATGCAAGGACATAGCTTGAAAGGTTATGGTTCTGAACTCCCAGAATCCCTACCCCAGCATGGCTGATGGGAGTTGTAGTACAAACAGGTAGTGTTTTCAAGCTGTGGTTGTGAGCTAAAACTTATACCTTGCCTCAAATTGCCTCTTCACTAAAACTAGGGATGGCAGGCAAATTGAAGAGGAAAGTTTGGCAGGTTGTTAAATCAGATGGAGCAATTTGGGCTTTCTGACAGGGCATCAAAATTTAGAAGGCACAAACATATAGTGGTGAATCTACTGAGGAGTTTTAGGAAAATAAACAGCAACCTGTCCCAGCCTTATTTGCTTTCCTTTGTTGCTGCTGCTGTTGTTACTGAAAGCATCCCCCTCTTTTTGGGGTGGGGGAAATACTACATTCTCCTCCTCCATTTTTCTGATGGTCTGATGACCATGGCTCAGACTGGAGTGGTGGGAGGTGGTGTCACTTGTCCTGAGTGTCAACATTGCTAGTTATGGTCATGAGGTTTGGGTATCTTAACATCCTGCCATGTTGGGTCAGGTATCTAAGCAAAGTTTTTTGCTCTATCTATCTATCTATCTATCTATCTATCTATCTATCTATCTATCTATCTATCTATCTATCTATCTATCTATCTATCTATCTATCTATCTATCTATCTATCTATCTATCTATCTATCTATCTATCTATCTATCTATCTATCTATCTATCTATCTATCTATCTATCTATCTATCTATCTATGAATACAGTACAATGTTTTTCTCATTGTTACATCCTTCTCCACACTCCTCAGTAGGTGCTAGCCTTTTCCTGATCATAGTCTACAGGTTGGTGCCCCAGACTGAAAATTTCAGGATGCCATTTATATGGTTGGCCTTATGAAAATTCCAAACGGCTCTACAACACACTAAAGTGTATATTATACACAGCTAGCTGGAAGCTATTGAATTTAATGGGACTTCTGAGCAGACATGTATAGGACTGCAGAGTAGATTAGATCTCCCCATCCCAACAGTAATCCAGCATTACCTCCAGACTGATCATCCAAGAGGTAGTACAGGTTTGTAAAATGAAATTGTTATGGTGTTCCTTGAAAGTCAATGAGACTAACTTGTTGCGCATCATGATAGATTTTCAAGGACCTACAATCAACTTATTTTAGTAGAAATTACTTCCAAATGTGTATATAGCTGTGATAAGGTGCAAATGTGTAGGTTCAAAGACATTTGCAGATGCATAGCAGAATGCTTTAACGTGCTCTAGTGTTTGTCCACTGGACTTCCCATGTTCTTTGTTAGTTGCAGATACATTAAAAACAATAAAACTTCACTAATTAGAGAAGAGGGAAACCTTTGTTATTGTCTCTGAGCTTCTGTAGCATAAATTTCCAGGATTCCTTTATTCCCAGCTGCTGGATTCAGAAAGCTTTTCCTTTTTAAACTTCCTGTTCACACAGGCTGGGGGTGGAAAAAGGGAGAGGGAGGTTAGACATTGGAGACAAAGAATTAACCATTTCCCTTCTCTGACCCATGTCTCCATATGGAAGTGCCAACATATGTGTCTAAGGATATTAAATGATGCGGCACAGCTCCAAAGAGAGGTGGGAGTCGGGTGGTGGTGTCACACCGAAATGTTATTTGGCCACAGCTATGGTGGACAGAGAGTAAACCAGGAGTAGGAAGTAACAGGGGCTTAACAAAGGTATAGCATATGGACTCAGTGCATACATACACACAAACTAACTTTCCTTCTGTGCAGGACTGGATGGTGTTTTGATCCACAGGAGCCATTTGTACAGCTTCTCTCTCTCTCTCTCTCTCTCTCTCTCTCTCTCTCTCTCTCTCTCTCTCTCATAGCAAGAGGAAGCTGGGCAAACAATCTTTGTGTTTTGTCACTCACTCCTTCCTCCTATAGAATTTCTGTCTGTGTTCTCCATCCAGATACAAAAAAGGCAGAGGGCAATCTGCATTTGCAGAAGAAAGAGGTTAGCATTGTTCCCCCCAGAGCTCAGAAATGTTATTTTTCAACAATACCTTCTAGCATTCCCCAGCCAGCATGGCCTATAGACAGGCCGGCTGGGGATTTGGGGAAATGAGATCTAAAGAGGTAGCATTTTCCACTTCTAGTTTTCTTTGCCCCATAGAGTGTACAACTCAGAGAGATCCTGTCTCAGAACACCTTATGCACACTAAATATGCTGCAAAGTAAAAGCAGAAACACTTCTTCCCCCAATACAAAATTCTGGAACAGGTTTCTTATGGCACCAAAGCATATTTGGCATTTTAGTGTCTTACAAGAGAATAGTAACGTCTTCTTCAACCAGAATTCTCAACTGATTTAACAGTGGTTTCCTTCTGCTTCCTGTCCAGTATTAAGCAGTATTCACATACGACACAAATTGTGGGGAATATGTACTTTTCAGGATAAAACCTGACATTAATGGCAGTGATAAGCATAATCCTGCCCAACTTTGCCTCAGGCTCCCTTCCCCCTCACCACCACAAGATCTACTCTAAACCAGTGGTTCTTAACCTTTGTTACTCGGATGTTTTTGAACTGCAACTCCCAGAAACCCCAGCCAGCACAGTTGGTGGTGAAGGCTTCTGGGAGTTGCAGTCCAAAACTCCTGAGTAACCCAAGGTTAAGAACCAGTGCTCTAAACAATCCCGCCATGGTGCTTTCTCATGCTATCCCAATAGCAGCAGGTGACCACAAAAAGATGATCCCTTAAGTGATGCAAAGGGCAATGCAAATTAATTTATTCAGATCTGTATCCTCATCATCTCATTTGCATATTATCAGTCAGTCTGTCTTTGATAACACAGAGGACGGGTAACACACTGCATGAGCTATGTTAGGATTGTACTGAAAGTGCAGATTGTTTATTCAATATATTGAACTTCCATTTCTAACTTTTTAAAAACCAGTCAAACAACCACCACAACCCATCATATATATATATATATGAATATTTATCTGCCTGTCTAGTTATTTAGCTAGCTGCCTGGCTGGCTAGGTCGGTGGTTTAGGTAACTGGCTTGCAGAGCCAGATGTGGTGACTTAGATTCCCCACTATGCCTCCTATGAGTAGAGCCAGCCAGTATGGTCTTGGGCGAGCTGCAGATTCCCAGGGTGCTCCCAGAAGAAGTAAATGGCCAACTACTTCTAAGTAGAACCTTGAAAAAGGGTCCCCATTAATCAGAATTGACTTGATGGCACAAGATCTGTTCTGTTTGTCTGATTGTCTTTTAAAGTTGAAAAACTGCAAGTGATCTTATGGCATTACTGGAGCTGACCAGTTGGCAATGCACACAGCCAGCTCTGGCTGCGAAATGGAAGTATACCTTGGCAATCTCACTAGTCATATGATGTTCTAGAAATTCTCTTGCACAACTGTATGCTGCATAACGCTGTTGGTGACATTATCAGCCAATGTCAATTTTTTTTTTTTAAAAAAAGCTTCCTATTCATCCTGAAGGTTCTGTGACTCCTTTGGGATCCTTTTTATCCTGGGAAAGCCTCTGAGAGCCATGGAATGGGGAGAGAGTTTCTAATATCTGAAAATTGCTGCTGGTAGTAAAATCGTCCCACCAGTAGCAATTTTAAACATGAAAGATTTCTCAAGAATCCTTGCATTGCTGGCATCCTTAAATTATTTGCATCTTAAAGATTACATACCTGGACCAGCAGATGTAGTAAGCAATAGACATTTAGAGCATTTGATGCAATTTAAAGTAATAGATGCAATGCAATGCTAATTTCCTTTTCTGCTTTCAGGTTACTTACATGCTTTGGATGTGTTTGCGGTTCAGTCTGCAATATGTCGTGTGTATATATGGAATCTATCCGGATGTAAACTTATGATGAATTAATTCTGTCTGTAGCTGCTAACCCAGGAAAGCTCAGCTGGAAAGCCATAAATTAGCTCTTCCTTCTGGTGGCCATACCCAGGATACTACAGTAGGTCTTTCACAATGAAATTAGTTCTGTCCAGTATTTCATGCTGAACAGGTTACCTTGAGGGTAGACCCTGTGCAAGTTCCAGGTAGAGTGCTTCCCTCCTCCAGGGGTTTGTAAATGGCAACCAAATAATTATTTCTTTGGCTAACACAATCCTAGATTATGTATAAGAGCAATGATATTGTGCACTTTGACATTATTCAAAGAGGAAAGCAGCTCATGTTGGCTCCAGCAGCACCTGTCCGCCTGCAGCTTCCACTATTATTATTAAAACAAACAAACTAGAGGCAAAACTCACAACATGCCTGTTGAAAATGAGAAACCCAGCTTCGTTGGGTTTCTTTAAATCAGCATGCAATTTGCTGAGATGGTGAAGCAGACAGCACTTTTCTTGAGGGAAACACAGGAGGGAAAAGATTTAAACTACATGTCTCCTAAACGCTCAGCAGTGAAGGTGTTTTGCACATACAGTATCTATAGTACTCTTCCTTTCAAAAACATCCAGGGTGGTTTGCAAAAAGCAAAACACAATAAAACAGAGATAGCACAGTTTACGTAACACAGTTTACAACTGTAGAAGGTATGCTAAAAATAATCACAGCAGAAATCAAAACATGTATCAAAGGTTTGAAAAGCCTGGGAAAATGGGCAGGGGAGGTCTTAACGGCTCCTTAAAGACATTGAGGGAGGAGCTAAGGAAACCTTCTGGGGGAGGAGCTCTAACAGTAGGGGACCAGGAGGCCTATTGCCACCTTCCCCACTTCAGATGGTGGGAGGTTGATTGTAGCTTAAACAAAGAAATGCATGCAGCTTGGGAAAATTATTTACTTGGAGTACAGTTCCAGGAATGGAACTACTACCTATTTAGACAGGACTATATTCCTAAATAATAGTCCTGGCTTGAGATCCGAAAGGCTTTGTACGTCAAATGTGGTGCTTTGCATTTTAAGTGATGTAGTCATTTGGTTGGGGTTTAGAAACAGATGCTAGAGCTACTGGCCAACTTGGGCAACTTATTTCAATTATTAAATTATGACTTTATTTTTATCACACTTTCCCCCATGCCAAAACTAGAGAGATGAGGAAGGGTTTCATCCTTTTCTAAGTTGCAGTAGAGTTCACTATGTTCTACTTATCCATGCTTCTGTACCTTTAATAACAACTTATTATGCAGACTTTAACATATGACAATGCTTTCTTCAACATTGTGGTACGCCATGTTCTGCAGATGTCTATAGATTAGAACATCGGAGGCAAAGGAGCAGGCCACACCAGATTTTTCTAATCACTTGGCAACCCAGATTTCTAGAAGAGACTGGAGCTGGGTGGTGCTCTGGCTTTGACTTTTACAAGTTACAGAACAGTGGATAAAGGTCATCTTCACTCTCAGTTAGGACTCATGCTTATGGAGCTGCGCTGATAGATAAACATGCTTTAAAGGGACATTGTAATAAGTGCATATTTTCACCAGTGGAGAAATTCAGAACATATTGGCCAAATTTAGGTTTGGCTTTATTGGTACCCTCACCTGAAGGGAAGGTCCTTCTATGTATGCAGCAGAAGGGTGATTGGTTTTGCCCCTCTAGCGACATCATCCTGCACTGAATTGGATGCATGTTATAGAGGGCTCTCCAACCTGCAGGAGCAGCTTTTTGCAGTCTCAAAAGGATTTAGCGGGAAGGAAGAGGCAAAAAAGTCCCATTCCATTAACAAACCTCCACTTCTAGTTCTTACAATTTAATTTATTATTACCTTCATATAATATGCTACATCCTCCTTCTTCTTGCGTTGCTAAAGTAGCTAACAAAAAGCTAAAAGTCTTGCACACAACCTAACAGTATTTTTTTAAAGAAAGGGGAGAAAATTAAAGTAATCCATTCCATACTGGTGAATCGTATCCTACAGTCTGGAATGGAAATAAAAATGCAGTCTTTGGTTGGCGTGCTCAGTAACCTCAAAGAATGCCTGGCAGTGGTGTAAAATGGAGCTCAATCCTTCTTTTTCCCAGGAGTCTGCTCTAGCTTGCAGAAAGACACCACCAAGGTCAATCTGGTCTCCGTAAGGCTGTAGAAACAGCACACAGAATAGGACTTCAGTGAATGTTTACCATTAAACAAAGTCACAGTTCAGTGCAAACAGAGATGCCAGGCTCAGAGTTTCATGCCTGTCCTGGGAAAAGCAGGATACAAAACAAAACCCTAGTACTGTACAGTTCACTACCCTAATTGCATTGTTGAGGGATCTTGAAGGTTGGGAGGCGAGGAAAGAATGAGCCACAGTTTAAGAGTTACCTTTTCAAGCTTCATGATATCAAGTATTTCTGCAAGGACAGTGACATGCACATCTTCCTTCTTCTCTGAGTTCAACTACATAATGTTTTAATGTGCAGCAAGCCATTCATCTGTTTCCCCCCTCACTTGTGCACAGCTGAATGTGTATGGGCTCCCAATCTGGATCAGGATTCCTGTGCATCGGAAGGGGAGGATTAAATCTCCCACCCATCTCTTTTCTTAAATCACCACTCTCTTTCAGGGTCTGGAAAAAGTCCTCCATCAGTTTTCACCCAAACTTTTCATCCTGTTCAAAGCTCATTTAAAAGGTATGTGTGTGTTTGGGGGGGGGCAATGGATTTTGGAAAACAACCAATGGGGCACTTGGACCTGCCCATACTGTTCACTGTATGGACTGGAGACCCACATGTTTAGCTGTAAGTAAACAAGAAAATAAGGGTGAAGCATGGAGTATGTATTGATCGCAGAGCTTAAGAAAGTTGCTTTTCTGGACTACAACTCCCAGCCATGCTGGCTGTAGATTTGGGAGCATTATAGTCCCTCAAACTGATGTTTCCAAATTCAGATTTAATATAGTCTGAGGGTTTTGCCCTCATTCAACCTCATCTTCTCTACAGTGTGTTTTGTATTTGCGGGGTCTATGTCTAAATAAAATTTAAAACTTTGTAGAAGGAATTTCTGAGACAAAAGAGGAAATGTTCTAAAGTTCATTTCCTCACTTTCTGAGATCCAGTATGTCCAATAGCTTTGTGGTATTCAGAACTGTTACGTTGTTGAGTCTCTCCCATTCTGTTGCCCTCTGTTTCACTATATCTTCGATTTATTATTGCATGCTTGAACCAAATCAGGATGAGAAAAACTGGATGATTAAATTAGATTTTTCGTTTCTCATTTCACTAACCACATGAACCATATTTTCCAAGGATACTGCAGAGTGGCATAGAACTGCTACAGAGTTAATAGGAAAATATAATATTGAAAGTTTTACAAAACTGTATGAGTGAATACTGCTTGCCTCCAATGGTGTCATCTCTAGCCACAAGTAAGGGGGCACCTGACAGAGGTGTATCCAATGACGCATAGTGTACGGGAAGAAGAAAGTTTCCTCCCTTCCTTTTGCAGGACGCTATAATCCTTGAACATTCACCGAATGTGAATAGAAGGAGATTCAGGACAGATGAACGAAGTATTTTCTCACATAGGGCAGAAGAAAACTATGCAATGTTCTTATACGCTGTCAATACAAAATGTAATGATGGCAACCTACTTGAATGCTTTAGGGAAGCAAAATAAAATGCTGAAGGATAAGGTTACCAGTGGCCACTAGCCATGATGACTCCAGTATTGGAGGAAGTATGCCTCTCAGTACCTGTGACTGAGAGAGAAGTGCAGGAAAGTATTATGGTGCCCATGCCCCGCTATGGGCGGCCCATGGGCATCTGACTGGCCGCTGGTGTGACCAGAATGATGGCCTAGAAAGGCCTTTTGTCTGATCCATCAGGGCTCTTCATATGGTCGTAGATTCACTAAACGTATCCATTAAATTCACGCAAGTATATTGACCCCGTAATCATTATTACAACTCCAGTGCTAATTAAAAGAGAAGCCTGGGGCAAAATACTATAGTTTAATTGCTAGGAAACTGTGGCATTTTCAAGGCTTTTAAAGTCATAGCATTCCGCTTACACAACCTGTTTTTCAGATTGGTTTGCCAGGCACTCTCCTTATTTTATTTTCAGCATGGTATGTAAAGTTCTTTATTTGCCCAGGTGCATATTTCAGTAATGTATTTATTTTATGCTGAATTTTAAAAGCTCTTCTATGTCTTGGCTGCTTTAAGGCTTCTTTCTATCATGATTAACCAACTTACTTTTATGTTTTGTTGACTGTTAGTACTCTTTATGCTGGCTTTATGTAAGCTGATTTGGCAGTCTTGCTGGCTAAACAGCAGGGTAAAAATAACTAAAAGTAAACAAGCAACAAACAAATAAACATCCATGAGAACGATGAAACGTTGCCTTGTAGACAGTTGCCTGGATTTCCTCCAACAAATTTATATGAACTATGCATTGTTATTGGCCATAGTGATCTCCGTAATACTTGAGTGATTAAGGTAATCTCTCTTTAGTAGTTCACCCACTTTATAGATCAGCTGGGTTCTGTCATCTGGAGATCAGTGGACTTTGATCTCAATGCAGCGGCTGCTCACACTGGAGCCTTTCTTTCATCCTACCACCCTTGCTCAGCTTCACTCTACTTTGCTCCTGCCCTGCCTCATTTTGCCTTTTCTTGTGCAAAACTGGATGCTTCCACATTACATCTTTGTTGTGCAACCATGTTGCATCATTGATGGAGTTTTGTAGAAGTCATTACCTTGTCACCTTCACTCATTTCCCTAGTGTTCCTTCTGCCCTTTTTCATACCGTGCTTCCCTGAAAATAAGACAGGGTCTTAAATTAATTTTTGCTCCAAAAAACGTATTAGGGCTTATTTTCAGAGGATTTTTTTTTCATGTACAACCATCTACATTTATTCAAATACAGTCATGTCATCTTCTTCTGGTTGCTGCACAATGGTGGAGGGCAGGGTTTCACTTAACTGGGGCTTATTTTTGGAGTAGGGCTTATATTTCAAGCAACCTGAAAAATCATACTAGGGCTTATTTTCAGATTAGGTCTTATTTTCGGGGAAACACGGTACCAGAAAAAAAATCAAACTGCAGAAGAAAAAAGGGACTTCCTACACAATATCTTTTCAATGACAGTGATAAGAACATCCAAAAACAGTAATGTTTCTACCTGCACTCTTGGCTGTAACATATCAGAGACCAAGGAGTTATTGGTGCAGGCAAGATGTTATATATACTATATAGTAAATGCTGTTTTCTTGGTCTTCTTGTCTAGATGAACTCAATGGTAGAGCCACCATAAATTATATGCAGGACATCCAAGGTTCAATTAATGGCATTCTTGAGTACATCTGAAAAACACCTCTGCCTGAATTTCTAAAGAGGCACTGCCCACCAGTGTTGACAATACTAGGCCAGATGTATCAGTTATCAGACCTGGTATATAAGGCATAACATCTCATGTTTTTCCCTAAGTGATTATCTATTGAGTTTCATGTCCACCCTGTCTGTCTGATGGCTTCAAGCCTGGTAGTGATTTCTACTAGATGAAATACAGAGGGGGCAGTCAACAAAGTGATAGTTCCTTTGAGGAAAGTACAGTGGTGCCTCGCTTAACGATTGCCTCGTTTAGCGATGAATTCGCATAACGATGTGGTTTTTTAGAAAATAATATGCACCGTATAACGATGTTTCCTATGGGCGATTTTCACTTAGCGAAGTTTGGGACCATGCTTCGCATAACGAATGCGATTTTAGGTCCCCTGCTTCACTTAACGATGTTTCTTTTTTCAATTAAAAAAGTGTCTTAGAAGGGTCAAAAACGGTTCTAAATGCTTGGATTCGTTAGAGGACCCCATAAGTCATGTGCAAACCTGATTTGGCTTTCATCTGACGTTTTGTTAATTTATGGTGAATTTTTTTTTCGGCCCATAGGAACCAATGGACCTGTCAAAATCTGACAGCTCCATGCTTTCCTATGGGGGAGAAAACAATTCACCATAAATTAACGAAAGTTCAGATCAAAGCCAAATCAGATTTGCACACGACGTAGGGGGTCCTCTAACGAACCCAAGCATTTAGAATAGTTGCTGAGGCTTCCTTAATTTTTTGTGAATTTTTTCTTCCCCCATAGGAAATAATGGAGCTGTCAGATTTTGACAGCTGTCAAAAGTTGGGGGGGAAAATTCACCATAAATTAACGAAAAGTCAGATCAAAGCCAAATTAACTTTTGCATCCGTTTTAGAGGGTGCAGAAGCTAATCCAAGCATTTAAAACCATTTTTGACCCTTTTATGACACACTTAAATTTGCAAAAATTGACTTCGCAAAGCCATTGAAATGTATTGAGTCAGCTTCAATACATTCCAATGGAGGAAACATTGTATCGTTTAACGATGTTTCCTATGGGTTTTTTCGCTTAAGGACGGCAATCCGTGCCTATTGGAACGGATTAACCGGTTTCCAATGCATTCCTATGGGAAATGGTGTTTCGCATAACGATGTTTCACATAACTTTTTTTTTTTTGGAACCAATTAAAATCGTTATGTGAGGCACCACTGTATTTTCTTCCCCAGCAGTCATTAATCTGAATTATTCCAATATGGACTATCTTTCTGGCTCTTGACCAGATACATTGAACATTTCCTGGGTCAAAATTTATGAAAACAGGTTTTATTGGTATCTAATTTTAAATATTTAAATTGTGCAAATCTTCAGTGTTTTCGCTTCCCATGCATTGCCTTTCTTTCCTTGGACTCCAGCTAGATTGCAAGTCAATCTTTCTTTATATTTCCTGTATAAACCATTTGGGTGATCCTACCTAATCAGAGATCATTTAAGGAAAATGATGGCAATGGAATGTTATAAGACCAGTGCCATTTGGGTGCATGATAATATCTGAAAGCTGAAAATGAGAAGAGAAGGCAAAATCTGCCTACCAAATCGTACCTTCCCTAAAAGAAGATTTTCATGAAGGGTCTTTCAAAACCTAAAATCATTGTTTTTAGAAGTCTTCAACAAGGAGCCTTAGTTACCCATGGTGGCTGTGGTAACTCATTTTACTGTAACATTACAAAAAGAGTGATTCAGGGAGAATGGAATGTAAATGTACACCTGCTCCCTCTGTTTAGGTTCTTCAGAAAATATTATGAAGTCTGCCCAAGAGATCCAGATTTGGAGTGCCATATCCTAATAGACTGTCCCCACCAAATAACAAACAGAATATTGTTGATCTGTTCAAGTCGTAATCCTCCTTCTTAACCACCTTTCTGGGAAATGCCAAAGTTTTGATCTGGTTATGTGCAGATGTCCTTTCAAGAGTGTTATGTTGGATTTTATAATTTAACTCGTTCCTTTCTTCCACTTCTAAGCAGGAAGCTGAAGCAATGTTGTGCGTGCAGTGCATTGGGGAGTATGTGAACTATGGAAGGAAAGACCAGAATTGGCTTTCTGCTGACTTCTTCCACCACACACACTTTTCCATGCTGGTACATGAACGGTTTAAAGTAGAACTATGTCCATTCCCACATTTGCTTTGGAGAACCTTTCCAGACATTGTCTCCAACAATATCTTATTTCTGAAGCATTAAAAGGCCCTTCTATTCAAATGCAAATTAAGCCCTTCCTGACAACAAATGTTGAGTAATTTTGACGTCAATTCAGGAGCTGTAGCCGGACATTCCAAGAATAGACCTGCCGTTTGGGAAAGGAGCAGAGAGGAAGCAACTGCAGATACTTGATGGAAGCAATCATTTGGAAGCTGTCGAAAGATGAGCCAGAGAGGAGATAGCAAGCAACCTCCAACAAATGAATGTGAACCATGTAGGGCCACTTCCTTTGAAACATCTTGTGAAGTTAGAGACCCAATATTGTGACAGTATGATGGTCTTCAGTTGAGGAACGTGCTATGTACAAACTTTAGTCCTCCAATCTTAGTAATGCGAAGTGTTAAAGGAATGGTATGAGTTTAAATCAGTTAATCCACTGGCCAGAATCCTGTTAATGTTTGTATACAGTTCATGCAGCTTATTGCATATAATTGGCACCAATTGATAAAGTGGTGGGTTGTGTCTCAATCACATGCCTGATCATGTGCCCAGTTGCACAACTGAGATGTGCCCCAACACTTCATCAATTAGCAGCAGGATAAATAATACTACTGTTAAAGGCATGCAGTCATGACTTCTGTTGCCTCTCCTCATCCTATGAGAAGCTGAGGAAATAGAGATCAAAACATGGTGTGCAATTCACTTGGACACAACTTAGAATTTGGAAAAACATAACCTCTCTTCTTGTTTTCAGGGGTCCTGTCACTCTTGTGCTCTACAGAGATCACAGTCATTGTAGATGACTTTTCTAACTTGCTTGCTCCTAAGCTAAAGTGAAAATGCCTTCAAGGCAAACTGCCTCTGTTAATTGCACCTCTTTTTTTTTTTTTTAAAGCTGCTATATTTCCATGGCTACTATATTAATTATGCAAAGATCTCGGCTGTGCTCTTTTATTTATTTCAGTGATTTACTGAAAGCATTTCTCTATTATTTTATCTTGTCTTATCTTACTATGTTCAAATATGAATCTACTGACAATAGATTGTGTGGTTGTTCACACAAGATGTGGTGTCCGCCTGAAGTTTATGTACTAATTCTAAAAACTGCTTCCTGCTTCATATTGGCAGTATTTATTTATTTATTTATTTATTTATTTATTTATTTATTTATTTATTTATTTATTGGATTTATATACCGCCCCATAGCGCTACAAGCACTCTCCGGGCGGTTTACAATTTTAATTATACAGGCTACACATTGCCCCCCCAGCAAGCTGGGTACTCATTTTACCGACTTCGGAAGGATGGAAGGCTGAGTCAACCTTGAGCCGGCTACCTGGGATTTGAACCCCAGGTCGTGAGCACAGTTTTAGCTGCAGTACAGTGTTTTAACCACTGCGCCACAGTAGTGTGCAAGTGTGCAAGACCTGACAAATGACGTTAAAGATTTTAGCAATTGGGGAAGTATTCAATACTTCAGGAAAACCTCTGGTTGATGAATGTGGGATCTTGTGTTTCTCTGTCCCCAATTCAGATTGTCAAGAAATGGGCTGATATTGCTGCACAATATTGTGCCCATAGTGCCAGCTGGAAAAAGGAGGCTACATTTTGCATAGCAAAGGGCAGCCTGAATGTTGAGGACACCAATGTCAACAGTTAAGATGGTCTGCAGAGTATCTCCTTGTGCTCCCCACCATTTACAAAGAGATACAAATCAGGTGTCTCTTTATGAATGGCTGAAGACAGCCCTGGCAATTGCTCTGTGTTTGGGTAAGAAGTGATTGAAAAACAGCCCTGGCAATTGCTTTTTGTTTGGGTGAAAATTGGTTAACTGATGGGAAAAAAAGGAGTCAATTTCTGGTATATTCCCCACTTTGGTGTCTCTTCATGAATGTAGACCATCCTGGCAGCTAACATTGGTGTTGTCAACATTTAGGCTACACTTTGCTATATAAAGTTTGGCATTCTTTTTCCTGCTGGCAACACAGGCATGATATTGTGCAGCAGTATCAGGCTGTTGAGATTACCAGTTGTATGGGGAATAAATGTTGAAATGTTTAACAAAGTTGAAATACATAAAGATGATATAAAATTACAGCCATAGGAATGTGAAAATATAAATATAACATGAAGGTTTGAACACTCATGATGTATTGCTAGAGGCTACTTTAGGACATGGAAATGTAACCTTGAAAATAGAAAACAAGTAATTGTTTAAGCAGCAGTATATTGAATGTCCAATAGAGGCAATTGAGGAGTAAAAAACAGAAGTGTCTTAAATCCCATATATATCTTTAACTAAGCAGAGGGCCATTGTTTCTCTATGGGGATTACTTCTCATGTGAAGAACAATGTTAAATGAATAGAAGTCTCTGCAGAGACAGACTCAGTGAGATTTTGCATTGACTCCACTAGCTTAGGAAGGAGAAAAAAAATTAGGAGGAATGTTCTTGTTTCCTCTTATCAGAGAAGATTTGCTTGGGTAGCAGAGTTTATGAAATTTTGTATAAATGTTAGCTGTGACAGACTGCCATAGACTCAAACTAGCAAGGAGTATTATAAGGTTCTGTGGTGATCTATGAGTATTATTTGAGTATCATACTCTTGACCTGACATTTTGAATTGTGAATAGAGAACCACAAATCCCACATTCATAAACTGGAAAGTGTGGTTTTGTTTTTTTTGAAGAAGAATTGAATTTTCTAACCTTTTCCAACAGCTGAGGGCAGCAGGAAAAGAGGAAGACCAAATATGAGATGGCTTGCCTCCCTAAAGGAAGCCACAGCCTTGAGTTTACAATTGAAGACAGGACATTTTTTGAGATCACTAATTTGTAGGATCGCCATAAGTCAGAGGTGACTTGACAGCAGGTAACTATAACAATTTTCTGACTATATATGGCAAAATGTCTCCTTTTCTGGAGAACTGTTACTCTATCACTCCATTAGGGATTGGCACAGGGGCGTGTGGAAATGTTAATTCAAAGCAAACAAACAAAAAGCTTGAATTTGTGTCTCTCTTATAATTGTATGGTTGTGACTGCGCAGAAGAGTGTGTGTGTTGATAAAGATGTAACGTCAGTGGAAGTGAAGAGCCTTTTCTTTTTTTCACACACCCCCCCCCCAAAGATGACATGCCTCTTCACACTTTCATGTGCCTGTAATTTCTCTGCATTCTACCACAAGAGACAGCCAGCACTTCACAACAAACTCATTAAAAACAAAACAAAACTGACCGGACTTTTTGACAGATCCAAGGGGAAAAAAATAGTTCCTTTCGGCTTCCTGTTCACATCCCCTGATGTTTTAAAATAGCTGTGACCTATGGAAGTCTCTGTGTCTTGTCAGTAACATTCAGCAATTTTTGTTCCCCTTATGCCACAAATTGTTTGTCCGTTCCAAAGCAAACTTGTAAAAATCCAAGGCTCTTAGATGCTCAGATGAAAGGAAGCTTCTCCAGAAGCTACAAGCTGTCCAATAATGAAAACACAGAAGTATAGCTTCTGCGCAGTTTAGAAAGGACCGCCTTGAAGTCGCTTCCTCCCAGCAGTGTAAACTCCAAGCCCACGTAGGCCAGGCCTCTATCCCTGAGCATTTCTCGGGTTTGTTTTTACTTGGAGATGGAACTTGGAAAGGACTCAGGCCTCTACACAGGAAGCACCTGCTTTTAAAGTGACGACTGTCTTATCTGACCCAGTCACATCAGGTGGCTTCCTTGTTTACATTAGCAATGGGTCCCAGCGGCCCTCCCGCTTCAGCCATCATTGGCTGATTTGCTGGCTCCTTTTTCCAGCTTGCTCATTGATCTGAAGAGAAAATCATTTGCAGACTTTCCCAGCAAAGAACCTCACATGTCCGTTTCCTTTTTTCCTTATCCAGAAGTAGAATTTGGGAGGGAGCTCTTGGCCAGTCCTTGAAGGGAGTGGCAAGACAGACGTAATTCCAAGAGGTTGCTAGACATCTATTTGGAGATGGATGGGAGAAGCCACATTGTTTGTCACCCACTACAACAAGATGCCCAGAAAGGTCTAATTAGGGTTCTGAGGATGAACAGCTGATCTTGAGGAAAAATGAAAAACAAGGGCTTAAATGCATCTCAGTTGTAGTCTTATTGGTCAATGAGAAATTGTCTTTCAGGATATATTTACACTGAGGACTTCTGCCGATAGGCATTGGGCAGTGGCTTGAAAAGTGTAGGCTTCTAGTTTGTTTGTTTGTTTGTTTTTAAGCTAGCAAGTAAACAATAAAAACTAAAGGGCCAGTCATTATTCATTATGCATTAATTTATGAATTATGCATTAATTTATGGGAAATATGTTAGTATTTAGTAGTTTAAATAGTACTTTTAAACCAAATGTTTAATTAAAAATAAAAAGAAAGTTAAAACCCTTAAAATAAAAAATGGTCCCATATTCATGAAAATTACCCTCCAGAAGCAGCGTTGTGGAAGGAACAAGCAAACATTCCACACACATCCCTAAATATTGGCATTACAAGTTGTTTCATGAAAGGGATATTGTCATGTGCCATGACTGCGAAAATATAACATTATAGAGAATGTCACTGTTATTGCTCAATAGCCATCACTTATGAAAAAAAAAATCAGAATTATGTAAAGAAAGGGGGCAAGAGTTTGAGCCCAAGGAAAGCATTTTGTCCTGTGACTGAATGATGAAAGTCAGGCTTCTTCTCTGCCAAAGCAAGGGGGCTCAGGGAATCAGTCTTTAGTCCACAGATTTTATGCAAGAGAGTCTCTTTACTGCTCTGCTCCACAACCTGAAGCTAATACACAAAATAACATAAGAAAAGGACTCTGCCAGAGGCTGAGGAACTAATAAAGACATGGGAGACAAGAGCTGCCGGCTGGTATCGTATATTGACTAAGGCAGTGGTCCCCAACCTTGGGCCTCCAGATGTTCTTTGACTACAGCTCCCAGATGCCTTCACCACCACCTCTGCTGGCCAGGATTTCTGGGAATTGAAGTCCAGGAACATCTGGAGGCCCGAGGTTGAGGACCACTGGACTAAGGGACAGAGGAAGCTATGAAAGGGGATGCCCCTGCTTTCAATCAGTCCTGTGCCATTAAACACCACTGCATCTTTGACTTCACCTTCCCATATGCAATATGGCTACAATGCTATTGGCCTACCTTATAGGGTGAGAAGATTACTGTGATAATGTATATAGGTTTTGAATTCAGAAATGTCAGATAAATGATTCCATGTGTGACTGAAAGTGCAGTGGGACTGCTGAAACAACACCCACAAATCCCCTTCTGTTCCTCTTTCTCTCCCTTAATGACTTCCTAAATACATAATTTCAACAAATGGCAGCATGTGCCGCAGGCCTCCTCTAGGCAGGACTGCAGGCAAGGCCAGCCAGCCTGCCCACCTGACAGCGCTGACACACTCTTTTTAGGGATTGGCACCATTCTTCTGTCATTCTGGAAGCTGCTTGCTTTTCAACAGCAATTCACCATATCTTATTCCAGCTCTGTCTCAGGGGCACATCAAGAGGCAGGAGACAGGTTCATGTTCTCGTCCTGATTAACAGTGAAGCATCTATGCCTGGCGTCATGCCAGAGAGATGCTGCCTGACAGCTGTCTCTAAGCCATCCAGTAACATAAATGCACATCTCAACTGTATTGGAAACGACCAGTGGATCAATCTGTATCTGCATGTTAGCAGCATTAGCTTCCACACAAAATTCCACCTTGTTTCCTAAAAATCATCTTACATTTCCTTCCTGTCCACATGTGGATTTGAAAGTCATGCTGAAAAGGGTATGTAAGCACCTCTCTCTGTGTGTGTGTGTGTGTGTGTGTGTGTGTGTGCGTGTGTGTCTGTTTCTCTTGCTGTGTTTTCCTAATCTCAGCTGTTAATCAGGTGGTCCTTTTGATCATCACAACTCTTTTCTCCTGGCACAAAGTTTGAAAGTGTTTATTGCACCATGTGAAGAGGAACAATGAGCAAATAAGGTATCTGAATATTCATTATGCTAATTGAATGTTAATGAATTACAGAGACATTGTAGCACAGCTTGGTGCTCTCCTTCTGGGTAGCTTTATCTTTCACCTCCTGCAGAAAGGAGGGAGTGGAGAGTTGCACTGAGTCGTTCGTGAACAAAATGCCAAATTCAGATGGCTGTTTGTTTAAAGTTGGAAAAGAGTAAACATTGCCCCAATGAGACAAGACAGCTAAGACACTGATGGAGTAATATTCAATACTTCCTATGTTTGCTGCTTTTTTGCATACGTAATTTTGTCCAAGAAAATAAGCCTGTTAGAGGAGCTGTTGCTCAGAGGCACAGACTGTGTATGAGACCCCATGTTCCACTCCCAAAATATTTGTTTAAGAAACCATACCCCAAGGAATAGGAAAAAAATTCTACCTAAGGACCACTTCCTATGTACAGTATTCACATTGTGCATCACATTTGTATGGTGCTGTGTGGCGAGGGCCCCAGAGACAACAGCACTTGTTACATTTTAAAGGAAGAAATATACATGTGAGTTTTAAAATAAACCACTTGATATCAAAAATATACACTCGCTGGGTAGCTGGAGGGGACAAATGAGATGCAGCCTCGTGCTGCATAAGCACAAGGAGGCATCCATAAGCTCACTAATCATGTATCTTTCAGATCAGCCTTAAAGAGACCTATAGAATTGCCGTCACTGGCAGCCGGTCTGGTTGTACTGGGCAATGTTAATCAGTGGTCTGACTTTGTATTCATTCCTATGCCTTTAAAAATAACACAAAATAATTCTCTCAAGTACTACAAAATGTATTGACTCAGTTAATGACTAGATTTGGACATCAAGGTCATAAGATGTCACATCCTCACTTGTTCCCAGTTAATCTCTGGACCCAGTTCAATGTTCTGGTGTTAACCTATAAGGTCTTCCATGGTCAGAGGCTGTAGAAGAAGTACCTCATCCCATATATTCCTATCTGAGGTCCGAAACTGCTATCAGAAGCCCTGCTACAGGTGCCTAGCATGCTGGAGTATGGGAATAATAGCTAACATGTGTGGCCTAGGACAAGCTGCACAGTCTTAGAGCACCCCCAACAGAAGGGAATGGTAAACCACTTCAGACTATTCTATAACTAGAAAACCCTGGAAAAATTGACATAAATCAGAATCAACTTGGTGGCACACAATCTCTTTCAAAGCAGTTGTTTCATTTCCTGCTTCTGAGTTGATGTATATACAATTTATTTGTGTTTGCATTATTACTATAGTTCCAGGGGTGGTGAACCTTTGGCACTCCAGATGTGTGAGACTAGAACTTCCATAGCCCTTTATCATTGGCAATACAGGCTGAGGATTCTGGGAGTTATAATCCAAAGCAACTAGTGCCAAAGCTTCACCACCCCTGCTATAGGGCAACAAATATATTTTATAAATAAATGCAGCCATTTCTAATTTATTACCCTTGTAGAAAGAGAAGCTATACTTACCAGGGGAGATGCCATAAACATGTAGAAAGAGAAGCTAGATGTATTTCAGAGGGCAGGCCTCAATAATATACTGCATGTCATGTATAGAATACAGAATATCTGAGATTCCATCCATAGGCATCCTTCAGTCTCGAGAGACTATGGTACCATGCTCTGTATTGAGAAGTGTCCTCTCCAGAGCATGAAGCCTGGGTAAAGTATTTATTTATTTATTTATTTATTTATTTATTTATTTATTTGATTTATATCCCGCCCATCTGGTAGATCGGTACCACTCTGAGCGGCTTAGTCAATATACGGAGGATAGGCTGTTACCCAAGAAGCAAATCCCCCCTCTCCATGTTGCTGAAATGGTCCAACAGAGCCAATACAACTGGTTCCAGCAACGTCGCAGGAGTTGGCGGAATGACACGAACTGCCTTTGGGACTCCAGCTCCAGATTTTGCCTCTAGGTTAACTCCTGAAGCCTTTTCCATGAGCGGATATAGCCACAAGGCAGTGGAGGTTTGTAATTGGAGTTTTCCTTCTCCTAGATGGGTATATTTCCAGTTAAAAGGCTCTTAAATAGAAGAACTCAGAAAGATCTCAGCCAGTAGTTTTCAAAAGCCAGTTAACAGTAGATGGCATTCAGCTTTGATGGAGCAGTGGGTTGACTCAATATTTTCATCCTTTCCATAAGGCAACATAACCAAATGGTGCCACTCAAATGTGTTGGATTACAGAATCTGGAAGCCTATACCCATCACAGAGAAGAGAAGCCTATACCCATCAGCAGAGAAGAGAAGGAAAACAAAATGCAAGGGAGACGGGGAAAGTTACAGAAAATTGAATGCAGACTTCCAAAGAATAGCAAGGAGAGACAAGAGGGCCTTCTTAAACGAACAATCCAAAGAAATAGAGGAAAAGAATAGAAAATGAAAAACCAGAGATCTGTTCAAGAAAATTGGAGATATTAAAGGAACATTTTGTGCAAAGATGAACATGATGAAGGACAAAAAGGGGAGAGACCTCACAGAAGCAGAAGACATCAAGAAGAGGTGGCAAGAATACACAGAGGAACTATACCAGAAAGATTTGGATATCCCGGACAACCCAGAGAGTGTGGCTGCTGACCTTGAGCCAGACATCCTGGAGAGTGAAGTCAAGTGGACCTTAGAAAGCTTGTCTAATAACAAGGCCAGTGGAGGTGATGGCATTCCAGTGGAACTATTTAAAATCTTAAAAGATGATGCTGTTAAGGTGCTACATTCAATATGCCAGCAAGTTTGGAAAATGCAACAGTGGCCAGAGGATTGGAAAAGATCAGTCTACATCCCAATCCCCAAGGAAGGCAGTGCCAAAGAATGCTCCAACTACCGTACAATTGCACTCATTTCACACGCTAGCAAGGTTATGCTCAAAATCCTACAAGGTAGGCTTCAGCAGTATGTGGACCGAGAACTCCCAGAAGTACAAGCTGGATTCCGAAGGGGCAGAGGAACTCGAGACCAAATTGCTAACATGCGCTGGATTATGGAGAAAGCCAGAGAGTTCCAGAAAAAATATCTACTTCTGCTTCATTGACTATGCAAAAGCCTTTGACTGTGTGGACCACAGCAAACTATGGCAAGTCCTTAAAGAAATGTCTATCTCCTGAGAAACCTATACATGGGACAGGAAGCAACAGTTAGAACTGGATACGGAAACACTGATTGGTTCAAAATTGGGAAAGGAGAACGAAAAGGCTGTATATTGTCTCCCTGCTTATTTAACTTATATGCGGAATACATCATGCGAAAGGCCGGACTGGAGGAATCCCAAGCTGGAATTAAGATTTCTGAAAGAAATATCAACAACCTCCGATATGCAGATGATACTACTCTGATGGCAGAAAGTGAGGAGGAATTAAGGAACCTTGTAATGAGGGTGAAAGAGGAGAGCACAAAAAATGGTCTGAAGCTCAACATCAAAAAAACTAAGATCATGGCCACTGGTCCCATCACCTCCTGGCAAATAGAAGGGGAAGATATGGAGGTAGTGACAGATTTTATTTTCTTGGGCTCCATGATCACTGCAGATGGTGACAGCAGCCCCGAAATTAAAAGACGCCTTCTTCTTGGGAGGAAAGTGATGACAAACCTCGACAGCATCTTAAAAAGCAAAGTCCGAATAGTCAAAGCTATGGTTTTTCCTGTAGTGATGTATGGAAGTGAGAGCTGGACCATAAAGAAAGCTGACCGCTGAAGAATTGATGCTTTTGAATTGTGGTGCTGGAGGAGACTCTTGAGAATCCCCTGGACTGCAAGGAGAACAAACCTATCAATTCTAAAGGAAATCAAGCCTGAGTGCTGACTGGAAGGACAGATCCTGAAGCTGAGGCTCCAGTACTTTGGCCATCTCATGAGAAGAGAGGACTCCCTGGAAAAGACCCTGATGTTAGAAAAGTGTGAGGGCAAGAGGAGAAGGTGACGACAGAGGATGAGATGGTTGGACAGTGTCATCGAAGCGACCAACATGAGTTTGGCCCAGCTCCGGAAGGCAGACAGGACGGCCTGGCGTGCTCTGGTCCATGGGGTCACGAAGAGTTGGACACGACTAAACGACTAAACAATCAAACAAATACCCATCACAGCACATGTCTCTCATTTCAGATAATAGCATTACATCAAATATTTCATATTGTGCAGGCACATCAAAAGAAGCTGGAATAAAGTAAAATACTGTGTGATGTTGACATTCAACCCATCTCAAGCAGTGTAACTGGCTGAGTGATTCTGGGCACTAAAGGTCATCATATCTGGAATGCAATAGGTTGGTCTAGGCTGTGATAAGAAATAGGTTTGTTTCATGTGCACAGTTACAAAAATTATGATTAAGATCAAATATGTCATAACAGTGCTATCACATTTTAAAACCTGAAATACTCGTAATTTTAAGTCTGATACAGAGGCTTGCTCCTTTGCTAGATCTGCAATGTAAGCAAACAGTAATAAACCTCAGTATAACATGCATGTGATCAGCAAGAGCAAAAGCTTTGGGACTGTACCTGAAACATGAGATCTCTGAGCCCTTTTGTGTCTCCAGTTGCAGATAATGCCCTGGTGTCAAATCCTTTGTATTATGGATGTGCAACAAAGAAAGGCTGAATAAAACACTATGTGATGTTGAAATTCTACCTATCAGGCACATCCTATCTCCTTGCATTTCTCTCCCTCCCTCCCTCCCTCCCTCCCTCCCTGTCTATCTATCTATCTATCTATCTATCTATCTATCTATCTATCTATCTATCTATCTATCTATCTATCTATCTATCTATCTATCTATCTATCTATCTATCTATCTATCTATCTATCTATCTATCTATCTATCTATCTATCATTCCCCCTCTTCTGTGACATATTACTCTTTTTTCCACAGGCAAACAATGCCTCTCAGACTGACAGGAAAAAATGTGCAGAGTCAAATACTGATAAAATGTTGAAAGTGAGGCTGCTGATGTACTCATGAGCACATCATGAGAAGGTGGGATTATTTGAAAAAGAAAATAACGCTAGGTAAGGTGGAAGGCAGCAGGAAAAGAGGAAGACTGAATCCAAAATGGACAGACTCCCTAAAGGAAGCCACAGGCTTGAGTCTGCAAGAGCTAAACAGGGCTGGTGAGGACAGGACATTTTGGAGAACTCTTATTCACCATGCGTCAGAGACTACTTGACGGCACATAACAACAACACAGTAGTGAAAAGGTATCTTTACTTACAATAATCACCTGTAGTTACTAGTGCTGTTTGAAGTGGTGCTGAAGTGGTGCAGAGAGGAAAAAAAGGCGGGAAGGAATGGAGTCCCCTGCATGGTTACTGTTTGGAGGATGGTCAGAGAAAGAAGAGAGCCTATCAATGAAACAAAGGGAGCAAAAGCAAACAGGAAGAGGGGCTGAGGCTTGCCTCAATTGGCAGAGCCAGGAAAAGAACTTTACCAATCAAGTTAGTGCCAGAGAACAATTACATGAGGCTGTAAAGCCCCTTCCCACTGATACCCAGTTTTAGTTTATGCAAGATTGCGATTATCTCAGCACATATAAATTGTTGTGCCACATTCTTGAGATCTTTCCTTTCAAATAAATATGGGAAGCACAATTGTCATGGCAAAGATTTGCTTTTTTGTGCAAGTGTATCACACCACTCACTCCCCCCCCCCAGTCTTCTGATTGACTAAGGACTTGTCCACACAATCTTGATTAAAGTGGGTTAGAGTGGGCTCAATATGGTTGCTCAAGGTCAGGTAGAGATCCGGTATGCCTTTGTTGCAATGCTTGCATCCAAATGGTATATACACCTCAGGTGACCCTATCTGGTTCACCTCACTTACCAAAATAAGAAAAACAAAACAAAATTTCCCCCTTGCTTGATCCTCCCTCTTCCTACTTCCAAGAAGCAGATTTCAATTAAAAAAATTATGTGTGGTATAGTGCATCAGTACTGTCCTGATACTTTTTTAAAGTTTGCTTCCTTCCTCTGCCCCTCCACAGAGGAGCAGAGGAAGTGTTTTATTTCCTAATTTTGTGAAATGGCCAAGCTGTCTTCTTAAGTAACTTAATGATATTGGGAAATTGAAAATGGAGGGGAAATTTAAACCCACAAGCTCCACTTTGGTTTGAGCTCATTGAAAAAAACAGTAGGCCCTGATGAGGACCTAGAAAGGTGCAAGTAGAAATACTTTGGGTAGCAATTATGTCTAATCACTGGGGAAAAAAGTAAACCTCACCTCCCTGCAGCAGACCAAGCAGCAGAACAAATACCCATCTGATTCCACCATGAGAGTCCTGAAATATTTCTAGCTCATCACAACATTGTCTATTTTAGGTGTTTCCTTAAAAAAAAAAATCATGGCTGCACTATTAGTAATTCCTCTTGCAGAAATACAGGATGTCAGTACCTTTAATAGTTGTTTTGTCAAGAGGCAGAAAAGCTACATAATAAAATTATTTTTGTTTTACATATCTGCCTTTCTTCTGTTGCATATGAAAAGATTAACCAGAAATGTTGTAGCAAAACAGTTAAATATATATCAAGCACAAACTACAACTAAATCAATGTAACTAATTTTGACTTAGATTGGTGCAAAGACAAAATCTGCTGTATCAGAGGGACACCACTTGTCACGACCTTACTAGGTTATATTTTACCTTTTGGTTTCTAATTTCTGCAACAGCATCCAGCTGTGAGTGTAATCAGGAAGTTGTGTGGGGGAAAAATTAAATTTTCTCTGTCTGCAGGACACCTATGCAGTGTGTGCTGGGAAGTCAGCTACTGTATGTTTAAGTGCTCCCTCCTCCCATGGCAGTTCCTGCTAGCTATGTGGTAGTTGAGAATCTAGACTGAGGTGCACGGCAGATCAACACCGTAAGAGATGGCAATTGCCCAAGAAGTGAAGCTCATCCCCAGTCATACAATCGGAAACCCCCCCACCCCCATGTTGCTAAACGTCTTTCCATGTTTCACACAGGCTCTTTGAAATGGGATTCTTTCCCCTAACCCAACTATGATTATGGAGGAGATAGAAGAGGAGAATGGTCATTGTGAGACCAGGGACCCTTCTGTGAGTGGAAGCTCAACTTCCTTTCATATCATAATTCAGAAGAGAAATCAGATCCATCGCAATCTGCTGAAGAGCTCAGCTTCCAGATGGCACTGTTCCAGCTGGGGCATCCTCCCAGTCAAGTTTGGCCTAAAGCGCTTCTGTCCTCGGGATGCCTTTTGGCTCCAAGGACGCTGTAAGAAGCAGGCGGGCGTGCTGTTACAGCCCAGTTAGCTGCCTCAATAGAAACCAGAACCAGAGTAAACATTTTTTAGCTGCTGAAAGTTTGGAATGCATCGAAGCTCCTCAATGGCTTTCTGTCACTCTGCTTGCGCGTTTCCACTTGCCTCGCGCTGCTGTACTCTTGCCTTATTTCTGTGCCTCTGTGCTTGGGGTCCTGCCTTCCTGAAAAAACTTTACACTTGTTGCTGTATAAACTCCCTTTCTATGGCTCTGGCCCCTTGTGTTTATTTTGGCTTCCAAGAGAAGCTGGTGACATCTGAGCAGAGTTCAGGGCATCACCAGAAGCTGCATTTCTGGAGCTGTTTGTACTAAAATAACAATAGCAACTCCCACTCAGCATGCCACACTCCACCCTCTGAACCTTGCTCAGGGAGGGCAAAGGAAAAGGGGAAGCAGCTTCCTCTGACCTTTCACATCATGCCTCTGAAGTCGTGATATTCCCAGACTACCCTCTGATTACTGTAAGTATGCAGTCTTTGGAGGCCTTTTTACTGCTTTACAGTAGGAAAGAAAAACCACTATAGAACTAGATGCCACTGTATGCCCACTCTCACCCCAAGAACTGTGAACACTTTTCGGAGGTCATTAAATCTTAAAGATTATGGCTCAACTGATGATAGGGGAGATATATTAGACAAAGGTTTCTATTCTTTATCTTAGGGCATAATGGGGCTTTCCAGGCTGATTGCACACTGGTAAAAAAACCCAACTACATACAATCTAGAATAGTCCCTATAACCCCCATGGCTATGAGGTGGAACTCCATGGCAGCAGCTGAGAGGGCACAGATCTATTACTGTAACCCTGGGACCATGTCCTGATAGGTTCTAATTCTGTTGATTGTAAAGCAATGTGCAGGTTAGGGGAATCTGCCACCTAGAGACTAAAGAAGGTACTGAAGGTTTCAAATTCATTTACTCATATGAATAAATTTAAATGAATGATTATATTTTAAGAATGAAAGTACAACTTGGTGCACATCTCTAGGGTCCTCTTCATAGCCTTGCTGAATTTCATATGTCTTTGTCTTAGGGTCTTGGATTGGTGCCTCCGAAAGGTGGGACAGACAGATGTTTCGTTTGATTATTATAGCAGATAAAACAGAAAGCAGAATGTGAAAGTGCAGTTATTGCTCTGTATTTGTGGGAGATCTGGGCATTGTTTCCCCAGCTCGCATATTTAATGCTAGCTGGAAATGGCATTTCTCTCCAAATCAGGCCAGAATAAATGGGTGAATAACTTATCGTGACCTGGCCCCCTTAAGATTATACAACTCTTGGAGGTGAGACGGCTATGCAATGCAATTGTCATGGATACCTAATACCTAAGGCCAGTGATGTCACTGATAAGGAGCAGGTACATAATTTGGGAGTTCTCCCTGAGCCATCTTTATCACTCATGGTTCAGGTGAGTAAGTACAGTGGCTTGGAGTTTGCCCACTGGTTACAGCCATGTCTGGAAAGAGGCACCCTGGCTAGAGTAGTTCAGGCAACACTGGAATGTACTTTATATAGGACTGCCCTTGAGATGACATGGATGCTGCAGCCGCATGCAATATGCAGCAGCTAGACTGTTATCAGGAACACCATCCATTGCCCGTATGACACTGGTTCTGAAAGAATTGCACTGGCTGCCAAAATGCTTCCAGTCTAAGTTTAAAGTGTTGGTAATAACTTATAAAACGCTAGATGGGGGAGAAAACCTCTCCCTATATATATATATACATTGGCCTGATCATTAAGATCTGCTGGGTAGGGACTGCTCTGTGTCTTGCCATACAGAATGATCCGCTATACAGTGACATAGCAGAGGGCTTTCTTGGTTGCAGCACCTTATTTATGGAATGCCCTCCTCACAGAGGTTTGACTGCCACTGACACTAATCTCACTTCAGCACTAGGTTAAAACATTATTATTCACCAAGGCGTTTTGGGGTTTACGAATCGTGGCTTTAATAGGTTGTGGAAGCTTTTTGTTGGTGGTGGGTTTTTTTAAGTTTTAAAAAGATTGAATTTTAATACTGATTTATTTTTGTACTCTGAGATCCTAGGAAATAAGGCAGAATATAAAGTTCTAAAATAAAATTGTACTCTTCTTTAGTCTATGTACCTATTTATCAACCTTTATTTATTTATTTTTGTTTAAAGTCATAGGGGGATGTATGAATTAGTCCTGCTAACAAGGTTTTCCACAGACACACCTGTGTATATTGTACTGTAAGAGGTTTTACCCAACATGCACAATAAACAACATACTTTCTCCCTTTTATTAGGAAAAGTCCCTCACTCTTTTGTGGTTTGATGCCAGCCTATGTTGAGCCATGCCTGGTTCACAGTTAACATTCCTTGTACTGTAAGCTATAAATAATTTATTTGTATGTTCCAGGGTTATTAACTCCTAAGGCAGTATTTAGCATTCCACTTCAGAATAGTGGCTTCCTATTTTTCCTGTACTGCATGTGCTAGATTGCAGGGCACCCAAAGGCTGGTGGCTTATATAACTGGTGGAGGCCCATTGTCCTGAATTGAAAATTGTACAGTTTTTCCCATTGGAAGTTGCCAGTTTATTATCTATCCATGACACTCAGACGTGTGGCATTAAGTGCCCATGACCTTTCTTGTTCCACCAGGCAAAATGGCATTGGCAGAGGGCAATATGAAGCAGAGGAGTGTCTGATAGGGAAAGGTGTATCAGAGGGAAAAGCTTGCTCATGCTTCCTCTCCTCAAGTCCAAATAACCTCCTGCCAAAACTACTTTTCTTGAAGAAGAAGAAGAAGAAGAAGACGAAGACGAAGACGAAGACGAAGACGAAGAAGAAGAAGAAGAAGAAGAAGAAGAAGAAGAAGAAGAAGAAGAAGAAGAAGAAGAAGAAGAAGAAGAAGAAGAAGAAGAAGAAGAAGAAGAAGAAGAAGAAGAAGAAGAAGAAGAAGAAGAAGAAGGGGAGGAGAACCACTACCATTTGCTTAGACAATTTTGTCTGTGACATACTGATTGCGAATTATTTCAATGTTATATTTCCTCACAAAGGTCATCCATTTGTTTTGGTGTAGCAACTTGACCAGAGGACTGAAGATTACTTTTTAAAAATAATTAGCAATTCAAAGCAATTAGTTAACATTATAGTTCCAAGCTCCCTCCAAAGCAGCAGTAGTTTTTTTATATCCATGTAAGCCTATGTGACATGAAACTTGTTAGTCTTAAAGGTTTCACAAGTATCTTTCTTGTTGTTGTTTTTTCTGAAATAGGCTGACATGGCTACATCCTTGGAAATCTTTCTTCTGTCTCAGCAGCAGTATGGAGAGGGCAGGGGAACTCACATACCTCTTCCAGATGCTGGGGGCATGAGGAGCGTGAGCTTCTCCCCACCCCCATCTGATCTTCTCAATAATCTGAATTTGATGTGCTTTCCATTACATCCATGAAATAGTTTTGAGATTTTGAGTAAATTCTTTTAAAAAATTAGCCTCCTGAAATTCTCAACCTGCTGCATTATTCCTAGTATGAAGTTGTTTCTCTTACACCTGCCTGCCAGATAACTGTTAAAGATGAGGCATCTGTCAGGAAATAATGTGATTGGATACAAAAGCATTCAAATGCAAAACTGGACTTAAGAATGAAGCATTCATAGCCCTTTGTCTGGATGGACATATATTGCCTGCCTGCCTGCCTGCCTACTTGCCTGCCTGTCTTCCTTCCTTCCTGGGGATAAAACCCCCCAAATCTTTCCCGTGAAGTTTATCAATAATTTTAAAATATTGACAGGTTCATATGAAGAAATGAAACAGATTAAATTTTCAATCCGCATAAGCTTCATACCAGTTCTTACATTACAGAGAGGTGTAACTGCTCTCTTGTAAGACTGTAGGAATTAGAAAGTAAGCAAGAAGAGGAACATACAGAAATAACTATGCCCTTGTTAATATGGTCCTTTTCATGGGAATTTGCCTCCTTGTGTGTTTTATGTGTGCATTCACTAACTTTGCACAAAAGCCACAATGATAAAGTCAGTACAGGAGTAATTGTTCTTGGGGCAAAGTGTTGTGAGGAAATTGAGTGTGGCTTTCTTAAAAATTAAAATAAAAGTAAAGATAAACGTCTTCTGATTATGCTGTGGACAAAATGGTTCAGCCAGGAACCTACAGAGCAGACTGAGCTACAAGTCTCCTTCAGTAGGCCACCCCTTATTTGCAAGTTTACCTCAACTGTTATTGTGTTCTTGATACATTCACTCAAAGACTCTGGTAATGAGAAAGAATAAAATGTTTCCATTTCCATTTCCAGTTCTTTATTTACAAAAAGAATCATCATACTGCATAAAAATGTGAACTTGTTACATCACTGAGCTTAACTGGTTAACTAGCTCTATTACTATCTGCCTAGTTTCATACTGTAGCTGACAGAACACATCGTTCTGTCTTCAGACTCCACAGCTAACCCTGAAAAAACCCTGACTGGGAAAAGATGGGTAAAAAAACCAGACTGAGGTAGAGAGGGAACTATCGGCTGTTACTGAGCTGACTGACATTTACCCCAGTCCAGAAAAGTTCCTCCCAGCTAAAAACATCTTAGAAGGCATCATATGCAAGTTGCAATATTCCCACAATGACTGTTCACTCTGTTGAACGCACTGCTTTAGCAGGAGAAAGCCACAGTGAAATGACAATCAGTAAGTGATCCTGCCATAGTGGTTAACTCTAAAAGCTTCTATTTCTGCATGGTCCTGTCTCCCCCCTCCCCCCTCCCCTTCCTGCCTGATATGCATAAGCAAGCTTTCATATGTAAGGAAGCTAAATCCCCAAGCCATGAAGCTTGCTGTAACAGGACAGAGAGCATAACTGGCACTGTGAACGAGGAAGGTGTCAGGTTGCATTTGCAAGCATGGGCTTATTTCCCCGTCTCCCTTGCCATTGTCCTTCTTGTTACACTGTTTGGTTTTGTTTTTTGTGTTTTTTTTGGTGTTAATGTGTGGCAACATGTTCCAACTAAAGAAAATGAGAGTGAAACCGTGGCAGCTCCACCATGATTTGGAGACGGGGGTGTCCTTTAAGCCACAGTGCTCTTGGAATTGGCAAAGATTCAAAGAAATAGCTCTTTTTTTGGTGAAAAGCTAAGAATAGGGGTGCGGGCATATACAACGGATATAATGATGAACCGAAGGCCAAATAAAGACCTTATGATGCCTGTAACATAACCATAATGTGATATTCCTCACAATATATGATGAGTAATGTAAAGAAAGAGGATCACTGAGGAGTCACATCTTGCAACAGCAACTACAGAGGTTCTTCGGGAGCAGCAGTCATTTCTAGTCTCATTAATAATAACCTGACAACTACAGAGCTGAAAGGGACCCTGTGGATCACTGAGTCCAGATCCAGTCAAAGAGGCACAGTGGAGATTTGATCTCCCAACCTCTGGCTCTGCAGTCAGAGACCTAAACCACTGAACAATCCAGCTCTGCAGTCAGAGACCTAAACCACTGAACAATCCAGCAGTTCATTGACTGTGCCATTCTAGCCTGAGTGGCAAAAATCAATGTCTGAAATGATGGCTTTGTACATACTCTTCCATCTCCTTATATTGGGGTACTGTTTAGCTAGGGAATTGGATGAAATCTGTTAAATGCTCCGTATTGATAAGACCTTCAGCTGCTAAAGGTTTCACTTGGTCAGGATTAGAGATGGGCATGACTTGCTTTGTGTTGGTTCATCGCAAGTTGTTGTTGTGGCACCACAGGTGCCATGCATTTCCTTCCACCACCACCACCCTGGCTGGTTACCCCACTCACCAGCCAGCTCTTCAACATCCAGTCACAGCAGGAGCATGGACATCCCTTCTCTCTGCTTCCTACAGTATCTGCCCGCTTGGATGAGGAGCAGGGATTCTGGCAGTGCTGCCTTTGAATGGGCAGCTGCTGGAGGAGGCAGAGGAGGGACGTCTGTGTTCCTGCTGCGACTGGATAGTCATACAAGGAGCAGGAAATAAGCAGTGCAGGGGAAGGGAACACATGCCACCTGTGGTGCCGTGATGAGGACATGAGGCAACCTAGCATGACGTGAATCATGCCCATTTCTAGTCAGGATATGAGGCAAAAACAAACATTAAAAGACAAAACACTGTGGCACCTAAGTACAATCTATTACATTTTAATATGGGCTTTTGTGGATAAAATTCACTTCCTCAGACATAACAGTGAGGTAACAGCAAATTTTTATAAATGGTTTCAAAATACAGAGATCATGGTTGGTTAGTTAGAAAGCTGCAAATTGTGTGACTCAATGAGGCATTTCACAGTAGGATAATGATCTTTGTTTGATACTTAGATCTATTCCATTGATGTTTGTACTGTAAAAAAAAGTGTAAGAACCCCTGACATAGAATAACAACAGCAGAACCAACATGACCATTAATTATACTAACTCAATGGTGGTTAATCCACGAGGCTGCTGGGCTTCTCAAGCAGAAGAATGGCTGGATGGGAAAAGCTTATACGAAGCATCTGTAAAAGTAGATATACCTTTTAGCAGCGCTACTGGCTGCCGGACATGCCAATCCAGGATCTCTGTCCTGATTTGCGAGAGCTTTGAATTGGCGCCAGCAGGCTCAGAGAGGCCCCCAAAAGGGGTAAAGAATATAGATGAATATGAACGGATCGACGAATAAAGCCGAGGAAATATTCGTCAAGCCATATCCGTCCTGATTTAAAATTTTACAAATATGGATCGACAAATATATGACGAATTGGCTATATTTGTCAGAAAAACTGATCCATTTTTATATTCGTCCCATCTCTAGTTGGGAGACAAATTCTGCAAAACATGGCGCTTCCTAAGAAATTCCTGACTTGTGTTCTAGATAATTTTCTCCAAAAAAAGTGAAGGAGGAAACTAGATGATTTGCTATCCTGCACTTCATTCTAATCAATAGAGATGACTTAGTGGAAGAAGTGACAGTAATGTGTACCCTTGAAGAATGTTATCAGGAGTTCTTGATTTCAAAGGAAGCAAAAGCAGAGTGTAACTGCAGCTGTACATTGGCTTTTAGGAAAGCCAGTTTTAATGAACTCAGGACAATGGTAAGCAAGGTCCCATGACAGGAGATCCTAACAAGAAAAGGTGTCCAAGAGGGGTGGGAGTTTCTGAAAAAAAAGAAGATCTAAAGGTTTAATAACCAACAATAACCTACAATTCCAACCAGAAAAAGAGGTGGAGGACAGCAAAAAACAAACAAACAAACAAACAAACAAAAAGACCAATATGGCTTCACAGAAAGCTCAGAAAGGACGTTCAAAGAAAAAAGGAAGTGGAAGGAAGGCCAGGCCACAAAGGAAAAGTACAGATAAGTAACAAAGAATTGCATGGATGGTGTTAAGAAAGCAAAAACTGAGAATGAGCTGAGGTTAGCAAGAGATGCTAAAAGCAACAAAAAAGCATTCTGTAGGTACATGCACAGCAAAAGACAGAGAAAAGAAATAGTAGCTCAGCTACTCTGTTGAAATGGGAAAATGGTAACAGATGACAAAATAAAGCCTTAAATGCTCAATTCTTACTTTAGCTCAGTTTCCCCAGTCTATGGTCCTCCAGGCAAATGTGAAATACAAGTGGAGGGAACAGGATTGCAGCTTGAGACTGAGAAACAAATAGTCAAGGAATACCTTATTACTTAGAACAAGTTCAAATCTCCAGGGCCAGATGAACCAAGAGTATTGAAGGAAGTGGCTAAAGAACTCTCAGAACCACTATTTGTGCTGTAGATGTAATATATCTTGACTTCAACAAATCTTTTGACAAAGTGCCCAATGATATTCTGATTAGCAAGCTAAGTTTCAGCTGGATAGAACAAATCTCAGGTGGGTTCGCAGTTGGTTACAGAATCGTACTCAGAGAGTGCTTATCAATGGCTCCTGTTCCTTGCAGTTCCTGCTTGTAGGCCCAGATGGAGATTTTATAAAACGTGTTTGATGACACATGGTCTGTATTAATGTCCCTCATGGTTAAACAGCTTACACCGCTCATTCACAAAAAGAGGGGACTATGTCCCCTGGGGCCATGAAGACATATGAAAGAGTGAGTGTAACAGATCAAATAACAGAGAGAGGGGGGCACGGCCATATTCCAGGAAGGGTATGATAAAGAAATGCTCTCCAGCAAAGGGTTTTGAATAGAAGAGTCTCGGTTGACTCTGTCTCCCTCTTCTCCTCTCTGCTCTGTCCTTTGCCAAGTCAAGAAATCTGATTCATCTGCAGTAGCAACTGCTGGTAGGTCTCCAGACAAGATACGTCCCAGTGGTTGTGGGCTGGCAACACATTAGGTAGCAGCCTCAGCTTCACTCTCTCCCCCCCCACCCTGTACATACACTACCCTTCCTATCATAGGAAAATGACATTAAGTTCTGAAAGCAGGAAGGTTAACTTTCTAAACCCCCATTTTATATTTCAGTGCCTCCAGTTTCCCGTAAAATCTCCTTGCATTCCAAGAAATCTGAAGAAATATTTGAAAAATGACTTTTCCCCTCCAGGAAGTAGATACTTTATTGAACAAACATGTGTTTCAATCTGTCATATGCACAAAAACAGTGTGAATAGGCTGAAATTTGCTAGTTTGATAATGAAGTGGCTGTTGCATGGTACGGCAGACAATTTTCATTAATCACATCCTCTTATAAACAAACATGAGTGACAGATACAACAATGTACCCAGAACAAGGAAGGAAAAACCACCTTTAACTGCAAAAATAACTTAAAAATTTGGTTGTGTATCTGTAGGATTTCACAGCTGCTTTTGTTCTCAGAAAATAGAGATCTCACCAATCTTGTTTTACCCGAAAAGCAAGTTTCAAACAAGAAATGGTACTGGTTTCACATTGGGTTCTGCTGGGAATATTTACAGTACGTACATTTCTGATATAATCAAGAGACTAGTTTGTGTTTATGACGTGTGAATTACACAAAATCTGTGTATAGACCAACAAATAAATAGGACATTTATACAGTTGGTCATCTGTAAACATTAAAACTAAGCTGCACTGGGGGAAAAACCAAGAGTTATTAACATAGCTTAAGTCACTTTCCTGTAATAAGTCAAAGTGGTCAAAGGTGACTCAGTTTTCATTAGAATCCTGACAGAAGCAAGAATATGAGTAAATGGGAGGGAAGTACATCTGGCTGTTGTCTTCAGAATAAACATGGCTTTAAATATATATATATTTAATTCGAAGACTGAAAGATCTGAAGACACAAAACTCCAGTTCAACTAAAATTATCACTGTAGCTCACAACACACTTATTAGGAAGTAAGCCTAACTGAGTCCAATGGGACTTAGCTGTGAGAAGGCACTCATAGGATTGTGCTGCATGGCTGCAACCTGATGAGCACTTATCTGTGAGTAAGTCAGACTTCAGAATCAACTGCACTGGTCTGTGCTTTATGTCTCATAGAAACCAACGGCACTTATGTAACTAATTTTAGATGTCAGGCAGAGGCTAACATGGCAACGGTTTCCAAAACTGAGTTTTAGATGGACTTAATGTCAACATTTAGATCTAAATTTATGCATAGGGATATATTTTCATATTTATGTACATGATTTTTCTGGCAGTGGCAATTGTCAGGGAACAGAACACCCCCACCATTCCGCAGCCTTCAACAGCTATAAGTTATAATCCATAACATAGACCAGCAACTAGAAAGTCAGTGAATAAAACACAAATGTTAGCCACCAAAGCACCACAATACATCCTTTAAAACCTGTTCCTTGAAACTCTTCTGGCAACATTGCCACTCCCAAGATGAAGCCACCTCCACACATACTGAGCTTTTTTTTTTAAAAAAAAAAAGTCTGCTAAAGATGTAACATAAATATTTGTATTCTTATATATCAGTTCATATACTTTCATCTTGAGGCTTCTTAGAAGCACTTTTCAAACTGAGTTTGTACTGAGTGTGTGCTACAGTGAACCCTTGACTTACAGACGGCTTGACTTACAGACTTTTTGAGTTACAGACTTCTCTGGCCGCAAAATTTAGGTTTGACTTGCAGCCTGAGAATTGACTTACAGACCAGAAAAAAACCAAAATGGAACAAAAACGGCCTGTTACGGGATTAATCGGTTTTCAATGCACTGTAGGTCAATGGAGACATGACCTACAGACTTTTTGACTTGAGAACCGCCTTCGAATACGGATTAAGTTCTCAAGTCAAGCCCCCACTGTATATACAGTGCTATGCAATGACTTAATGGCTGAAATCCTCTTGGGCAACTTACGCAGCATTAGGCTGAATGATGTCACCAGGTGTGCAATTCTTGAAAGATTAAACATTTCCAATACCTCACCCCAAAAGTTCTAAGGCTCCCCTGGGATCCCTCTCACAATGGGGAAACTGTTGGGGACTGCAGGATGGTGGGGGAATCTTTTATTTCTGGCACTCACCACAGCCAGTAAGATCATCCTGCTGGCTGCAATTTTTGGAAGTTAAAGACTGCCCTCTGATCCAACGTAGTAAGAAAAAGTAACATTCTGAGCTCAGGATAAAGACTACGGCTTACTGAGCAGTTGGAGAGGCTGATTAGTGACTGATTCCTCTTTTCTTTACACTTCCATATGTACAAGGTCCCCATGTCTGCTTCTAAAAAACTCAGTTCTGTAAGTGTGTGTCAAAATCCCTGTGACTTGGGGGGAAATACACACCTAAAACAATTTAGTGCACGAAAACCACCTTTCAATAATGAACCAGTATTAATACTAGTGAGATGCAGTCTTCGATAAAAGAAAGCCACGCATTTGAATGCCTGACCCCACTGCCAGAATATGCCAGCAGAAGGATTGTTTGTTTTGGATTCGGGCTAAAGTCATGTGGGGTTTAGTCTGAATCCAAAGTTTTTGTGTTGCCGCCGTTGCCACCACCCACGCCTCCACGCCTGCGCTGCCTCCACCACCTGTCAAAACAAGGGGCATTCGGGCTGGCGGGGGGGTGAGTGAAGGGGCAGTAAGGCAATTGGGTTAGTGGGGGTGGTCGAGCAAGAGTGAGTTTTTCTTCTTATGGGGCATTGACATATGTGGAATCAATTCTGACAAAATAAATGTATCTCTGGTGGAGGAGCAGAAAAGCTTATTGGCCTGCCACACTACTCTCCATGTGCATGTGCCTTGTGTGTACGCTTAAATTGGAGTGTGTGTGTGTATGTATGTTTGTTTGTTTGTTTGTTTGTTTGTTTTTAGCAGAACCCGATACAAGAGCAGGTTTTATTGTCAGTAAAGATCAGGCTTTTAGTCTGGAAATGTCTTAAAATAAGCAGAGCTTTTATTTCCAATTTGCATTTTAAGGGAAAAAGTGGAGCTAAGTGTTCAGTATTGCAGACTTGCATTTTGTTTTCTGCACTGTCCCTCAATTAATGGGATGTCCTATTAAAGAATGTAGCACCAAGAATAAAATTAACACTTGTAACTTTACAACCAATACAGGTTTTTATGGTGTGCCAGTTCGTGATGCTATACCAGGATAAATTGTGGCTTGGGGGGTGTCCTTAATTTTTAGTAAAAACGTAATGAAATGCGGAATTAAATCTACTAGGAAAGTATACTTCCTGTTTATAAAAATATCCTTCCTGAGTGGAAGAGTCCTTTTCCTACACGCACTTGTCCTTCTTTATCATGTGAAATTCCCAAACCCATTTCCATGAGGTAGGAAACTCTTCTTTTACTTTTAGAGCTTGTTGTATATTACCTAGATCTGTCATAACAGAACACTGCAAGTACTGTAACAATTTATGGTGTGTTCTGTTTTTCAATGTCCAACATTGGAAGAGGCAAAAAAGGAGCTGCTCAGGGTATGGCATGAGCAGAAAGGTGAGGCTTTGGATCTGTTTAGGGCTCATCCACACCTCTTGTTTGTTCCTGTTAAAGAGGTGGTCTCATCACTCAATGATTTGGATTAGATCTACATGATGTGATTGCAGATTCGGATTGATCCCTTCCATTTCTCTTCTACAGTACTTCAGTTATTCTCCACTTGAGAACTGTGTTTCTTTGCATGTCTTTTTGTTTTTGCAGCCTGGTTCACTCTAGATGTGTCAGCCTCGTCTGTTTTTTTTGTCCTATAGAAGCTCCAAAAGCAGTGGTGCCCAACCTTGGACTACAACTCCCAGAAATCCTGGTCAGCACAGTGGTAAAGGCTTCTGGGAGTTGTAGTCCAAGAACATCTGGGAACTTAAGGTTGGGAACCACTGCTATAGGGCATGCACAATTTGAACTCCCTTGACAACAGCTGTGATGTCATCTGTGGGTGTGCCTTATTTCTACCTCTTCTTATGAGAGAGAAAGAGACAAAAGGTGGAGAAAGAGCAGAGAATGGAGAGGACATGAGAGGGAAGGAGGGGGAAAGGCTGAAAGAGGTGTGGAAATACAAGTAGAAGAATCCAGATTACATTCAAGGAAAAATTAAAGTAAGTATGGAAGTTTGTTGTTGTCCGAAAAAGTAACTTTCCCAAGATCTGCTCAAAATTATATTTAAATGCAGGAGTCTTTCATCATTGGGAGGTTCCCGTTTCTTCCTCCCTTTGGTGAATACATTTCCTTTCCTTGCCTGGTGCTGAACTGAATGCCAACAGTAGCATGCCTTCAGTGCTGAGGTCACCTTCCCACTTTGAGTGTCTGCAGGAATGAATTTGTGATTAATATGCTATCTTTCCTTCAATCACAATAATTGTTCTTTTCTGTTATTTTTTACTGTTGTAGGGGGAACTGGTGACCTCATCATGCTGGCATTTGTCACTTTTATTGCCATAGTGTCAGGGCGTGATTAGCTGGTGGAAACCAGAACTCATTTGGTAATGTTCATGCAAAATGTTTGGATAATATAAACATATGTAGGCAGTCACAGCATGGCTAGCACAGAAATAATCTGATCCAGAATGGTGTATTTCTTTTATCAGCTTGCATTAATTCATTTTCCCCCTCCTTTCTTATGATAATCTCCAGGGTAGGGGGAGATTTCTTGACCAGAAAACAAGATATGCATTCAGGAATAGAAACAACTATGCTAATTTCAGTAGAGAACATTATTAATTACTTGTATGAGGGAATTACTTGTATGAGGGAATGCAGGGAATACTTGCCAAATTTGTGGATGACACAAAATTGGGTGGAATAGCTAATATCTTCAAAGACAGGAACAAAATTCAAAATGATTTGGATAGGCTTGAGCCTTTTGTGGTAACAAAAAAGGCAAATGCTATTATAGGCTGCATTAACAGAAATATAAACTCCAAATCCCGCAAGGTACTAGTTCCCCTCTATTCAACACTGGTTACGCTTCATCTTGAGTATTGTGCCCAGTTCTGGATACCATACTTCAAGAAGGATGCTGACAAATTGGAACAAGTTCAAGGGAGGACAACAAGGATAATCAGGGGGCTGGAAACCAAGACTTATGAGGAAAGGCTGGAAGAATTGGGCATCTTTATCATTGAGAAAAGAAGGCTGGAGGGTGATATGGTAGCACTTTTCAAATACTGTATTTGAAAGGGTATCATACGGAGGAGGAGCAAGATCTGTTCTCAGTCATCCCGGAGTTCAGGACACACAACAATGGGCTCAAGTTAAAGGAAGCCAGATTTTGGTTGAAAATCAAGAAAAATGTCCTGTAATGATCCTGTCTCTCTAAAGAGACAAAGATCATGGTCAGAGAGTCCCTCTGGGGGCAAAACTACCACTTTTATTTCCTGAGGTAGGTCCTTTAGGCCTCAGACGTGCATAGTAAGCTCCATAGACAAGCCTGAACCTTAAAAGTAACCTTAATTGCTCCCAAAGCAATAAAACATAGGCTTTGTGTTTCCTTAGAATACACACCAGCCTTATAAAATAGGACAGTAGGACCTCTATTTACAGTAGCAACTATTAACTTTCTTCCATCCACACTGGATTTAGATAGTCCTGCTGTACCAAGTGACTAGTCCTCTGTTGAAGAATTATATTTGTTTTATTAAAAAAATAAAGTAGATTCATTAGCACACAGTTGTAGCTTTAAAGCATAAGCATTGAGCATATCCATCTGTTACAATGTTTAAATAAACGTACAATTTCTACCATATTTTTCTGTGTATAAAATGACACTTTTTCCTAAAATAATTAGAGGGAAAATTGAGTGTCATTTTATACACAGAAGGAAGCAATCGCACGCGCACTCGGGCGCTTCTTGCTGCCACCACTGCCCAATGGACTCTTCCACAGCTCACGGTTTGTCCCTTCCGGTGGCCGAGGCAGCAGCAGCAGGAGGTGGAGGTGGAGGAGCAGTTGCCCATTAACTGCTCCTTCATCTCCATCAAGGGTCAAAATTAGGTGGTTGTTTTATACATTGGGGGTCGTATACATGGAAAAATATGGTAATTAAAATAAAAACAGCTTGGTAATCATCTTTGCTCTATGTCCCTACATGTTTGCATCTAGAAGCTGGGCTATTCTCCCCCTTCTTCTTGAAAAGAAAAACAAGGCTCTGTGTCTCACATTCCACAACATTCACCGAACCATCAACCTTTTCACATACATAAACCCTCTCATTTTACATCTCTTTAGGACCACCTTTTTCATTACACTTTCAAGCTGTCAACCAATTAAGTCCAAGTAGGCATAATTCAGAACACTCTGATCACCACCCAAAGTTCTCATGATCCAGGCCAGGTGTCCTAACTTCTCCAGGTTAGTGGTTTTTGTTGCATCTCTTCTCTCTGGACTGTTCGACCTTGCGACTTAGACAAACAACTCTGCATAACAAGTTCATGAAAAATATCTCTTTTAAAATCCATCTTACACAGAACCTAATAGACTCCATTTTGGTGCAACTGCAACTCCCAGTTTCTTTCCATTTCCTTACAATTCCTAACTGTTAGAGCAGTACGACAATGGGACCGATTGCCTCAGGAGCACTCTAGTTGTCTGGTGAGTGCTCCAAACCTGGAGGCATTCAAAAGAAAATTGGACAATTGTCTGTCTGATCTGCTTTGAATTGGATTTCTGCAATGGGCAGGAGGTTGTGTTTGATGGCCTGATAGACCCCTTCAAACTCCATTCTATGATTCTAACATTCTTTGGAATCTGTAGGTTTACACAGTTAACATCTTCTTGAATGGTAAGGGCATAATCTAAACAAGCTTAAATGTTTCTCTGTACTATTGATTTCAATGGAAATAAACAAGTTTTCAATTCTCTAATTAACTCCATAAAGTATTATGTGCATTCTGAAATGTCACAGCCCACAATTTTATTATTATTTGCTTGAAAAAAAAGTTTCATTCCAATCTGTTGTATATTCTTTCTTAAAACTGCCATGCCCCATTGACCTTGAGAAGACATTTGATGGGTTATGTAAACAAGAGAACTAAATGTTAACATACAGCCTTCCAGTTATGTTCTAGGCTAATAGAAGTAAACAGTAAAATATTAAGTCTGGGACTAATGACAGAACAGCAAATAACAGAAGACAGCAGGTTGTTACGATGTAGAAATCTCCTTTTTATTGCAGTGTAACTAAAGCTCTGATTAACCAAGCTTCTGAACATTTTAAAGGAAAATCTCTTCTTTCATTTCAGAAGGTCTAGAACTCTTCAATGTGTAAGTTTCTATTCCTAGCTTTTATCTTTCGTCTCTGCTCAGAGTGCATCAGCTGAGCATAAACAAATGCTTTTGGAGTTTGCATGAAACACAAACATTTCTGTGGAGAGCTATGCTTCTGACCTTTGTATTGTTGCTGACTGTGAAATCATCTGAGGTGTGGAGCCACATTTCATTTCACTAGAATCATTCTTAGCAACACTTACTTTATACCTATAAGTGATCTTTGCTTCTGTAGTCAGCACTTTTATTTTGCCAAGGCAGGAAACATGTTTTGGTCTTTGGGGATTCCTTCATAAGAGTTTCGCATGTAAAGCTGTTCAAGGCAGAGATCAGAGTCTACCTGGATGATAGAATTCACCCAGAACTCCACAGTGTGACATTGCACAACAAATTCTATTTATTTATTTATTTAATTGGTCGTCGTCGTCGTCCCCCCCGCCAAGCCTGTAGTCTTCCCAAGGCAGGTCACATTGGAAACAGGGAACCTCTGACACACGAGATATTGGTGAACTACCATTTCCATCATTATTGGCAAGACTGGCTAGGAATGAAGGGGATTTATGTCTAACAAATATATGGAAAACTTTAAATATCCAGCAATCGTGGTTGGATTAAATTAAATGTTTTATTACGGTCATTGACCAGCAAAAGTAAGCAACATTATTTAAATTAGGAAACATAAAATCAATCTAAAAACACTAAAAACATCTATATACAGTGGGGTCTCAACTTAAGAACTTAATCCGTATTGGAAGGCAGTTCTCAGGTCGAAAAGTTCTTAAGTCAAATCTGCATTTCCCATAGGAATGCATTGAAAACCATTTAATCCGTATCTGCTCTTTTTGTCCATAGAAACTAATGGGAAGCTGCTATTCCACCTTCTGCCACTAGAGGGGAATATTTTTTCCTTTTTTCCTTTTAACCTAAGATGACTTAGCTTTAAAAAAGGGGGAAAAAGAGTTCGTAACTCGAATCTAAGTTTGTAAGTCGAGTCCATATATTCCTATGAGAGCGGTTTGTGAGTTGAAATGTTCATATGTCGAGCCATTCGTAAGTCGAGACCCCACTGTACATATATATAACTATATTCATACATCTTATTAGATATCTCTTGCTTCCCTATCATAGGCCTTGTCTATGGGCTACTGTAGCTTGCATAGAATGACAGAATTGTTACTTAGAAGCTCATAGAGCCCGTATGATCATTAAGGCCTCTACTTGTATACACCAATTTACAGATACTATAGCTGTGCTTTGGGTGGAACCTTTCCTTCTTGGATCTTGATTGCAGCAGCACAGAATTTAGGTACTTTTGTCAACATATCTGAGTTTTGATTTAGCCCAGTATATCTGCCAGGGCATCGCCCTGTCAGCAAGAGCAGTGTGTAATGCGCCTCTGATCATCCAGGAAATGCCCTTATGTAAGGGTTAACAAGGACGTCTAGAATGCCAAAATAAAAAGCACAATGAAGTAACACATGAGAGATGGTTTCAATCTCACCAGTGTTACAGGGGCATGTACGCTGAGTGTAGCGAGTGTTGTTATACTGTACTTCCTTTCCTGGACTGCTGATGGAAGTGCATTAAAGTGGGCCAGAGTAAGAGGTGAACTGTGTTTGGGAGGACATTTTATTTTGTAAGGAGTTTTCTTCTAGGCTGACCTTTGTTCTCCCTGACCACATGGTCAGAGGGGGTGGGGTTTTGGCTTTAAATGCGTGTGAACAGAAGCTCTAAGCCCTTTTTCTGAAGAGGAGCTGAGGCAGGAGGTAAGCTGTATTATGATCGCACGCAGTTACCAGAGTGCTGATTGCGATACTGATCACTCCCTGGTGTGTAGTAGAGTAAAACTGCTAACATACAGATTGTATCACACAAAAAAGGAAGGAAGACCACGTATTGACATCAGCAAGACTCGCGATCAGAGAAAAGTGAAGGAATTTGCCCAAGCACTTGAGGAAACCCTTTTAGGCCCAGCTGATGCAAATGCACCTGAACAATGGGAACATTTCAAGAATGCTGTTTATAACACCACCCTGTCCACATTTAGAAAGAAGACAAAAAGATGGCAGATTGGTTTGAAGCTCATTCAGAGGTGTTGATGTCAGCCATCAAGGATAAGAGGAGAGCTCTAGCAGCATACAAAGCCTGTCCTAGTGAGTACAACTTGCAAGCTCTTCGAGCTGCTCGTAGCCAAGTCCAACAGGCTACCAGAAGATGTTCCAATGATTATTGGCTTCAGCTCTGCTCTCAGATACAGATAGCAGTGGACACAGGTAGCATCAAGGGAATGTATGACAGTATCAGGCAGGCTTTAGGTCCAATGCAGAATAAATCTGCTCTCTTGAAGTCTGCTACAGGCGTGATCATGCAGGACCGAGCACAGCAGAAGGAACACTGGGTGAGGTGCCAGAAGATAGGAGGAGGGCCAATGTTGCCCTTATCTTCAAAAAGTGCAAAAAAGAGGAACCTGGCAACTACAGGCCAGTCAGCCTGACTTCAATCCCGGGCAAAATTCTGGAACAAATTGTGAAGTGGTAATTGTGCAAGCACCTAGAAAACAATGCAGTAATAACTAGAAGCAAACACGGATTTGTCAAGAACAAATCCCGCCAAACTAATTGGATCCCATTTTTTGATCAGGTCACCTCCCTGACAGACAAAAGGAATGCTGTAGACGTAGTATATCTTGACTTCAGCAAAGCTTTTGACAAAGTGCCCAATGATAGCCTGATTAGCAAGCTAACTAGGTGTGGGCTAGATAGATCAAGTGTCAGGTGGATTCACTACCCCAAGGCTCAGTCTTGGGCCCAGTGTTCTTAAATATTTTTATTATTGACTTAGATGAGGGAGTGCAGGGAATGCTTGTCAAATTTGCAGATGATACCAAATTGGGTGGGATAGCAAATACCCTAGAAGACAGAAACAAAATTCAAAATGACTTTGATAGGATGGAGCACTGGGCCAAAAGCAACAGAATGAAATTCAACAGGGATAAGTGCAAAGTATTGCACCTCAGAAAAAGAAATCAATTGCACAGTTACAAGATGGGGGATACCTGGCTCAGCAAAACTACGAGTGAGAAGGATCTTGGAATTGTCGTAGATCACAAGCTAAATATGAGTCAGCAGTGTGATGTGGCTATAAAAAAGGCTAATGCTATTTTAGGCTGCATTAATAGAAGTATACTTTCAAATCCCGCAAGGTGCTAGTCCCCCTCTATTCAGCACTGGTTAGGCCTCATCTTGAGTATTGTGTCCAGTTCTGGACACCATACTTCAAGAAGGATAATAACAAATTGGAACAAGTTCAGAGGAAGGTGACAAGGATGATCGGGGGCTGGAAACCAAGTCTTATGAGGAAAGGCTGAAAGAATTGGGCATGTTTAGACCTTTAGAAAATAAGATTTAGGGGTGATATGAGAGCACTTTTCAAATATTTGAAAAGCTGTCATACAGAGGAGGGGCAAGATCTGTGCTCAATCATCCCAGAGTGCAGGACACACAACAATGGACTCAAATTAAAGGAAACCAGATTTTGGTTGAATATCAGGGAAAAACTTCTTAACTGTTAGAGCAGTATGACAGTGGAACTAGTTACCTTGGGAACTGGTGAGTGCTCCAATACTAGAGTCATTCAAGAAAAACTTAGATAATCACCTGGCGGATATGCTTTGATTATATTCCTGCATTGACCAGGGGATTGGACTTGATGGCCTTGTAGGCCCCTTCCAACTTCATTTTTTTTAAAGATTCTATGATTCTATGAATGGATATCATATACATTTTTCAATCAAAAGCCTAGGAAGGAGAGATGACATTTTAAAACTCTCTGAAACAGGGGCCATGGATGAGATGTGCTATAATTCCATGGGGCAATATCATCACTGAGATCCTTATTCATCGCAGTGTTCCTCTAAAGATGTTCACTCTTCCAACAGCTGAATGATGCTTTAATGCAAACAATGGGACAGCGTGCTTGAGAACGGGGGTGGGGGTGGGGGGTGGCTCAGGGGATACAGGGACAGCTACTGGTAATACAGAGCTCTCTCTTCCAACAGCTAGGTCTGTTTCCAAACATTTTGCTGCCTGAGAAAGCACAGGAAACAGCATCACCTACTTGCTTTAGGTCATTGTACATAGCATGCAAAGCCAGCCAGACTATTCTGACCCATGAAGCACCTCTAGCAGTAAAATAATGAATACAATAACCTAGGAATTTGCTCTTCTTTCATGACACTCAGAAACTTTTGCCTGAGGTTGTCATTCAGCTTAACAGTGGAACAGCCAGGAGGGCAGCTATTACAGCCTCCTCCTAACTAACCAACATCTGCCTCCTGAGGCAATCATCTCATTCTGTCTAATGGTAGAATTGGCCCACACATATATATCTACAGTATATCCCTTGAAGAAAGGTGGAACTGAGAATGTATTCACATGATTCTGTTTCATAGGGGGTTCAGTTGCCCATTGGTTCAGATTAGTATAGCAGAGCCAAATGATCTTACTGGGATTTCAAATCAGTCCTTCCTACTTCCCTGAATTTTAGGGTTATTTTGGTTTGCTTGGGAGCTAGACTTTTTATTTGCAGTCCAGGTTGCTCCAGATGTGTGTTCCTTCCTCTCGAATGAGTCCTATGGGGGTATGTACAATAAGAACTCACCTTAACATTAGTTCTGAGAGGATGTGTTCTCTTCAGCATAGAGCAGGGCTGCCTCTCTAAATGGAGGGGGAGTGGGAGTTTCCCCCCCAGCATAGCTGCTTTTCACTCTGTGCTTCATCTCTGGCAAGATCAATGTAACATGCTATTTACAAGAAAGCGAGAAATATTTACAAGAAAGAAAGAAAGAAAGAAAGAAAGAAAGAAAGAAAGAAAGAAAGAAAGAAAGAACGAACGAACGAACGAACGAACGAACGAACGAACGAACGAACGAACGAACGAACGAACGAACGAACGAACGAACGAACGAACTAATGGCTTTAAGCATTCCTTCAAACCCTACAGCCTTTTCTCCATGTTATGAAGAAATCAACACAGCTTTCTTCACAAAGTGGAAACTTCCACTACCAAATCAGACAGTGGCAAGAGAGGGAAACAGATAAAAGGTGGAAATAGGGTGGGGCATGAGGAAGGCATGAAGGGGAGGAGGGAGACGGGGAGGAAGAATGGAGAGGACATGTTATGGTGCAGAACATCCTTGTCTGGGTTACGTTGAAGGAGAACTGACCAAAAGTATGGAAGTTTGTCATGAATAAATGGGACCACAATTCCAACTCCCATCAACCCAAAACTATAAGCTTGTCTGGGTGGGCCCTATGTCTCATTTTCAGTGATGTTACAGGCACTGTCCATTGCTGGGAATGAACATTATGAGATTTAAATGAAATTTAATAAAATTCAAAAGGATTAAAGTGGAAAAGAAAAAGTAAAGAACAACACTCTAGGGAAACAGCTGGGATAAAATTTATACACATGCTGGATACGCATCTCAATGGATTACATATTAGCCAAGGTTTCTTAAGCAATTACCATTATCAAATGTGATTATTATGTTGTTACGTACTATTATTTTCCTTCCCAACTAACACCTTTTCAGAACAAGGCTCAAAGGTAAAGTCTGTCATTCTTTACTTTACCACATGTTGTTTTTCCTGTTGTTCCCTTCAATCATTGTTATCCTTTACAGAACTAAGCTTCAAAAGAACAGTGGTCTTAAATCATGATTAGCTGTGAAATGCAACCAAACACCACTGTCCCTTTGTTTTAGAGCGTTGCATGACTGCTTTACCATGTGATCTCTGTATTCTGACTCATACGTCTGACGAAGTGGGCATGTTCCATGAAAGATTACATTAAAATATAACAGTCTTTAAGGTGTCGCAATGTCTTTTTTTTTTTTTTTTTTGGCTTTTGTTTGTTTAGCTGTGTTTCTTGTTTAAATGACCGGTAAATCGCATAATTAAGGCTGCCTTCTCCGGAATTGTTCTGTAAAAGAAGAACCAGCAGTGTAAGGTTTCCAGTGTTCCGTACTTCTTAAATGTAGATAGTACGATTTCAAAAGCCGAGTGGAAAGCAGTCCCGAAATGTTCTCACCTTTGTTATTGCGGTCCCTTCTGCTTGTTTGTGCCAAGCAGCTGGCATGTCTATCTCACACTTTCCATCCTCACTGGCATCTCCTCTAGTGCTGCTGATTAGCTGTAAACCAGCAGGGTTAACCCTGTGTTTCTCCTGGAAATTGTAGCTAAAGGTTGCCGCCACCACTTCAACTTCAATGGCATCATTATGGGGAGACCTTGAAAGGGGGATACTCTTCTTACTTTGCCTCCCTCCCCACCCCTGTTGTGTCTGCCCTGAGACATATTGGCAGCTCTGTGGCAGGCAGGTGGCAGCATGAGTGTGTGGCAGTTTCTGCAACACAGCCTTTAATTGGAGTGCTATGCAACAAAACATAAACAAGTTGATCCTGTAAGCAAAGCCTGGGTTCTGGCTCCTGAGAGGAGGATTCTAGGCCGCTAGTACATGTTACGCAGCTCTGCTCTTTCCCTTGGAAAATGTGGGACACCAGGACAGCCTCTTCCTAGCAGAGCTTTTTACATGCAATGGGACTGTATTGAATGTCAAGCTTCAGCTGTGCATTTCATTGTTCTTTCTGGCAAAGCTTGGAAACATTGCTTCGAAAGCTACCACTCCCAGAATCCCCAACTAGCCTGTCAGCTGGGTGATTTTTAAAATTTCTTTCATTTATTTAGTGCATGGAAGAGCTCGTAAAGATTCAAGACAATCGTTGTACTCCTTTCCGCAAGCAGCAGGAAAGAAAAACACAAGAATAGCTGGATGTGATCCAGAGCTATTTAACCCACTGCATGCGGCCAAATGGTCGGCAGAGTCCCTTCCAGTTCTTCATTTCATTTCATTTTATTTAATTTATATCCCACCTATCTAGTCGCGGTGGACTACTCTAGGCGGCCATTCTAAGCAGTTCTAAGCTGCTTCTGCTGGCTCTCGGCCATGATAATCAAGACACAAACTAGGTTCCCTTTTTTTTGTTTATCCCCAGCATCTGGTAGTCAAAGTTGGAGCTTGAGAAACATTATTTGTTCTGAACTACAACATCCAGCATCCCCCAATGAGCATGGGTATTTCCCAAGATCTCTGATATATATTGCTTCAGTGTATTTTAAATTGATATTCTTCCTGTTTTTTTTTAACACCACCTCATTTAATAGGGCACCCTTCAGAGGTGCTAGAGTATACCTCCCATCTTCCCCGGTGAGTGCAGCCATGGCTGAGAATGATGGGAGCGGCAGTCTAATTTATTCAGAGAGTGTGGTGCTGGGGAAGGCTGCTGGACAAATAGCCTACATACTAACATCTAGTGAGTCAGTTTTTCCCCCCTTCCTTTTATCTCCACGCAAGGAAATGCACAACTTACTTTGATTTCCACCTGTGTCAGGCTATTGTTCAAGGGACAGGAAAAGCACCATGAACACAGCAACCAGATTGGGAAGTTCATGGCATCAGAAGAACTGAGCAAAGTGCCGCCAGCCAACAGAGGACTGTAGTCACCATCTGTATAGATAGCCATTAGTGGCGGATGCTGGGAATGGCAATCTGACCGTATTTTTGCAGAGTACTGTACAGTGTCCTGAACCACTGTGTGCAATAATATGATGTTTCTAAAAAAGTGCTACTCTTTTCTGATGTTTGAGACACTGCAAATAGCAATACTTCTCATGCATGTCACAGGCATGTAAGTCTTTCTCTGCAGTTTGGCCTGCATCCCCACTCTGTTACTTTCTCAGCAACCTGTTGAGTTATTAGCATGCTGCATGCATGCATTTTGGAGCTAGCAGGCAGGAGCAATCGTGAAGGGTTTCCAGAGATGCTTCAGGAGTGATGCTTCTCTGGGATGAACACTGGCTGCCTGTTTCCCTGCTTGTTCACTCTCCACTCAACCTGCATATTTGCAGGTGAATAACTTTCTGCCAAAAAAAATGCCACAGGTCTCCAAAGATGCCACAATGTTTGTTCCACCTAATGATAAAAATCATATTCATTCAAGGATAACATTCCCTAGAGAAATGCTAGGGAATCCCAAACACCATTTCCTACAGGAGAGCTTAAATACAAAAGGGGACTTTGACAGCTAATTGCTTCCAAGTCCCTACCATTTCCTGAGGAAATGAAGACTAATGGTATCAGAAAGTCCGCGCAGTTCCTCACTTCCTCACCAACCGGAACATGAGTTCCTTTCTGCTTTGTCCAGAGAGCGATGTGAAAAGTAAGCATGAATCACGTGGGGGGCGGGGCGGGGGCAAGGAGGTGAGTGGGCAATGGAAGTCAGTGCCCTGAACCGTGATGTTGTGCTACTCACACCAGCTGACTAAGAGAGAAACGTCAGAACTCTAGTCAGGAGGAGATGCATCAAACACAACCTCCTTTGAGCTCTTCGTTTGCATTTGCCTTTTTGCATATAGAAAAAAATAATACTGGATCAACCAATTCAATGGCTTGTGAGGCTCTTTGGGTTTTTTTGGGGGGGGTGTATGTGTGTGTTTACAAATATGGTGATTCTAGAAATTAACGTTGTTTTGGAGGATTTTAATGCATAAAGTTGCCACAACTTGAAAGTAGCTTGACAGCAGACAAGAATACAAAGATGGTGCACAGAGCCATTGGCATGCTATGCTAGAGGACTGACTTCTTGCTTCTCAACAATGAGAACTGGAAGGCAGGCTTTTAAAAAAAATCACTGTTGTTGTTGTTCTGTGCTGTCAAGTTGGAACCACCTTAGAGCAACCCTGATAGAGGTTTCAAGGTGAGAGATATTTAAGGAGCGGTTTTACCAATTCCACTCCCGACCACTTTCCATGACTGAGCAGGGATTTGAACCTGGTCTCCAGGGCCTAGCCCGTCACTCTATCCACTACGTGGCTCCTCAGATGTTCTTGGACTAAAACTCCCAGAAATCCTGGCCAGCATAGCAAGTGGTGAAGGCTTCTGGGAATTGCAGTCTAAGAACATCTGAGGACCCCCAGTTAGAGCATCACTGCACTGCACCACCCTGGGTGCCCCTCCTCAAGTCACTAGGAACTGAAGAAGAGTTCTGTGGAGTTAACTTGCATTTGCAGGTTATAAGTGTTTGTGTCTCTCTGTGTGTGTTTCTTTTGCATTTTATTGCTCGCCACACATTTTCTTTTCATTAGCTACACACGGACAGAAAACTGACTGACTGGATAGATCAGGATAAGACCATCAACAAATAAGCCCCATTGCTCTTTCACCTGATTAGGTATCTGGCTGCAGAGCTAGATATGAGAGTTTGATTCCCCATCGTGCCTCCTGCGCGGGGAGTCAGCCTGTGTGTCCTTTGGGCAAGCTGAATGGGACATTCACCGTTCCTTATCAGCAATTCTGAAAATGATAGGGAAAAAAAATCTATTTTCTTTGGATGTGAGTCTGGTGAAACAAAGAAAATGGTTTGCATAAAGACCACTGGAATGGCTTTTTCTAAGTAGCAAGGAGGTGCTTGTAGTGGGGCTGCAGGAGGACAGGTGGCCTCTGAACAGGTCCTTTTAGAGGGGCATCCCAATAGACAATTAAAGAGACCCACCATGGACTGCTCCCCGTGCCCCAATAATTCTGAATGTTTTTCAGAAGCTGGAAATGTTACTATATTGGACTGCAACTTCCTGAATCCCAAACCCCCCCGGACACAAGTAATGGGGTGGGAACTGGGGCTCAATCCAAGTAGTACAGCTTTTCTTGTAGGCTGCCTGAATTTGGGCCACTAGGACCACCTAGTGGTTACAGATGAGTCACTGCAGTTGCTTGTGCAAGATGTTGGGTGTGGTGCATGCAAAAAAAAGTGCCTTTTCTGTGCAAGAGACACTCTCTTGCTTACATCCATTTTATATCAAGTCTTTGCCTGTGCATTTCTCCCTTACATCAGACCCCTTATTATTTTGTAGATGCACCTTGACAGGACTAACAGCAGTATAATAGTCCTGTCAAGTTGCCTCCGGCTTATGGTGACCCTTTGAATGACAGATCTCCAACATGTCCTGGCTAGATCTTGTAGAGTCAAGCCTGTGGCTTCTTTTAGGAGGTCAATCCATCTCATATTTGGTCTTCCTCTTTTCCTGCTGCTGCCAACCTTTCCCAGTGCTTTTGTTTTTCTCCCCTACAATCCTGCTTTGTCATGATGTGTCCAAAGTATGACAGCCTCCATTTCATTATTATTGCCTCCAGAGGTAGTTCAGGCTTGATTTGATCTAGGACCCAATTGTTCATCTTTCTGGCAGTCCAGCGTATCCACAGAGCTCTCCTCCAGTATCATATTTCAGATGAATCAATCCCCACCACCACCACCCTGTCAGTTTTCTTTGTTGTCTGGCTTTCACACCCATATATGGTGACTGGAAAGATCAAGATCTTTACACTTGATGATCTTTTCTATTTCCTTCATGGCTGCCGTTCCAAGTCTCAGTCTTGTTCTAATTCCTTGCATGCAGTCTCCATTTGGTTTGATGGTTGAACCAAGGTATACAAACTCCATAATAATTTCAGTTTCTTCATTGTCAACATTAAAATTGTGTACAGTTCTTCTTAATGTCCAGCTGAGGTCCTGTTTTGGCACTTTCTTCTTTCGCTTTCACTAAAAGTCATTTCAAGACATTTGGTGCTTTCTACCAGTAAGATGGTGTCATCTACATATCTTAAATTGTGTGTGGTAGTGTATGTGTTCTGTGCCGTCAAGTTGGAACTGACTTATAGCGACCCCAATAGGCCTTTCAAGGTAAGTGAGATATTTAAGGAGTGGTTTTACCAGTTCCACACCCCCAGTGAGCTTCCATGGCCAAGTCAGGACTCAGAGTCCTAGTCTTTCATGCCAATTTTTACACCACACTGGAATTGATGCTTAATGATACACAAATCCACAGTGGTCTCTGGACTATGATGACAGAATGACTATGGTATTAGTACCATGCTACACTAACAGCAGTATCTGGAGGAATAAACTACAGTGAATATGAATTAAGGTTAAAAGAAGAAGAATAAATTGATATTGATGACTATCCTGTTTATCCCGATGGTGAACAAATATCCTTCTCCACAGATCAAGGGCTGACAATAAATATATTTCCAAATCTTGTTTTATGAACTTGTTATTTTGACAAACCCTTTAATTAGAAGGTAAGATCCTTGCCCCCTGAATATGATAGAAGATGGCACTGGAATCATTTCAAGCATGTATCTGATGTATTTATATCAGTGCTAAAAAGAAGTACAGCAAACATAGCTCTGAACTGTGCATGTGATTCAACAAGGAGGATTGGAGCATTCATTCATTTATTCACTGACTCATTCATTTATGCACTCATTCATTTACAAGATTTAAATACCATCTCCATCTCTGCCTCCTCCCACCTGGTTGATTCTTCTCTACAAATAGGTTTGGGAACTTGGATTCGCTTGAGGTTACATCTGTTCATTGCAATAAGCACGAAAGATGGAGAACAGCAGTGTGGAAGTAACTGCAGTAGCCTCGTCTCCCAATAGATAAGGGCAGGTGTCCAAGTTATAGAAGAGTAACCCAGAAAAAGACAATTTATTTTATTTTATTTCCATGTCTGATTGTAAGAAAACATTTCATTCACAGTTATAGTCACCTGCAAACCCCATAAACAGATTACAAATCGCAGTAGCGGTTTACTATGCGTACTTAGTAGAAAATGGAAATGATAAATACAGAGCATTGCAGAATGTGGATGCCAACAGCAGATTGAGCAAAAACCTGTTGACACCTGCTTATACCTACCTTTCCCCTCTTCTAGGCTTCTTTCTTTTCTTTTTGCCCAGTCCCTTAGGAGCTGAATGCTAGCTAAAGCCAAAAGAGGTGCTAGCAAAGTGCAGCCGGAGTGGAGGGTGGGCTGCTGGGTTGATGGAAGTGAAACATGTAGACTGGGACTGTAACCATCACATTGATCCGCAGATCCCCATGCACATAAGAAAATCACACCTAGGCGTGCTTTAAATGTTCAGGCCCCACTTTATTTTTAATGTTCCATTCCTTGGAGTGTTTAAAATAACAACAACAAAAAACCCAAAAAGCAATCACTCTAAATGCAAAGCTACTTCTTTTCTGCTGTGGAAAGAAGGGACAACAAAGCATCTTCAGCCCATGCTGTAAACCAGGCAGGGTATCCCCCCCCCCAATCGCTTTCTCTCCCATTTCATATACAAAAGCAAACGGGCCAATTTATTCAATTTTTTTAAAAAATAGCATCCTCTGCTATCCTTGAAAATATCAAGATAGCTTGGAATTGGTTAAGTACTCAACCCAAGGGATGAAGAGAAGGCGAAGTAGTGTGGAAAATGCAGCACAGAATAGGTAGAGAAGTATTACAGGATTACTGGCTGTCTTGGATGAATTTAAGTCTCCTGGGCCAGATGAATTACATTGAGGGATATTAAAAGAACTGGCAGAAATAATATCAGAACCATTGGCAATAATCTTTGAGAATTCTTGGAGAACAGAGGAAGTCCTCACAGATTGGAGGAGGTAAAATGTTGTCCCTATCTTCAAAAAAGGGGGAAAAGAAGACCCGAATAATTATTGCCCTGTCAGTCTGACATCAATTCCTGGAAACATTCTAGAGCAGATCATTAAGCAGACAGTTTGTAATTACTTAGAAAGCAATGCTGTCATTTCTAGAAGTCAACACAGGTTTCTCAAAAACAAGTCATGCCAGACTAATTTGGTATCTTTTTTTTTAAAGGGTTACAGGCCTGGTGGATGAAGGAAACACTGTGAATGTAGCATATCTTGATTTCAGTAAAGTCTTTGACAAGGTTCCTCATGATAATCTTGCAAAGAAGCCAGTAGAATGTGGGATAGACAGTGTTACTGTTAGGTGGATTTGTAATTGGTTGACTGACCGAAGCCAAAGGGTGATCACAAATGGCTTCTCTCTTCATCCTGGAGAGAGGTAACTAGTGGGGTGCCTCAGGGTTCTGTTCTGGGCCCTGTGTTATTCAACTTCTTTATCAATGACTTGGATGAATAAATAGAGAGTATGTTGATTAAATTTGCAGATGATACCAAATTGACAGGATTGTTAATTCCCCAGAGGACAGGTTTAAAATTCAAAATGGCCTTTACAGATTAGAGTCCTGGGCCAAAACTAACAAAATGAATTTCAACAGGGAGAAATGTAAGGTCCTACACCTAGGCAGAAAAAATGAATTGCACAGATATAGGATGGAAGACACCTGGCTAGACAACAGCACCTGTGAAACACATCTAGGAGTCTTGGTAGACCATAAACTGAACATGAGTCAGCAATGTGATGTGGCTGCCAAGAAAGCCAATCCAATTCTTGGTTGCATCAACAGGAGTATAGTGTCTAGATCAAGGGAAGTGATAGTACCACTCCAGTTCTAGGCACTTTAATTCAAGAAGGATGTTGACAACCTGGAATGTGTCCAGAGGAGGGTGACTGTAGCGGAACCCAAAAGATGACGTCATTCATGCATGTCAATCAGAGGATAGAGCATTATGGGCGGAGTCAGAATGACAGTTAGAGAGTTGGAAGAGACACTTAAGGAGAGTTGGAATGAGATAGGGCTAGAGAGAAGTAGGGACAAGAAGATGTGGAGAGAGTGCTAGGGTTTAGGAGTAGATAAAAAGGGGTTAAGAAAGGAAATTGATAGAAAAACATATTGAACAAGCAGGAATGGGAGTGTTCTGCTCGATTCAAGAATCATCCACATGTCCAAAATCCAGAAAAAGAAGAGAAGGAGACCAGGAGAGGGCTAGTGGTTGCATGCATTTTTTTTTAGTAAGAAAGGGTGGAATGCCAGCATTGTGACTTATGAGTAGAGATAGGGATGACTCACCATTTTGGAGAGTCGTCCTGCTTCAAGAGTCATCAAAAGTTGACAACTCACGAAGTACGAAGTTGCCCCTATGAAGTGACCAATAACAAAGTTATTCAACGATTTGTGGGGGGTTATTTTTAAAAAAAACATGCCCTGCCCTGCTCCCACGTCCCCGCTGCCACAACCCTCCCACCACTGCCACCCCCACCGCCATGCTGCCTAAGGCAGGCTAAGGGAATCCAGGCTGCCCTTTGCAAAGATGGCAGCTGCAGTTTCCCTAATCTAAATGAAGCCACAGCTGCCATCTTTGCAAAGGGCAGCCAGACTCCCTTTTTACACACCGCAGCTGTGGAGGCCAGATGGAGACCTCAGTAACAGGGTGGCAGTGGGGGTGAGGGGCTAAGATAGGGAGAGGAAAGGGGGGCAGTAGACTGTGGGTGTGGCTAGCTGTGCAAGCGTGTGTCTGCCTATCAGCCTGCTGATCAGCTGATCGATGACCAGTAGGCAGAATGTGTGGGTTTTTTAATTATGAAGGATGAATACAATCAGGAAAATATTTGTTGATACGTATTCGTTGAGACTTAAAATTTGAGAAATACGGATCAATGGATTTTTAATGAATTGGCTATTTTTGTCGAAAAAAACAATCCGTTTTTATATTCGTTCCCATCTCTACCTATGAGCCTTCCTATTGCATGAATCCTAGCAGCAGCAGCAATACAGGAAGTGTAAAAAAAGACCCCCAATCTCCCAGTGGGCTAGCCAAGAGTCTTGCAGATGCCCCAGCAACAGCACAGGCCCTGAAAATGCAGCTCCTTTTCTACTTTAGCTTCAGTTTTTGTGAGTTAATGCATTGTCCTGTCACATTAACTAGTAACAAAAATTAATACTGTAGAAGCAATACCCATTATACCAAGCCAAGGGCTAACTAACCTATCTTTAAAATGTCAAAGAAGTTTAATGCTGAGACTGAATATTTAAGATCTTACTTGAGATTTCTACTTTAAAAGAAAATAAAAACCCCTCAGTTTTCTTATGAACAAGCTAAGAATTCCAAGATTTCGTGAGAAGAATCATGTTTATCTTGTTAACGTTAACAGCGTTACAATCACATTTCCTGCACTACATTGTCACTCACTCGCTTTTACACACACACAAGCAGGCATGTGTGAGAACACACAGAAGCACATACATATTATTTGGTAATTGTTACATGTGGGACTCCCCCTGTGATACCACATATGGTCATTACCTGTGATGTCATAAGGATCGCCCCACCCCCCCATGTCAGGCTTTGACCTTGAGATCTTGGGGAATGGAAATTTGTTGATTTGGCAATTCTATTATAGGAGGTGGGGGGAAAAGAGATCATTCAGGATCTCTGCTGTGATCCTGAATGAAAAGTACAACCGGTAACACTGTTTTTTGCATTGGGAGAAAAGCTCATATTAGAAAACAGCAACACTAAGCCAGGATGTTACTGAAATCAAAGCACAGTGAAAATGATTAAATGATTACCCCTTCCAATCCTGCTACAGTTCCAACCGGCTCAGCCACCTTCTGCCTATTGCAGCTACTTAAAGATTTGGAATGCACATTAAATACAACAATGCACTACTTTTGCTCGCAAATTCATTAGCTTGAAAATACTCATTTGTATCTGTAGACAGAACTGCTAAATGATTTTGTCACCACAAGAGAACAACATCTGCAGTTTATAAACCTACGCATCTCTGTATCTATTTCCAGGACATTTTAAATGAGAATCAGCTCTGGCTTCTTGACGCAATGCTCTGATCACTGTGAAAAACTATGCAGGATCTTGCCCAACATCCGTTCAGTTTACAAACATGATTCACTCCGTCAAAAATAAATCATTTTTGTGGTAGCAAAGCAAAAGAAGCAGACAAGATTAAGACACATGCCATATGTTAAAGGAATTGTTTCACTTTAAAAAGCCTGTGACTTCTACCTAAAAGTGATACAAGCAAACACTTTATGGTATGAGGGTCCAGAGTTTGGAAAGTTTGGATTCAAAAGGATTCATTATTATCAACTTTGAATTGCTGATCATTGAGTCCAGCCCCTGTCAAGGAGGTACAGTGGGGAATCAAACTCTCAGAGAGCGAAACCACTGAGCTATTATAGATTTAAACCTGTCTCTCTTCTAGCTATATCAAAATCTGTGACTCCATGCTTTTTGCCCCTTTCCGAAGCACGGTTTATTTTTATATTGTTTCATTTCAGGACTGGAGGTTATTACTGTGGTGCTCCCCAGGGGATGTTCATTTGTCAGTCATAGCCCCTATCAGAAACTTTTGATTAACCCATTTCAAACACTTTCTCTGCAGAAGCAGTTTTGAGGGAAATAGCTTTTTGCCTGAAGGTCTGAATGCAAAACTCAGGGATCGCCATAATCCTTCAAGACCAACAAAGAGAAAGTGGGATAGAGCCCCCCCATAAAAAATTTTTGGAAGATCTTTTAGTTGCTAAGAAAGGGCAAACAGGATATACAAAAGAATAAAAGGACATAATTCTGAGGTAAAGACAGCCAAAGTGGCAGTGTTGAAACACATCAGTTTCCCAGGACATACTGTCACTCATCTGAAAGTGGTGATTTTATAGCAAACAAAATTCACGGGAAGACTTGAGGACAAGATGGCTGAATTGGAATTCATCCACAAATTCCAGTCTATCACCAAAGATCTGAATCTTAGTGATGGCTTCTTAGCATCTCAATACTAGAGATGGGCACGAATTGTTTCTGCTGCTTTGTTTTTGAGCCAAATAGGCTTTTGGCGGTTTTCAGCTCCACCTCCTCAGGAAGGCACCCACTCAGAGGAAATGCCCAGAGGAGGCAGGGCAGGGAAGCTGGGGCGCTGCCTTAGAGTGGGTGCCCACTGTAGGAGGGCTGGGAAATGCCAAAAACCTATTCAGATGAAGAAATGAACCAGCATGAACCGATGTACCAGTGGTTCATGCCCATCTCTGCTTAGTTTACTTAGGGTGTGACTAGACCAGCGGTCCCCAACTTTTTCCCAACCGCAGATTGGTTGGGGTGGTGGCGTGCCCACAGGGGGCGGAGACCACTCATGCACATGCACATAGTGCGCTTGCAGGGGGCACTTGCGCACATGCTCATGGCATGCTCACAGGGGAGGAACACATTCGCGTGCATGCATGTGACGGCACTCGGAAGGGGCACTCGCCGGGGGGGAGGAGATCTGTGTCCGCGGCCCACTCCTGGATAGGCCACAGACTGCTGACGGGTCACAGATTGGGGGTTGGGGACCTCTGGACTAGACTGTTGAATTAAATTTGGAGGTGGTTTGGGTTTCTTAGAAATCAATATAACATCATGTGGTTGTTGTGTCAGGGTGTGCCTCCTCATGGAAGATGGCCTAGGAAGACATGACATCCTGCACATCCAATGCCTTGCCTTTATATTGTATGTAAACAAGGAGGGGGAGTTTTTCACAGTCTTCCAATTGGTGAAGGCTTCTCTCAAGCTGGTGGTGGCAGCTCCTCCTCACTCTGAAGATCACCCATCCTGTTTTCTCCAGCAGCTGGGAGATCCGCAGAGCCAGGAGAGAGGGCGCAGTCCCACTTTACTGTGAGGGGGACTTTCTACCAAGTGGCCATGTTGGATTCATTCAAGCAGAATAGCTTCTTGGAAAGACATAAAAGCCCCCACACACACTCACACACTCTATGGCAGACAAGGCAGCTTCAGCAGGGCTCCCTTCACTGCTGTTCCATAGGAGGTTTGGGGAGCAAGAATCATGTGCTTTAGCACAGCTGTGTGGGTGACAGCATTAGCACCAACAGCTTGTTCCCAGTCTCCTTGTGTTTTTTTAATATTTATGCACATATTGTCTTGAACGAGCATAGTGATGGATTGATAAAGCACTAAGAGAGAAACAAATAGGGGGTGGGGGAGCGTTCAGATTGCAGGACACCAGTGAAGTTCCTTGCCTGCCATTGTACTTGGCACCAAAAACTTGGCAAATGCTGCAAACGGCCCCCTCGACATGACTTACTCTGACACTGGGGAGCACAACTGCTACCCCCCCACTCCCCACAATGTGGATGGTTTTTTAAAAAAACTTGCTTCCAAGCCCAAAAAATGCATGCTTAGCTGTATGTCATGTAGTTGGAGATTTTCAAGCATGTCAAACCCAACACAAAAGCAGGAGTATTACAGTACGTAGTCAAGCTCTAAGATTATTTCCCAGTTACCATGTCTGGATATGAAAGCTAGACAGTGTGGGGGTGGGTGAGTGGGGGGGGGAGAATTATGCATTCAAAATACAGTGTTTGAAGAGAGCTTTACAGATACCCTGGACTGGCAGAAAGACAGATAAGTGGGTGCTAAATCAAATTAATCCTGAACTCTTTTTAGAAATAAAAATGTACTTTAGACACATCATGAAAATTCAAGAGTCACTGGAAAAAGACAAACATGCTGGGAAAAATTCAAGGTAGCAGGAAAAGAGGAAGGCCAACAGATTCTTATCAGCTTTCTAGTACCAGGTAGATTTATTTCACCGTTAATGTTCCCTTCCCTGTCTATATTCTACTCCCTATTACATGTAGAGTATATACGCATGATACTCTGAGACTGTATTCCATGAAGCCGAAGAAGTTGGCTCAAAGACTGTCTACTTTTTTGTTGCGATAGCCTGGCAAGGCTACTCCTTTGAGAATGGTTGAACTATGGGATTCATTGCCACAAAGATATAGGATGTTGGATACTGATTTAGACAGTTTTGAAGTGGGGTAGGCAAACATATAAAATATGACACCATCCATGGCTAGTAATCATGATAACTGTTTATTACCTGTAGCATTGGAGAGAGTATGCCGCTCAAAACGTGTTACTGAGGAACACAAATGAGCAAACACTCTTGTGTTCGTGTCCTGCTTGTTTTATTTTATTTATTTGTTTGTTTAGATTTGTACCACACCCATTTACTGAACATGCCACTACTCTGGGTGGCTCACAAAATATTATTAAAACCGTATAAAACATATAAAAATAGAACAAACAAAACAGGGTTGTTGAATTAAATTGAGAACTGGTTTGGGTTACTTTGAAATCAATATAACATCATGTTGGCTGTTGAACAACACTCTTTCCCCATTTTTTCTCTTTACATAGAAGCCAATACTTTATTATAGAGGTGCAAACTTTTCCAGGTGCAGAGATCCACACTGTATCCACCCAGCAATTGTCTTGACCTTTTCCCCTGCATAATACTTTTAAAGTAGTTTAAAGTTTATATGTGCTAATCTACATGTGGCTGTACATTTATCCAAGATCTCTTACTAATTTTTTTTTTTGCAGTTAAGTGAAACCTTAACCTTTCTTTTACAACAAAACACAGCTTTTCATGATCCACACTGCTAAAGCTTTGCTGAGTTTAAAGCATAGACTAATATGCTAGACTCATAAAGAGAGTATGGCTTAACAAAAAGCTAACAGCATATACCAAGATCCAGATCTATAGAGCTTGTGTCCTGAGCACACTCCTGTACTGCAGTGAATCCTGGACCCTTTGTGCGTGGCAGGAGAGGAAGCTGAACATGTTCCACATGTGTTGTCTCTGACACATTTTTAGTATCACCTGGCAGGACAAAGTTCCAAATAGAGTACGTAGTCCTGGAACGAGCTGGAATTTTTAGCATGTATACGTTACTGAAACAGCGACATCTACGTTGGCTCAGGCATGTCATGAGAATGGCTGACAGATGGATTCCAAAAGACCTCCTGTATGGAGAATTAGTGCAGGGAAAGTGCTCCAGAAGGAGACCACAGGTGTGATACAAGGACATCTTCAAGCGGGATCTGAAGGCCTTAGGAATGGACCTCAACAGATGGGAAACTTTGACATCTGAGCATTCAGCCTGGAGGCACATGGTGCAGCATGGCCTCTCCCAATTTGAAGAGATGGCCTTCTCAGCCCCACTAGATGCTGTTCCAAGACCTCTGCAATGGTGCCTTGACTTCCAAACTTAATTAGTTCTGGAACTCCAGTCGTAACTCGAAATGGTCGTAAGTCGAAGCACCATTTCCCATAGGAATGCATTAAAATGCAATTAATCTGTTCCAGCTGAAGGAAAAAAAATGCCAAAAATCCAGCAAAACACTGCAGGACCCATTGGAAACGTGATTAATCTGTTCCGGCCAAAGGAAGAAGAAAAAAGAAAAGCAAACAAACCATGCAAGACCCTTCAGAAATGCAATAGATAGATAGATAGATAGATAGATAGATAGATAGATAGATAGATAGATAGATAGATAGATAGATAGATAGATAGATAGATAGATAGATAGATAGATAGATAGATAGATAGATAGATAGATAGATAGATAGATAGATAGATAGATAGATAGATAGATAGATAGATAGATAGATAGATAGATAGATAGATAGATAGATAGATAGATAGATAGAGCAAAATACTTTGCTTAGATACCTGACCCAACATGGCAGGTTTGCAATGACTGGATGCTAAGATACCCAAACCTCATGACCATAACAAGCAATGTTGACACTCAGGGCAAGTGACACCACCTTCCACCACTCCAGTCTGAGCCATGGTCATCAGACCGTCAGAAAAATGGAGGAGGAGAATGTGGTATCTCCATAATTGTTATATAAATACACACAAACATATATATGCTGGATTGCATAATATTTAAATATATTAACATATTTGCAATACAATCTCTGGTGCTTCTTTTTTCCAGCATGAACATCTGACCATTCAGTTTGAATATACATTTATAAAAAGTATGGATCACTCCAAAAAAATGGGTGTGCCACAACATTTGACCATCCTAATGTGTAATGCATACTCAGGATGAGATACTAATGTTAGGACGGTTAACAGAGAAACTAAATGGTTTTTTAGTGGCAAAAAATATCAGACAAACTCTGGATGTAGAACATATCATATGAAAAGGTGAACTAGATTCAAAAGAATGAGTTAAATTTAAATAGAGGGGAAAATCATCAGTTACGTCATACAAATGCCACCATGGTATTGGCAGAACAGGAGACAGATTACAGTGGAAAGTTAAATAGGTAAGTGGAAAAACAGTTGAGTTGCAGTTGAATATTAAGAAGGTAAGGATCATGACTACAGAAGAATTAGATAAATTTGATGTTGACAATGAAGAAATAAAATGTATTTCAAGATTCCCCATATTTTGGTTCAATCCAAATGGAAGTTATGAAGAAACTAGAAACGAGACTTAAGAGTAATGATGTAACCGTGGAGACCAAGGCCAAGCTCATCCACACTAAGTATTCCGTATTGTTATGAATAGGTGTGAAAACTGAACAATGAAGAAAGCTGATAGGAGATATGGTGCTGAAGGAGAACTTCATAGATAATAAATGGAAGGCAGCAGGAAAAGAAGAAGACTGGATAAAAGATGGAATGATTCAATGAAAAAAAACCATCTCAGGGTTTGGACAACCTTTGGGGGTCACTCGTTCATAGAGTCAGAAGCAACTTGATAGTACATAAAAACAGCAAATGAAATCCTGGACACTTCACAATCCCATTTAATGGTCTCTCTACTTTTTTTTCTACAATGTGCATAAACATCCATGGAATGTGCATGGCTGTAATCACAGGAATTAAGTATTTAGTTAAGGAAAAATATAAACAAACAAGTACACAAGTACCAGGAATACGCAAATACCAGGAAAAAGACTAATTGAAATGAAATGCGCAGAAATGCGCTTTCCTGAGGGCACTGTCACTCAGCATCTCTCATTGGTTCCAGTATCTCAAGTGACTCAAACATATATTCAACCTGGAAATTCCCTCAAATCCTATTGCACCACACATCTGTGTAATCTTTGTGTACATAAACAAACACAAAGAGAGGCTTGGCTCTTTCTTTCTTTCCTCTGTTGTCCAAGATCTATGTCTCCCTCAAGCAGAGTTTCAACTTAATTGCTTGCTGCTGCTTACAAAGGTAGCTTCAGAGTGTTTTGTCCCTCCAGCACTGATATCATTATCCAGCCACTCAGAGTGAGGCCACACTGGGGAAATTTTTAAATGGGAAACATCTTGCAGTTGATTCCACTGTGTTAGAGCTGTGTTCCCTTGCCACTTCTCAAGAAATGCCAGTCCCTCCTCCTTTAAAGAAAACCCACTTCTACCGCCAGGTAACTGGACAGATGTTTTCTCAGCCATCCTAAAAGATAATTCTTGGAAAGCCTTCTCAGTGGTTTTGCTTTTTCTTTACACCGAGCACAGGACCATGGGAGGAGGAAACAAGAGATGGAAATTGCCCTTGCTTACAACTTAAAAGGTAGTTCTCTTCAAGCTTCATTTCCTAAAGGGCTACAGGACAACTATATTACAAGCTGAAAACAAGGCTGTTTAGCCAATTTCCTCCTTTATCTGTGTGACTAGTTAATGTGAACAGACACAGGGAAACCTGAATTCTTGGGTCTGACTTCACAGTGAGTGAATTAGCATTTCTTTTGCTGTGTAATTGCAACCTGAGAGGCCCAGTTGATGGATGATGAGGCAGCAACAGAGAGCAGGTTCCTTAGAGACCTTTAGATACAGAACTGGCTGTCTTGGATCTCTCTCTTTTTAGTGTTAAATTAAATTTGGTCAGAACTGGCCATCCTGATAGGCAAAGTGAGGCAGATACCCTGGACACTTGATTTGGGGTCTCTAGAAAGGACAGCGTTATTAAGCCCTTTAGCTTATTTTTGTTGTATTTTTCTGGACAGGAAGACAGAGATCTGTAGGATTACTATATGAACACCCACTTGGAATTCCAGTACAAACCCATCCACCCCAAACCCCATCCATACGCCAGACTAGCAGCAAAAAGTAAACTTTCAGCTATATAATAAGACCAACAAATACTTTGCCCTGCCGTCATCTCACCTTACTGAGGAGGGTGGGATTTTCAAAACAACACACCATCAACAAATCTTGTCCCCAGTTGCCTCCAAGAGATGTACATGGCCAGGCTACTGAATGTGGCCCTGACTCAGTGAATGAACAGGATGATTTGCTGACCTTGTATGTCAGTTCTTTTTGTATCATGAAGCATCTACACCAGTGGTTCTTAACCTTTTTGAAAGAAACGCCCCCTTGAGCCATTGAGGAAGTTATCATCGCCCCCTCCCTGAGGTGATGGTATCTTACCTACTTACCTACTTACCTACTTACCTACTTACCTACTTACCTACTTACCTACTTACCTACCTACCTACCTACCTACCTACCTACCTACCTACCTACCTACCTATTCAAGACACTTAACTCTAATTACCACTGAAAACAAAATTCAATTGCAAGAAAATGAAATGCCTGAAAAAAAACAGTAACATTTAATGATTTAGTTACAAGTGAATTTTAAGACGCAAAAAGAAATATAAAAAGGGCATAAAAACAAACTGCAATGCAGGAACTAAAAATTTCAAGACAAAAACTCTGAAATTAAATTAAGATTCGAGGAAAATATATATTCATGCACATTGTAAAAGGGTTAAAAAGACACAAAGAAAATTTGTACAGAAGGAAAGCAACAAAAATCAGAGCAACAATATATATATCTACACAAAAATTTTACATGAAGAGCACAAAAAAAAATTGAAACTATAAAACCGAGAAACCAAAATATAACATTGAACTGGAGTGCACGCTAAAATAGTACAATACAAAGAGACACCCCAAACCGACCCGTTTCTCTCCACGCTTCCCTTGCAATGGGCGGGAAGGTGGGCGGGAAAGCAGGATGGACAAAATGGGCTTGCCTCCCTCCCCACCCGGGTGTGAGGCAGCGCTTCACCGGGCGAGGACGGGGACCCAAGATACCCTTTCCTTCTACCCGATCCACCCTCAGTGCTCCCCTAAGGGAGAAAGGCGAGACGTGGCAGGCAGAAAGAGCTGGATCGTCTGGCAGCAGCAGCACCGGATCTACTGCCAGCACTGCTGCTGCAGTCGGCTTCACAGGTTTGGGTCACTCTAGCGCCCCCCTACCGCCCCCTTCTGTTCTTTTGCCCCCATTCTACCGCCCCCCTGAAAAATGAAATCACCCCCTGGGGGGCATTATTGCCCATGTTAAGAACCACTGATCTACACAATGGAGCTACAAAGTTAAGCATTGTTCTTTGAAATTGGCTTCTGTTATTGGGGTCTCTTAGCCTTTTGTTTCTGATCATGGTGAGTTCTTGGCAAAGATGCTGGCAAACAACAGCAAACTATGGCAAGTCCTTAAAGAAATGGGAGTGCCTGACCACCTTATCTATCTCCTGAGAAACCTATATGTGGGACAGGAAGCAACAGTTAGAACTGGATATGGAACAACGGATTGGTTCAAAATTGGGAAAGGAGTACGACAAGGCTGTATATTGTCTTCAGCTTATTTAACTCATATGCAGAATACATCATTCGAAAGGCAGGAATAGAGGAATCCCAAGCCAGAATTAAGATTGCTGGAAGAAATATCAACAACCTCCGATATGAAGATGATACCACTCTGACGGCAGAAAGTGATGAGGAATTAAAGAACCTCACTGAAAGAGGAGAGTGCAAAAACGGTCTGAAGCTCAACATCAAAAAAAAACTAAGATCATGGCCACTGTTCCCATCACCTCCTGGCAAATAGAAGGGGAAGATATGGAGGCAGTGACAGATTTTACTTTCTTGGGCTCCATGATCACTGCAGATGGTGACAGCAGCACGAAATTAAAAGACGCCTGCTTCTTGGGAGGAAAACGATGACAAACCTTGACAGCATCTTAAAAAGCAGAGACATCACCTTGCCAACAAAAGTCCGAATAGTCAAAGCTATGGTTTTTCCTGTTGTGATGTATGGAAGTGAGAGCTGGACCATAAAGAAAGCTGACCGCCGAAGAATTGATGCCTTTGAATTGTGGTGCTGGAGGAGGCTCTTGAGAGTCCCCTGGACTGCAAGGAGAACAAACCTATCTATTCTAAAGGAAATCAACCCTGAGTGCTCACTGGAAGGACAGATCCTGAAGCTGAGGTTCCAATACTTTGGCCATCTCATGAGAAGAGAAGACTCCCTGGAAAAGACCCTGATGTTGGGAAAGAGTGAGGGCAAGAAGAGAAGGGGACGACAGAGGATGAGATGGATGGACAGTGTCATTGAAGCAACCAACATGAATCTGACCAAACTCTGGGAGGCAGTGGAAGATAGGAGGGCCTGGCGTGCTCTGGTCCATGGGGTCACGAAGAGTCGGACACAACTAAATGACTAAACAACAGCGATGACTGGAGTCTCAGGCACTAGCTTGTCACACTGCAAGCTGCCTCCAAGCTGTCTAATGTCCTTTTAATTGGTAAGGCTGGGGAAGTGAACCTGTGGGTTTCTGCTTTTTCAACAAGTGTGTGCTCTCCCACTCAGTTCTGTCTCATTCTTGTTGTCCATTTCCTGTCTCTTGACGCATTAATGTCTGTGTCTTCTGTAGACTCCAGTTTACAATAAATAAATGTGTGGGTGTGGGGATTGTTTTTGTTGTTTTTTTAAATATCCCAAATTGCTGCACTAAGTGGGTCATCTAGTATCACAGATTCCCACTTCAGCCTCAGGGATTTCTGGAATATTGTGTCTTGCTACGAATCATTGGCCCTCTCGTTCACTTTGCTTGTATTCTTGGAAACACAGCAAGCTGTTTACTGGTAATACTTATGTTGCTAGGATTAAGTGGCAGTTAGTGATTGATTTGAATTTTTGCTGTCTTCACGGTCTCCAAGGCCTTGAACACAAATTGGAAATGTTAGGGTTTTTTGAACTACAGCTCCCAGGATACCTCAGGCGTCCTGACTTGGGGCCATGCTGGGAGTACTAGTCCCAAAAAGTAACTTCTCTAAGCTGTGGCCTTGAACACACATGGTTGCCAGTTTGCAGCCAGCATAATTATGTTTTCACAAGCCTTAGGGTGCAACTATATTGGGAAACCTAAGCAGAGCAATTTGGCTTTGCTTTGGCTTGATTCACAATCTCCCTTGTGATTGCATTTGGTTTAGGTGACCACACAAAGACCCCAGGTTGATGAGGTTTGATCCATGCCCACAACGCCCCTTCTTTTGATACTGACTTCCTGGCGATCTCTGGCTCTCCTTTCCTGGTCTGCCATCAAACTACTGGGACTTTTTAAAGAGTTGCATGGCTGTAGAGAAAAGGGGACAGTTTTCACAGTTTTCCAAAGTTCTCTATACATACACACATATCATGGAAACACGAGAGTCTGCTGGAGTTCATCTGAATTGTTTCAATTTTATATCATTTTTTAAAAAAATTCTCTTCTGTGCAAAGGTGATCTAGCACTTAAAAGTTTGTGGTTTTAAAAAAAACTTCAGGGTGAATAGGAAGAAAGATCTTGGGGGATGTTCTTGCTGTCCAAAACATCATGTCCCAACTTACGACATCACCACAAAACCGTCCAAAGTTATGCTCCGCCAGTCTTTTTGTAGAATGAAACAATGATCACACTTGCGAAACACTGCTGAAATTGTTACCATTAGGAAAAAGGAGAACCCCTTCCCCTGGTGCAAGGGGGAAAAGTCCAGACTGGAATGGGAAAAGGCTGATTTTCATTAAACTTTACATCATGTGATCACTGAAAAATACTGCAAATTCGACCCTGCCAATTCCGGAGCAAGGTGTGATATATTTTTAAATATAATCACATCCTTAGACTATTAGATGTCCAGCAATCAGAAAGGCAATTAAAAATTACATTCAAAAGGGATTTCAGATAGATCGAATATACACTGTTAATTAGTACTATAAAATGATAGAACAGGACACTGACTAGACAGAGCTCAGACTCTACATCCTCATCCTCCACACTCTCATCTCTTCCTCTCAGTCTCCGTATATTAGTGCCCAGCTGAGGGCATGGTCACACTTGCAATAAACCCGGATTTGAATCAGGATTTGTATGTTTTACCTTGATTTTAAAAAACACGGCTGCATGACACAGAGCCAATTTTTGGGGACTGCATCAATTTTTTTTAATTAGCCTCACAAAGGCTTTTTATTTTAAAATGGTTTTGGAATCAGTTTACATACACCACACACAAATTCCAACAGAAAATTTCCTCATATAGAATTAACCCAGTGTTAGAGGATTCCAGAAGATGAGCACATGGTCTGTACTATGATTACTGGGAGGAACCAGAAGCTAGAACAGCTTGGATGTCGCTGTTGTCCCTCTGTGATAAAATATTTTGAAGGGCTGTTTTAAACATAATGAAATGGTGTAGCAAAGGTGTGAGTAGCTACATGTACAATGGAGAAGCATACACACCCTTTAACCTCTCAAATAAACTATATCAGGCATTATTCAAAGAAACAAAACAAACAAGACAAAACAAGAAGGACAAAAACAGGTGGCAACTTAAAGACTAACCCTTATATTTTAATGTAAGCTTTTGTGGACACGTCCACTTCGTCAGACATTAAGAGACAGAATGAAATGAAATGAACCCATCCTTGACAAGAACACTTCATTCTCCAAAGCCCTCGGTGACTCATACTTGCCTACAGGCAACCCACCAAGCTCAAGCAAATATTTACACACAATAGACCACAAAACAACATACAGACAGTGGGACTACACCCTGCCACCAACTCTGCTCACACATCTATTCTGGCAACACAATCATAGGACCTAACAATGCCACACACATTATCAAATCCAGCTTCACTTGTTCCTCAGCTAATGCGATCTATGCCATATTTTGCCAACAATGCCCCGCTGCACTCTACATAGGACAAGCAGGACACTCTCTACAGAAATGGATCAACGGTCACAAATCTGATGTCAGAAACCACAATACACAGAAACCTGTCTCCAACCATTTCCATCTACCAGGTCACTACGTGGTAGATTTAAAAGTCACTGTTTTAGAACAGAATCATTACAAATCAAGAATACAAAGGGAAACAGCTGAAATAAAATTTATACGCATGATGGACACCCATAGAAATGGACTGAATATCAGCCTAGGTTTCTTAAGCCATTACCAAATGTAACATTTCTGCTGTTATCCACTGCCACTGTCAATTTCTTCACCACTATCATGCCCATCTCTCGTCACAAGGCTCTAAGCTAAAAACTGTTTATACTCCCTACATTAACACACATGATTTATCTGTTAATTTCTTCCATCCTTTCTTTCCCTTTTTAAGATTTTCTGCATCTTCAACCCCCCTCTCTTCTCTCTCATGTCCCCCCACCCACCTCTCATCTCTGCTCAGACCTGGTGTCTGTTTTCTGTCTTCCTGGAGTAGCTTTACAACAGGACTATAAAACAAACATAGGCCCAATTACTGCACGAACCAATAAACATTTAGAATATTATATGCATTTCATTTCATTTCATTCTGTCTCTTAATGTCTGACGAAGTGGATGTGTCCATGAAAGCTTACATTAAAATATAATGGTTAGTCTTTAAGGTGCCACCTATTTTTGCCTTTTTTTTTTGTTTTGTTTCTTTGAACTTTGCCTGATATGTTTGCTCAGATAAACTAATGTTTCCATGCCCCGTCTGCAGAATGCAGACTAAAAAGCGGTGTTCCAATTCCCAAACCCTTTCTTTGAGTTAGGCAAGCTGAGAGAGAAAAGCTAAAGTTCTATGGCCCTGTTGTTTGCATGTTTTCCAAAAGATGTGCCTTTGCCTTTTGAAATATATAAAAAAGGATGAGGTTACAATTAGCAGTTACCAGAAATCAAGGTAAAAAATCATCTATATCATGTGAAAGAAAGAGAGTGAAGAAAGACAGAAACAAGAAGCAGCTCCTTTGAAATGTGGTGTTGGAGGAGAGCCATAGAGATGTGAAATCCAGAAAAGCAGTAAAAATGAGTCAACTGAGCCTATCGTACCATGCACATACTGTATTACGGAAATACAGAAATAACCAGAATAGACTATATTGCTGGGAAAGTGAGATGGAGCAATTGGAAAAGATGAAGACCAGACATGAGATGAGGAAACCACAGCTGTTAGTTTCCAATATTTGAACAGAATTTATTGGAAAAAACAATATTGCTAGGAAGGGATGCCAGTAGGAAGAGAGAACAACCTAACACAACGTGATGCTGGTTTGAAAGATCTGAGCAGAGCTGTTAATGACATTTTGGAATGTGAGTAACTCATACAGTCACCATATCAGAAGTGATTTATCTGCATCTTTGGAGTTTTCTTCTTAAGTACCAAACAATTGTATAGTGACAACATTGGTGGAAAGAGTGTTGTAAGATTCTTCCCAGCCACAAAGCAAAAAACAGTAATTTCACAGTTTGTGACTGAAATTCTGAATATTTATTCTCTATGTTTAAAGGTATCTTTAAAAATATTTTACACTGGAAAGACAAACTCCGTTTAAAATCTGTTTTGCCAGCAAGGAGTTAAAAAGTTCTTCTGAGAGTCATTTGATTTGGTCCTGACTGAGAGGGTCAAAAATTCAGATCTCCATTCACCCCTCCCCCAACCCAACTCTCAAGCTTGCAAGAATTTTCACATTTAGAACATTTATGCTGATAAGAAAGCCAGAGTATTTTTGCCTCTCAAATGGCTTCCCCCCCCCCAAAAAAAGTAGTATTAACCACCCTCCAAAGCATGGATTTCCTCCAAAGAAATTGAGGGGTTTGCGACTAACCATTCTCTTTCAAAGTAAGCAAGTTTGATCTTTTCAATGTATTTGATCTGTTTAAATGTGCTTCTAGAAAAGATTGTCAATGTCTGCAAAGGAGGGAAAACAGATTTACTTTTTAAAAATCATATCCTGAAAACTGTTTGCCCCAAAGTCCCCAAACCTGACACACATCAAGAGCAGCCGGTCTGCTACATCTGTACCAAAGTTGGTGCTGATCTGAGGTCTAGTTCCCATCTGCAACCCCAAACATAACCACATTAGAGAGAGATACAATATCAAGTATTTGTCTTATTTGGTTAGGTCTATAATATAACCTTAACTTAGGAAGACCTATACTAGCTTTTAAGATTTATACCACCTTTTTTTCTTAACCCTTACTTGTTTATTTCCATTGCAAAACTTATTATAAATATTTTGCCAATATTTCAGTTGTTCTGTATTCTTTATTGATAACGTCATGAATTTTTTTCACCTTAAGTAAAATTTCCATTTTACACACCAGTATTTTACCAAACCATGTAAATCAAATCTTCCTAAAATCATCTAACTCATTTTGAATTTCTTTCTTCAATTTATTAGTTTTCTTTTTTTCAAAAATTCTAAATTCTTCTGAATTTTTATATCCAGGTACAGTATTTAATAGACGTTTTAATATTAACATCAATTTTTTCCTAATGGCCTCTTTTTATCTTTATCACAATTGAACAGCATCATTTCTAATTGATACCAGTTTATCTGTAACCCCATTACAGTATCTGTCCAAATTCTTTCAAACATAATTTTACCTGTTCTATATCCATTAATGGATTTTCTGTTGTTAATAAAATATCACTGGTGAATAAACTAGTCTTTATTCTATCCTTGAAACCTATATCACAAATTAATTTATCTTCTCTGATAACAGTTGCAAACAATCCTATAATGAAAGCAAACAACATAGGAAAAAAGGGGACATACTTGTCTAGTACCATGACCTAGAGAGAGCTCTTTGTTATGCCATCATTTACTAATACTATTGTGATATTCTCCAAATATAATTAATTTATCATACCTTTACATTGATTCCCAAAACCTAATGTTTTTATTAGAATTTTTAATATTGGCCACTCCACACAATCAAATACCATTAAAATATTTAATTGTATTATTCCTGCCTTCACTTTTTGTTTTTGTTTTTTGACATTTATTACATTTAATACTCCCTTGGTCAAATCTGCCATTTGTCTTCCTCTTTTGATCTTCTTTAATATATTTAGCAATAAAAGTATTCATTCTCTTTGCTAATATTGCAGAAAGTATTTTAGGACCTTGATTTATTAAAGAGATTGATCTATAAGCTCCAGGATCAGTTGGTTCTTAATTTGCTTTCAGAATCAATATAATTAATGAATGTTTCCAAGGTAATGGAATCGCTTCCCCTTCCATTATTTTATTTTATTAGAAGAAGACTTTGATTAGATATCAACATTTTTCTAAAAACGTTATAATACTTCAGTCCATACCCATGCATTCCTGGGGTTTTCCCTACTTTTATTTATTAATAATTTCTTCTGTATCTTCTTTTCTAATAGGTTGTTCTATCAGATCTCAACCCATTGATTACTGTCATTATGGGGAGGCATAGCAAGGGGTTGGTTTTCTCACCAGTAGCACCTGAACTGTGGAATAATCTCTCCTTGGAGGCCTGACTAGTGCCAACCTTGTCATCATTTTGTCACCAAATCAAAACATGGTTATTTATTTATTATTCATTAGAGTCTTTGAGGGTTGAGGATCTTGGTCTACACAGGTTTTAATGCAATGGTTTTAATGTGTTGATGTTTTAACAATTTAATTTTAAGTTATTTCAAAGAGGTTATGTTTTAAGAGAGATCTTGTGACCCAGAGTAGGCTATAAATATTTTAAACAAACAAGCCGGCAAGCTCATATTGTACAGCCACTTTGCCTCACACGAAGAACTCTACAGGGGATCAGAGATCATTGTCACCTTTTGTTTGTAGGCCCCAGAAAATGCTGGACCAGATAGGTCTTGGGTTTGATACACCATGACCTTTCTTATGTTCATATACAGACCTTTGGAAAGTAATCCTCAGACAGCACAGGCATTGACTCTCCCAAGCTCTGTTCCTATGTATCCTATGCCACCGTAATGTGGACAAATACTATTCCAGTTATTTTATGTGTTTCAAAACCATCTTATATATGTTGGGTTAGATTTCAGATTTGAGCCATACAGCTTTTGCCAGGTTTAAAGCTTGCCTGTTCTGGAATTAGAAAAGGTTCAATTTTAGGGTTTAATACCATTTGTTCAAACACTTTGTACAAGTGGCATAGTAGGGAGATTGGCCTGTAGCTTTGGGGGCTGGGAGTAAGCTTGGGAAGGTGGTGAACCAAAAGAAGGGGCCTGATGGTTCTTTGCCTGGTTTCAGTATTTTTGTCTTCCTCCATATTTGGGGTATTTGTTTGCTTATCTAGCAGTTATTGAAGAGCTGAAGGAGTCATTCCTTTGCATTTTGCCCAAAATGTTTAATTTGCTCAATTTGAATATCATTGCCTTTCCTACGTCTTCTTATGGCTTCCTCTAGTTTTGCCAATTTGAGGCAGTAGAAAGTTTGTTGGATTCAATATCCCTTTGAGATTTAATTTCTGTTATGTGTTCGTTGGTCTTCCCTGCCAATATCAGTTGGTGTGCTATTTGGTTGGGGGTTATACTTTCATACAGTGTCTTTTTATTTGGATCATTGTTTAGTCTTTTCAGTAGTCTTAAAGCTTTCTGGCTGCTTCATACCATGTAAAATTCTGTTATAGTGTCTATCCAGCAACTTCTTTTTGTTTCTGCAACAATCAAGATCAATTTTCACCCAGGTTTTATTGCATATTCACTAAAAGGATTTTCTTTGAAGTGTGAAATATAATCTATGTATTGGGCGTCTGTTTCTGGAGTAAGACCTGGAGGTAGTTGATCAAGCACTATCCTGGAATGGAGGCATGATAATATTCCAAAATGGAAGTTACAAATTGCTCACAGTCCTCTGGTTGAAGGGCAATCTGAAGCACAGCTGCATTGTTGTAAACTTTTCTCATTCATTCATTCATTCATTCATTCATTCATTCATTCATTCATTCATTCATTCATTCATATGCCACTTTTCTCTCCATAAGGTGATTTAGAGAAGATAAAACAACAGATTTTAAAGCATGGTATAAATATCATATTAAAAATAAATAAAGATATATTAAATTTTTAAAAAGATAAAGCATTTAAAAATTTGCCAGTTCAAAACCAGCATTCCTGAGACAATGTACTGCTTAAAAGCCTGTCTAACAAGGAAGCCTGTGGACAGAAGGGGCCAACCTGGCTTCTTTGGGCAATGCAGAAATCCAAGTCATAGCTGACCTGACAAATGGGAGCACTCACTGCCTCCCAAAGTTATTGATTCCATTGTCATGCTTCTCTAACAATTAAGAAGTTTTTCCTGATATTTAGCCTAAATCTGGCTTCCTGTAACTTGAGCTCATTATTATAAGTCCTGCACTTTGTAATGATCGAAAACAGATCCTGCCCCTCCTCTGTATGACAACCTTTCAAGTACTTGAAAAGTTCTATCAGGTCTCCCCAGAAACTCCATAAATGGCCATTTTGTCCTAAAACAGACAAATAGTCTGGTGGCACATTAAAGAGTAACAAATTTGTGTATGGAATGTGCTTTAATAGAATGCAATAAGCAGGTGTTTATTCATAATGTTTGGTGAGTTTTGCACTATGTGCTAGTCATGCACTGTTTCCTACTAGGTAAGCCTGCGCCAAATCTACACAAGTCAAATCCCAGACTCAGCAGTTGTTTTTACTCCAAATTATGTTCCAGTATTCAGTGACCAAAATCTAGCAATATGTCACAATTGGAGTAGATCTATTGAATCAGTGGAAATTTGGTGAAGCAAATCCTATGTAAGTTCCAATGATTTTATAACCTTATTCTAGTTGTGATTTACTATTGAATTTCAGCCAATGTGTCTCAATGGTATCCAATATTCACTGATACCAAATGTCCACATTTGACCATTAATCCTTCACTGACATCCTCTCTCACTGGTTGTAACACCACAGGTGTCATTTATTTTTGTTAAACTTCTTGCAGGGGGAAGAGATGGGCCATTTTCTTCTCTCTGTGTTTTTCGAGCCTTTGTGGGAGAAGGTGGAAGACTGACTGGATGTGGTCATCTGTCCTCCAAAGCCAATTTCACAGACATTTAACCAGGCTGTCAACTTCACCCATGCCTCTAATTGGGCTACTCATATCACCCCCATGATAAACTAAAACAATGCAGGAAGGCAAAGACAGAGAACTGCTTTGAAAGGAACGTAAGCTGTGTTCTTGGAGCCTCTAGAAGTTTGCCCGCTTGAGGTGCCAAACAAATGCCAGCCAAGATCATTTACTGCCATGAATATTCAAGCCCAGCTGCCAGCAAGAGGGAGCAGCTGTGCTGGCAAAAACTGGCACATCCCCTTCAGGGTGTCCTTGTAAAACTGACCCTAGCATCTGGGTCAGCTTGAGAAGAAAAGGCCCTCTGTAAGCCCCAAGCTTTTGAAGCTGATAAAATGGAGGCCTCGGGCCAACATTACTTTGTGAGGGAAAGGTGTATGTGGGGGGGGGGAGTTTGGGGAACATAGCAACAAGCTGGTGATAATCATCATTACACCTAGCTGTTGCTGGAGTATTCAGGTGAATCATCACATTCCTGAAATGTTCATGGGATCTTCATCGACAGAAGTAGCAGGACTAGGTGAAATAAGAGTAGAAATACAGAACATGGGAAAGTTAATTTTTATGGGTAAAAAAGTTACTTTTTGAACACCTTCCAGAATCCCTAGGCATCATGGCTGCTGGCCATGCTGGCCAGGGATATGAGGAGTTGCGGTCCAGCCCCGAAATCCTATTTCCGCAGCTCTGTAGAAATCTTTAACAAGAATTTAAATTGTATCAGTTTGGAAATAGTGCTTTGGTTTTGGCAAAAATCAGCCAATACCTCCCAACAAACACACATGTAGATCTCAACTGTTGGTGTTAGCGAAGCATGTTGGGGTATTACTGCTGGCATTAGAAGGATACGTGGCAACTTTGCTGGCTTCTGCTGCTGCAACAATGTCCTTAGAGGTGGCTAAGGAACTGCACACCTATGAAAAGGAACAGTAGCCCCAGGCTTTGTCCTTCCCACTAACAAGAAAGCATCTGAGTGAACAGCACCATTCACATTGCTCAGATGGCTTTGGGGCCGATGGGTGGCAATTGACAAAGAGTGGAGCACGTGGGCAGCAATGGACAGATACTCTGGGCCTATAAGGTGCTACAAGACTATTTGCTGACTTTGCAGCAACAGACTAATACTGCTGCCCCCCCCGCGAAATTTCCCAGATGCACTGTGAGTGGATCCCAGCTGCCGCCACTGTCACCACAACCTCATTTTCACATACAGTATTGGCTGTAAATTCAATCTGGCATGAGCTTTTATGGATTTCAGTGGGATGGGGACTTGAGTCACAGAACTTGCTGTTGAAGTGGCACGTTGCCTTGTTTTTTTTTTCCAGTGACTCAGACTCAACTCATGATTCAGACCCATTTTTCTGAGTTGTGTTTTTGAATCCCTATTCTTTCAATGAAGGACACTGTAAAGCTGGAAGAAGCTTTGTGATGCTCCCGAGAAGGCACAGGAGAGGCAGGCAAATGGCATCGAATGGTGGCAGCAGAGGCAGAGATGGGGAGGGAAGGTTTTCAAGAGGGTTTTGTATTGTCCATGATTCTGAACACAAGGGTGTACTGGCTTACAAGCCTCAAACCTCCCTACACACAGCCCACACAAAACACACACACAAAACACACACACACACACACACACACACATTTTTCTGGGAAAAATAACTTGTTTTGAATAGGGACTCAGACTGGTGGCTTGGGACATGGACCCAAAGACTTGTCAACATCCCTGCACGGTGGTCTTCAGCCCATGAAAGTTGGCTGGATTTAGGTATCTGACTGCAGAGCCAGAGTTTGGGAATTCATTTCCCCACTGTGCATCCCAGAAAATCTGGCCTGGGTGACCTTGGCCAAGTGCACAGTCCCAGGACATCACAGAAGAAGGGAATGGTAAACCACTTCTGAGTACTGTCTACTTAAAAAATCCTGGAAAACGGTTGCGTAAGTCAGAATTCACTTGATGGCGCATGATGATTATTATTCTGCTCATGGAAGCTTGTTTTTACCAAGGTTGCACTTGAAGGAGAAAGGAACGGCGCACATTGATATAAGACATGTGCAAAAGCAAGATCCAGGCTTTTTTTGGAATAAAAGGGAGAAAAGTCACCTTTATTTATAAAAATGTAAAAAGAATTCTGCTGAGTTAGGCCAAAAGCCTACCTAACGATGTTCTGTTCACACGCGGGCCAACCAAAGGCCTCTGGGAAGCCCACAAACAGGACATCAAGCCCATAGTATCCTCCCACTTGCATGATATACTGAAATATCCAGTCTATGGCACAGGAAGGAACATGTATCCTTCCTGGCTGGTAACTGGGATCTCTGAGTGTCTCTTTCAACTTTTTAAATGAAAAAGGTTTTATTGAGGGGAGGTATGCTCCAGTTTTGTCATGGGCATCATATTGTTGGGATTAGGAATTTGGATACAAAGGAAGTGCTTTCAGTCTTACGTACATCAAATATGGGAATATTCACTTACTTGAACACAGAGAAAAATGCATTCCTAGCAGCTGAGACTGACCTAAGAGGGTTTCTTTCTGGGATGGGAATAGTCAGGCTTGCTTGAAAACAGTTTTGCTTCCTTGCTTTGTTGTTGTATTTATTATTTTTTATCCTGCACTAGAACAGCCTCCTCTTTCTCTTGATGCCATCTCCTGGAGGCATTCGTCCTTTAAGTTCATTTCCATATAACGGCATGTTCAGTCCCAGGAGATCTAGCAACAACAACTAAGACAACTTCATTGAATCAGTTTGAGTTTCTCCAGCTAAATCTGGACTTGATTAGTCTTTTTCTGAAGGGTGAAGTTCAGAACAAAACTGATATATTTGCCAAAAGCCCATTGGGCTTTTAGCCTGCTTTAGTGCACTTGCATGGTGACCCACAAATACCATGAAAGAACAGGACAAGCCTCTAGCAATGGGAAAGGTCACTATTTGAGCCCTGGATTCACACTGCATTTGAACACTCAACAGGCTATTTCTCTAAGGTTTTTTTTTTGGGGGGGTGGCCCTACTGTCTAGAATCCTGTATGGCCACATCCTCAAGAGCTTCCTGGAACAACATAAACACCTGAGCCACAGTGCTACAGTAATGCCTACAAAACTCAGAAACCATCATGGTGGAGCTTCTCAATAACAATCGCATTCAATTAAATAAGGGATTGAGAGGCTGTGTCCTTCCACTGGTTACACTTACTAGAGTTGACAGAAGTTGCAATCCAACAATGGCTTGAGCACATATGTCACCCAGTCCTGATATTTATAACAAATAACAAACTACAAGATATTCTGTTGTTGACAATTATGGCAGACACATAAACGGAGGTCTCTATTCTGAGGGGTAGAAGTTCCTAGAACAAAAAGAACCTGGGAGATCTGGAGATATTAGATTCTCTACAACTTGTCAGGGGAGAGATTTTTCAGACATGATAAGCAAAATCCTCTTATGTTCTAATAGCCACTAATGCTTTTCCCAGAGGTAAGGATGCTTCAGGCATGACAGGCATTCTCCACTAAAACAGTGGACTGGGAGCCCCAACAGCAATCTTTCAGGGCTCTTTGGTATACTTTACATTTACTTTACATTTATGTGATAAGTCAAGAAACGCTGCTGGATGGGTATGAAAAATGATACCAGGCTCACCTCCTCCATACAAAGGAAGGAAAGAAGGAAGGAAGGAAGGAAGGAAGGAAGGAAGGAAGGAAGGAAGGAAGGAAGGAAGGAAGGAAGGAAGGAAGGAAGGAAGGAAGGAAGGAAGGAAGGAAGGAAGGAAGGAAGGAAGGAAGGAAGGAAGGAAGGAAAAAGAAAGAAAGAAAGAAAGAAAGAAAGAAAGAAAGAAAGAAAGAAAGAAAGAAAGAAAGAAAGAAAGAAAGAAAGAAAGAAAGAAAGAAAGAAAGAAAGAAAGAAAGAAAGAAAGAAAGAAAGAAAGAAAGATTCAAGAAAATATTAATATACCCTTCTGAATCAAAATGAAGCTGGTGAATTCTGGGAGTGATAATCCCAAAAGTAACTTTTCAGAGCCCTGGTTGTTGGTATGCGTTCACTGAAACTTGTTAATAGTACACTCAGCATGATCTCAGCACTGGACACTGCACAAGAAGCGAAAAGCAAAAGGCATCATACATCTGAAAGAGGATCCCTTCCTCTTTTGGCTGTCGTCGCTGTAGTTTTGGCTGGAAATGGAGGCTTTGTCCTTGAACATTATTGGGCCAGGCGTGCTTGGGGCAATGCCACTGACGACATCAGTAAAAGAGCCCAGGAGGGCTTTATTCCTCCATGCCAAGCTCCCTGCCTGTGAGGCCAGCACGGAGCCTCTGTCCTGATCCGTGCAAATGAAATTAGGAAAATGGGCTGTCTCAGTTGCATCTGCCTTGGCACTGAACAAAATGGCATTATGAAGAGAGTTTGTTGACGGGGGCAGATCGTAAATGCAATTTCCGACTCAAATTAGCTGTGCCAATCTGGCATACATTTATTACTATTAAAGGAGTCTAAAACCACAACACATTTTTTTAAAAATAGAATCCAAAAGCAACAACTGACCTTCAGCAACAGGATCAAAGAGGACTTGCCGGCACTGGTCCCTGAAGGAAAGAAGTTCAATGGATTTTTATTTAATTTTTTTTAAAAAAGTGTTTTTCAAATTAAGCTTCAGGCTGTTTGTGGCCTGAGAAGAAAAATACATTTTTTTCTGATTACAGTGAAAAGCCACTATAAGAGCTACAGACATGGCAGTCTCTATCCAAACCATTGTTTGAAAGAACCTTAGTCTGGGGGAAAAATGGTGGGTTTTGCACTGAATATGGAGACATGGTAAGTAAATCAGGCAAATTTTAGAGAAGCGTTCTAGTCATTTCTGTCATTTGCTTTTTTTAAGTACAAAATACAGCCTCATAAAAGCATGTACACTCAGCTCAGTGTTAGTCTTGTCCATTCAGCGACATTGCAGAGCCCAGCCACTTTTCAGAGAAGAGAGAGGAAAAAGGTGGCTGTACCACAATTCTGCCTGCTGGCACTGGCCACCTGGATAGCTTACTTGCTCCCCAGCCAGCTGCAGGAACAATGCTCTGGTCTCAAGGACCTTTTGAACCAAGGCATTATTCACACAGTTGGCAGAAGAGCAGACAGGCTATGTAAGGAGGCAGTAGAGGGGATAGAAGAACTGCCACCACTTCCCTTCCTTCTTCTCCTAAATCTGCTTGGCGAGTGCTGATGGGGCCAGTGAGTGGGAAGAGGTGTACTGGTGCTGCCTGCAAGCACTGTGATAGGAGAGTGGTGGCAAAATTCTTGCCTCAGGTAATTTGCTAAACTTGCCAGTAAGCAAAGCTTAGCTCCCCTCCTTGCCCTCCTGGTCATATCATAATCTCTTGTTCACATAATCCTATTTGGGAATGTTGGTTGTTCCCTCTTGTTAGCAGAGTTGGAGGTAGAAAAAGCCACAACAGCACAGAAAAACATGGAGAGCCCAGTCTTATCAGGTTCTCCTTTGGTTTTTTGCACATACTGTAGACTAGCACTTTGTATGATAAAATCTGTATGTAAACATTTAAAGTGGACAAAAAGGCATTTTTTACTTACAGTGACTATCTGTAGTTACGGTCAGAAGGAGAAAAGGGTGAAATGGGCTCTTCAGCTTGTGGAAGACTCTAAACTTGTTGCTTGGAGGAAGTTTGGAGGAATTAAAAGGCTATCAACAAAGCAATGGAAGCAAGCAAACAAACAGGAAGGGGGACAGTGGTTTGCCTCAAATGCCAGAGATGAGAAAAGAACTTTACCAATCAAGTTAGTGGCCTAGGGCAATCAAATTAGCCTGCAAAATTAGGCTCCACTGATACCCTGTGTTCGTGCATGCAAGATTGCCACTAACCCAACAAATCCCTCCCCACATCTGGCTTTTATCTACTCATTTTAAATATTTTAACCAACAAATTAATTGAAATTATGTGGCATTATTTCACTTTGCCTCTTCCTGTAATTTAGTGTAAGAAAATTCACAACTTTCAGTCTGTTCCTAAGCAGCAAATAAGAAGCCTCCACTATGATTTCTGTGGGTGTGCACATAAGCACCAGGCCAGCATGTCCCCCTCCTCAGGAATCATGGTGAGGACTGTGTATTTGCCAGTTAGGAACAAACTGAGAGTTAAGAAATTTTCTTATACTAAACTGTTACGGTTTTGGCGACAGTAGAAATACGCAGAGTTATTAAAGACACTTTACCAGTTCTTCTTGTGTTGCAAGACGTTTGTATTTACAAGTATTTACAGTTATATACAGACAGGTATCTTAACAGCACGGCAGGAACTCTTTGTACAGTCTGACAGCATGCGTGGCAGCAAGTGATAGTAGAGGAAGAGAGAGAAGCAAAGACACAGTCCACTTATATACATGTACATGGCTTTGTTCAGTCCAATCAGAATGCAGGTGACTTCATCCTTTTGCACCTGGTCTTCTCCTGGTTTCAAGTCATTGCATCAGCTCCAGAGTGATTCAGCATTCTCACATCTGTGCACAATGGCAGCTCGTTAATGAAACACATATACAGGTTCAGGCTTATAAAATTTCTGTACTCTGACATAAACAATAGGATTTCAGCTACTCTGTCTCTTACTGCTTTTCTCAAACTCAGTTGTCATGATGAAAATTAGGTGACAGAAAACTAAGTCTCACAAAAATAGGAATAAATTAGTGATGAGGTTGACTCAGAAAATTAATTTCAAAAATAATTCTTTATTGTTCGAAGACTCACAATTCAGCTACCATTGTTGTCACATGTAAAAAAGTAACTTATTTCTTCCACATTAGTCAAATGTGACTAAAGAGTTATTTATGATCGAAGTTGGTAGCTTCGATGACACTGTCCAACCATCTCATCCTCTGTCATCCTCTTCTCCTCTTCCCCTCACACTTTCCCAACATCAGGGTCTTTTCCAGGGAGTCTTTTCTTCTCATGAGATGGCCAAAGTATTGGAGCCTCAGCTTCAGGATCTGTCCTTCCAGTGAGCACTCAGGGTTGATTTTCTTCAGAATGGATAGGTTTGATCTCCTAGCAGTCCAGGGGACTCTCAAGAGTCTCCTCCAGCACCACAATTCAAAAGCATCAATTCTTCAGTGGTCCACCTTCTTTATGGTCCAGCTCTCACTTCCATACATCGCTACCGGAAAAACCACAGCATTGACGATGCAGACCTTTGTCGGCAAGGTGATGTCTCTGCTTTTTAAGATGCTGTCTAGGTTTGCCATCGCTTTTCTCCCAAAACATCTTTCTTTGGTGTCAGTTCTAGAAGGATTTGTACATCTTCTTAGAATTGGTCAATTTCAGCCTCTTCAGCATCGGTGGTTGGTGCATAAACTTGGATTACTGTGATGTACAGTCATGCCTTAGGAATTGTTAAAAGGAATTTATTACAAGTAAACTTCAATGTGTAAGTAGTTACTTCAAAGCTCTGTGGATCTGCCATCCCTGTTGCTGTTATGCCAGGTTGGTTGGGGCAAGAGGATTTTGTGGTGCAACTTATTTTCTGGTGCATCAGGTCAGGGAAGGCTGGCGTGGCCAGTATGGAGGTTCTCTGGTTCCTTTTCAGCACACAGGATTAAAACTACAGGATGAAGTCATCCGCTGGGGTTTGTATCACTGGATTATGTACAGTACATAATGGAAATGAAGGAGGCAGTTTACAGCTGATGGGCAACCTTTGGAATGTGGACACTGGCTGTTCATCAGGATTAAAAGAATAAGACAATGCAGGTATTTGGTTATAAATCTCCATCGTCTTCTGTTGCTGCTGCCACTGCTTCTCATTCTTCTCCTTCTGGAGGCTGGATGTCACCACACTATTCTGACTATTATGCAGCACCTCTAAATGACAATACCGTATTGTGTTGCATCTAAACCAGCCCCTCAGGTTCCTCAGCCATTAGATTCTCCCCCTTTGTGTACTTCTTTGCCCATCTATTTCACTCCGAATCAACCATTACCAATCTGTATTTTTCATTTCTCAATATGTGGCTGAACTATTCCACTGAAGAGCTACTTCTTCCCCACAAGGAAACATAAGCAAACAGATGCTTAGGAGATTAGGGGGTCTAGCATCCATGGATCCCCCTGGCAGCTTCTCTTCTGTCAGACAACTACATGTATTTGTAGGAAATGACAGTAGTAGTTACTTGTCCCTCACTTTTACTGCTCTCTCTTGCCTTCCCCCCAAAGCCCTCTCTCCACTCATTGATGTCTCCAATGGTCGAAGGGTTATGGATAGGTGTATAGCATGAACAATGGCAGATTCAGGGAGACTCATGGGGAAGATGGTTCCTCAAGCAACTAAGCACTTTAGGGCAGGAGTAGTAAACTTGTATCCTTCCAGATTTTGTTGTACTAGAACTCCTAGTAGTTCCAATGACCATGACCGATGGACAACATCTATAGGATATAGTGTACGTTTCTCCATTCTGCAACATGGCTTTATGGGTATTAACCAGTATTTCAAATTGTGCCCAGAAATGAACCAGCACACTATGCAACTGTTTCAGGTGCTAAGAAGAAGTATCTTTTAGCAACTTTGGTTGACTGCCCAGCTGTGCTCCTACCTGGATAAGAAATGCATAACAACAGTGGTCCATGTGCTGGTAATCTCCAAAATAGACTACTGAAATGCTCCATACGTAGGCGGCCACGAAATCAGTACAAAAACTTCAGCAGGTCCAAAATGCAGTGGCCAGACTGGTTACAAGTACCATATTGCCAGTCTTGGCATGCTTTCATTGGCTCTCTTAGTTTCCATGCTCAATTTAAGGTGTTGGCCAAAACCTATAAAACTCTAACAGTTTAGGTCCTTGATACTTGATGGAACATCTCTCCCAAAAAGCAGCTACTCGTTCCACATGGCATTCACACTTTTTGGTGTTAAGAACTGCAACACCTAAGGAGGCAAAAAAAGAAAAGAAAGAAAGCCAACTTAACAGTCATGGTCCCTTTCATTTGGAGCAAGCTTCCTAGAGCAGTTTGCCAGGTGCCATCCCTCTCTATCTTTAGGAAGTTAATTAAGGCTGAATTATGCAAAGCTGCCTTCTACTAATGTAAATTTGTCTGAGATGGTTAAATGAGTTTTAAATGGGTTTACATTTGCATATTTATTTAAAGTAGCTCCAGCTACTGACACCTTTAATCACTTTTTTCTAGTTTTAAATTTATTTTATTGTGTTGTTATGTTTTTACTGCATATTGTTATGTTTTTACTGCATATTGTAAATGGCACCCTAGAGTTGGACAGGAGTGGACTAAATGTCAAGGGGAACCTTTACCTTTAATCACTCCTCAGACCCCAAACTATCCTTTTCTCTCAGATTCCTAACACAGACTCTCTCTGAGTCCTCCTCTCTCAGGCTACACTTTTTAACATCTCTTGTGACCCCACCTTTTAACCACATTAGCATATAACTCATGAATAATACATAGCTTATTGTGTAACAAGGGTGAACACTACAATTATAATGCAAGAAAATAATTTTCAAAGACTGATCCAGTGAGAATGTTATATTGATTAGTACCCTTAAACTACTAACCAAATTCTTTTTACAAGGCATACAACCCCATCCAGAACATGTCCTGTACAACTTCCCCCATCACAAACCTGTTCTTCTTGGGATTAAGTGTCAGTGTATTGGCCCTCATTTATAATTCCCAAAAATACAAGTCTTGGCACTAAGTTCTTTTGAAATGCCATACAGATTGGACGTCGTTCCTGCTCAGCGTCTCATCATAATTAAGTATTGCTAGCTACACTTCAAATATACTGAGCTGTGTACAATATTAATATAATATTGTATACAGCTCAGTATATTTTACAATATATATTGTATTAATATATATGTTATTCTAAGATAACATTTAAAAAAAAAATCAACTATGGCCTATTCTGCCTGAAGGCAGAGAAAGCATTTGAAACAGCTGGTTGCCAAACAAACAAGAATTAATTTAGTGTAATGAGTAAGGTTCAGGAAGTTCCCAAGATCAGTTTTGGCCTCTATTGTGAATTCACTTGGCTGCCTGTTACATATCAGACTCAACAACCTACCTGTGGTATGAAAACAATAAACTTTCTTTATGCATGACAGAGTGCTGCACAATTTAAAACTATGGAGATATATAAAATACAAAAATCATTCAAGCAAATTAAAATATTAAAATGATTAGTTTATTTTTGACCAGAAGTGAACTACAGTACTTCAATAGTGTTGTCTCGACTGGTTGCTAGAACTTCTTTTGTACATGCAGTGGGGCATAAATAGCATGCACACAAATGCTGTACTGTATTATTGAATTTCTCCACATACAAAGACGGACAGTTTGTCCTATATCGACATTGCCCTGTTTTACTTGATTGTTCTTTTATCTTTCTACTTCCCTTTGAAGTTTAGTAAATGACTTTCACAGAGTCCAGCCAGAATCGTGTCCTGGTAGGAGACATTCTTCAGCATTCATCCATTCAGTGAGGTGTGTTGTTTTTGTTCTCCATGGGTTTATCCTAGCCTCTTTTGGTTCAATATTTTGAGTCTGAGAGGCGTGCAGAAAACATTTCCTCCATTTTAGCCATCATCTAGAGAATTGGTGTCAATGACGTCAATAGGTTTGGTTTTGTAGTATCTTATTTTATTCATTATTTGTTAGCACCTCTCAATATATTTCTGGAGGGACAATGCCAGCCAAACAATAGGTGTTTTTTTTTATGGGTTTCAGGCAGATAGTTCTAATCCACATGATTCATTAAGAGCTACATCCACTTCTTTGGCATATTCTGATTTATACCGTAGGCCACTAGCATATTCTTCTATGGAGTAGAACAGGGACTAAGCTGAGATTCTTATTAATATATTCGCGAAGGTTGTTTTGGGTTTTTCAGGTTCTTTGGCCGTGTTCTGAAGGTTGTTCTTCCTAGCATTTTGCCAGTCTCTGTGGCCGGCATCTTCAGTTGCTGTCCTCTGAAGATGCCGGCCACAGAGACTGGCGAAACGTTAGGAAGAACAACCTTCAGAACACGGCCAAAGAGCCTGAAAAACCCACAACAACCATGAGATTCTTATTGTTTGCTGGCATGCACCCCAGTCTGACCCACCCAGTTTCCTAAGTAAGTTATTTCTCATGGTAACTTTCTGTTTGGGGTTTAGACAATATTTTTTGTATGTCAAGGTTCAATCCAGAGTGATGCACAAATACATTGGGTCAAGCCAATGTCCCAAAATCTTGCCTTTCCAGCTAACTCACAACTTTCCTTCTGCTTCTCTGTTCTTTAAGTGGAAAGTGCAGACCTATGCTTTTAAAGGGTTTGGTTTCAGCTGCTTGCTTTTAATAATATAAGGAAGGAGCTTCTAATGGAAAGGTCAGCTAGCTAATGCTCAATAGATTCAAAGGATTTCCCCTGGATTGTCAAGGCAAAGATCATCAGCATAGATGAAATTCTTGGCATATGGGAATCTTCGCTGATCATTTGTTTACATGTATAAAAATAATGATGCCAAGACACCAGTGGCTAACCACTAGATGGATGAAATATAAAAACAAACGAATGAATAAAATAAGACACAACCCTGTAGGAGACTGTTCCATTGGTTTCTCCAGCAACTGTGCTTCCCATGATATTCAACAAAGAATCTTGCATTTTGAAGTAGAAAGACAAACATTTCTGTTAATTATGATCTTTAGTAAGGAGAAAGAACTTTTTGAGCAGTAACTTATGGTGGACAGTATCATATGCTGCTATAAGGTCGACAAAAACCAAGATCACTGAGCTTACTGGAGAAGGATTATCTATTTATCTCTATCAATTGATTGATAGATTTGTGTATGTGTGTATACATGAGATACGCCACTGACCTCACAAAACTTTCTCCAAGATGAATAAATAAGTGTATACAATCACAGTACAGAAAAAAATAAGAAAGGCAGTTTTAATGAACCTCTGGTCAAACCCAAACACTGAAGAAAACAAAATTTACTTGAGCAGATTATACATAAAACAGGCTTAATTAGATGCTTTAGTTATCATTTTTAGTAGAATGCCCCTCTTTTCAGGAGTGAATTACAGAGGACCAAGAGTAGGAGACAGTAAAAACAAACTATTCTTGGTATTCAAGAAGGTGGTAGTCATCTGAAAGACAAAAAAACAAACAAACAAAAAAACAAAACCCAGGAGGAACATGTACCTTGTGATTGATTATTTAATGTTAATGTTTCAGGATATGTAAGGAACCTCCATTCCACCTTCCTCTTTGTGGTGGAACTGATTTTTCATTCCACTCTGATCCATTGGTCACATATTTCTCTTGTTCAGTGTTTGCTCTGGTGAAATTTGCCTGAGAAGAAAGTTTTTGTCAGAGTCCCAAAGTCCCAGTGAAGAAGGAACAATTCTCAAAAGCTGACTGTTACGCAGATCAATCAACATTATCCTTTCACTCATTCCTTCATATACCTTTTGGCATTCTGCAGTATTAGTAAGAAACCTGCATTTGGCAGATCACTCCTTGATTTGGGCTCCTTTAGAACCTGAGGTGGAAGCTCATGGTAACAGTCCAGGCAAGTAGCACAGGGAAAAGCTATGAGTCCAAACCTTATAACTAATCAAAACCTTATAACGAAATTCATGTCAAGCAAGGAAAATGACTACAAACAAGATAATCTACTTCAGCAGCTGAAATCCAAGTTCAGTAGACTCACTGAATCAGTGCAAATTTGGTGACTCAACTCCTCTGTATGTTCCATTAATTCAATGGGTCTACCTTAGTTATGAATTGCTACACGAATCAATAGGATTTCAGTCAGTGTTTTATGGAGTATAGATAGTTCTTACAGTGATTCCTAGTGAGCCAATCCAAACCACTCCAATAAGTGGTTTTCCAAGTCTAATATTTATTTTTCCCTCTTATTAAGATCAACATGGAGGAAAAGGCAAACATGGGAGGGGGGTAGAAATATGTCACTCCATCTCTTTCCCCCTGCTGGTTAGAGCCTGACAGGGCTTTGACAAAAGCTACACCATGGTGTTACCTTGCCCTCAGTGCTGGGACTGGTTTGCCCAGAATGTAAATATGGGATTCCATGGTTGAAAGTCCACCCAGGATAAACACTCCCATCTTTGGAAGGCAGCCACAGGAAAAAGAACAAATCCAACTGACACTTTTTCTTGAAACACTAACTTGCTCTACATACGGAGTGCTTAGTTTCCTCGTATGAGGTGAGAACACATTCAGGAATGGGATATTCAATCAACATTTGGGAAATGTATAATCTTGGAAACTTTACTATTACAAGTTTTTAACAAAAAAATACATTAAGGCACTTCAAATACTGTAAATTAAATCCAATTGGTTGGGCACAGTAATTCCATGGGGGGGGGGACCAAAGGCAAGAACTTCTTTTCCTGTGCTTTGATTAGTTAATGGTGGTGTTTGTTCGTTTTGTCTTTGTTTTTTGTTTTTTAAGTGAATGACTCTTTTAAAAAATCATTCTGTGTCTCCTGATGGAAGGGAAATAAACCAAATCAGTTCTAGAGATGGGATATGTCCCACTACCAGCACCACTTTGGGGGGCAGACAAATGGGAGGACTTGGGGTCCTAAGGATCTAGTGCCACCCAATGCATCCTGCTTCCCCTCTCCCATAAAAGGTTGTGTCCTTGCCGCAGCCTAAGGAGATCAGACTTTCCACTCCAAGTGCCGACTTCTCTCCTCGCATCTAGAGAGTAAAATCCAAGAAATGCTATGGGATACATAGAGACCATGGGGCTGCATCCCATGTAAACCATTACTTAATGGCTGAAATATTTTTGCACAGCTCTGCATGTATAACTTGAAATTATTGAAGCAGTAGGGATGATTGTACCAAAGAAGTGACATTCAGAAAGGACTTCTGCAAGTGTGCTGCAAAACAGTTGTGCCGTGAATTGCACGATCAGATTGCACAATGCAGACTGCCTGGGCATAAAAGCGTAATTTTACGTTACACCAACCTCAGAAGGATTTCAGCCAATACCTCTTTTTTTCTGCAGAAAACAAGTAGTGGAAGCATTTACAACAGCATCAGAAAGACATGTGTGCATGCATTATCTCTTGTGGCCTTTAAAATTCCCTCTAAGATGTAAAAGCACATGCTGTTGTCATGCCAGAAGAATGCCCACACCATGCAATGCCCACAGGTGGCAACCACCTTCTCAATTTCTTTACCAGAATGGCAATCCGCTTGCTCTTGGGACACCAAGTTTGTGTCAACTTTCAGCTGGATAAGAGTCAACAAATGGAAGCTAATAAAGCTGCTGAGAAAGTAACTGCGGCATGCTTAATTTGTCTTGGGCAGGGTCAATCTTCTTTGACAGATCAGGTTTGGAGTTGGGAAAGGGCCAATCTATTGGACTCAGCTCCAGTAACATTTCTAGCCCTAAGTTTCACTTTGTCTGGTACACTTGCTGTAGCCCTTCCTGAATTACAATGATTCAGTGAGCATGAACCATGCCCTAGGTAGCTGCGAGACTGGATTGCTGTAGAAGGCTACAGGCATGGTTGCCTGTGAGCATTTAGAAACTGTAGCAGCTTAAACTGCCAGCAGAGAAAATCCTTAAAAGCATTGCAGTAGTTGGGATGTTTCAAACCTGAATAATCTGAGTCCAGTGAATCTGAAGTAGAGTATGAGTATGCCCTGCTTCTCCTCCCTGTTCCTGTACATAATTCCTTAAAACTATTCAAGGGAACATTGCTTAGGATGCCCACCATGAAGTGTGATGTAAGATGGTCTAGGTTAGAAAATAACTAGGGGGTAGTGCCATTACAATGTACTGTAATTCCTAAGCCATGAAGATCTGTCTAGGTGATTCCTTCTCATCCTTTAGGAAAACTCTAAGATTAGCTTTATATGGGTAGTCTTTGAGTGGGAGACAAGAAGTCTTTGTTTAAACACCAATGGAACTTCCAGAATCTTATGGCCAAAATTCAGAATCCTACAGTATCGTTCTCCTATCTGAGGTATTCTGGGAGCAAAAACCAAACCAAACCACAGTGTTCTCCATATTTGATTTGATCTCTTCTCTGTTGATTACTGCTATTATTTTAGATTCAAATATTTTAGCATTTAAATCTTATTGTTTTAATTGGTTCATTGCTTTAATGTGACTTTGGTAGTGGTTTCACACCCCGGTTTTTAAGCCACACCTATGTATATTCACTAGAACAGAGGTTCCCAACCCCTGGTCCACGGCCCGGTTCCGGTCTGTGGCCTGAGCCAGACTGGGCCGCGGAGAGAGACCTGCCCCACCCCCCCGCACACACTCCCCCCCCACAGCCTGTTTGTGCCTGCGCGTGAGCAACCTGCCCAAGCGTTGCGCCGCCCTTCGCACATGCACACGAACGCAGGGGGGTGCCCCACCTTCCCCAGCCGGTCTGTGGGGCTAAAAAGGTTGGGAACCACTGCACTAGAACATCGGTACTGTTCTTCCTGTTTATGCGCACAGACCATACATGTGTAGGCCGGATCTCCCCAGCATGTGTTTAATTTGTGAATGCAGCAGAATCTACTGATTGGCTGCCATCTTTGGTATTTCAGATGTTTTAGACTACAATACCACAACACAACCTCTTCAAAGTGGCAGTCTACTACAGCTGATGGAGGAAACATCTGGTGGGCCAAAGACTTCCCATCCAAGGTTCTTCAGGTGAACTGAGAGAGCTCTGACCAGGACCGGATCCCACCACTTCACTCTTCCACCCACACTCACTTGAAGCACTATCACGTGAGTAGAGTTACTGTGATCGGTGATGTAGGAAGGCACCTCTCACCTCTGCCCTGAACCCAGACTTTACATTGACCTTTCTCAGCTTCAGTCTCCCTTCTGCTGTATAGGAAAATAAGGTGAGGTTTGTTAACTGTTTTGTAAAGAGGGCTGAGACTGCACATTGAAGACTCCTAAAGCCCTAACTGACTTCAGCCAGATCCTGGACAGCATGCAAACAAGCAACCTGTAGAACAAGGCACCCAGATGAGAACCTAGGCTGCCTGGGAGCAAGCTTGAAGGGGAGGGGGGGGGGGTGAAACAGCCTTTCTGCTCAGCTCAAATTTTCTCCAGAATCAATAGAGGGCACCTGCAGGCCGGGGCACACGCTTCTCATTACGTCAGCACATAAAGCCCTTGATTCACCTCTATATTAAGGAAGAACAATGCCACTACGAGGAAGCCAGCAGCAGGCATCCCCCCCTGTCAGTCACACTCCTTTCAGAATTATTTCCTTCTTTTCTTCTCGGCTTCCCAAGTTCAGTTTCGGAGAGTTTCACTTTCTTCCCCCACCTGCTCTTCCCATATGAAACATTGATGCTGGAGGGGATACCTGATAGCAGCGGTGGTGTTTCTTTATCAAAGCAGCCAGTGGAGGAAAGGGAGGAGTGAAGGATGGATGCTGGGGCAGAGGGTGGGGGAATGGTTGGCTGGCTGGCCTGCTTCTGACAGAGTAACAGAGAGGAAGCGAGGGAGACCATCTGGCAGGCAGAAGCACGACTGCCCGTCAGGTCATGAGCAGGCCTTGTGCTGCGGCAGGTCATTCTATCTGCACTTTGAGCCTGAACAGTGGAAAGAGGAGGGTGTAATGTTACACACTTTTCTCTCTTAAACACGCCAAGGTACCACACTCTGAATAGTAAACTGTAGCATTTTCAGAAGCAAATACAGTGGTGCCTTGCCAGACAGTTACCCCGCATGACAGTTTTTTCGCTAGACATTGACTTTTTGCGATCGCTATAGCGATTCGCAAAACAGTGATTCCTATGGGTGAATTTCGCTGGACAATGTTTGGTCCCTGCTTCGCAAAACGATTTTTGCTAGACAACGATTTTGACAGCTCCCCCCGCGCTCGCAAACAGGTGTTTTCGGGACCTAAGCTTCGCAAGACAGCGATTTAAACAGCTGATTGGCGGTTCGCAAAGCGGCTTTCCTATGGCCGATCTTCACTAGACAACGACGATTCTTCCCCACTGGAACGCATTAAACAGGTTTTAATGCATTCCAATGGGGAAATGCTTTTCGCTAGACAATGGTTTCGCTAAACAGCGATTTCAGTGGAACGGATTATCATCTTCTAGCGAGGCACCACTGTATGTTTTTGAACTGTCCTGAACCTCTACCATGGGTGCAGTATTTAAAGTCACCACCCAGCAGAGTTTGCAGAATTAACTCTGCTGGACTAGTGCTCCCAGAATCTCCCCACCAGTCACGGCCGTGTACTGGTAAGAGTCCTAGACTATGACTCAAGAGGCCTGGATTAAATCTTCTCTCAAAACTCACTGAGTGACCTTGGACTACTCATGCTCCCACATCCTGACCTAGTTTATAGAGTTGTTGTGCTTCCACCAACAACTACCTGGAATGTTTTAGAGGAGTTGGATATACTGTAAATGTAACAAAGAGAACATTTTCAAAAGACTCATCAGGCTTGTAGAGTTACAGCCTTTTCTGGACAGGAATTCCCTAATCACACTGGTCCATGCGTTGGTAATCTCCAGGATTGACTACTGCAATGCTGTCTATGTGGGGCTGCCTTGAAGGCAATATGGGATCTTCAGCAGATGCAAAATTTTGTAGCTAGGTTAGTATTGGGAGCAGGGAGGTACTGTGTTTCCCTGAAAATAAGACAGAGCAAAAATCAATATTTTTGCTCCAAAAAAACCCACAGTAGGGCTTATTTTCAGGTGATTTTTTTTCCATGTACAACAATCTACATTTATTCTGTCATCTTCTGGTTGCTGCACAATGGTGGAGGACGGGGTTTCACTTAACTGGGGCTTATTTTTGGGGTAGGGCTTATATTACAAGCATCCTGAAAAATCATACTAGGCTTATTTTCAGGTTAGGTCTTATTTTTGGGAAAACAGGATATCATCACATCTCTCTGATCCTAGCACACCTGCATTGACTACCTGTCTGTTTCTGTGCCAAATTCAAAGTGCTAATGCTAATTTATAAAGACCTCAATAATCTGGGACTTTATTACCTGGTGGAGTGTCTCTACTTAAATCCATCTATCCAGACCACCTGGTCTACCCAGCAACATTCCCTCTAAGCTGTGCATGCATGGCATGTGCGCAGAGCTCCATTGGGGCTGCGCACTGGCAGCTAGAGTTGGCGCCTGTTTAGCTCTGGTTTCAGCTGGAACCCCACCCCAGACATGCACAGGGTCTGACCGAAAATTAGAGGGAATGTTGCTACCCAGGCTTTGGAGTTGCGAGTGGCCACACCTAGAGAGGCCTGGAAAATTACCACCAGAAACTGGGAATTTCTCAGGAATGGCCACAACACTATGGAACACACTGCCTGTTGATATGCACTAGGTTTCTACCCTTCTGACCGTCAGGAAATGTGTAAAATCCGAACCTTTCAAATAGGCCTTTAGGAACCTCCCTCTTTGATATTCTCACAAATCCATGTGCTTCAATTTGTATCTCAATTTGAGTTTGTTTGCTGTTGCCTCTGGATTGATTGATTGATTTGTTTGTTTGTTTGTTTGTTTGGGGGTTTTTATTATTTGTGGGTTTGTATATGATGGGGGCATACCATTTTTATTATCAGTCACCCAGAGTAGTGCTCTGTCATTTGATGGGTGGGGTAGAACTGTAACAAACAAACAAACAAACACTCAGAGATCCAGAACACCTGCCTTAGCGCGCTGGTTTTGTAGTAGGTAACTGAAGATGGCCAAGGACATTAAAGCTATGCCAGCACCTGGCAGATATAGTATCCAGCGATGGTCTGAACTCCAAAGAAGCCATGGCTGGAAGCAACAGAAGTACAGTATTAGCAATGTGCCCTATCATGTGTTAATAACAATTAATGTTATGACAACCTTCAGAAGACATAAACATGTCATCAGCTTCTGTTTGCATCTGTACATAACTTTCAACTGTTATAGTCTCACAGCAACAATCTTCCACTCAATCATCTATGTATTTATTCAGTGATTTACAGTCTTATTACATGAGTACAGTATTAGATTCAAGCTGAAAGCAACAATTTCCTTTTTCAATATTAGGGGTAGGGTAATGGTGGCAAGCTAGGCAGTAAAATTACACAGCCAAGGCTACCCATGTGGGCTTGATAGACCTTGATCTCCACCGCTATTGGAAAAATCCTTGACCCACATGAGTCGGTATGATTTCACATGTGAATGCCGCTTGTGACAAGAACTATTTGTTTACAGCTAAAGCTAAAACAGGCTGGTTGTAAAACAGTCCTAGTGAAACAGGGACATCTAGTGTCTTGTGTCAGTATTTTTATTCCCACAAGAATTTGGCACTTCATGAATAAATGGTGGAAAGCTCAACAGTTGTTCTGGACAGTATTTAAATGTGCATTCTTGGGAACACTTTCTATTGGCTGGACTGTTTGAGAACTCTCTTTCCTATATTTCTGATTATTGATTAATGGAGTTTTACTAGAATGCTATTTGCCCCCTCTAGCTTTTACAATTACACGGCAGCTTATTTTTTGCTTTACAGTGTGGTGAGCAGTCTGCTCACTCTTATGAATTTTACAGGAAAAGCCAGTATCTGTAAGTGATCAAAAAGCACTGGCTAAAACCCTGTAGTAAGTCACAAGTAGAGTAGATCCACTGAATCAATGCAACTTATAGAGGAGTTGACTTACCAGATCTCTACTGATTCATTGGGTCTACTCTAGCTGTGACTTATTGTAGCTAATATGAGTAGTCTATAAAAATGATCACCATGCCGTTTTCCTAAGCAGATCAATGGGTCGTAGGCAATACTGCCTTAATCACAGTTGACAAACTGTAGTAGTAGTAGTAGTAGTAGTAGTAGTAGTAGTAGTAGTAGTAGTAGTAGTAGTAGTAGTAGTAGTGTGCCATCAAGTTACCTCTGACTTATAGTGACCCTATGAATGAGCAAACTCTAAAATGTCCTGTTCTCAATTGCCTTGCTCAGCTCTTGCAAATTCAAGCCTGTGGCTTTCTATTTAACTGATACACTTTTAGCCCTTCAAATATTCCTAGGCTACAATTTTGAGCAGCCTGACCAATTGGTGAAGTATGCTAGGAGTATTCAACAATACACGGAGAGGTAGAGGTTTCCCACCAATTCTAATTAAACAGTAAGTCTCCTGTTCCAGATAGGTACTATTTTGTCTTCTGTTCTGGCATCAGTGCTGTTGAGTTTAAAACTAGAAAACTAGGACAAAAATTCTGTTTTCCTTTATAGGTAACTATCGTAAAGCATCAGACAGGCAACAGTTTTATTTTTATTTTAAGATTCCTGGTTCAAGTTACATTTTGCCATATTACACCCACAGGCAATTAAAACCAAAAGTATCTCCCTTGTTTCACACTTGGTCATCTGTACAGCTACTGTTTTTAATGATATGCATGACAGTCTCTGCAAGCAAAGAGAACTACCACTCCCTGAGTACAATTTGGATTTGGAATATCGAGAGACAGCAAACAGAATCTTATTTCTTGTTTACATAGGCATAAATCCCATGGCTCTGGCTTTCTCCCCACACCAGGAGAAAGGCAGCTAACAAATGATACAAAATCAATCAATCAATAAATATAGAAACAAACTGCTATAAAGAATAAGTCACTGCTTGTATACCTAGTTATGCACCAAGGTGTAAGTCCCAGAAGAGGGAGGAAGAGAAAAGCAGCCTGTTGGGTGCATGGAGGAGCTGCAAAAGGATTAGAGGCACCAGAAATGGGGGTTATGGGGAAAAGGAAAGACTCCACTGGGTGGGTGGGGGTGTCACTGATCCATGCAATATTCCTGGGATCCCGTATGTGTTCTGGACACCTTCTGGACTACCACCACTGCAGGACTCCACCTTTTCTTGTTGTTTACAAGGTCCTGCAGGTTACCTTTCTGGGCCTCCATCTTCTGAACCACCCCTTCAGCAGAAGTTCCTGAGAAAGCTTTGGTCTTTATTCCCTGTCTATTGAGGTGAATTGGAAGGATAACCCATTGTAAGGATTTCCTTCTATCCCTGTACAAAAAGAGCATCTCACTGTAATGTTACTGTATATGAGAGGGAGACTCTTCGTGAGCTTTGTCAAAAAGAAAGATCTGAGAAGGTGGGCCCAGGCAATAAGCTATGCCTCATGGATTGCACTCCACTTTGCCTTTTCTTCTTAGGAAAGTAATGCCCTGCCTCTGACCCTTACATGGGATATTTGTTTCTTTTTCAAAGGTTGGAGGTGTTGTTCCTGGAGATGTTTGCTGATTCCTGTGAGTGGAGGCTGTTCTTAATTTTATGACATGGGGCTTCAAAGCAACCATTGGTTTATTGTACTCCAGGGGCTGGTGGAATATTAAGAGAGATCCTGGAAAAATTGGATTTCAAAGGGCAAGATGCATATATTTCATAATATTTCACAAGTGGAGACACAGAAGAGGGCCTTCTCTGTCACTGCTCCCAGACTCTGGAACTCCTTCCCACAGGAGGCCAGGCTTTGCTTTCCTTCTGCAACCTTTCTCTTCAGGCAGATGTTCCCTTAGTGCCTTTAAGGTGTTTTAAATGGATTAGCGTGACTTGTTGCTTTAAATATGGTTTTTGGTATTGATTTTGTTTACTGTTTCAGTGTGGTATTTATTTGATTCTATTTAAATATTTGTATAATTACTCTTTTTAGCTTTTAAATATTATATTTATTGATCTAAGCCACTTTGGGACATTTTAAGGAGAAAGGTGGGATTTTTTTTAAAAATAAACAAATAAGAATGGGGAAAACTTTTCTTCAGTATTTTGAATGTGCCTGTTGCACCTGTTACCTGTTTCTGAATTGCAAATCTTATGGTAAATATTTTGTGTTTTTTTTCCATGAAGATTGTATGATGGGGGAGGAAGAGAAACTAACTGTAAAGCTCCGTAAGAAAGACAGATGAGAATACCAGTGCATATCTATGTAGAGATGCAGAGAGAGGTGAAATTCTATGTAAACAATGAAATTCTATGTAAACAAATGCATGAAAGAAAGTGAAGATAACCAACACTGAATTTGAGGAAGGGGAAGGAAAGCAAAAACAATGTAAATTTTACTAGAAATACTACCTTATTACTGAAATGCTCCTAGTCACCAAAGGAACAATTTCGTGCATTATAAATAAAACAAATCAGCAAATAAAATTTCAAGCACAAACTCCTGGCTGCCACTCAGATGACTTCTAGCCGAGGAATGACTGGATTCTGACTGGGTTTCAGGTCCCCACCCCCACCCCAGAAGATTTGGCCATGCAGTATGAGGTGCCTCAAGAAAGCAGGGAGATAATGAGGTGATGTTAGTAGACTGGCCTCATCTAGCCTAATTAGGTCACATCTGCTGCAAGTAGAGGGAACGTGTAGCCCTCCTGATGTTACTAGATTACATCTCCCACTATCTTTCACCAGTAGTTAGGGCCAGAGGCAGTTGTAATGCAACAACTACAGAAGGAACACACTTTCCCTAGCTCTGATTCATTGCACCTGGAAGCTGTTTTCCTAAGTCACAGGGGTGGATATCACGGAGGAGGATTTCTATGATACGTCATATTTTTTTCTGCAACCTATGATTGAATTTATGGGGGTGTTGAACATGTTTATGAGTAATCTGGTGAGAAAGGCCAGATTACTCATAAATCTGTTTGGTCTTGCTTAGGGGTTCACATGTACAGTATATCACAGAAGTGAGTACACCCCTTCACATTTCATAAATAGTTTAGTATATCTTTTCATGTACCAACACTGAAGAAATGACACTTGGCTACAATGTAAAGCAGTGAGTATATAGCTTGTATAACATTTTAAATATGCTGTCCCCTCAAAATAATGCAACACACAGCCATTAATGTCTAAACCGCTGGCAACAAAAGTGAGTACACCCCTAAGTGACAATGTCCAAATTGGGCCCAAGTAGCCTGGTGTCATGAGACCTGTTAGTGTTACAAGTCTCAGATGTGAAGGGGGAGCAGGTGTTATTGCTGTCACTCTCTCAGACTGGTCACTGGAAGTTCCACATGGCAATGAACCATCTGAGGGTCTGAAAAAATGAATTGTTGCTCTATATAAAGATGACCTAGGGCCATAGGAGGATTGCTGAAACCCTGAAACTGAGCTGCAGCATGGTGGCCAAGACCATACAGCAGTTTAACAGGATAGATTCCACCCAGAACAGGCCTTGCCATGGTTGACCAAAGAGGTTGAGTGTCCATGCTCAGCGTCATATCCAGAGGTTGGCTTTGAAAAATAGACGTATGAGTGCTGCCAGCAATGCTGCAGAAGTTGAAGGGATGGGGGGGTCAGCTTGTCAGTGCTCAAACCATAGGCCGCACGCTGCATCAAATTGGTCTCCAGGGCTATCGTCCCAGAAGAAAGCCTCTTCTAAAGATGATGTACAAGAAAGCCCGCACACGGTTTGCTGCAGACAAACAGACTAAGGACATGGATTTCTGGAACCATGTCCTGTAGTTCGATAAGACCAAGATAAACTTCTTTGGTTCAGACGGTGTCAAGTATGTGTAGCAGCAACCAGGTGAGGAGTACAAAGACAAGTGTGTCGTACCTACAGTCAAGCATCATGGTGGGAGTGTCATGGTCTGGGGCTGCATGAGTGCTGTCGGCACTGGGGAGCTACAGTTCATTGAGAGAATCATGAATGCCAACATGTATTGTGACATACTGACATGATCCCCTCCCTTCGGCGACTGGGCCGCAGGGCAGTATTCCAACATGATAATGACCCCAAACACACCTCCAAAATGGTCACTGCCTTGCTAAAGAAGCTGAGAGTAAAGTGATGGACCGGCCAACCATGTCTCCACACCTAAACCCTATTGAGCATCTGTGGGGCATCCTGAAATGGAAGGTGGAAGTGCTCAAGGTCTCTAACATCCACCAGCTCTGTGATGTCATCATGAAAGAGTGGAAGAGGACTCCAGTGGCAACCTGTGAAGCTCTGGTGAACTCTATGCCCAAAAGGGTTAAGGCAGTGCTGGAAAATAATGGTGGTCACACAAAATATTGACCGTGCCCAATTCGGACATTGTCACTTAGGGGTGTACTCACTTTTGTTGCCAGCAGTTTAGAAATTAATAGCTCTGTGTTGAGTTATTTTGAGGGGAACAGCACATTTACACTGTTATACAAGCTCTATACTCACTGCTTTACATTGTAGCCAAGTGTCTTTGGTGTTGTCACATGAAAATATTTTAGATATATTCAAATATTTATGAAATAGATGAGCAAGATATAAATTCAATAAATAAATAAAATGAATTAAACATACTGTAGGTTGCAGAGAAAATGTGAAATGTCACAGAAATCTTCCCCCAGTTTATCAGTATTTTTTAAAAAGTCTTCCCATACTTTCCATAGTGATTTTAAACAGGAGATAACTATTTGCTTCACAAGCAATTCCCCAGATCGTGTGGTGTTTTTTTTCCTCCTGTAAACCTGATGAAACAAAGCAATAAAAACAGTAACTTATTGGAAATAAAGAACCATGTGATTTTAACACAGCTCTGTATTCAGCCCACTTCTCATGCTTAGTAATCTGGTGAATTTCTCCCTTTAAGAACTGGTTGGGAGAGGAGATAGGGCAGGATTGTCTAGTACAGTATTATCAACCCCTCTTGGTACAGTATTCCAAATGCTTAAGAAAATGTAGCTGGTGGTCAGTCATGTTGAAAGCAGAAATCTTAATGGACTCTGATCCCTTTTCTTCTGAGGTAAATTTCTTCTCACATACATAAGGCATGGGGGGGGGGAGAGCAAAACGATTCACTTTCAGAAACACCCAGGGAAAAAATAGATTCTTCCACAGAGCTGTGAAATCCACATGCGTTCAGTAACATGTAGGATCCTTTTCCTTCCCTTCCGATTGCAAGACTGAAGGAACCTACCAGCACAAAAACCGAAAAAATAAAGCAATACAGAAGTAAATAATGCAAAGGGGAGTCATATTATTTATTTATTTATTTTGTTTCCTTTACTTATGTTGGCCTCAAGAGCAGCTCACACAGCCCATCACAAAACGGCACCTCACAATGAGCAGATTGCGGTATATAATTAAAAGCACAAGGAGCTTTTAGCGCGCTTCTTCCCGGTGGAACATATTTTGCACCATTTAAGTCGAAGACATTTGAAGTACCTCTTTCCAACTTCTATTTTCCTGGCGTCTTCTCTTTGCACCCTCCTGAAGGGTTAAAGCCATTGACTAACGAGTCCTAGAGAGACATTCAGAAAGGTGAGAAGGGGCGCTGAAAAGCTACTTCCTGTTTCCACTGCCAAGGTGCTCCGCTTTTGGCTTCAGAGATCCCCCGGGGAAGTTCCAGGGGACGGGTCTGCCGGGGCGGGGTTGGGAGGCGGGTGGGACCCATTGGAGGAGGGGCCGCGAAGTAGGGAGGCGCCGGGGCAGCCCTTGGAGGTGGTTTCGATGAAGGGGCGCTTGGCTTAGCTTTGCGGGGAGGGCAGGGAAGCGGACAAGGAGACCACCACCGGACGAGGGGGAGGCTGGAAGAGCCAGGAGCCCCTCCCCGGTTTCCTTCCCAGCTCCCCCAAAGGAGCGCCTTCCCTCCAGTCTGCAAAGCCAAGCCTCCCCGCAGGGGTTCCCCCTTTGAACTGGGACGGCGGCGGCAACCCAATTTCCCTAGCGATTGGCATCTGCATTGATGTCGGTTGCATTGGGAGAAAGCATCTGCAAACTGGAAAGGTGGGTGGGGGGTGAGGAAAGTGACCCTGTCTGTGCCAGACCTAAAGCAGATGGTTTACGTCCTTCTCCATGTACAGGAAGAAGGTCCCACGCCTGTTGGGGGCGTTAGAGAAAGGCAGTTGACGGGTAAATAGCAGGAAATGTCCTCCTTCTTGCTTTATTTACAGGTGGCTTGAGAGATGTTGAGAAACAAACGGAGATAGCAGGGGATGGGAGAGGCAGAGCTTTAGGTGGCTTGTAAAGAAGGGATGGGCCATTCATGGAAAATGATGTTTCCCTGCATGATCTTCCTACTCAGAAGTGCGAAAGTGCTTCAAAGTTGAGAAATTCTGAAGCACTTTCTGTTTGTAAGCCAGATGTGATTAAGGAGTAATTCCTGGTGTCAAAGATTGAGGGAGAGGTGAAGTGCAAAGCTGGGATGACTCTGGAGAAGACTCTGGAGAGATTCTATAGAGCAGTGAGAGGGGTCAAGGACAGAGTCCTAGCAGCCATCACGCTGAAGGATTCTTGGATTGGGGACCTTAATATTTATTTATTTATTCATTCATTTTATTTCTATCCCACCTATCTGGTCATATTAGACCACTCTAGGCGGCTTACAATCAGAACAACAATATAATTTTAAAATCATTACAACTGAACGAAATAAATCAAGGAAGAAGTATAAAAAGAAAGAAAAGTCGTCAGGGGTTATCTGTTGGGAAGGCCTGCCTAAACATCAGTGTTTTTAGTTGTTTCTTAAAAGTACCCAGCGAGGGGGCCGCGCGGATCTCAGGAGGTAAGTTGTTCCAGAGGCGAGGAGCCACCGCCGAGAAGGCCCGATTTCTAGTCTTTTCCTTCCGGGCCTCTCTCGGCGTTAGGCTCCTCAGCCTCACCTCCTGGCTCGCACGAGTGACACAGGTAGATCTTGGTGGGAGAAGGCGTTCCGCCAAATATTGAGGTCCTAAACCGTTAAGGGCTTTATACGTGAGCATCAACACTTTGAAGTCGATGCGGAAATGGATGGGCAGCCAATGCAGTGCGGCCAGAGTGGGGGAGATATGTTGGTATCTTCTCACTCCACTGAGTAATCTGGCCGGGGCATTCTGCACCACCTGTAGTCTCCGCAGCAGGCTCAAAGGTAGCCCCACGTAGAGCGCATTACAGTGGTCTAATCTTGAGATTACAAGCGCATGTACCAAAGTGGTGAGAGCCCCAACATCAAGGTAGGGTCGCAACTGGGCTATCCGCCTAAGATGAAAAAATGCGGTACGGACCACGGACGCCACCTGAGTTTCCATAGTGAGCGCCGGGTCCAGATGGATCCCCAAGCTGCGAACCCCATCCCTGGCAGGCAGGGTCACTCCCCCAAAAATGAGGGAGTTCCCCAAATCACCAGCTGTTGGAGCTCCCACCCTCAGTACCTCTGTCTTGTCCGGGTTCAGCCTCAGCCCGTTCTCCTGCATCCATTCCCGTACGGTCTCCAGGCAACGCTGAAGGGACAGAACGGCATCTCCTGTGCATGACAGAGCCTTCTGGAATCTAGCACTTCCCCTAAGTCTTGTTCTGTGTTTGATTTTCCTCCAGAGAGAAGAATTTTTGGCTCCTTTTTGAAGGAGGTTAAAGAGTCTGCTGGTGATGAAACTGGGAAACAGCCTGAGGGTATGGAGGCTTGGAGCAATGAGGAATTCCTAGAGAGAGTTGCACAGACCAACCTTGATGGGGACTCTCCTGGCTCAGATATCCAACACCAGTACTGCAGGGGCACAGGGAGGATGAGAGGTCCCTAGCAGTCCTTTCAAGAGCTCAGATAAAGCCCAGGCCCATTTCACTATGTAAGGCCCCCTGGATTATTTGGTAAGTGGAGTTCCCCCCCCCCAAAAAAAATCAATGGAAAGAACAACATGCAAAACAAATTTTGTAGAATGCATAATTGTCATTTTTTAAAGTTTTATCTTCAGGGGCTTTAGCTTGACCAGCTTTTATATTATAGTGCACATAAATAATGCACAGAACTAAAAATCAAAAAATGTCAAGTTAAGAAATATAGCTGAAGGGCTGAAGTGGAGGACCGTATATCCATGGCTGAAGTGAAGGTTATGAGATGAGGCTAGGAACAAATGGCCCAGCTACCTCCACCCACTATAGCACCTTGCCCCAGCAGTTTGTAGCCAACTCTGCTATCTCTGCTGCCAGTGGCTGAAGCCAGGAAAACACACTAAGACTGAGATGCTTGATTTGATCATCCTCAAGCAAGAATTGCAGCTGATCAGAGGTCTGCTTTTCCTGAAAGTGCCTTTTGTGGCAACTGCCTTCTGCAAAGATTTTTCCATCCAAAGCATGTTCCCCTTTCTTCCTCAGTCTGAGTTCCTTTCTTGTGCTTATGATACTGTTAATGTCTTTCTCTATTTCTCTGCTGGGCGTCCGCATTTTGTTTTGATAGGATTGGTTACCTCAGAATTTGTTCTCCCAGGACCCAGGCTCCAGGCTGCCTCTTCTGAAGAACACACAAGAGAAAGGAGAAGAAGCTGCCTTACCAGGTTAAGGAATGGATCAGCATGTTCCTACTGGGTCTCTCTTTCCTATATTTTCTCTAGTTTAATGAATGGCATTGGATGTCCATGCATGTATATGTTTAACCTTTTGATAATCAAAATGGGAGAAAACTCTTCCCCTCCATACAGATATGAAAAAGAATACACATTTTCCACCCCTTTGGTCTCCTTTGCAGACCCTGGAAACAGACTGGGAACACGTCTTCACTCATCTCTTGTTAGTGGAGGAATGGAGACCATGTCTGTTCTACAAGAACAGGTAGGGAAGAATAGATGGGGGAGTGCAGGACCCTGGGTGTTTCTCCTCTTCCTCCATTTCCTTAGACCAAAAGAACCATCCCTCTTCCATTTGCTCTTGTCAAAGATACTCCCTAAGAAGACTAAGACTATGAAGGGTTGAGTCTTGTACTTTAACTGTTAGTGAACGTGTTGAGGGACTTCTTTTTTGCTGTTCTGTACTTTAATAAGGGAAAATAATTTGGATCCCTGCAAGAGTAAAAAGTTCCCTTTAATTTCAGAGGGCAGTAGCCCTTGAGGACCTTGCTGTGCATTTCTCTGAGGAGGAATGGGGTCTACTGGATCCAGGCCGAACAGCTCTGCACCAAGAGGTCATGGAAGAAAATCTGGCCAATGTAGTATCCCTGAGTAAGCTTTCCTTTACATTTCATTCTAACTGTTTTCAGACAGGTACACTATGTATGTATGTACTTACGTACGTACGTACGTACAGTGGTGCCTCGCACAACGATGAATTCACACAACGATGCCTTTTTCTGTTAAATTTGCCGCCTCACACAGCGATGTTTCCTATGGGGGATTTTCACACAGCGATGTCTCTTTTTCCTTCCTGTAAAAGTGTCTTACAATGTTTGGAAGCTGTTTTAAATGGTTGCAATGGTTAGCCCACCTCCTGAAACCTATGCAAACTGATTTTGGTGTTGTTCTGACACTTCGTTAATTTATGGTAATTTTTTGTTTTTCCCCCTCATTGAACTCCATGCATTTCAATGAGGGGGGGGAAACAAAAAATTACCATAAATTAATGAAGTGTCAGAACAACACCAAAATCAGTTTGCATAGGTTTCAGGAGGTGGGCTAACCATTGCAACCATTTAAAATGGCTTCCAAACATTGTAAGACACTTTTACAGGAGCGAAAAAGGACTTCGCAAAGCCATTGAAATGTATTGAGTTGGCTTCAATACATTCCAATGGACGAAACATTGTTTCACACAGCGATGTTTCCTATGGGGATTTTCACTCAGCGATGGCAATCCGTTCCAACTGGAACGGATTAACCGCTTTTCAATGCATTCCTATGGGAAATGGTGTTTCACAGAACGATGTTTCACACAACGTTGATTTTTTTGGAACCAATTAACATCGTTGTGTGAGGCACCACTGTATGTATGTATGTATGTATGTATGTATGTATGTATGTATGTATGTATGTATGTATGTATGTATGTATGTATGTATGTATGTATGAATGAAAAGGTCATTCCACTAGGGGAAGGAGCCAAACTGTAGTTCCCAGCTTCCACCACCTTTTCCTCTGGATTGGGTGAGACCTAGAAGGTGTGTGAATGGGCAAGCTTCTGTCCCTAGATTTCCAATTACTTATTTAAACCTAAAACTCTTCAGCTGTGTACTTTAAACCTTGCACACCAGCCTTACCAGGTAAGACACTCACATAACAAAAACCGCAAACATAGACCTTGTGGCCAAGGCTCTTTCTTTAGGCACTCTCACTTTTGCCCCCAAGAATCACACTTGGGTTGGATATAAAATATTTATTCAAAAAGAGTAAAAAGTTATAAAACAAAAGAAAATACAAAAAGATACAATTCTACAGGCCTTCCCTCCTGCCAGCACTTAATCTAATTTAATTTATCTTTTTCTTCTTTATCTATCTATTATTTATGATCTTTGTTATGTATGGTTTTATATTATTACTATGGTATATATCCTGTTGTTAGCCGCTCAGAGTGGTATAAATATACCAGGTGGGTGGGATATAAATCAAATAAATAAATAAACAAACAAACAAACAAACAAACAAACAAATAAATAAATGCCAAGCATCTAAGTATTAAGTAAGCTCCTGTAAGACTTTCCCATAAAACAATAACATGATTAATTAGCTAATAGCTTTACTATTTAATGATTAGGCTATTCTAAGTCATCATGGCTAAAGTCTCTCAAACAATCAACGAAGGCTTTAAACCTGTCACCTATCTTCTCCTCCAACTTACACGTACACGCACCTACTTAACTCTCTATAACTTAAATCAAAGTCTCTGTTTTGTGATGGTATCCTATCAGCAGACATTGTTGTTCATAACTTCACGCCCAACTTGCAACTTTCCACAGCTCCGTCTTTCGTTCCCAGGCTGGTAGGCCATTAGCAAGTGATGTTATGTTTATCAGTCTTGAGATGGGGCCTTGGTTCTTCTTCCACAACACCTAAGCCGCTGGCTGAGACGAAACACCCACAAATCCTGGGAAACAAATACTACAAAACCCATATCCTCACAGTAACTATGAAATGTCACACTGAAATAAATCTGTTCATCTTAAAGGCTTTATTCTTTGTTATTAAGCCACTTTGAAGCTACTACAACCCTATGAAAATGATCCTGAAAAGGTTACTGTCATCAACAGCTCTGCTCAGCTATTGTGAACTAAAGGCTGTGCCTTCCATTCTGGTGTCAGACTATTTCTTTTTGGTCTTACTCTTTTCTGTTGCCTTCAGTTTTTCCTGGCACTTTATCTTTTCCAGTGTGTCTTGTCCTTTCATGAATCACCCAAAGTATGATAGCCTCAATGAGCTCCTCTCTTCTTCCTCTGTTATCTGTTGTGGGGGGTGGCCTTTATTGCTGATTCATCCGGGGCCTCCTTCATTAGGAATACAGAGATTCTTTCCTTCTTTTTCCAAAGGCTGAAGGTCCCTCCCCCCCCCCTCCATGGGGTATAGTTCAGTTTTAGTTCAGAGGTTGGCAACTTCACCCAATTTGTGCCCAGTTGACAACGCTGGAGTCATCTGAGGAGGAGCCACACAAACTACCGTCCCTCAGATGTACAACACCTGCCCTTTAGATAGATGGGGAGATGTACCACTCAGTAAGGCTGGCAGACATCTCTTCTGATCTTTGGTCTCAGTGGCAGAACCATTCAAACATACCCAAGACTGAGATCCTAGATTGGACTATCCTCCAACAGTTCTTGGCTATCTGTGGAGATAGAGGTCAGAGAATGTAGACATGAAATCCTTTCCCAAGTGGTGTCCCTGGCAGAAGTTTTCCTCTTCTCCAAAGCAGTGAAAGAAGAGGAACAGTTGCTGCTGCTATTGAGAGCTTTTTGTCCTACTCATTCCAAGGGGCTGGAAGCCAGAGCAAACATGTCCCCTTCTCTGCACATCTGATACCACTTGCTTCTTGGATTTTATAATTATTTCCCCCAGTGCCCAAATTGTGTTGATTTCCCTGCAGAGGCCTTCAGAATTGGCCCCTGGCTTCCTGCATGGAACACCAAAGACACAACTGTAGAGATGTCAGAGGCACCAATTCCTGAAGAATACCCTGGGAAAGAGTAGGGTAGGCATTTTCCAAAACTAGAAGTTGATATGTGTCTATCTACTTCAATTGGTGTCTGTGTCTCCCATGTACGTGTTGCTTTGTTAAAAGAGAGAGATTGCTTTCCCATGTAGAATATGAAAGGTATATGAACATTAAAGTTTTTTCTCACCCCCTTAATCTTCCTTACAGTCATTGGAATGATGATGGGAACATATCCTTGCTCATCTCTTCTTTCTGGAGGAGTGAAAACTTCTGCACCACCCAATCTGGCTGGTATGAATCAGTGGAGTGGTACTGGGTGCTTCTCTGCCTTGGACATCTCTCAGAACTTGAAGGTATCTGCCCTGTTCTGTTTACCTTTGCATGAGCCTCCCATTAAGAAAGTTGAAAATCTGGCCCATGATGGGTTGAATCCTGAATCTAAGCAGCAGTGATATGGATCATTTCATTTTTAATCCTGTCTAATAATGAGTAGTGGTATAACCAGTGTATGAAGCTAAAACACATTTTTGCTTCTTTCAGGGTGTAGTGGTGGCCTGTGAGGATATTGCTGTCTATTTTACAGAGGAGGAGTGGGCTCTGCTAAATCCAGGCCAAAGGGCTCTGCACCAAGAAGTCATGGAAGAAAATTTCGCTGCTCTAATCTCTCTGAGTAAGCTCTCCTTCCTGCTTTGCTTGATAAAATCAATTTTTCAAAAGGGACCAAAGATTACAGTTGTGTTCAAAATTATTCAACCCCCACTGAAATTGAATGTTTTGGCCATTTTGACATTGATTTTGATCATTCAGTCACCTTGCTTACATTTACATGAAAGAGGCACTTGTAGGTCAGAGAAATATAACCTTAAGTTTATAATGAAATAACCACAAATGTCTTTTCTGTGCTCACATCATTATTAGTTTTTATTCAACCCCCAAGTGACATTCAATCTTAGTACTTAGTACAACATCCTTTTACAGTTATAACAGCTTTTAAACGTGAAGCATAGCTTGACACAAGTGTCTTGCAGCGATCTACGGGTATCTTCGCCCATTCTTCATGGGCAAAAGCCTCCAGTTCAGTCAAAATTCTTAGGCTTGCGCACTGCAACTGCTTTCTTTAAGTCCCACCAGAGGTTCTCAATCGGATTTAAGTCTGGTGACTGCGATGGCCACTCCAAAATGTTCCAGCCTTTCCTCTGCAACCATGCTCTAGTGGACTTGGAGGTATGCTTGGGATCATTGTCCTGTTGAAAGGTCCAACGTCTCCCAAGCCTCAGGTGTGTGACGGACTGCATCACATTTTCATCCAATATCTCCTGGTACTGAAGAGAATTCATGGTACCTTGTACACACTGAAGCTTCCCTGTACCTGCAGAAGCAAAACAGCCCCAAAGCATTATTGACCCTCCGCCATGCTTCACAGTAGGCAAGGTGTTCTTTTCGTCATATGCCTTGTTCTTCCTCCTCCAAACATAGCGTTGATCCATGGGCCCAAACAGTTCTAATTTTGTTTCATCAGTCCACAGAACACTATCCCAAACCATAAATAAACTTTTGTGGTTTGCCCACATGACTTTTGGCATACTGCAGTCGACTCTTCTTATTCTTGGGAGACAGCAAGGGGGTGCGCCTGGGGGTTCTGGCATGGAGACCTTCATTACGCAGTGTGCGCCTTATTGTCTGAGCTGAAACTTCTATACCCACATTTGACAAATCTTTTTTCAGTTCCTCAGCAGTCACACGGGGACTTTTCACCACTCTACGCTTTAGGTAGCGCACAGCAGTCGAAGTCAGCATCTTCTTTCTTCCACGACCAGGTAGCATTTCAACAGTGCCCTTTGCCTTGAATTTGCGAATGATGCTTCCTATGGTGTCTCTTGGTATGTTTAACTTCTTTGCAATCTTCTTATAGCCATTGCCCTTCCTGTGAAGACAAATCACCTCTTCTCTTGTCTTCCTGGACCATTCTCTTGACTTCACCATGTTTGTAACCACACCAGTAAATGTCTAGAAGGAGCTGAGTATCACAGTCATTTTAAAGCTGCCTAATTGGTGCTTATTATGCTTGATTGGTGCTTGGTGACATCCACAGGTGTTTTCAATACCTGATCGAAAACACCTGAATGAACCTCTCTTCTTCAGAGTGGTAGTCTTTAAGGGGTTGAATAATTGTGGCAATGAAGAAACCACAAAAGAAACATTTACTACTGTATTACATAAACAATTGATGTTATTTTAGTTGCATTTGGTTCTTTAAAACGTCCTTGTAGGATTTCATTCTGAATACAATTCCAAATGTACACTATAGTCCCGAAACCCCTTTACAGCATTGGGGGTTGAATAATTTTGAACACAACTGTATATTCCTTCACATATAATTTCTCCCCTTCCAGTCTGCTATGCCTCTGAGCTTTCTTCCAAATGAATATTGTGGATAATGGAACCAAAATTCTTCAGTAGATGTTGTATATCCTGTTACATTTAGTTAGTTTTGTTCCCTAACTTGAAATTTCATTTTCCATTTTGGCCCTAATTCAGTTCTTTTTTTCCCCCCTTCAGCTATGAGTATGAGAGAGAAGAGGACTGAAGAAGGTAGCATATCCTTGGGAGCGTTCACTGATAAAAAATGGAAAAAATGCCTGCAACGTTTTAAGAGCTTCAGTGGTAGAAACAACCTTCGTTCCCATCAGCAATTCCAGGCAGCAGAGAAGCCATCGAAATGTTTGGAATGTGGAAAGAGCTTCAGTCACAGCGCCAACCTTGCTCGCCACATAAAAATCCACACGGGGGAAAAACCATTTAAATGCTTGGAATGTGGAAAGCGTTTCAGTGAGAGAGGAAAACTTGCTTCGCATGTGAGAATCCACACAGGAGAGAAACCATTTAAGTGCTTGGTCTGTGGAAAGAGCTTCGGTCACAGCACAACTCTGGCTCGCCATACGAACATCCACACAGGCGAGAAGCCATTTAAGTGTTTGGAATGTGGAAAGAACTTCAGTCACAGTGCACACATTGCGTGCCATATGAGAATCCACACAGGGGAGAAACCGTTTAGTTGCTTGGAATGTGGAAAGAGCTTCCGTGAGAGTGGAAAACTCACTTCTCATATGAGAATGCATACAGGAGAGAAACCATTTAACTGTTTGAAGTGTGGAAAGTGCTTTCACGAGAGTGGAAAACTTTCTTCCCATATGAGAATCCACACTGGAGAGAAACCATTTAAGTGTTTGGAGTGTGGAAAGAGCTTCAGCCAGGATGCGCACCTTACTTCCCACATAAGAGTCCACACAGGAGAGAAACCATTCAAATGCTTAGAATGTGGAAGGGACTTCAGTCGCAGTGCAAGCCTTTCTTGCCATGTGAGGATTCACACAGGGGAAAAACCGTTTAAATGCTTGAAATGTGGAAAAGACTTCAGCCAAAAAAAAAGCCTTCCTTGCCATATGCGAATCCACAGAGAGGAGAAACCATTCAGATGCTTGGAATGTGGGAAAAACTTCAGTCAGAGCACACATCTTGCTTCCCATATGAGAATCCACACAGGGGAAAAACCATTTAAGTGTCTGGAATGCGGAAAGAGCTTTAGCGAGAGTGGAAAACTTGCTTGCCATATGAGAATCCACACAGGGGAGAAACCATATAAATGCTTGGAGTGTGGAAAAAACTTCCGTCAGACTGGTCACCTTACTTCTCATATGAGAATCCACATGCAGAAGAAACCATTTAGGTCACAACATCTGGAAAGGGCTTCAGTCAGGCCATATGCCTTGCTTCCTGTCAAAGACTCTATGGAGGTGGGATGAAACTGTTCAACTACTTAATATATGGAAAGATCTTTAGGCAGAAATCAAGGAATTCACAAAGATGTCAATACACAGAATTTTTCTGCTGAGCATTTTTTAAATATATCCAGGAGGAAATAAGGGTGTTTTTTTTTAAAGACACAGTGTGAGGGAAAGCTGCAAAGACAAACTGAGATTATTATTTACTGTTATGGCTATAAAACACAGAAGTGCCCAAAGTATTCCAAAGCAATAGGGATGACAAAGCAATTTATAGCTATTTGTTTTCACATGTGCATTGGTTTCCTTAGTGGAAAATGTGCCGAATGTCCTTATTTTGGTTACTTAGTCTTATGCTTTCCTAATCTTGTCTCTCCAGAGATCTTCAGCTTACTGAGTTTGCTTTTCACAAACTTAAGTCACTTTCTGTTGGGAAAATTGCAGTCTTTCATGACTAAACATTGGGTATTAGTGGGAGTGGCTGTGTTGTTGTTTTGTGCTCCTGTGTGCCGCTTGTTTGATTGATAGAGGTTTTCCCTTTTCTGCCTCTTCTTCATGTTTTCTTGTTTGTCCTCTTCCTTGACCATCTTTTGAGAAGCAAGCATAGAGTCCATCTCCATCTATGACTGAAACTCCATTTTATTTATCATTTTCTGATTGCAGCTACAGCTAAAAAATTCAAGTAAACTTCACTTCTTTCTTGTAAAGTTGCATCCAGAGTGATCATTTTACTACGAAAGAACTAGTCTTTGTGTCCCAGAGAAGGCTGGTTAGACTAGGTTAATCTCTCACACCACTGTTTTTCTTCCTTGTGCTCTGCTGATGAAAGGAATAGCTTAATTCCTAAAATAATTTTTGATTTTTTGCAAAAAATAAAGTTGCCAATAATTTTTGCAGTTGATGGCTACCTAACTGGATTTTTATTACTCAGGAAGGGATTGAAGGAACTATAGGACTGTAGTTCTGTTGGAGTAAATGAATGAATGTAGGATGCATTTGAGGTTTACAATTATTTTAGTCATGGGTAATTTTAACACTACATTTAACTAAGTCTAGTCTCCATTCAATAATAGAAATCCCTGATTGTTGGGGACTGTGACCATATTTCAGTCTTGTTTAGCTGTTCAGCTAGAAATCACATAAGGCTCAAAGGATGGTGGTGAAAAGCAAGTACAGTATACAGAATGGGTAGCCCTTCTGTGAAGTTCATTCCTCTGGATTGTCCTCTTTAAGCCCCAGCCACCCTTGAATACTGTGCACTACAAACAGGCATAGCTTGCAGCAATATCTTGTTTCTGGGAAAATCAGATTGGAGCTCCACTTAGAGGGAACAGGGAAGCCTTAAGGCTGAGATGGCTGATGATGCCATAGCTCCTCATAATCAGTCATGAAGCTTTGACCCTGCATATCCTAGCTTCATGACCTCCCTGCAAAACTCTGTCATCATGCCCTGATCTTCTCCCTATCTCCGAGTAAATCCACACACCCCTATCCCTCCCCACTGCATACAAAGAGAAGAGGACGCAGTGTCCCGTTCCCCCCCTCCCGGTACATTGCTTTTCTCCTTCCAGGGCAACAGGCCTGGTGGCTACAATGGGCAGCCTTGCCCTATGTTTGATATCCTTCTCCATCTTAATTTCTCCAGAATTCTTTGGCGTACGTAGGGGTGGGGAAGACATGAAATTTTAACGTGGCCCAGTGGCATTCTGCAGAAATTAAGATTGTGGATTGGGTGAAAGTTAAGTCACTCTTGCAGTTTACAACATGCATCTCTGGTTAATCCCCTCCCTTTCATGTTTGAAGAGGAAGGGGCACAGCTACATAGCTGCAGAAGAATCTCCATTTTATGCTCACCTTCCTTTTTAGCAGTCAACTCCTTGGGACTATTTTCTTCCTTTCAACTGCACAATGAGCTCACATTTCTGCCGTGTTCTCCACTGTTATGTCAGGAATGCTGGTTGTCAGTTTAAGCTTTTATTTCAGGCCAAATAATGCATGGGTATCCAATTTAGAAGTAATATGGGATATTCTAAATATATTGGGAGACTATTGGGACCCCATAATGCATATAAAATGTCCTTGTAGATATTCTACAAAACTTAAGGTATTCTACAAAGGCATGGTGCATCTCACTTTTGCAGATAGCAAGCATGCCCACTATTTTTGGAGCCGGTTACGTAAATTTAAAGGTACAGAAATATCATATGAACCTTGTTTACCCATAAATTAGCAAATATAATACCATAGTGGTAACTGTGATTGGAAGAAAAAATGGCTATAACATCTGATTGTGATTTAAATCCAAATGGAGTATCTGGACCCAAGGAAAATCAGCAACTAAACATCCCTCTTTTCAAGTGTAGATGCAGATATATTTTTCCCTGAACTTATTGAACTAACTGAACTCATTGAACTAATTCATTGTAATTGCACTATAAAGAATATAAGTATTCCTGGGAAAAAAGACAGCCATTTTAAAAGGTCTACTGATCCCATTTAGATCACTCAAAAGGTTATTACCCATCTTAAACTAATAAGGAAGTCAATGCAACTGACTACATTCTGGCGTTACCTGTCATGATCCCTATATACAGTCTTCATAATTGGTTACAGACATAACAGTAACACACACACCCTTAAGAGCAATCTCAAAAGCCAGACCATAAAATGCCAAGTTATTTACAAGTGTTCTCTCAAAACTGATGGCATCCCAGTGGAACTATTTAAAATCTTAAAAGTTGGCACTGTTAATGTGCTACATTCAATATGCCAGCAAGTTTGGAAAACTCAACAGTGGCCAGAGGACTGGAAAAGATCAGTCTACATCCCAATCCCAAAGAAGGGCAGTACCAAAGAATGCTCCAACTACCATACAGTTGCACTCATTTCACATGCTAGCAAGGCTATGCTCAAAATCCTACAAGGTAAGCCTCAGCAATGTGAACCAAGAACTCCCAGAAGTACAAGCTGGATTTCGAAGGGGCAGGGGAACTAGAGACCAAATTGCTAACACGCACTGGATTATGGAGAAAGCCAGAGAGTTCCAGAAAAACATCTACTTCTGCTTCACTGATTACGGAATAGCCTTCAACTGTGTGGACCACAGCAAACTATGCCAAGTCCTTAAAGTAATGGGAGTGCCTGACTACCTTATCTATCTCCTGAGAAACCTATATGTGGGACAGGAAGCAACAGTTAGAACTGGATATGAAACAACTGATTGGTTCAAAATTGGGAAAGGAGTACAACAAGGCTGTATATTGTCCCCCAGCTTATTTAACTTATATGCAGAATACATCATGCGGAAGGCTGGACTGGGTGAATCCCAAGCCAGAATTAAGATTGCTGGGAGAAATATCAACAACCTCAGAAATACAGATGATACCACTCTGATGGCAGAAAGTGATGAGGAATTAAAGAACCTCTTAATAAGGGTGAAAGAGCAGAGCAAAAAAAATGGTCTGAAGCTCAACATTAAAAAAAATCATGGCCACTGGTCCCATCATCTCCTGGTGAATAGAAGGGGAAGATATGGAGGCAGTGACAGATTTTACTTTCTTGGGCTCCATGATCACTGCAAATGGGTGACAGCAGCCACGAAATACCTGTTTCTTGGGAGGAAAGCGATGGCAAACCTAGACAGCATCTTAAAAAGCGCAGACATCACCTTGCCAACAAAGGTCCGCATAGTCAAAGCAATGGTTTTTCCAGCAGCGATGTATGGAAGTGAGAGCTGGACCAGAAAAGAAGGCTTACCGCCAAAGGATTGACGCTTTTGAATTGTGCTGCTGGAGGAGGCTCTTGAGAGTCCTCTGGATTGCAAGGAAAACAAACCTACCCATTTTGAAAGAAATCAACCCTGAGTGCTCACTGGAAGGACAGATCCTGAAGCTGAAGCTCCAATACTTTGGCCATCTCATGAGAAGACTCTCTGGAAAAGACCCTGATGTTTGGGAAAATTTGAAGGCAAGAGGAGAAGGGGACAACAGAGGACGAGATGGTTGGACAGTGTTATCGAAGCTACCAACATGAATTTAACGAAATTCCGGGAGGCAGTAGAAGACAGGAGGGCCTGGCATGCTCTGGTCCATGGGGTCACGAAGAGTCGGACACGACTTAACAACTAAACAACAACAAAAAGTGCTAAGGCTTTCTCACCTCACAAGGAGAAAGGCAGGCTACAAACGATACAAAATAAATCAATAAATAGTCCAGACAGGCGGGGTAAAATCAAATAAATAAATAAATAAAATAATTAAATGCAGGAACAAATTGCTATAGTGAACAAGTCACTGGTCATATACCTTTTTGTATACCGAGGCACAATACCGGCATACAATCTGGAACAGAACCAGCAGTAGTTGTATTTCACCACTGCAGTTACACCAATATATAGAACTCTGGTCAATGTTTTATTTAGTGGAATCTTATCTTTAATAAGGATAATGAATACTAACAGCAAGGAATGCTAAATATAATCATAATATATAGATCTGGAAAGTATACATTAACAAACTCTGGATTTAGTTATGCACGATTCCTTGTTTTCAGACTGTAGATGAATATTTGTGCCCAAGTAATATTTTTAATTAATTTTTGCAGGCCCTCAGTTGTTAATATCACCAAAATCCAAAAATATATATACTCCAAGCATCAAACAAAAATGGAAAGGTAAACTTTACAGATTTTAAATATGCAACAACAACAATGAAAATCAATGGCAATTAGTAACCAAAGTACACCCAGAAGGAGCTTTGCTACAGAAACATTCTGGCACAGATTTAACACATGATTCAAAGCATTTCAGACCCACACCCAATATGAAATATTGTCCTGGTAACATCCTTAGGTAACATTTCTTGCCACCCAAAATCTAGTTCTAGCATAGAAGATTATATCCTTTTGACCTGGCGAAATTAATTTTTAGCTCTGAACATCCACCCAACTATTGTAGCAATTAGATGATCTTCCTAAAATCTTTTAAACATTGTAACCTTTAAACTAAAATTCATATCATATGGTTCTGATCAAATCATAGGGGTGATGGCTGATGAGTTTCACAAGAGCTTCCAATTTTTTTAAGCTCCAGAAAAAATATGCAGAGAGCAGTGTATGAGGGATGCTATTAAGACCACCAGCAGGCAAGTGCAGATCTAATTAGGACAATGGGAGAAGCTCAAGTTGGGGATTCAACGTTAGCATAGATTTCACTTGGGAACAACCACTAGCAAAATTAGATCACTTTCATCTGAGATCTGCAAATTACTCTCAGTGAACAACACTATAATGTATTTGATTCCAAAAACATGAAGAAACCATACAAAAAAATTAATGCATTTCAGTTACCCAAAATAAATATTTAGGAAACCAGAGGCAAAATAGTCCTGAAACAAAAACAAAACAAAAAAGTAAAGTAGCCTTTGCAAGGAATTACTTTGCCTGAAAACTGAACACTCTGACACTTTACGACTAATATAATGGATGTGTGTTCAGTAAAAGAATTTTGTTCACAACTATCCTCCTTCATGTTGCAGAGAGGACATGGTTTCAGTCTTAGTACCAAGTATGAAAAAGGAGAAATTCCACCTTTGAAACATGTTTTCATATCTGGCCATCCCTACCACTTTACAGAAAAATGGCAATCATTCAGATATAACACAAGCCACAATTGTTGGTTCTCTCAACAAGGGTCCATTCTGAATTTATATCGAGAATGTCCCCAGCATCTTGAATGCTTGGCGGCCTGAAGTCAAAAACAAAGGCATTACTCCATAGAGCTAACTCACATAAACAGAGGCTCGTTATATCAAATCTCTGTAGATTTCATGTGTTTCAGATACCTGGAGATTAGCTGCCAAGCGGGTGGTTTCATGCTCTTGCACAGGCAACAATGTCTTGTTCCTACAACCAGCTCTGCATCTCCTCATCATACCTTTGTGGATCAATGAAAGGTTTGTCAATTGATCGGATCATTAGTTCTCCACAATATACACATTCAGGTGCCACAATATCATCAATATCAGCTTTCATCTGTTCCCTGCTTGGCTGGCCTTTCCCTTGACCAGCATTATCTGTGTCCTTAGAACGATGGTGGGATTTGGAGGGTTGGTTTGTAGCTGAAAGCTTCTTCTGAAGGTCCTCCAATTTAGCTTGCTTATAAGCAGGCAAGTTGGGATAAACTGCCTGGAGAAGGCAATCATAGTGGAACATGTGGCCACAGAGAAAAAGATAAAAGGGACGATTTAGAAGGGGAAATTCACATGCAGCACATTTTTCCTGTGGTTCCACAGAGCCATATTTGTTTCTCATTTCCTGAATGTCTTCACGTATCCTTTTGGCACTCTGGGTTGCTTCTTCCATCTCCATCTTTAGCTCCTCTATGTGCTTGTTATAGGCTTCTAAAGAGTTGCAGATGGCTTCCTTGAAGTGATCAATAGTGACAAAGTCTGGGAAGAAGGGTAGGATATCTTCGATCTTCAGCAGGTCACAACTGGAAAGGCACGCCATGGCCTTCTTCACATCCTTCTCTTCCTGGACCACATGCCGTGCAATTTTCAGCCAGAGTTTCTTTCTCAGCTCCTCGTCTTCCTCAGGAAGATCTGCACAGGATTTTGCTAAATCTACATCGACCTGGTGAGAGAGAGAGAGGGAGGAAGGAAAGAGTTACCATTTCCCTCATTCTTTATCACAAAGCACCCTATTAGTAACAGGAAGGCACTGCTAAAAGAATCAGTTGCATCAAAGTATGGCTATAAAAACCAAGCACCTGTTATCTCAGGCCCGGGCAAAGTGCGGCTCGAGGGCCACATACGGCCCGTGAGACACTCCTGTCCGGCCAGCAGACAGTTTTAAACATCAAAACCATTTATAGTTTTTTCTCTAAACTTGATCAGTTGCTTATCTTTAACATACTGCAAAAACCTCTTTAGTATTTGTGAAAATTAACAAGTTTAAAATAAAAACAGTCATAACATCACTGTTTCATTTCATTTTTAAGTAAAGTTGGTTCAGCACCTGGACACAGTTCCAATTTTTCATGCGGCCCCCTTATAGAAATTAATTGCCTACCCCTGTGTTATCTCTGCTGAACAATACCGGATGTTGCTTTTAGTAGTTACGGCTCAACCTGCATGATAACCTAATGAGACATGTGAGAACCAGTTACATCTATTGCAAAGAACTCCTTCCTCAAATGAAGCAAGAAAAGGCTTTTGGTGCCTCACACAAGGCTCTCAATTCAATTCTTTCTTGTCCTTTGTTCCAACAAGCCTTCACTCATTTTTCCTTCTCATATTCAATGCTCTGCTTCCTCATCCTCCCTCGGTCTTTTCTCATATGAACATAGTCTCACATGAACATCATCCAGAAAGAAAAACCAGATAATGGCATGGTTGGAGGAATCCTAAGGTTTGTAGAAGGGGGGCCAGGTTGGGAAAGTAAACTCTCAAGAATAATTCCCTTTAACCTCCTGAAAAACATGAAAAGGCAGCAACTGCATTTATATATGGTTGTGTGAAGGAGAGGGTAAACAGGGAAGGAAACAACATCAGATCTAAAAGTGTGGCACAGCTTAACCATGCCACTGGTCATTTCAGGAACCAGATTTAAACAATAAAACACCTCCAGTCTCCCAATTACCATGTTCTGGGACAAAGCATGGAAAAATGACTGCTTTACTGCAAGGCTTCCCAAAAGCAATTGCTGGCTACTGCTGAAAATAATGTTAACTCTGATCTGATCCAGCAAAGTGGTTCATATTTTAGAGAGTTTTAAAAATGCAAGATTAACACTAGTACAGGGACTAGTCCAAAAAGGGTTCTCAGTTCCTCCTCTGCCTTCTACCATCACCTAAGTCTCTCTGTCCTTTCAGGTCTAAAAGAGCTTATAAACCTTTAGCAATGTAAATTATTGTTCAAACAATGGTACACCTACCTGTAAAGCAAGACCCACAGCTTCCTCATACATTTCCATAACTTTGTACACATGGACACATGCACGGTGGTGTCCATGTTCTGCACAGAGCCTAAGTGCGTATTTCAGGTCATAGTGGATATTGTCAGCATAGGTTCCTGCTTGTTCCAGGTACGACAACAGTGAGTCCGGGCGACACGAAGCATAGAGGGACAACAGATAATTGTGAATTGCCTGCTGAGTTTCCTCCAGCTCAGTCACGCAGAACTCCATGTAGCGAATGGCTTCGTTGACCTGCTGGGTGCTCCCACTCTGACTGTAGTTAACAAGGGCAGGGATGAGCTTCTTGGCATCCAGTTTCTTGCCCATTTCAATCCAAGCATCCACCACTTTCTTGGGGATATGGTGAATCAAAATGGGAGAAAACTTGTAAAAGAGATCATTATCCTTGATTTTGGACAAGATTTCTAGTGCTTCATTGAAATTTTCGTGTTGGCAGTAATGGGCTATCACCCGCTCATAGTCTTGCATTATGACTGCAAAGTACACCATGTGCTCAGTGTCCCCATGGCTGGCCAACAGCTCGTGAATAGTGGCTCGGTTGTTGAACAGGCACTTTTCATTCCTGGGGCTGCCCAAGAAGCTGCGGAAATTGTCCCTGGTCTTCTCATACAAATCCCTCTTGGAGGCATCGCCTTCCAACACACCCAGCCGATTTAAGTAGAGCTCCGTTAGCCAGGTGGTCAGCAAGGTAGTCTGAGTCTTTTCAGAGGGCTGAAAACTAGCCAGTTTCTTAATCAGAAACTCCATCAGTGCTTCTTCTTGCTGGGCTTCAATAAACTTAAGGGCAATTTCCTCAAAATAATTTTGCGTCAATGCATAACACTTTGCACTTTCCATGTATCTCCTGTTCTGGAAGCAGTATTCTGCTTCCTTTGCCAACACAACGTCAAGGCACTCGGCACGGTCCCTGCAGTACTCTTTAGCCAGATCAAACTTATTGATATTCATGTACATCTTCCATACATCACGGGACTCTCGCTGTACATTATATCGAAACACCACCTTTTCTGTGTGAATCCAGATTTGGCCAAAGGTAGGATCTTTGATCATACGCTTCAGCGAGCCAAACTTTTCCAAGAACACATCTTGGAAGACCACCTGTCCATTCAGAGTGCAAACGGCTTTCACTCTGTCAGGGAACAGCAACAGGAAATGGAACTGGGTGAGGACTATAGAAATGGGCTTATTGGCAACTGCGTCTACATCAGAAGGATACTCCCAGACCTGCTCATCACTCAACACAGAGTCCGGACGTCCATAGTCCAGGGATCCATACAAGACACCATTTCCCATCATCCAAGCAAATGTACTTGGTGAAGAGCGGAGTTTTGGGGTGTAGAAGGCTATTTCACTGTAGCCCAGGCTGGCTGGAAACTCACGGAAGCCAGGCAAGTGATCTACAGGCATGCTAAAGATTGCACCAAAGGTTTGCTGCTCTGATCCTTCTGGAATCTTGCCAACAAACTGAAATAGCCTCTTGCGTGTAGTGGCAATGATGAAGCACTTCCCATCAATGCCCCGCTCTAACTCAAGACAGCAGACTGGGGCAGGTCCTGCCTCCTCCTCGAGGTTGTAAATGAGACGGAAATATTGGTCAGGGCTAGTGCCAAAGAGGCTGCCTTCACTGATGGAAATCTCAGCCTCGTATATGTGGCCTTGGGAGGTTCCAACCAAAATGGGCCCTGTGTTAACCTCTGTACCAAATAACTTGTTCCACCCTATGCTTTCAATCAAATGACCTTTCCAGCGGGATAGGACCCGCACCTTCTGAGCACTTCGGTTCAGATACAGGCATTCATTGGTATTCAGGGCAATGATAAGGTGAGAACCTGGAAGGAAAAAGGAATGCAGTAACTAAGATGAAAACACTTAACTGAGAATCATGACAAGGACCAAAAATGCTTCTCCCAAGACACAGCCTCTGTTGCTTGAGGAAGATTTCAGAAGGTCACGAATTGAGATAAGAATAGAACAAAATATTCCCCAAACAAGATACGTCTTGCTAAATCAAACCAAAGATTTATCTAGTTCAGCATTGTGTTCCTACAGGGGCCAATAAAGCGTCTATAAGAAGCCCACAAACAGGAAACAAGTACAAAAGACCTCTGCCACCATTGCTCCCCATCATCTGGTTTTGAGAAGCATGTGATATCTCTGGTACTGGAGGTAACAGACAGCCATCAGGATTAATAGCCACTGATACCCCATCCTCCATCAATGTGACTACTTTCCTTTTAACAAGAAAATAAATGCCCAGTAAGAACACACGATTAATTAAATCAACAAAAATCTAGAATATCACTATACATTTATCAGCCACTTGTTTTGAAAGAAATAAAGGTATAAAAGGGGCTTGATTTTTTTCCCTGTGGATCTTTCTACTTACTTTTAAGCAGCTTGTATAAATATTAAACATCTTATAGTTTTCATCTAAATTAATACACTGATTAATATACAATGCTATAATTGGACTTCATTTGATCTCAATAAACATTTGCTGTAAAAGTGAACAAGCACAGCCAACCTTTAGAGCCATTAGAAAGATAGCTGTGTATACGTTACGTACCTGCACAGTACTGAGAATACACATATTTCAACATTAAACCTTTACTCACATACTAATTATTGTGAAAAGTCAGCAAACATTCTGTTAAACAGCAGTTTGTAGAAGGGCAATCAGACACCCAGGAAAATTATTGGAACATAACTACTGTGCTCTTATAGGAACTGAAAACTTCAGAATACCTCTGGAAGAATACTTTATTTCTCCATAGGAAGACTGACCAAAACACACAGAACACAGAGGGAACTGACATGCTAACTGGGGAGGCCAAATATTAAATACTTCAGACTATGATCAGATTTTATATGAACGTACAGTTTATCAAAAACTAAAAAAGGAAAGAAAAAAAGCTACATATCTTGTTAATAAATTTAAAAAGCTAGGGAAGGATGCTCTACTTATAAATAAAAACTCATTGTTCCGAGTCCAACTGGTAGTCTCAACTCAAGTAGAACCACTGAATCATCAGGCTTTACGTAAACATTGACTTGCCGTTCAGCAATTGATCCATTTATAGGATCCATCCCATCCTCTAGATGGGAGTGGAAAATGGATTTATGTTGATATTTATAGCATTTACTAAACAGATCAATCAAATAGCATTTTTGCACCCCATATTTTCATCTTACCTGTATGATCCAAAAAGAGCTTGTAAACTTTGGCCTCATCCTTTCGTCCGAGCTCTACCTGGTTAGGCTCATCAGCTTTTGCCAAGTCAAGTCTACATGAAAGAGGAGAGAAAGCAAACTGTTTAATGTTACTAAGAAACTGAATGGATAGAAAGAAATGTTGCTGACTGAGAAGTCAGCATAAACTTGCTTCATATAAAACTTCTTAAACTGACATGACTTTTTTCCCCTTCATACTGTGCATGTATATGTCTCAACAAAGTAGCTGTAGATATTTAATTATCATAATGCCAAGAACTGGTACATTCTAAGTTAACATCTAGTTTGTATGGGACAGAACATTGTGAATGGTGTGTTTTTTTAATCTCAATCATGATTAACTTTACTCAGGTGATAAGTTTGTTTTGTATGATCAAATCACTGTTGGGGGAGAAAACCTTCTAAAGTAAAGAGATTTAAGTGTTAAAAATGCAGATCTCTACAATAAGATGTAATATATGTTAATACAGATGTTTAAACACTTCTGCCCAATAGTACTGCTTTCTGATGCTATCTGCAGGATCACATGTTTGTGTATTACAGTTATGAAGCAGCTCATTTGCACAAATCCATTCTTTTTATGACAGGAGACAGGTAAAGAACCATAAATTTTGAACAGCTTCCCAGGAGCATATCACAGGCTTTTCTTTCTATCTTTGCAAATTCAACAGGCTGTGAGCAGGTTTTGATTCATTTAAATGAGTCAAAACATGCCTTTATTCAACACTGTATATGTTTTGTGAAGTGAGGTATATCAATGTCTGGTTTAAAACCTGACACAACAAATTCTATCAGGCATTCGAAGGAAAAGTATCTTCCTCCATTTTAAAGGCATATTTCCAATTATACTGATTGTGTTTTGGTTTTTTAACATCGCCATCACATACTGATGTTCACCATGCCATTGCCATATATTGAAAACAGGCCTTGAAAACCAAGGCATCAGGGATCAGAAAATATATCCTGGGATGGTTATACGCCTGTTCACCACACTCTAAGCCTATAAACCTATTCCAAGTGTCCATAATGGGATTATAACAAGCATTACCTAAAAAGTATGTCTTTTCCAAGGCTCATACACAATTGGTTGGAGGAGACTACAAGGCTATTAATCTTCTCAGGAGGGGTGAAATCAATCCTCTGTTTGTTAAAAATCGGTGTCTCCTTTTCCCACCGAGCATTCACATATCCTTTTTTAAAAAAGAAAAGAAGAAGCTGCTAGTTTGAAAAAACACAAACATCAAAGCAAACGATTGTTAAAACTTTATTAATACATGGAGTTTTTCTTAAGTAATTCCATATTAATTCTAAATGCTTAAAAAAAAAAAAAGAAGTCCACTGTTGCTTGTACTCTCTCAGTAGCATCTCTCTGCTCATTGGAAAGATTAAAAACCCCTTATATGAGGTTGGACTCTTTCCTATACCTACTCCAGTTTCACTTACACTGACAGGCAGCTGCTCTTCAGGGCCTCAATAGTTCTTCTTTCTATAACTGAAGAAGCCAAGACCTAAACCTGGGATGTTCTGCAGGTAGAATAACTGCCTTATCACTAAGCTATGGCTCTGCCCCAATTGATGCTACACTATACGGGTTTTATGTATTGATATTCACTAGCACTCTACATTATGCAACCACTTACAGTTACTGAACTGTCCTATGTACCAAAGAAAAAGAAGAAAAATCTTGGTCTGTTCTTCCATCCTTTCACAAATCACCAACACTGCTTCTAGCTAGCAAACGCACAGGCACTAAAAACCCTACAAACTCATAAATATGTGTGATGGAAAGAAAATTTAAGTATGTGCAAGCAATAATTCAATGAAGTTTGCTACATAGATAAAAGTGCAGGGCATACTGCAAGTTAACAATTTGATGCTTATAGGAATGTCATGGCCAAAATATCCACTCAGAGAAATGGGGTTTTCCCGGGGGAGGGGGGTTATTTTCTATATTATGCATCTCCAAAATCAGACATACAAAGGAAGCCACTGCTCATTTTTCAGATGTCACACCTAGGGAGTATAGCAGGACAGTTGTGGATCCATTTATAGTTTTTTGCCTCAGTTACTATTTCTGCACCCCCTTGAACCTGATTTTTAGTTAGGCATCCTTCAGTCTCGAAAGACTATGGTAGCGTGCTCTGTGTGGAGGACTTGGAACAGCGTCTAGTGTGGCTGAGGAGGCCAATTCGAGAGTGACAATCCCTTCCACACTGAAGACAAATCCAATCTGTCCCCTGTCCAGCTCCCTGGTTTTGCTGCTTTTGTGATTTCCTCTTTGCCTCGGCCTGCTGGGCAAGGGTCGCTTCAAATTGGGAGAGGCCACGATGCAGTGCCTGCCTCCAGGCTGAACGCTCAGATGTCAGGGTTTCCCATCTGTTGAGGTCTGCACACGCATAACTATCTTCTCCCACACAGACTTGCCTGCATGTTGCCATCAGTAGGAGATTCCCTGCCACCTGTCCCATCATTATGTTACATGGAGAAAGGAAGAACACAGGGTCCAGCCTCTTCCCCAGTAGCAGGAAATCTTGGAAATTCATCTTCCACGTTGATCCACCTC